>NC_133617.1:508986572-509626572 GCF_048593235.1 Sminthopsis crassicaudata
TATATTATATATACATTTACATTAATTTCATAATTTCCTACTAAGTAACAAGTCTATTGATTTTCATTTGAAATTAACAATTTAGTAGCAAGTTTAAAATTTAAAAGCTATAAATGTGTGAGATTTCATTAAGAACTACAAAATAATATTTTTCAAATCATTTTGCCAATATGAATATAGTTTTAAAGATTGACAGCAATGAACATCCCAAATAGTGACAATGATCAAAGCTGTATTCTCTATAGTAATCAAGAATGAAGCCTCAGAGGATGAGTATCTACTTGGTCCCTGAGAATGCATGCTGCAAGTATGCTGGCCCATGTGTGTGAGGCAGGGGATAAACAGAGCCTGCAAATTATTGATAAAGATCAGGTTGGCTTCAATCAATCTGACATTTATAAATGAACACAAACTCTACTAGATGGGTCTACAATATTAAATTAAATCTTTCCAAAAAATACAATATAAGTCATGAAGTAATTCAAATAATTAGAGGCAGCTTTCTTTCAATACATGATCAAGTTTGTTAATAATCTATATTAGCTTGAAACATTTCTCTTTACAAACAATCTTTATTACACAGATTTAATTATGGATATAAAGCTTACTTCTAGGATTTCTTTAATAAGGAAGCTGCAATTACTATTTAAAATGTTTTTAAAAAGATGCTGGATTCCATCATGGCAAGAAGCACTTCAAAGACTTGAGCAACAGGGCTCAGGATTTAAAACTCTTAAAACAGATGTTGTTTTAGTTAAAGAAAGTCTATATCTGGCTATTACATGGTCCAGAACACTAAATAAGCTATAAATGTACATGGTCCATTTTCTAGCAGAGCAAGCAAGCCAGCTGTACTTAAGGGTGAGGCTGAAGGACAGACAGTGAAAGCTGCAGGTGATGCATTATTTATGATCATGCTCTGGAAACCTTATTTCATTAGAGTACTTATAAAACTTACCTCAGATTTCTCCAGTTTATTTTGTGCATCAATTTGAGTAACAATTTCATTCATATTGGTTTCCAAAACCATTCCCCCCATCACCATTTCTGCCAGAATATTGTGGACCTAAAAAGGGGGGAAATGCAGACTAATTAAGAAAATGTAATTTTGTCAGATCTGGTAGTCTGTTTTTGGAGTGTTAAGCTTACTGAAACAATGATTAAATAGGCAAGGCAGAGATAGCTTTAATTCCATTTGGAAAACTTTATCAATCAAAGGGACAAGATCTCATTAAAACAAGAACATGAGATAAATTTAAAATAAGCAAATAAAACTTATACAATATTTTCCACAAAGGTAGATTATGCATCAAAATGTGCCATATAAGATAGAGATTATGATGATGTTACTGTTATCACATAATAATTTATTAAGAAAAATGAGCATTCTGGAGGCATCAAGTTACCCTCCTGGAAAATATTGAAATTTATTCAGTATGACAACTATCTTTTACTGGAGGCTCTCTTTTGTTTGTTTTAAAGGATGCATTCATAAGACCTCTTTTGCTTCAGTTCCTCATCTGTAAAATGAGCCACTTAAGGAAGTGGCAAAGCATTCCAGAGTCTTGGTCAAGAGAACCCAAAATGGTGTCATGAAGTCTTGGGCACAACTGAGAAACTACCAAACAACAACATACATATATATGCACATTTAGATGATAGCTCTATGTGTGTGTGTGTGTGTGTGTGTGGGCATGTGCACATATGAGTGCATGCATGCAATATACCCAGCAATAAATCTAAAAATAAATCTATAATATTGTAAATAAAAATTCTAAGAGGATTTGTTTTAATGAATAGATAAGGAACCATAATTAACATAATTTCCGTATGTAAATGTATACTTTTAAATGGCTTGAAGATATCTGAAAAGCATATTTCATTAAAAGTCCCTCCCATTCTTGTTTATGTTCCCTTGATTTTATTGTCTGAATTAGTGAGATTTCATTTTAGTGTTTTATTTTAAGAATTTAATGTACTTTCAGAGCTATTCTCTCATTTTACTCTTCAACACTTTAGCTCTAACACTTTTATTTTATTTAGTCACATTTTATTTATATGAAAGAGCACTGATTTGGACCCAGAGAACCTTGGTTCAAATTGCAGAATCAAAAAGATTCAGAGCTAGGAGGGCCTTCAGAACCCATCCACAGATGAGGAAACTGTGGTTTTAGATGGGTTAAGTGATTTCTCCAAAGTCCCAGAGACAGAACTTAGTAGAGGTGTATTTAAACTAGATCTTGCTCACTGCTAGGCCCACATTCTTGTCTAACCAATTTCAATGGTGCTATCTGGTTACCTAAGGTCATTTAATTTCTCTAGGTCTCCCTTATTTTCCTCATGTGCAAAATTAGGAAATAAATTCTGTAGATGGCATTGAGACATTATGGAAATTGTCTGATACCAAATTACCTGTTGCCACAAAGAAGCTCAGGCCTTTCACATCAGTTGTTTTTGTTGTTCAGCAGAGTTTAACTCTCCGGGATCCTAGCTGTGATTTTCTTGGCCAAGACACTGGAGTGGTTTGCTGTTTTCTTCTCCAGCTCACTTTACAGATGAGGAACTTTAGGTAAATGGTTAAGTGATTTGTCCAGGTCACACAGCTAATAAGTGTCTGACGCCAGATTTTAACTTAGACCTTCCCGAGTTCCCATGGACTTCCAGGCTCTCTAGCCACTGTACTCCACAGTGCCCCTTTCCACTAGTTGTAAATCATGGGACACCATAATCTCTAAATTATAATAAGAAGGAGAGTGACAAGGTGGATGCAAATAGATTGCAGCCTGACATGTACATCAGAAGAAATCTGAAACACTTATTGAGGAAATGATGACCAGCAAAGGTGACAGAGTCAGTGGTATAGTGAGGAGAGTAGGTATAAACAGGCTAAATGGCAATTCATATTCTTGATATATAAAGAAAGCAAAACTTGGAGGTGTGGGAGAAGCTTCCAGTCTCTTAAAGGAGTTTATGGAGGATCTAGGACAGACGAAAGACCTACAGGTTGAGAAGACATAGGATTGTGACTTATATCACTAGAAGTACAGCCATATCTTTGAAACAAACAATAAAAAGCATCAAAGTGTTCCTGTAAATTATATGCCAAAAAAAAAAAGCATTTTTAAATGCTCTAAGTTTGCTACTTAAGAATACTTCAAGGACCTGTAATTCTTTAGATGTGAAAATATACTCTCACCACTGAAAATCACTTCCCTGCTACAAATTAAAGAGTGATATTCATGACTTATGTCATGGCCCTCTCCATCCTAAATCCAACATCTTTCTGATGACCGAGCTCCCAGAAATGAATCTTTCCAAACTTATAAAGTATATCTTCTATACATTTTTCTGCCAAAAAGGAAATCTTTTTGTAGTTGATCTAACTTTAAAGATGGGATTAGACCATTACTGTACTAACTCCAATTCCCAGAAAAGGCATTAAGATTAATTTTATTGTCCATAAAGTGATGCAAGAGTGATGGGTTATATCATATAACTACATAGGACTTTTTGTTTTGTTTTTGCTGAGATATATTTATCTTCTTCATACATAAATACTGACATCCCTTAAAATATAAGGGGAAAGAGAAGAGAATGAGCATTTATTAAGTGCCTACACTATTAAGTGTACTAAACACTGAAGCCAATTTTACCTTTCTTGCTAATCTCAGAGGTTAGCACAATGCCTTCCTAATTTCCTTTGACCCTCAGCTCAAATCCCAATTTTGCAGGGGTTCTTTTCCAGTCTTCTCCACTGCTAGTGTTTTCCCTCTGAAATTATCTTCCATTTACACTGACTATATTATGTACAATTTTTGCATGCTGTCTCTTCCATTAAAATATAAATGCCTGGAGGAAGGGAACATTTTTTGCCTTTTTTTTTTTAATTTCCACTTTTCTATCTGGCATATAGTATTTAATAGATACTGATTGACTAATGGCTAATCTCAGAAAATTTTATTTAATGCAATTGATATCATAACATATTATACAAATTTCTTAACTAACCATATTTTCCTGTCTTGTTTTCTTTCAATATATCAGAAGAGGAGGAATACTTTCACCAAGATCACAGAATTCAGCACATAATTTGTCTTTCAACAGACAAAGTCAACCTAATATCTTAACATCACTGATTCAAAGGTCTTTCTTTTGAAGTCTTTTTTGGTTGTTAAGTTTACCTTTGATAAGCACATCTTTACAGACCAAATTATTGTACTCTCAGCTGAATCTGAAGTTAAGATTTACAAAATTGGCTGAACAATTAATGTGTTTATCCAATGCTTGATATAAGTCATAATGGCTCTATTCTAAACAGAAGAGGACTACATGCCCTTATTTTTTCTCCCCAAAGGCTTATGTTGAAAGTAAATTATAAGCACTCAGAAAATATAATAATCTCAAATTATGAGGAACAAATTAAGTCTTATTAAACTCTAAAATTTATACAACTGAATAGAGCTAATTTTTTGTTAAAATGAAGTGTGTCCTATTAGCATAAAAACAATGAATAACCTGTACATTAATTCCAAATATTTTAGTAATAAATTTCATATTTTTATTTGTATTGCTTGCACACATAAGTTAAAAATATAATTCTTCAATTTAAACTAAAAAACAGGTGAGAGATTATAGAAATCCTTTCTGTAGATTTCTTCAGTTTAATTAAGGTATTTACAAATAAGCATTTGAGAGAGAAAGCATAAGACAGTTGAATAGACATAATAAATAACTAAAAAATTTCTTTTCAAATACTGAAGTTCTTTTACTTAATCTTTGGAAAACTTTTTCTTGAAAAATGTACTTGTCAGATCTATTGAAAGGCAAGATTTTATGATCAACTGAGAAACAGTGAGAATCATGGAAAATATAATGGATAATTTTGATGGCATGAAATTAAGTTTTTACACAAATAAAATTAATGTAGCCAAATTTAAAAGGAAAATAGGAAATTGGAAATACAGCAAATTTTGTAGCAAATTTCTGATAAAGGCTTCATTTCACAAATATGTATGAAAATGGGCCAAATTTATAAAAATACTAGCTATTTTCCAGCTGATAAATGATCAAAGTATTTGAAAAGTTAGTTTTCAGAAGAAGAAATCAAAACTAATAATATAACATGAAAAATTTTCTAAATCACTACTAATTAGAGAAATTCAAATAAAAAGAACTCTGAAGTACCAGCTTACACATATCAGATTGGCTAAGATGACAGAAAAGGAAAATGACAAATGCTAAAGCGAATATAGAAAAATTGGGATACCATACCAATGCACTGTTGGTAGAGTTGTATTAGTCAACCCACTCTGGAGAACAGTTTGGAACTATACCCAAAAGGCTATAAAATTACATCCTTTGATTGAATAGCATCACTAACGAGGCCTATATTTCTTGTATTATTTTCCCTTTAGTTCTGAGCCTTCTTTTTACAATATGACTAATATGGGAATATATTTAACATGATTACACGTGTATAACCTGTTCTAAATTGCTTGCCATCTTGGGGATGTGGAGAGGGCAGAGTGAGAAAGAAAAATTTGGAACTCAAAATCTTAAGAAAATAAATGTTGGAAATTATCTTTACATGTAATTGTGAGGAAAAAAAACACTTGAGTGAGAGAAAAAAGAAAACTATCTTTACATGTAATTAGAAAAAATATTAAATATATCACTGTTAATGTTCCATTTGACATATAATAGAATGATATATAATAGAATTACCAACTATTCCTGCATCCCTTAAAAATGTTTTTGTCCATTCCCTTCACTTAGCCCCTGCCAAAAAAAGGTCACACAATTTTCATGAGGAGACTTGGACAAAACATTTGTTGTTCACAGCCATTTGATAATGTACCTATGACTGGCAAAAATAAAAGATATTAAACTGAAATTAAATACTCAATCTTACTTTTATCTTTTATCCTAGCCTCACCCCAATCAATAAAATTCATAAGTTTTCTTTTAATTATTGCTGGCATAATATTGTACTATCTGTGCTTTAAATGAACTAAGCATCCTATGCTTGTTAACTCTCTCAAACAACTCCAAAAATCTTGACAGTTTAAATGTAATTAGAAATGGCTTAAAGTTTAAGTGGAAAAAAAAGGAAAATAAATGTGTGTTCCAGCAATAACAAAACATGCAGAAATGAGCAAAAACCATTTTAATTCTAAGAGGTAAAAGGCATTGGGATAAAAAGTAATATCATTGTGAAACCATGTAAAATAGACTGCCTGATCAAACAGAAAAAAATCAATTAATACTCCAAATAAATCACAAAACTGACAAAAGGAAAGATATGACAGAGATAGCATATTTAAATTACTTATACATTTACTGGAAATTTCATCACACTAAAAGCAGGGAAATTAAAACTTGTCTTTGGCAATTTCATCTCTTGTCAATTAGACAAAGCAAAAAGATGGGAGAAAGGGAATAACTGCTATCATAAACAAGAAGGAGAATTATTTGGGAAGACAAAAGTAACTAACGATTGGAAGAAAATGACCATGATTGGCCAAAATTCCTGATAGTTGAGGAAGACAATAGATATTACCAGATATGTGGTCTAGACTACAGGAGAGATTTCTCCAAGTTCAGAAAAAAAGAAAGAAAGAAAGGAAATTGTGAGAACTGGCTTCTTTTTTCTCCCTCAAAAATTTAAGCTATTGTGATGAATTATTCCAATGAGAAAATAAATGAATAGAAGCATTCAATGAGATTGGTATATGTGGTTTCAAATAAAATTCTGTGATGGGTTCAGATTCAAAAAGGACATGTACAGAAAATGGAATTTGGTTACCCAAACATTTGTTATATGTTTATTATATACCATGCACAAAGCAAGGCAAATGCATAGTCCCTGCCTTCAATTTGACATGCAAAAAAATTGTACACATACAAGATAGATACAGAAGAAATGAAAAGTAGTCTCAGAGAGAACATACTCAGAAAAGAGCAGGAGCATATACCAAAAAAGACCACAGCAATGTCATTTGACTGTAAGAAATATAAAGTACTAGAAAAAATAGAACAAATAAGAGCAAAAATAAGTAGGCCTGAAGAGGCAACATAAATCTGTACAAATTACACCACAGGTTGCAAAAAGAGTAAAGATATAATCACTATACCAAAATCAATATTATTTCAGAAATCAAAGAGAAGGAAAGAGGTGCAAAAGACTAAAGATAGAAAAATACTCCAGTTTTCAAATACGAGAACATTCTATAGACTACAAACTGGTTTTAATACCAAGTAAATCTTAATTCAATTCAAGACTCTAAAAGAAATAATAAAGCAGGGAAGGGCAAGAACAACTTGGAAATAATATGAATACCCCCCAAAAAAAGTTATACCAGATTAACTTCATCTCCTAGAATTATTACACTTGTGAGAAATAATATATCTGAATTTCAGTAGATATTTGCCAAATCCTCTTATGATATTCTTGTGCACAAGATGGAGGAGCATGGTCTGAATCACAGTCAAGTCCATTTCAATTCAGAATTAGTCTGAGAATTATGCCTGGAGAATATCAAATAACATAGTGATGTTAATTTGGAGGGAGAATTCTAAAAGTAGGTCCTAGAGCTCTACTTTTGCTTATGATTCTGTTCATATTTATTAGTGACTTAGAGGAATATATTAATAGCAAACTCAACAAATTTGCATATGACAAAAATCCAAGAGAAATAGTAAGCTTAATTAAATATACTACATTAACAGAAAAAAAAAAAAAAACAATTCAACAGAGTGAAGTGGTCCATGTGCAAGTATTTATCAGAAAAGTTTGGGATTTTAAACTGAGGGCAAGCTCAAAATGTATTAATAGTTGACATCATTGACCAAAATAAACAAAACAACTAATGAAATGAAAGACTATATTTACAGCTTTACATTTAAAGCATGAAGAATGAGAAAACATAATATCTTACTACATTCCATGATAGTTCACAGTTTATTGCAATATTATGTTCATTTCTGGACACCACATTTTAAAAGGGATGGATCATAGGTTTAATAGGTTGGATCATATCCAAAAGAATATAATTGGAATGGTAAAAGAATTCAAAATTATAGCATATGAAAAATGGCTAAAGAACAGGTTATATTATGTTATATTAAAAACATTATATTTCATGGGTATATTTTGAGGAAGCTATTTTAAAAAAAGAAACATCTTCAAAGATATGAAAAGTTGTTGTTATGTTAAGTTTGACGACCCTAGTTTCCCTCAGGTTTAAACTAAAGTCCTATCTTCTACAAAAATCTTTAACTGATCTTCCTTAATTTTAGTGTCTTCCCCTTGAAATTATCTTCAATTAACCCTGTATATATCTTGTCTGTACAAAGTTTTGTGCATGTGATTTTCCCTGTTAGAATATGAGCTCCTTATTTAACATGTATTGGTCAACCTGCCATTGGGAGGTTGGGGGGAGAGAAGAGGGGAAAAATTAGAATAAAGATTTGGCAATTGTCAATGTTGTAAAATTATCCATGCATATATCTAGTAAATAAAAACTATTTAAAATTAAAAAAAAAGAAATGGTAAATATGGTTGATGAGCTAATGTTGATGCTCTTTAAAGACAGATAATGTGAAATGTAGCACAGTATTTAAAAAAAAAAAAAAAAAAAGGCAAATGTCCTAGTTTTACAAAAGGGAGAAAGAGCCACCTTTGAATACTATATATTAGCCAGTGAACTCAATTTAAATGCCTAAACACATTCTGGAATGTTTTTTAATAGACAGTTGGTAACAAAAGCCTAGAGAAAATCTGCCTTTTCCAAAGCATGTCTGGAGTCACTTTATTTCCTTTGTTAAGAGTATTAGAAAATGATTGGTCACAGGAATTTTGTTGATTTAGTTCCCCTCGACTTTGGGAAAGCATTTTCCAACATCTCTTATATCACAAATTAAAGATTTGGCTGAGATGGTTTTAAAAAAAAAAAAAAGAAAGAATAGTAGCTCCTTGAGAAGAGTAGCTGTTTTTTGCCTTTTTTGATATATTCCCAGTGCTCAGAGTGCCTGACACATAGTAAGTGCTTAATAAAAACAAAACAAAACAAAAATTACATGACTTGTTGACTTATGTGCAAGAGATAGTAATAGACTTATTCTATGTGATTCCAAAGCACAGAACTTGACATACATAAACGATTCTGATAAGTTTTTTTCCTTGCCATTTTATTTGAAGGCTGAAATAAAGATTAAGATCAGAATATTTAAGGTAATTAACAAATAACATTTTAAAAATATAAACCCATCAATTTTAACTGGTCATTCCTGCTGGTTTAAAAACATTTGCTATGATTCTCTGAGGTCAACTTCTAGGTAGAATTTTAAGCTCTCAATAGGAGCCACAAAGTTAAAGACCATCAATCACTTTTCAGAAGAAAATGAGAAAAATATTAGAAAAAATTACCCTTTTTGGAATGTTTTTGGTTTCTATAAGTTCAAGGGTTTGCTCCCATTGACTGTTAATTATTCCCAGTAAGCAAAAGATCATTCTAATATAGAATCATAAAAACATCATTTCTTCCACCTTGATTTAAATAGTAATTTTAGTCAATTACTATCATCCAGGTTAAGAGTTCTGAAAACTCAAGAAGAGAAAGTTGGGAGAAGCTGAATCTAAAAGCCCAGTTGTTGTTGTTTTTTATTTAGAATTTTTTTCCCACAGTATATATGCATGAGTAATTTTTTTATAATATTATCCCTTGTATTCATTTTTCCAAATTATCCCCCCCTTCCCTTGATTCCCTCCCCCCGATGACAAGCAATCCCATACATTTTACATGTGTTATAATATAACCTAGATACAATACATGTGTGTAAATACCATTTTCTTGTTGCACATTAAGTATTAGATTCCGAAGGTGTAAGTAACCTGGGTAGATAGACAGTAATGCTAACAATTTACATTCACTTCCCAGTGTTCCTTCTCTGGGTGTAGTTATTTCTGTCCATCATTGATCAACTGGAAGTGAGTTGGATCTTCTTTATGTTGAAGATCTCCACTTCCATCAGAATACATCTTCATACAGCATTGAAGTGTACAGCAATCTTCTGGTTCTGCTCATTTCACTCAGCATCAGTTCAGGTCTCTCCAAGCCTCTCTGTATTCCTCCTGCTGGTCATTTCTTACAGAGCAATAATATTCCATAACCTTCATATACCATAATTTACCCAACCATTCTCCAATTGATGGACATCCATTCATCTTCCAGTTTCTAGCTACAACAAAAAGAGCTGCCACAAACATTTTAGCACATACAGGTCC
The DNA here is from genome assembly GCF_048593235.1 of Sminthopsis crassicaudata. NCBI lineage: Eukaryota > Metazoa > Chordata > Mammalia > Dasyuromorphia > Dasyuridae > Sminthopsis > Sminthopsis crassicaudata. The sequence continues at coordinate 508,996,858 of NC_133617.1, forward strand.
CTTTCCGAAAAGCCCAGTTGTTTAAAAAAGTAGCATTTTTAAACCTGTTGCTTTGATTTTAGCTACAGCTACCCCTAATTACAACATTCAATTCAGCAGATATAAAACCTTCAAGCAATTTGAAGTAAGAAACAGAGAGGGACGACAGGAACAGTGAATTCTAGAAATGAATGTAAACTTTTAAAGAATCCTAGAATTAAAGAAATATGTAATAATTTTGACTTCATTTTATTTTGAATCATCAATGATCATTTATGTTCTTCCACTGAAATAAACTAACTCAGAAGATCTGACCTTGAGCAGTTGAAATGAAGTTGATCTGGCTTCCCCATTGTTGTATTTTTAATTCTGTGATCTCAGCGTGAACAGAAACAAAAAGCATTGCCAAGAACTGCCAAATAATTGCTGCAAAACAACCTAAACCTCAGAAAACAAACTCAGACCTTCAGGGAAACCTAACATAGCTGGTGGTTGTTAACTATTCTCTATAAGATTTCCTTATGTTGAAAAAACAGTAGTAAAACCGCTAAAAACAAACAACTTCTGCTAACCCCTTCTGTGAAGGAAAAGCATTTGTCCTGTGTCACATTATACAAAGACAAGAATGTTATAGATTAGGATAAAGGTGATTTTTACTGATGAAACTCCGCTTTTCATTCAAGATTATTCCAAGAAGTTTCAGAAAGCCCAATATTGAGCTGTAAAATATCTATTCAAAATGTTGGGAATTTTTTTTAAACTTTCTAGAGAAAAAACAAGATTCCTGACTCATACCAGATCACCTAATCTTATTCAAGACCCAGGAACAGATAGTTGTCAGCTGGCAATTCCATCATCATTAGCTATTCCAGGCCACGAATCTATAGCTGACTGATAAGAAGATCTGAGTTTGGGTTGGGGATCTCAATATCATATGCCCAAAGCTATGGACAGTACAAGGAACAAGTTCAGAAGCAAGCAGCAACTGTATGGGAAGATCTCAGGGCAGAATCAGATCAGAGGAATAACTAGTGCAGGAATTCCAGACTACAGGAGGAACTACAGCTCCATCACTGTGAACCTTTTTCCTTGATGGCTGGCAGTGGCTGAGTGCAGCAACAGCAGTATATTGAAATTACAACTGGAGCTAATCCACAGTTCTGTTGCTCATCCCCAAATCCACATCAGGAATTTACAAGGCTCAAACCAGAGGAACAATGATCAGACTTTGCCCAAGATCAGATCACTTTGGGAGTACCAAAAGCTTACAGGCCCCTTGGCCTATCTCTAAGATACCGAATAACACAACACTGAATATTTCAAGAAAGCATCAGGACCAGTCCAAACCTTTCTCCAGAAGAGACTTGAACCTGTTCCTAACATAAAATAAATTTCAGGAAGAAGTCTGGAAGGATGAGCAAACCAAAAAAGAATTCCAATATAAAGAGCTATTATGACAGGAACATTCAAAACATAAACCAACAAGAGAATATATACAAGCAAAGCCACAAAGAAAAATATAGCTTTAGCACAAATTCATGAAGAGAAAAAGCAAAAGTTAAATTAAAGGTTAAAAATCAGAGGGAAAATGGGAGATATGGAATAAAGAATTAGAAAGGGAATTAACAGAATTATTTCTACAACAAATAGCCAGAAAGACTTCAAGAATCAAGACAACCCAATAAGGATCACACATGATTTAGCAGCTATCACAATAAACAACTAGAGATCTTGGAATAGAATGTTCTAGACAGTAGATAAAGGCCAAGAATAACTTATTCAGCAAACCTGAGTATAATCCTATAAGGCAAAAACATGATCTTTGCAGCACAGAGGACTGCCAAGCATTCCTGATGAGGAAGCTATACAGAAATTTTTTTTAATTTTATAATTATAATTTTTTGACAGTACATATGCATGGGTAATTTTTTTTTACAACATTATCCCTTATACTCACTTCTTTCTGAATTTTCCTCTCCCTCCCTCTACCCCCTCCCCTAGATGACAGGCAATCCCATACATGTTAAATGTGTTAAAGTATATCCTAGATACAATATATTATACAGAAATTTTGAAATGCAAACACAGGGAGTCAAAAAAAGTATAAAAAGGTAACCATGAAAGAATAATCATAAAGGACTAAATGCGGATAAACTACTTATATTCTAATCTGGAGAGACAAGCAATTTCTGTACCTTATTATCAATAAAGGCCACAGAGTTAGTCTAATTAGGCTAAAGGCCTAGGAATGGTTCTTAAAAGAAGAATGGAAAAAGAGAAGAAGATACCTTAAGAAAAGAAAAAGAGAGAAAGATTAGGGGAAATTATCTCCTATATGTGCAGCAAGATCAAGCTGCATAAATAGACTTCTAGACAAACAAGAAGAGAAAGAAGTTTTGGGGAGTGGCTTCACTAGAACCTCACTGTTAGTTTAACTGGTCAAAGGAGGGATACGAATACACACACACACACACACACACACACACACACACACACACACACACACAGTCATGCACAGAGTTTGGTTCAGAAATTAATTTTATTCAACAGGGAAACAGAAAGGAAAGAAGAAAAGGGGAAAAGAAAACATTAGGAGGGAAAGAGATTAGAAACTCTTACCAAAAAAAGGTCAAAAATATTCATAACTTTTTTTAAAGTTTGTAACTTTTTAAAAATGTGATAGAATTCTATTGAGCTAAAAGAAATTATGAAAGGGGTAGTTTCAAAGAACCCTAGAGAGACTTGAATGAACTAATGCAAGGTGAAAGCAGAAAAGACATTAATGTTATATTATCAAACAACTTCTGATCAGAGTAATGATCAACCATGATTCCAGAGGACTAGTGATGAAACAAGCTATTCACCTCCTGATACAATGGTGAAAGACTGAGTACAAAAAGTGATTTTCTTTTTTTTTTACTGGCCAATGTAAAAATGTTTTGTCTGACTACATATATTTACACAATACAGATTCTCTTTTTTTGTTTTTCTTTTTTTCTCACTTGGACAAAGAACAGGTAGGAGGAAGAGAAAGCAGATTTTTGCCCATTAAAAAAAATAATTAAAAATTGTGTGATGATATCTTATGAACTTAATGCCAAATCATGTAAACCAAATGAATAAAGGGAAAAGATGAAATATTGCATCTTAAACATTTCTTTAAGATGTGAAAATTTATAAGCTTCTTGCATGTAGATTTTTAACTATTTTATTTTGTTCAAGTTAATTAGCATACCACTGCCATACATGTATGAACACATGTATACACACACATTGCCTATATATACAGACACACACACCTCACATGTATACCACTTAGAATCTTTATATGCATGTGTATATCTGTCTATATACAATTTTTCATAGACTATACATTTAGATATGTGTGTATATATATATATCTACATATAGATACATAGGACTCATGTTTTAGAACAAATGTATGTGCATGTGTGTATATACACACATATACATTTGTTCTTGTTTTATTGACTTATGATTTAACTTCTCAGAGCTTTAGACAGCTCTCTAAAACTAAGTTACAGAGAAGATTATAACCTACACTAATAGAATAAGTTTCCTCCTCTGATCGTTCCTTAAATCAATAAAATCACATTTCTCTCTATATATACATATTTGAACATACATTTAAGTATAAATGTGTGTATGTAAATGGATATATATATACACACACACACACGTGTGTGTGTGTGTGTGTGCATGCGCAGGTGTATAGCCACATTTTTTTTGAGGCTTGAAATATATAATCTTTTAAAAGCATGAAAAAGTTGAAACAAGCTCAGACCCCCAAAAAATATCTCAGTAACTATCTGTATTGCCATATAAAAAAACTACAGTTTAATTTCTTTATTAATCTTTTACTACTTAGGAACAATTATAAGTACTTTGTTATTACATTTTTCTTTAATTTTCTTTTAAATCAATGACAAAGTTGTTTCATTTCACATTTTCTGTAAATATGTTTAGCGTTATTATAAGAATTATTGACCTTCAGTAAGTAAATTTTTAAATAGGGCTTACAAAATCAATGATGGACTATAGAATAATTATGAGAAACAATTTCAGCCTTAGAAATTTCTGACCCCAAATATTTTCTTTCTGAGGGAAAATTTCTTCTGCAGAGGATTTTTTATTCGCAATGAAAATCTAATTCAGCAAGTTCATTAATGGATCCTCATTTTTTTATCCTCTGCACAAATTATTGAATATAATTGGTTGATGGATCACATGATTTCTGTTACCCATTAGGATGGGATTAATAATGAGTATCACCATATGCTGACAAAGTTAGGATGAAATATTTATTATAAAAGAGAGGGCTTAGTTCAACTGATACTGTAGTAGTTCAAAAAAATACCTTGTCTACATGGAAAATTAAATCCAGTTCACAGACATTTTCAAAACACTTATCTAGTGTTTCCACGAATACCTACAAAAGAAAAAAAATGATTTAGAATTTTAAAACACTTCAGTCAATCCATTCATTCTATTAATGTACTAAATTTTAACATTTAAGGCCCTAAAGAGTTAGAGAACACTTATAAATAATGGTATAATAAGAATTCATCTGCATTCAATTCTGCTTAGGAAATACATATATATGTCAAAAAGCTTTAATCGAACAAATTTAGCAGAATTTAGCAGCTCAGTGATAAAAATACAAAAGAAAATGGCATTCTACCGAACTTTACATTCCATAAATCCAAATTTCAAAGAAAGCATCTTCAACATTGGCTGAAGTGAAGTACATCTATGTCCCCCCTCTTATGATTTATATCAAATGTTTATTATTTATATAATTGAATGTAAATGTATAACCCTGAAAAATCTTCAAACAACATGCAGTTAAGTACTAATATATGTAAATTTCCCTGTTTGGGGACAAACTACTAGAACCTATAAAACTCTTAATTTTCCCTATTATAAAAACATATTTGTGAGCCCTTGACTATCAATATACAATGGGAAATACAATAACCAGAGCAGAGCCCAACCATTTTCTATTAACTTATTTGAGTCTATTAATAAAGCAAAAGGTATTTATTAAACATCTGTTATGTGCCATGTACTGACAAAAGCAAAACAGTCTTTACCCTCAAGAAACCTACCGTCCAATGGGCAAGACAATTATATTTATATATATAGTATATACAAGATGCATATTGTTACCCTGAAGCCAACTTAAACTGTCATCTTAAGTGTCATATTTTCCAGAAACAATGGACTCAATATGCATGAGGCCTTGAATAAATGAAAGAGGAAGCCTTGCTCTGAGCTGAAGTTATCTGTTATTTGCATTCCTACCTGGACTTTCACTGTGTCCTTAAGAGTCAAATCAACTATATGTAAGACAGGTATTGGTTAGTCTGTACCATAAAGATAAACTGTTTGCACAGCTGAGACCTTGTTGATAAGAAGACCATCATATCTTCCTAATCTAGCAATTAACAGGGGAAAAGAATGCTGCTTTTGCTCTCCTATTTTCTCCTGCTCCTCCTTCCTTTCTCCTTTCCCCTTCTTTACAGTTCTTTTCCTTCTCCCATGTCATATCCATTTGGGAGATTGCCCTCTATTCCTCCCATGAGATTGTAGCTTTTTGTAACTCACTCAATGTTTCAATCTGTATTATCAATGCTTTTGTACTTGGTAGAAAAAAAAAAAAAAAAAAGATAAAAGAACCCTGACATCAAAATATTTTTAGATAGGTAGGTAGAGCAAGCACTCATCAAGCACTTATTGCATGCAAAGCAAGTTTGAATTCTGGGGTTTACAAATAAAAGCAAACAAGACAATCCCATCCTCAATTCTAGTAGGGAAGATAATGCATAGATGGGAACTACAAAGTATAAAGGAGGATGGGTACTCCCACAGGGGCAAAGCTCCTGAAGAAGAAATTAATAGGATGTCTAGAGAAGCAACTGAATCAGGATTTAAGTGTTCTTGTTTGGGGCTCCTAATAAAATGGTAGTTGCAGCTAAGGAATCCATGAATTTAATGGTATACATATTTTGGCTACTTTCTTTGCATAATTCCAATTTTAGAATGACTGCAAATTTGCAGCTCTAACAGCAATGCATTAGAGTATTATTCATCTTTCCCATACCCCTTCAACTCTATTTCCATCCTTTGTCATCTCTGCCAATTTTCTACGTGTGAAATGAAGCCTCAGGATTGTTCTGACTTATATTTCTTTTATTAGTAGTAATTTAGAATATTCTTTCATCTGATTGGTAGATTTGTATAAGGTGTCTATATATCTTTGATATCAGAGGGTCTATACTTATATAAAAAGAAATAAAAAGAGACTAAAGATAAACATTTAAGGAAACAACTAGAAGATCATACTGCCAAATAGTCTGTAACATATTTTTTGAAAATTTTATATTAAGTAATTATACAATAAGTAAGAAAATTATATTGTCATATAATTAAATTATAATTAAAAGACAAAACATTTTAGTAAACCAATAAATTACAAATAACATTGTTGTTACAAAAAAACAAACAAACAAAAAAAACCATAGTGTACAAAAAAAACAAGCCTCCCCCTCAAAATTCTTAACAGTAATTTACTAAATGAAAATAAACATTCTAATATTTGGTTCACTGTTTAAGATAAGGAATATCAGGCTACACAAAACAAACAACCCAAAGGCCAACAAAGATGTGAGAATCTGAAGCCTTTAAGGATCCACTCAAGGAACATAAGTAAGGTTTTGCTCTATTACCATACAATCAAAATTATGAAAAGGAATGAAAAGAAATCAATAATTAAAAATGGAAACTATTTCTAGTCTACAAATAAGTGACATGATAATAGCACCCTCTAGTGTTTCATTTTTGAAATACCTTGTTACAGTTAACATAAATGAGAAACAATTTTTAAAATTTTACTTTTACTTTTATTTACTTTACTGTTACTTACTTTAATAATTTCCTAAATTCTGAAGGAGAAATATAAAGTTGGACATCAACAGATTTCAGAAGAAATACTACATTTACATTTAGATAAGACTGGCCTCTACTCCAACCTGGCTAAAGATTGGAAGTTTCTTCTAGCTTCAAGCACTTACTAACAAGAGGCAAAAGGGAACCTTAAAAAAAAACAAAAAACAAAAAAAAAAAAAAACACTTAAACCAACCATCTCAATTTACTAATGAGTCAACTGAGGTGCAGAGATTGAGTGATTTTCCCAAGCATAGGCGTATAAAATAGCAAGGGAAAAACTTGTCTCCAAATCTAGCCATCTTTCTATTATACCACACAGTTTTGGAAATATAAGATATCAAGATTTTTTTTTCTAGAAGGAAACATAGTTAAAAACAATATATGATACAGAGGCTCTTAAACTTTTTAAGGTTTCATGGCAACAGATCTGGAAAACAGATCCAGGAAAAACAATTTGAGAATAATCTGACTCCCTGAAAAATGTGAGAAAAAAAGAGCCTGGACACTATTTTCCAGGAAATTATCAAAGAGAACTGCCCAGACATTTTAGAAATAGAGGGTAAAATAGACACTGAAAAAATTAATCAATCACCTACTGAAAGGGACCCTAAAATCAAAATGCCAAGAAATATAGTGGCCAAGTTCAAGAACCAACAGACAAAGGAAAAAATATTGGAAGCTGCTAGAAAAAAAGCAATTCAGATATGGAGGAGCCGCAATAAGGAAAACCCAGGATCTGGCAGTGTCCACATTAAAGGAATGAAGGGCCTGGAATATGATATTCCGAAAGGCTAAGGAACTTGGTATGCAGACAAGAATAACTTACCCAGCAAAAATGAGCATCGTTTTCCAGGGAAGATAGATATTTAACAAAATAAATGAATTCCATCTATTCTTGATGAAAAACCCAGATCTACACAAAATGTTTGATCTTCAAATACAGAACTCAAGAGATTTCTAAAAAGGTAAAAAGAAATCTTGAGAACTATATTGCTGCCATAAAGATATGTAAAGAACACATGTATAATTTGTCCTAGAAACTAGAGGTGGAAAGGAAATTATATTATTAAAAAAGGGTAAAGTGGTGGTACTGTTACATTTCATTAAGAGGCAAAGGTAACCTATTATATCTGAGATAAAGAAAGGAGGGGGATGAACATAGTGTGTATCAATAGACATATTCGATTAATGATAAAACTTCTTCCATGTCATTGAAAAGTGAGAGGGAAGGAGTAAGCTAAGGGGAAGGGAATAAAGAAATTGTGAGAAAAGGGGGTAAAATAGGAAGAGGATCTTTAAGGTGGAGGAGGGATACTAAAAAGGGAGGGCTGTGAAAAGCAAGTGGTGTTCACAAGTTTAATACTGAGTAGGGGGGTAAGAGGGAAGGAAAGGAGAAAAGCAAAAGCAGGGATTAACAGCAATATAGAATTAGTCATTCTAACCATAAATGTGAATGGGGTAAACTCCCCCATAAAGAGGAAGAAGTTAGCAGACTGAATTAAAAGCCAGAATCCTACTATATGTTGTTTACAGGAAACACACCTGAAACAGGGTGATACATTCAGGATAAAAGTAAAAGGGTGGCACAGAATCTACTATGCTTCAGGTGAAGCCAAAAAAGCAGGGCTAGTCATCCTCAGCTCAGATCAAGTAAAAACAAAAATTGATCTAATTAAAAGATATAAGGAAGGGCATTATATCTTGCTAAAGGGTAGCATAGATAATGAAGCAGTATCAATATTAAACATATATGCACCAAGTGGTGTAGCATTTAAATTCTTAAAAGAAAAATTAAGAAAGATGCAGGAAGAAATAGATAGCAAAACTACAATAGTGGGAGATCTCAACCTTGTACTCTCAGAATTATATGAATCAAACTACAAAATAAATAAGAAAGAACTCAAAGAGGTAAACAGAATACTAGAAAAAATTAGATATGATAGATCTTTGGAGAAAACTAAATAGAGACAGTTCATGGAACCTATACAAAAATTGACCATATATTAGGACATAAAAACCTCAAAATCAAATGCAATAAGGCAAAAATAGTAAATGTATCCTTTTCAGACCACAATACAATGAAAATTACATTCAATAAAAAGCCAGGGAAAAACAAGACCAAAAAATAATTGGAAACTAAATAATCTCATACTAAAGAATGATTGGGTAAAACAGCAAATCATAGACATAATTAATAACTTCACCCAAGAAAATGACAATAATGAGACATCATACCAAAATGTGTGGGATATAGCCAAAGCAGTAATAAGGGGAAGTTTTATATCTCTAGAAGCCTACTTGCATAAAATAGAGAAAGAGAAGGTCAACAAATTGGGCTTACAACTAAAAATGCTAGAAAAGGAACAAATTAAAAACCCCCAGACAAACACAAAACTTGAAATTCAAAAAATAAAAGGTGAGATTAATAAAATTGAAAGTAAAAAAACTATTGAATTAATTAATAAAACTAATAGTTGGTTCTATGAAAAAACCAACAATGTTTCATAGTAACTTTCTCCTTTTCCCTCCTCCTCTCCCTCCTTCACATTTATCAAATATGTTGTCAGATCTCATTTTCTACCTTTACACCATCTGTTATCCCCTTCTAATCACTCTAGTTCTGTCTTTCATTGTCTTTCACTTGGACTTATTCAGTAGCCTTTGAATTGTCTCAAATCCCTCTCCACTTCAATCCATCCATACCCTTAGAACAAAGGTAATTTTTCTGAAACTTAGGTGTCATATAGAAAGTTTTTTGGTTTTTAAAGTTTTTCATCATCTGACATTTTTCCCTTCTTAGATTTTGCTGTTCTCCACACTGCAATCTAGATACATCATTTTACTTATGGTGCATATAACACTCCCTCTCTCAATTTTGTGCCTTTGGCTAATTCACATGACTAAAGTGTTCTACCCTCTCATTTCCATCTCTTACTTTCTCTATCTGCTTTCAAGTTTTATCTCAATCCCTGCTTAATGTGATTTTTTTTTCCCCTGCTAGATCTCCCACTCCCAGTGTCTTATGTTCTCCTATTGCCATTAATTTGGACAAATCTTGTATGAATCTAATTGTGTTTTGTGTCTCTCATCAAAATGTATCATCCTTGAGAGAAAAAAAAAAACAACTGTTTTTTTTTTTTGCCTTTTGTCTGTGACCCCAGCACTTATTACAGTCTAGCACATAGACAGCTTTTAATAAATGATTATTGACTATTTGATTATAAAAAAAAAAAAAAAAAAAAAAGAAAAAACCAACAAAATAGACAAACCTTTAGTAAATCTGATTAAAAAAAGGAAAGAGAAAAAGCAAATTGTTAGTCTTGAAAATGAAAAGGGAGAACTCACCACTAATGAAGAGGAAATTAGAACATAGGTAGGAGCTACTTTGCCCAACTTTATGCCAATAAATTCGATAACTTAAATGAAATAGAAGAATACCTTCAAAAATATAGCTTGTCCAGATTAACAGAAGTAAATAGTATAAATAGTCCCATTTCAGAAAAAGAAATAGAACAAGCTATTAACCAACTCCCTAAGAAAAAATCCCCAGCACCAGATGGATTTACATGTGAATTCTACTAAACATTTAAAGAACAACTAACTTCAATGCTATATAAACTATTTGAAAAAATAGGGATTGAAGGAGTCCTACCAAATTCCTTTTATGACACAGACATGCTACTGATACCTATACTAGGTAGGCTGAAAACAGAGAAAGAAAATTATAGATCAATCTTCCTAATGAATATTGATGCTAAAATCTTAAATAAAATATTAGCAAAAAGACTACAGAAAATCATCCCCAGGATAATACACTATGACCAAGTGGGATTTATACCAGAAATGCAGGGGCTGGTTCAATATTAGGAAAAATATTAGCATAATCGACCATATTAATAACCAAATTAGCAAAAACCATATGATCATCTCAATAGATGCAGAAAAAGCATTTGATAAAATCCAACATCCATTCCTAATAAAAACACTTGAGAATATAGGAATAAATGGACTATTCCATAAAATAATAAGGAACATATATTTAAAACCATCAGTAAACATCATATGTAATGGAGATAAACTGGAACCTTTCCCAGTAAGATCAGGAGTGAAACAAAGTTGCCCACTAACACCGTTACTATTCAATATTGTACTAGAAACGCTAGCCTCGAAATAACAGCTTAGAAAGAGGTTCAAGGATTTAGAGTAGGAAATGAGGAAATCAAACTATCACTCTTTGCAGATGACATGATGCTTAGAGAACCCCAAAGAATTTGCTAAAAAGCTATTAGAAATAATTCAGAACTTTAGCAAAGTTGCAGGATACAAAATAAATCCACATAAATCCTCAGCATTTTTATACATTACCAACCACAATCCAACAGCAAGAGATACAAAGAGAAATTCCATTCAAAATAACTGTTGATAGTATAAAATATTTGGGAATACATCTACCAAAGGAAAGTCAGGAATTATATGAGCAAAATTACAAAACACTTGCCACAAAAATAAAGTCAGATTTAAATAATTGGAAAGACATTAAGTGCTCTTGGCTAGGCCGAGCAAATATAATCAATATGACAATGCTCTCTAAACTAATCTATTTATTTAGTGCTATACCAATCAGACTCCCAAGAAACTATTTTAATGACCTAGAAAAAATAACAACAAAATTCATATAGAAGAACAAGGTGGAGAATTTCAAGTAATGAAAAAAAAATCAAATAAAAGTGGCCTAGCTATACCTTATCTAGAACTATATTATAAAGCAGCAGTCACCAAAACCATTTGGTATTGGCTAAGACATAGACTAGTTGATCAGTGGAATAGGTTAGGTTCACAGGACAAGATAGTGAATAAAAATAGCAATCTGGTGTTTGACAAACTCAAAGATCCCAACTTTTAGGATAGGAATTCATTATTTGACAAAAACTGCTGGGAAAACTGGAAATTAGTATGGCAGAAACTAGGCATGGACCACACAACACCACATACTAAATAAGATCAAAATGGGTCCATGATTTAGGCAAAAGAAAGAGATCATTAATAAATTAGAGGAACATAGGATAGTTTACCTCTCAAGACTTGTGGAGGAGAGGAAGGAATTTGTGACCAAAGAAGAACTACAGATCATTATTGATTACAAAATAGAAAATTTTGATTACATCAAATTAAGAAGCTTTTTGTACAAACAAAACTATTAACAAGATTAGAAGGGAAGTAACAAATTGGGAAAACATTTTTACAGTTAAAGGTTCTGATAAAGGCCTCATCTTCAAAATATACAGAGAATTGACTCTAATTTATAAGAAATCAAGCCATTCTACAATTGATAAATGGTCAAAGGATATGAACAGATAATTTTCAGATGATGAAGTTGAAACTATTTCTATTCATATGAAAGGGTGTTCCAAATCACTATTGATTAGAGAAATGCAAATTAAGAGAACTCTGAGATACCACTATACACCTGTCAGATTGGCTAAGATGACAGAAACTAATAATGATGAATGTTGGAGGGGATGTGGGAAAACTGGGACACTGATGCATTGTTGGTGGAGTTGTGAAAGAATCCAACCATTCTGGAGAGCAATCTGGAATTATGCCCAAAAAGTTATCAAACTGTGAATACCTTTGATCCAGCAGTACTACTACTGGGCTTATATCCCAAGGAAATACTAAAGAAGGGAAAGGGACCTGTATGTGCCAAAATGTTTGTGGCAGCTCTTTTTGTAGTGGCTAGAAACTGGAAAATGAATGGATGCCCATCAATTGGAGAATGGTTGGGTAAATGATGGTATATGAATGTTATAGAATATTATTTTTCTGTAATAAATGACCAATAGGATGAATACAGAGAGGCTTTGAGAGACTTACATCAACTGATGCTGAGTAAAATGAGCAGAACTAGGAGATACACTTCAACAATGATTATGTATGAGTATGAGGATGTATTCTGATGGAAGTGGATATCTTCAACATAGAGAAGAGCTAATCCAATTCCAATTGGTCAATGATGGACAGAATCAGCTACCCCCAGAGAAGGAACACTGGGAAATGAGTGTAAACTGTTTGCATTTTTTTTGTCTTTCTTCCCAGGTTATTTTTACCTTCCGAATCCAATTCTTCCTTTGCAACATCAACAACAACAAAATCCGGTTCTGCACATATATATTGTACCTAGGATATACTATAACATTTAATATGTATGGGAATGCCTACCATCTAGGAGAGGGGGTGGAGGGAAGGAGGGGAAAAATTTGGAACAGAAGGAGTAAAAGGGATGTTGTAAAAAATTACCTATACATTTTATAGGTTTTTATAATTATAAAATTATTAAAAAAAAAAAAAAAGAAAAGAAAAAAAAGGATATCTAAAAAAAATAAAAGAAAGAAAGTCTGAGGCAGGGGATGACTAAATGGTGCAATGAGTGGAGAGAACAGCAGCCTTTTAGTCAGGAGGACCTGAGTTCAAATCCAGCTTCAGACACTTAAACACTTAGTAGCTATGTGACTTGGACAAGTCACTTACCCCCAATTGCCATACAAAATAAAAAAAAAAAAAAGAAGAAAAAGAAGTCTGATGAATCCTTTCTAGGAAATGTTTTTAAATGTATAAGAGATAGATAGATGATAGATGGATAGATAGATAGATAGATAGATAGATAGATAAATAGATAGATAGATAGATAGATAGATAGATAGATAGATAGATAGATAGATAGATAGAGACAGTGAATAAATACAGATGTATGCATATATATATGTATGTCATGGGCCAGAACTCTGAAAAAAGGATTCTTACAAGGTGTTAAGTCAGTGGAATTGATAAATACAATGGTTATCTAGTTTAGCATGGTGATTAATAGTTCTTTAGTTTAGTAAAATTGATTTAATAATGGTTTCCTAGTGATATAATGATTGGTTTATACTCAAAATACAGCATATAAAGCTGTGACAAACTCAGCCAGAGTGAGACCCAGAGATTCAGAAGGGCCAGACACAGACTCGGAAGGGACCCAGAGACACATTCGTTCCATCGTCCACCTTTGTAGTGGCTGGAAGCTGAAGCATATGCCCCCAGACTCAGATTCATTCCATCTTCATCAGCCTCCTGGTGACTAGACTGTCCTCCTGCTCCCCCCACTGAAACCAAGACTCCGGAAGGCTCTAAGAAAGCTAGCCTGGGCCCCACACAAGGACACTAAATTTTGAAGGAGAAAAAAAAGACTTTGGACTTTTAACACCTGGCTATTCTCCTAGTGATTAATCTGCTGAAAGGAAAGCTGCTCAAAGATCTCCAGAAAAACAACAAATGCATTACACATCTATATCTATCGATATAAACATAAATATACACACATACATACAATTACAAAAGACCATTAATCGTATTAAAATATAGTTACCAAAATACTTTGATAGTAAAGCTAAAGTTAAGAACTGACCTGCTACCATTTTTTAAAATTTAAGGAATACTACTAATATGGCTGCCCCACCACCAAAATGAAATATCTCTGAATTAAAAAACCACTGGTAACAAAAGAAAAAAGAAATCCTGCACATTTCTTGCCTGCAGCATAAATTATGAAATAGGAAAAGTTTCTCTTCAGAAAGTGTTAGGATTACAAGGTGATAACTCAGGTTGTCTAAACAATTCTCTAGCTCAGAGTTCACATGTTTAGTTCACACCTTTAAAGGGAGTTCTGAAAAGGAGTTTACACAACCTTTAAAAGGAGCAAGTTCATTGGTTGAAGGACTTCCCATAAGCCCATTGTCTGGGAAGATAAAAGAGGAGGGCAGTCTAGAAGGAGAGTCAGTCTAGATTGGGCAGTCTGGATTGAGTCAAAGAGAAGACGTCCTGTGGATTCACAAGTCCAGCAATCCCACACTTTTGGAGGGGAAGGCTCCAGAAGCCTCTTAAGAAACCTGCTTACAGAGAAAAAGATTATACAGAAAAGAAACCTCCTCCCAGAGAAGGATTATAACTTAGAGACGACAGGACATTTCAAGGAAGCTGTCATTAAAACCTTAACCTTGGAAGCCTTTCTGTTACATAGCTCACATGAGGATCCTACCCCCACAGGAAATACCTCCATACCTTGAACCTCATTTCCCCTTCCCTGCCTTCAAATCTGTGTCCTATTCCTTTGATGCTCAATGTTCTGCTTCCTTATGAGAAGATTGGGACATTGTCTTAACCAAAGAAATTTAATGATGGTTATTTCAGACATTGTGACCTTGAAACATCTGGCTTTTTAATGCCAAGGCAAAGGCTTTTTCCCCTGCCTCTGGATCCAGTTAATTAAAGTGTCTCTGATAAAGCAACAATGACATTTAAATAATATTTTACTGTTTGCAATATAAAATACTGTTTATGTAGTGTTTTATATTTTACAAAATATTTTTTACATTATCTCATCTCCTTTTCATAACTCCATAAAATAGGTACTATGGATAGAAATCCAGGCAGAGAAAATCTAAAATTCCTAGTTTGTTCCATCCTCCTCACTATAGTATCATAAGTAAACAACATCCTCAAAAATAGTACACTGCACCCCAGTATTAACATATACTATAAAATCGTATTTTGATTATATATCTATTACATAGTGCAAATATCATTTTTTTAAGCCATGTAAGACTTGTGGGGTTTGTTCTTGATTTTGTTTCTCCAACTGTAATTAGGCTTGTCTATTAATGGGAATAATCTTGACATCAGGACTATAATACACTAACAAAAAGTATAGTAGGAAATTAAAAAGAAGCCATCAATTGGGGAATAAACTGTGGTATGTGCTTATGAGGGAATACTATTGTTCTATTAAAAAAGATGCTCTCAGAAAAACCTGGAAAGTAAGACCTCCATGAGAAAGTAATGTTCTAGGATGATAAGCTAAGAATGATTTTGCTATTTTCAGCAATACAATGATTCAAGATTATTCTGAAGGACTTAGGATGAAAAATATTTTCCATACTCCAAGAGAGAACTGATTTGTGTCTGAATACAAGCTGAAGTATACTTTATTTAAACTTTTTTTTTTCTTGAGGATTTTTTTTGGTAGTGATGGTGTGAATGTGTTTTCTTTCACAATATGACTTATGGAAATGTTTTACATAACTTCACATGTGCCTTCAGAGATAGAATCTGGAACTCAAAGTTTTAAAAACAAATGTTAAAAATGTTTTACATGTAACTGGGGAAAATAAAAACATTTTAAAATGGGAAAGAAAAGTATAATTAAGAAAACAAAATTATCCATTGAATTACTCTTGGCTTAAGATAACAGATAAATTGAGGTCAGTATGAATGCTTATAAATATCCAAACCAAACATTAAATATTGATGTAGTTCTTTTTTTTCCACCTTGTAAATATTTTATCACTTCCAATTAAGACATGCATAACAAACAGTTCTAAAGCTATCAACTATGACATTCATTGTTTTTATGCCGTTCAGCAACTTGCAAGACTAAAATAACACACAGTATGACGAAAAAAAGAATTTTCTGCCTTCTTCTCTAAGTAAAAGGAAGGCTTAGATATAATTTTGTTGGTAAAGCTAATATAGAAATAGATTTCTGTCTGTAGCAGACTTCAACCTAAAACTTACTGGGGAAGATAAAGTATGTCCTTTGGTCTACTATTGCCAGTATTAGGGCTATATCTCTAAAAAGATAAAAAATGAAAAGCATCTATGTGTACAAAAGTAGCTTTCCCATAAATTTTCAATACAGCAAAGACCTATAAAACAGGAGGAATAGGGGTAGGAGAATGTTTGTCATCTAGGGAACAGCTGCACAAATTATATATGTGAATGCAGTGGAATTTTATGACATTTTAAGAAATAATGAAAGGTACAGTTTTCAGAGAAACCTGAGAAAAATTATATGAATAGATTCAGAAGAAAGCAGAACCAGAACAATTTATATAAAAGGAAAGGGAAGGAAACAAGCATTCATATAGTGCCTCTTTTGTGCCAGGTTTTGGGCTAAGTGCTTTAAAAATATTATTCTTTTGATCTTCACACATCCCTAGAGGAGAGATGCTATCTCCATTTTACAGTTAAGGAAATTGAAGCAAATAGAGGTTGAGTGTCTTGCTTGGAGTCACATAGCCAGTAAGTATCTAAGGCTGGATTTGAACTCAGGTGTTTCTGCCTCTAGGCTCAGCACTCTATCCCCAGTGACACCTAGATACTTATAATACTAACAACACTAAAGAAAAACAACTTTGAAAGACTTAAGGATGATTGAATTAATAACCAACTGTGGCTCAAATTTGATAAAGCAATTGTTGGTGCATAGATAGAACACTGGGCCTAGAGTAAGGAAGATCTGATTTCAAATGCAACCAAAGACAATTACAAGTTGTATGATCCTGGATATTTCACATAACCTCTATTTCCTTCAATTTCCTCAATTGCAAATCCCCCCTTCCTTTGATGAAGAAGCACACTTCCCACCTCCTGACCAAAAAAAAAAAAAAAACAAAAAACCCAAAACAAAACAAGACATAAGTATTCAAACATGACCAATGTGAGAAGTTGTTTTCCTTCAACATGCATGTTTATTATAAGGATTGTTTTTCTTTTGTTATTTAGGGTATTAGAGAGATGGGAAACAAAAGAGGAAAGGAAAGGAACAGAACTTAATAATGATTAACCCCTTTTCCTTTTCCATCTTTCTCCAGATGCACAAAAGAGAATAAGTAAAAGCACAAACAGGACATCTTTGAAAATTACATCTATTAGATACTTAAAAGAAAAAGCAAGTTGTAAATAAAAGGTATTTTCTTACACAACAAATCCTCCTTATCTGTTCTACTACTGTTCTACTGGAAATGCTTCTTTTTTTTGGTATTAAGTTCAGATTAAAATTATATAATTTCTTTTGAAAAAAAATTTTGTTCCAGAAAGAATGTGACAAGCCTCTTGTCAAGCAATCTTCCTCAATACTACTCTTAATTAACCTAATAATTTTGATGCTAAAAATATTTTGCAGCTATTTCTAAAAACAAACAAACAGAAAATGTATAAAACAGTCTCATCAAATTCAGGTCTTGAATTTACCCCCCCTCAACTTGACTTACGTTTCTGAGAATTTAAGTGGATAAGTGCTTTTTTCCCCTAATGAATCTTAGAAACACAAATTGAACATTAAAAAATACTTTTGTAAAACATTTACACAGTAGTTTTTCTACACACCCAAAAATCAAGTGATTTTTATCATTTTAAAAAATAATCTCAAAATAAGCTTACAAATACTTTAAAAGAACACATTCTAAGTAGAATAACTCACTTGATAAGGATTTACTGGCTCAAACTTAGGCAATTCAGATAGCTTCTAAAAATCAATGTGGATTCAAATTTGCTATTATGACTAAAAAGTATTGAACAATTATTATATAAATTTTATTCATTTATAAAAAAATCATGTTCAAAAAAATTATGAAACAAATGAAAGTTTGAAAAAAAAAGTTCAACATTATTTACAACAAGGACAGCATTAGTAACTTACTTGTATTAGGTCTAAAATGCCAAGCTCACTTTCTGAAGAATCCACACAAAAGACAAAATACAATGTGGCATAATGTCTGTAAATCAGTTTGTTGTCAGAGCCACCTATTAGCCTAAACAACAAAGGCAAAAAACTGTCAGAGGAAATACAAGACATATATTCATTAGTTCAAGCAATTTTAAAACTTATAGTAAAATATTGTTATGTAAAAAAATTCCCAGTAAGAAAGATATCATTTATGGCTTCTACTTAAGGTACACTCACTTCATAAAATAATACAATAAAGAATAGATTTTCTTTTGCTTAGAAAACTATAAGGGAAAAAAAAATTTCTTCTTAATTAAAGTTCACTGTATAGAAAGAGATCTATAGGCATACCAGTGAAAAGAATAAGAATGATAGGTTGTTTCCATTAGAAATCTTAAAAGCTAATTACCAATTAGAGAAAACTATACAATATTTCTTAATGCAGGACATATTTTTTGTAATAACGTCTTTAAAATTCAATATATAGTGATTTTCATCATAACAAAAATGGAATAATAGGTCTCTGGAATTATTCTTTTAGCACACAGTAACATCAAAATACTACTTTTAAAAATGTTTTTAGTAAAGTTATCTTATAACATTTCTGACCCATCTTCTATAAAGATTTTAGCCACTTTGCTAGGTAGAGATGACCACTGTCTTCAAATTTCTGAAGGGTTGTAATGACGAGTAAAGGTTTAACTTCTTGTCTTTGGACTTCAAGAAAAAAATGAGTAGGAATAATGAGTAGGCAAATTTTGGCTCAGTTTTTAACAATAAGAACCGTTCAAAAAGAATACACTCTTGAGATACTGAGTCCCTGTCCCAGGTGCTGAATTTAACCTTTATTTATGAGTTGAGCCTCTAATGTCACATCAAACGCTGGGAATGATTCTCATAAATATAAAAAATACTTTTTCAAAAGAATTTTCAATATTTCCAGAATTTGTGAAAATTAAAGCTAATCAAAATCAACTGACGAAACAATAATTTTTTTTTAAAGAGCAGAAGAAAGCACTGAAAATAAAGTGATAATCAGTTGAATTAGACTTCTCATGTTACACTTTTTCCCTCCTCCTCACCCCCAAATTGTGATTTCATGGGTATGGGGAGCACCTCTGAGCAACTTCCTTTCCCAATGAAAGTCAGCAATCATCCTTCAACTTGGAGTCTTTGAGAATGTTCTAAGACAAGGAAAGCCAGAGTAACAACAATAGCAGCAACTAGTACTCATTTAGTAGCCGCAATGTAACAGGCATAATACAAAACATTTTACAAAATTATGGGTCTTATTTGATCTTCACTACCTGGTAGTCAGGTGTCATTATCCCCAAAGATACAGGAGTAGTTTGACATTTTCTTCTCCAGCTCATTTTACAGATGAGGCAACTGAAGCAAACAGAGGTTATGACTTACCCAACTACTACGTGGCAGAAGGCAGATTAGAACTCAGGTTTTATTGACTTCAAACTTAGAGCTCTACCTACTATAATATCTAAATGTCTAAATTTTAGGTGGAACTTGAATCCAAGTTAGCTTTCTATCCAGTAGACAAGGCTGTTTCTCATAAATATTTCTTTTTTGTCCTCTGAAATTTGTTAACCTTCAATGTAAAGGGCTGAAACTCTTAAAAGGTATGCTTGAATCAGACAACTGAGCACTTATGGTTAATTACCTATTGGACAATGACTATTAGCAAATGTTTGGAATTTGCTCTTCAAACAGTTAATGCTGGTTCAATGTTTCGGGTTAAGAGAATTGTAGGAAGGATTAAGGAGTGGGTGAGAGAGGAGAGAGAACTGCACTTGGTAGCAGGATGAATAAAAGTGTGGAGATTCTGGATTCTAGAATAAAGGAGGGATCCTTGGCAAAATTCCTGGAAGTCTTGTCCATCCCCTTCACTTCTTCCCCTAAAGACCAAGGACTTTTGCTTATCCTGACTCTGGCTGATCCTGAGGCCTCCAGGGAGCTAGCCCCGACTTTACACTTCACTTTCAATTAAAAATACCTATTACTACTCCTACTTCACAAAATAATCATTTTCTATAAAAAGAAAAAAATTAAAGGAATGTGTGCTTGAAAAACTTTCTGAAGATATATTTGATGAGAGTTAGGGAAGGGGGAACCCTTTTTTGGTTGGCGCAAAGATAGTCACATGATAGCACAGAGTCCCCTTTTAAAAAGAATTTACAGGCCCGAAAACCTAGATTGATAAAAAAGGTTTATTGTAGGGATTTAGAAGTAAAGTTAAAGGTAGAAAGATGCCAGGGCCAAAGGTGGTCGCTGAGCAGGCAGGAACCTTTACATGGCCAGAAGGATACCATGTTGGGGATGGGAGGGAAGGGCTCCTGCCAAGAGAGAGCTCCAGCTTGGCTCTTTTATACCTAAAGGGGGCTTGTGGGTGAAGTCCCAGGCTCCTGGTGGGCTTTCAGCTAGGGTCAGCGTTGATAGAATTCAATGGGTTTAAACTGTGGGGGTTGGTTAGTTCAGATCCAGTGGGGATGGGGAAAACCCACTGACCAGGATTTGTAAATCAAAGGTCAGCCATGGGGGCTGGGAAATCAGAAAGGAAATCTTAAAGGGACCTCAACCCCCATCACATTGACAATAGGATTATAACAATTCTTCCTCACTAAAAGGTTAAACATTAGGGGGGAAATTTTAAATGAATACCTTTCTACAAATAAGATCTAGTTTTCAGCTTTGAAATGGCTAAGATGTAAAATGATTACATGAAAGTAATATTAAATCAATTTTAAACAGAATTTTGGAGCTGAAGGAGAAGTTAGTCTAACTTCCTAGTTAAAGACAAAATAACTGAAAAATAGTGAATTTAAGTGACTTAACAACCATCTCATTTATGGCAGATTCAAGACCAGAGCTTGTTTCTTGACATCTAGTTCAGTGTTCTACAAAAACACATTTCAGTTTCTAAAGAATGATTCCAGGTCAAGTATAAACTAAAATTCAAACAGAAATCTGAATATATATTTCAAGGTATTCCTATTCAACAAATTCTGTTTACAATGCAGCAGACACTGTGTCAGGTCCTGTTTTTCCTTCTGAAAAATGCAGTAAAAAAGGTAATGCTAGGAAGAATCTCCAACTTTATTCAAAATCCAAGGTGGTTTTAAGAACATATATTTAGAGCAGAAAAGAATCTTAGATATCATCTAGAATTCTCACTCATTCATGAGAAAGAAGCAAACAGAGGTCCGGAAAAGTAGACTGAGTCCTGATAAAGGTTACACGGGCAGCAAAGTCAGGTTGCTTCTCTACAGTGGACAATGTTGGTTAGAAATCAAGGCCCAAGTTCAAATCCAACCTCAGAAACTTAATAGCTCTGTGACCCTGGGCAAGTTACTTAGCCCAGTTTGCCTCAGTTTTCTTATCTGTAAAGTCAGCTGGAGAAAGAAATGGCAAACCACTTCATTATCTCAACCAAGAAAACCTCAAATGAGGTCAAAAAGAGTGACTGAATAAGAACAACAATCCTTCACTTTAATTTCAGTACTCTTTCCTTTATAGCAAATTGCATCTCCCTTGTTATTAAGAGAAAAAGAGGCAAAAAATATTTTTAAAGACAGGAATCCAGGTGGCACAGATTGAATGAGAACAGTTCTCTCTGAAGAGAACAGTTGTATATACTTGTTTAAACTGTTATAAGATTTAGAGCTAGAAGGAATTTAAGAGGCCCATCTAGTCTAATATCTGAATATTAGAGTTGGAGAATCTAATGCCCAGAAAAGTGAAGTGAATTAACTGTTTAAGGTTCATGAGAAAGTACAAAGTTTTTTATCACAAGTTAATATGCAATAGTCACAAGATTAACCATTTATCTATCCATGCATTTAAAAGTGCTATATAAGAAATTAAACTTCCTCCATAAGCAAAACTGATTGTCAGGTAAGATTGCCTTATGTTAACAAAACTTATGTAACTTTTTCATAAAATAATTGTTAAGTCTAATATATTCCTAAGTCCACAAATTTAGGATTTCTATTAATTAATTAATCAAGGGATTCCCCTAAACCTATCTTTTCATCTTGTCTATGAGAAAACAGCTTAATAGATAAATTGTCAGTACAATCAAGATAACAGAGAAGTATGTTTAATTACCTGCCTGTGAAGAAATTGTTGAAAAAGAAAAAAAAAAAAAAAAAAAAAGTATCCACAATAGCTAGCATTGTCTGGATCTTTGGAGGTCACTGAGGCCAAGCTCCACATATTCTAGAAACCTTTGATCATCTATCTGTACCAATTGATTAGGCTGATTACAAACCATTCTCACCTATTCTTTTTAAAAATAGATCATCTAGGTCTCAGTTGGAATTTTCTAAATCCCAGTTTATTATGTGAAACTGAAAACAATAAACTGCATGCCTTTGCTTTTTTTTTTTTTTTTTCTAAACTCAAGCCTTTTTAAGCAAGGTAAATCATTGAATAAAGGGTGAGATCTGAAGTAAAGAAGACCTGAATTCAAATCCTACCTCAGATACCTAATAGCTGTTTGAGTGAGTGTTACTAAATCTCTCTTGGTTTTAGATTTCCCCTCTATAAAATGGGGAGAGTAATCTTACCTAATTCACAAGGTTCTTGTAATGATCAAATATGGTAAGGGTTTCACAAACCTTAAAGAGCTATATATAGTTCTCCCTTTCACATGATGGAAGTTAGAAAGATGACAACTATGTAATTTTGAACCTCCTTTTGTATCAGAGAAAAAGTCTAAATTACTGTATTATTAAAAATAAAATATATTGATATTATACAAAACTACATATGTATTTTATGCATTTCTGAGTTTCTAAACTTTTTTTCTATATCATCTGCTGGCATTCACAAGTCATCTTTGGCTTCTGGAAAAGCTCCCTCAAGATTGCCATTTAACTTATTCCAACCCGCAACATTATCAAAACCGCAATGGGAAAGTCAAAATATGGAAGGGATAATTGTGAATGCTAGCTATTATTATTATTATTGTTGTTGTTGTTGTTATTGTTATCATCATTATTATTATTATTCTCTTCCCCAATTAGTCCAAATTGGAGAGGTACAGTATCCTAATAATTAACTGCCAAATCTCATACTTTCTCCTGTCTCATCTTACCCTTTGCTTAACTTACCTGGCACATTAACCTAGTTCAGGTTTTAATTATCTCTTGCCTAAACTACTTCAATATTCTCCCAACTTGTTTCTCTATATCAAAGTCTCTCCTCTCTGCAAACCAGCCTACATTGTATGTATATCACTCACTTCTCCACACTGCACAGATCAGATAAGCTGACCTCAATGCTTCTCACAGGACATTCCATCCATCTTTTCACTGGTTTTCCACAGACCCAGAACACTTCCCCTCCTAAGCAACACTTAGGATGCTTTCTTTCCTTTCAGAACTCTATGTGAAGCTTTTCTTGATTCCCTCTCCTAGGCTCCTAATGCCTTTCTGCCCA
The DNA here is from genome assembly GCF_048593235.1 of Sminthopsis crassicaudata. Taxonomy (NCBI): domain Eukaryota; kingdom Metazoa; phylum Chordata; class Mammalia; order Dasyuromorphia; family Dasyuridae; genus Sminthopsis; species Sminthopsis crassicaudata. Next base: position 509,020,803 of record NC_133617.1, read on the forward strand.
AAAATTTACCTTGTATTTGCATTCTCATAAGAAAAAATCCTTCCTCCTTTAGGGCAGGAACTGTTGTTGCATTTTTGTTCTTCTAGTTATAGACAAAATATAAATGGTGACTGACTCATTTATTCAAAAAACAGTAGATATTTTAATTAAATGTTTTACTTACAATCCTCCTTCTAGGAAATTACAGACATTTTCATCTCGTTTAGACACCAGATGGAAAGTTTCCCTGATGATTTGTTGCTGTGTATCTTCACTCTGGGGAAAAATATTTTACATATATTGAAATAAGATTAACAATTAGCAGCATTTTTTTGGTATTGTAAATATTTCTAGCCACTACTAACAATGTTAACCTGTGACATTAATTAGCAATAAAATCCTTACTTCTCTAGAAATGATTCTGTGGAAAGAAAATTTTATTATGGATCTTATTTTAAAATGATACCTGATGAAGGCAAAGATAAAGCTTTTTAGTGAAGAAATACAACAGCAGCAAAATGTTTTGTGTTCAAAACTCCTTTTAATAAGTTTAAATATATGCTTGAAAAGTCATAGAATATTAAAGTTGGAAAATTTTTAGAGGTCATCTAACTCCTTCACTTTATTGATAAGGAAACCAAAACCAAAGACAAACTAAAGGCAAAAATAGTAACATTATAGTATTTTAACATTTATAAAATATTTTATTTCTATCTTCTTATTTGATCCTCACAACTCTGTAAAGTAGGCAGTGCAAGTATTAAGTCATCTCCATTTTAAAGATGAGGAAACTAAGACTCAGATGTGTGAAATCACTTATAGAAACACAGGGAATGTTGGAAGCCTTCTTGGCTCCAGTAGAATGCATGCTTTTCAAGAGCAGAAACTGCTATGCATTTATCCTTACCAGTATATACAAGGTCATGAATGTTTAGTAAATGTTTGAATGAGTTGAGGCAAGAGATCAAGTCAAGACTTCTGAATACAAGTTCAGCACTTCCTATTGCTGCCATACTGATAGAAGAGAATCCAGTTTTCCTGCCCCATGAATGCAGTGTTCTCTCCATAAGACAACCAGTTTTAAAAGCAGAATCTGTTTGTGTCCAGAGACAGTTCATGAAATTAGCTATTACTAAGGAACCAACTACAAAGAAAGTTATACCAAGCGCTGATCATTACATAAAATACAATTAAAATCCCTAAGGAAGAGATTAAATCTCTCAAGGAAGGATAAAGGTTAGAATAAAATGAACACAGAAGAAGGTAAAATGGTAAAGGAACATTAGTGATTTAGAAAAGAAGTCCAAGACATTCTCACATTTCGAAGCAGTACATCCCATCTGTCTATAGTAACTTTTCTTTCACTTTTAACGGCTTTTAACACGGGCAAAGCATTAGGAGGAAAAAAAAAAAAAACAAAAAAACAAAACAAAAAAAAAACAAAGCAAATAATTACCTTTGTTTAGTTTTGAAGGAGTCAAAAGAAAACAAACAAGCAAACAAACAAACAAAAAAACCCTTGCTGGAATAACTGGATGATCTTGGTAGTTTTAGGCCAAGAATATGAAGAATGATATGAACCTCTACAAAGAACTTCTGATTACCAGCTCTGATTCAGGGGGAAATAGAAAAGTTTATTCTAATCCAGAATTGAGGTATGAAATCAAGGATGGAATAAATTACTAATAGTGAAGACAAAGAAAAAAATATATTGTACCAATAACTGATTTATTAAAAACTTTTCTGTGTTTCATATTCAAATATATTGTTTGGTAAGTGTTTTGTTTTCAGTCTTGTAATTGATCTTTTTTTCAAAAACAGCCATACAAAAACACAGTAGAAGGCATGGCTGTGATCCATTTATAAGATAACACAGGCCTTGGGACCATAAGACTGGAACCCTTGGCATTTGCCTTGTTGATAGCAAGTTCAAAGTTATAAAATGGTGAAAGAGCCTCCAGAAGGTTAGATTTGCAAATTTAAAAATATGATATAAGCAAATTACCTCTTCAAAAAAAATTAATCTTAGGAAGACACCATGGAGTACTGAAGCTTCATTTTGACAAAATAAATTCTGAGAGGTAGTCTGGCATAGTGAATGAGTAATCCTTAAAATCTGTAAAAGCAGAGTTCAAGTCCTGGCCCTTGTATACATATACATACATACATACATACATACATACATACATATATATATGAATTATCAAGTTATTTATGCCCAATGAAATTCTCTAAGACTATAAATTGCAAAAGTTGCCAAAATGAATTGGTGGAAAGAATTCCCTTATCAGGAATCTCCCCACCTCATCCTCCCAAAAAATCAGAGATCTGAATCTATATCACTCCCACTACAACCACCAAGAAGGGAAAATGTATATTCTAACCCCATTTCCACTCCATATTAATATTTAACACTCCATCTACTCTTTTTCTTCTCTGGTTAAAGCTCTCTGCTTCATGATCTCATGATGTCATGTCTCCCTCTCCACAACCTGTTTTCCTGAAGCAGCTGTGAGGCACAGCTGCTTTTCAGCAAACTGTATTTGCTGCTTTAAATATATCAGGAAGGAATAAGCCATCCCAAACTTGGCCTCATGGTACTAATACACAAAAGGCAGACTAATTCTGTTGTTCCCCCATTCCTCTCCATTCACACAGTAGTTGGGGGAAGTCACTTAAATCCTTGTTCTTTCACAAAAGACAGAAAAATCAACAAGGTTTGCAATATAAGCATCAAAGCCATGTTAAAAATCATCCTTTCTAAGAGAATTTAGTCATAGAGAAAATAACCCAAAGAAAAGAGAAGCAGGATTTCAACTGTTCATTCAACAAGTATATAACCATTTTATTGGATCACAAAGCAATATGTACGGTATAACCTATAGCAGATTGCTTGATGCCTTGGGGAAGAGGGAAAAGATAAAAATTTGGAATTCAAAATCTTACAAAAATGAATGTGGAAAACTTTATTTACATGTAATTGGTAAAATAAAATACTATTGAAATTTTTAAAAGACCAAATTATAGTGGTAGAGGAGGCTTTTAAGCATCCCCAGGATAACAAAGTGTGTATATATATGTGTGACTGTGGATAAATAAATACATGAAAATTCCTTAATAATAAAAGAAACTAATAAATAAATAAAGCAACATGTACACCAGTAAGTTGATATGAAAGATATATTAAGGAAATACGAAGCAACTAGGACTGTAGAGGGGGGAAGATACATGAGAGTGGGGAATCAGGAAAGCCTTTATATAAGAGAGCAACCTTGAGCATAAGACTCAAAGAAGGAAAGGATTCTATGAGACAGACTAAGGATTATATCCTTAGTCTGTGTAAACACATAATAAGTAAGAGAAAATAATGTCACATATGGGAACTGTAAGCAGGCTCAAAAATTTGACTGAAACAGAATGTACTGAGGGATACTGATGTGAAATTAATTTGGGAAAGATAAGTTACAGCAAGAATGTTAAAATACTTAAAATATAAACTTCTCTGTCTGACATTTAATCTGAAAGGCAATAAGGGAGCACTAAAGATTCCTGATAGGAGGCATGATATAATAATTTATGTTTTGGAGTAGAGACTGAAAGGAAAGAGATTGGATACAGGGAAAAAACCAAATAGGGATCATCTTCATTCAACTCATGGGATTTGATGAAATTATCAATAGAGGACTGAAAGTAGAGAAAAAGGAACCAGGTCTGTCTCAGGAGATTCCAAAGAATGCTTACTAAAGAACTTTCAGATATTCATACTCCCTCTAGACTTTTCTTTTAACCCTTATGTCTGTTCAGGGATACACTACCATCTTTCCCCTTTAACCTTCCTTTTTTAGTAATATCCCTATTTCTGTTGAAGGGTCCACTTTTTTAGTCAATCCCATTCACAACCTAAAGAGTTACACTCAATTCTTCCCTCTACCCTTATCATTTTCTTTTTTTTTTTTTTTCTTTTCTTTCTTTCTTTTTTTTTCCTCTGAAGCAATTGGGGTTAAGTGACTTGCCCAGGGTCACACAGCTAGTAAGTATTAAGTGTCTGAGGCCAAATTTGAGCTCAGATCCTTCTGCCTTTAAGGCTAGTGTTCTATCCACTGCACCACCTAGCTGCCCCCTTTCATCATTATTTTCTGAACACTTTTGATTCTTCCTCCATTTCCTGCTTTCCACTTAGTCATCATCTTAATTCAATATCTTATTCCATCTTATTGGGACTATCACATAACTATGACTGTAGGTCAGAAGGGATTCCTGATCTGTTACTTAAACTTTCAGTTCAATGATAATGGGAGAAGTCATCAAAGCCCATGGCTGACCCGTCACTCAGATTCTGAATCTTGGAGCACAACTCTGTTAATTGGAGTATCTTAGTCTTAGAAAGAGGAAGAGGCGGTGAGGTAAGGGAGAGGGAAAGAAGGAAAGGGAGAAGAAAAGGGAAAAGGAAAGGAAGAGGAAAAGGAAAAAGGAGAGGGAAGGGAAGAGAAAGAGAGAGGGGGGAAGAGGGAGAGGAAGAATGTGTGTACAATGTCCTAGAACTGCAGTTTTAGTTAATCCTAAAAAAAAAAAGTCCAATTAAATCTTTCTTACCTTTTCTAGGCAGTGAGGACATTGAGGTGCTAGTCTAGATGAGGCTTTACGTTTCTTTCTTTATTTTAGACTATCTAATAAATCAGCAAAATAATTCTAGTCAATCAGAACAGTCCCAAAGACTATGTCTATGCTTATTCCCTTAGAAAAAATAGCAACATTGTTGAACAGTCTAGTCATCAATAGTAACATCTATATTACAAGCATTATAAACATTTTGTGTACCAATACACACCTTCTTCAAGAATGTATTTGTATGTGGCAGGAGAAAAGACAAAAAAGTAAGCTGCTCCAAATTTTAGGTAATAATATATACATATCATATTCCCAGAAGTTTTCTTCAATTCCCTCCAAAAAGATACTCATAAGGATAAATGGCAGGGTTCAATATAGAGTCCTTTTGTCCTGGAAGTATAGACACTATTATAAGGCACAATCTTTGTTCTGGAATGACAAGCCCTCCTCTTTTGGACAGGGAAGCAGGCACTATTACAGCCACCCTATACTTCTGTTTCAAATGCTACAGGAGCAAAAATTCACTTTTAGTCTTGAACACTTTTTGTAGCAACAGATTGAATAGTTACAATTTTTCAGCATTTTCTTTGTGACTGCTTTTGAATCTGCTTTAGAAATAGCATAAATATTAGCTCATCCTGAAAATACATACGTTGTAATAAAAACACATTCCTACTTGTGGCATTCAGTCTTTTGAATAAAATCAACTTGTATGCTAACAAAAGACAACTTTATTTTAATTAATCTCTAATAATATGTGCCAGGCACATGAGACATGTATAGCAATACTGTTGAACTTGAACTATTAAATAAAATTTTAAAGCTTCCAAAGTAACTTTTTTGGATGACAACATCAATTAACATCAATTCCCCATTTTGTTTGCCTCCCCCCAAAAAAACCAAGATAAAGTCAATTTAAGGGGGGAAAAGCTGATCTTGTAGAAGAGCAAAGTCTTCTAGAATAGCTAAAAGAAAATGAGGGGGAAAAAAATCAGATAAATAATCATTAATATATCTGAAAGGGGGGAAAAAAGAGGGGTTACATTTTTGGTTATGGATTCAGTTTAGGCCTTTTATTTCTAAATTGCCTGGCCACCTCCAGAATAATGACCATAGCTTTACTTTTGAAAGATCATTCTGCACAAGCTTCATGAAGTCTACCAAAAAAAAAAGTTTGTTAATAGAATTTATTTTTAATTTAACTCTTTATGTTCCTAAACCAAACTCCTTGTCTATAAAGCTTGGCAGAGTGAACAGGTTAACATTTACTCAGATTTCTCAGTATTTCACATACTAGATTGTCCCATATCCACGAGAGAGGCCTGCAGGCAACTTGCCTAAAATTATTCTAGACCCTAAGGAAGAAAATCTAAAATCTCATTTGAATAGGCTAGAGCACTATGGTTCAGTTTTCCAAGAAACCAAGAAATTTATCATTTAAATACAGAACAGAAAGCCTATTTCATATTTCTGTACCTTCAAAATATTCCTACTCCTCATGAAATCTACTGTTTTCAAATGTGTTTTCAACTCCTTAAAGAAGTTTTAAAAATATATATTTTGTCTTATGTGACCCTAATCCCAAAAGCCAAGATCTCTTTCCTCACCAGTGGAAATGAATGTCATGCCCTGCCCTGCCCTACTCTGCACAAAGGGTAGGCCAGAATTAAAGAGAATGAAAGAGAGGGGATCTCTTCAATTGTCTTCACACCCTCTTGGAATCTCTTCAAGTCTTTGGACCTGCTTCAAGTCTCTTTGGGCTTCAGGCACTCTGGCTTCCAGTTTCAAGAGTAAGAATAGAAGATGCCAACTCCACTTCAGGTTGATGAAGAAAAAGACTTTGGGAAGAAGCCAATATGAGAAGAGCTGACAGTCTCAATTATGTCCTTATCTCCAACTTGCTAAAGACTTCAGGAAACTTCCTCTTGAGTAGGATCTAAAAGGATCTTTTGTATGAACTGAATTACCTCACTCCGAATGGGAGAGCTCTTTTAACCTTAGTCACCTGGTATATATTCTCCTAAATATATTTTCTCTGTTCTCCATTTTACTATTTGAATAAATGAGCTTCTTGGCTAACTACCACAAGCATTCACTGTGAAACGGGAAAGAAGTCAAGTCTTGAATAAAAACCTTAGCATTTTCCTTCCCTCACTAACAAAAAAGCAATCAACTGTTAAAATGAACCTGCAAGTGAGATTCTCTAGATTAATAAGTTAAAGAAGTAGACAGGTATGAATGTAGCACAGTTCCCTCTCTCTGAGGAAAGAAGTAGCCAAACCAGATGGCCAACATCCTCTTCTTCCTCCTGGTAAGAATTAAAGTCTTTTTGGAGAAGGGAAGGGGGAAAAGAAGCTAGAGATGTCAACTCCACTTCCTTTCAAATTATACAAGAACACCCCCATGCTACATATTACATACCCCCATAGCTATTGTCACACTTAGATACAATTTTTCCATCATAGCATTTCTGCCGTTTTGTTGTTTACTATATGCGTTTGTGCAATTTCACAATGTTAGCTGTATTATTTATAAAAACCTAATTCAGCATATTGGATTTTATCTATTTTAACACTTAAGGCATACATTAACCTGAGGAAAGACACAATGCCTACTAGATAAATGCCACTATTACAAGATGATTCTTATTCATAAATCATCATAGCATTCAAATCAAAGATTTGATCTCTTCATGTTACAAATGCATTATACCCTGGTATCATTCCTAAAAATTAATAACATTTCTCTAAGCATATTTTCCAAAATTACAGTGCAAGGAACTTGTAAACATGGCACTAATAAAAGTATCTTATGTATTTAAAATATAAAAATTGAAATTAACATTAATCCAGTTAAATGCCTCTCCAGATCATTTATATATAAGGAAAAAAATCTATTATCTGCCAATTTTGGCATTCATTTTGAATATCACTTCCATAAAGATGTGACATCTGAAATTATTATTCAAAGCACAGATCAACTATTCTGTGAATAGCAATTGTCCCTAATTTACCAAACAATAAAAATCTAAACTTTAAACTATTCAACTCTAATTTTTTTTCTTGGTGATTTAAGCTACTTTTTCAAATTTCCAAGATTATCAAATTCTATTAAAATAATCTTAGAAATTCTTAGAATTCTCAAATTTAATCTCACCTCCTTTGGAAGGAACTGTCTCTTCAGACATCATAAATGAAAAATATATTTTCCTTTAAGGCAAATTGTCTTTTTCTGATCTAATCTTTTCTAATTTTTCATAAAATTTCCCACTGCTTATAGAGCCCTATACAAATTATATAAAAACTCCTTAAGTTCATCATGAGCTTTTGATAAATGAGGATTGTTTATTCTTTTCAATTGGGTTACATAGTTAGTTTGCAGTCCTAGAAACATGACAATCTTCAGTTACCTTATTATTTTCCTTTCACCTTAATGAAATCTTTTTTTTTTAAATTCATATTTAAGGAATACATCACAGTTTCTGCAAACTGGTCTTTTCTTTTCAGCCATTTTATTTGTTGACTGATTGGTTTATGCAGTTTGCACTTTAAACATTTTCAGCGTCAAAAACACCTACATTCCTCTAACAGTATTTTAATTGAGCTTAAAAATCTCAGTACATCATTATCAACTGAAGTTTTAGGCAAAATGGCAGTGAGAGGAAACAATTTTGCCTGGCTCACTCAGCACACCTTCTTTGAAACAATTTACAAAACAATCTACAAATTCTAATCAGAAAAATTTAAAAAAAAAAAAAATCTAAAGGGATGGAGCAGAAGCAATCATGGTCAACATGGTTAACAGAACAAAAAATAGCATACTTAAATAACCCTATCTTAGAAAAAGAAATTAAGCAAAACATAAGGGAAAACCAAAGTGAGGGTTAGGGAGACCAGGACCAGATGGATTCACAACTGAACTCTATCAACATCTAAAGAACAATTCATTTGAAAAGTACATAAGCTGTTTTTAAAATAAGTAAAGATAGAATCTTACTGAATTCCTTCTATGACACAAATATGTTCTTAATACCTACAACAAGGAGAGTCAAAACAGAGAAAGAAAACTATACCATTTTCCCTAATGAATATTGATGAAAAAATGTTAAACTATTAGCAGAGAGATTACATCAATATATCACAAAGCTCAAATACTATATTTATACGAGAAATGAAGAATTAGTTCAATATTAGGAAAACTATGAACATAATTGACCATGTTAATAATTAAAAACAACAAAAATCATAACCATTTAAAAATGCAATAAAAAGATTGACAAAACACAACACCCATTCCAAGTTCAAAAAACCATAACATTAGAAAGCATATTAATAAATAGAATTTTCCTTAAAATAATAAGTAGTTTCTATGTAAAACTAAGACCAAACATTATCTGTAATTGGGATAATCTAGCTTTTCCAGTAAGAAAAAGGGTGAAGAGTGTCAATTAGTAGTTAATGTTATATTAGAAATGATAGCTATAGTAATGTCAAGAAAAAGAAACTGCAATTGTTCTACAATAAAAGCAATACTGGAAAGATAATCAATTTTGAAAGACTTAGTAACTGATCAACACAAAAACCAACCACAATTTCAAAAGACTTATGATGTGTAACAAGTTATTCTCCTTCAGATAGGGCAGATGGAGTCAGTATACAATTTAAAGCATTTTTTCTTTGAAACACAGCTATTGTGAAAATTTGTTTTGCATGTCTACACATATTTTAATAGGTTTTGTTTTCTTCTTTTCCCAATGGCTAGCTTAAATAATTTCTTAAACTGGATTTTAAAATTTTTTTTTAAATTGAGCTTAAAAGTAAGTGTACACTGGGTTAATGTGAATGATCTTTAATTCTTTGATACCCAATTTGATACCCAGATTGTTAAAATATCACAGAATCACAGGTGATTCCATTTTCACTTTTTTTTCTCATATATTAACCTTGTAATTCTTTGATTTCTCATATTTCAAATTTCCAACTGAATAGTGAGATATGGTTTACTTTCTTCTCCATTCAATATCTTTTTTGCAAAATGAGTTAACATTCTGATATCTCTCAAACTCAATGCATAATTTTGTTACTAGGTGATTAAAGATGAAGCTTTTAGTTTAATGGTTTGGCTTCTCTTTTTCCTGAGGACTCTGAATAGTATCTTCTAATTCCTTTTAGCTAATTTTGATTCTAATTTAACTGGCAATTAAAATTTGTCAATTCATTCAAAAAAGACCACTAAAGTTTAGCAAACTAAAGGCTCCCTACCAAAAAAAATTAAAATATTATCTTCTCAAAAAAAAAAAAAAAAAAAAGAAAAAGAAAAGAAAAAAAAAAAAGTATTAGTCGATTCCCCCCCCTCCCTTGGACTAAACCTCTTTTTCTCCAGGCAGTTTTTAAAAGAGTTGAAAAGGAAACCTCCTCCTTCAAGTTAAAAGAATAAGTTAAAAGTTTTCCTAAGGGCCAGATAAGGCTTTAGCACTTTTTCCTTAGCTTTTGGATTCACTGGAGAGAAAAAAATAAAATCACACATCAATGTAAAACACAACTTCTTCCAACACACATTCACACAACCAAATATCTACTAAGTATCCTCTTTCTTAATATTAGCATAGCACTCTTTTGAAAAATTAACTTGATATGCCATATAATTTCTCTTAAAAATTGTCACATTTCATTTATCCAGTGGATGAAATATAAATGCTGGCCTTTCATGGGATAGAGATACATTTTATACATTCTGTTCCTACCAATCCTTTTTAAAGTTAGACATCCAGTTCTGAACTGATGTACATAGTGGGGGACCTGTCCTCAAAGCCCACAGACTTTGCAAGACTCTGATTCCAGCTCTACCCAATTAAGGGCTTTACATTTTAATGACTAAAGGAACTGCCTTTAAGTTTCACCCATATAGTAGGAAATCTAGTCTTATTCCTACAGCCCTTATGTTTGCCCTACATTTTAAAAATCCTTCCAATTATTTGACTGACAATCTTATATACATACATATACACACAAACATATAAAGTCCATATATACTTAGTTTGGTACCAACATAAATGAAAAATACAAACAAGCACAAATATCTCTGTGTCTCTACAGATTTGGCCTTTTTCTTAAATAGTTTCCATCGGCCTAAATGAATAATCAGCAAAACTGGGCCGTTTCACCCCCCCAAAAAAATCCTAAAAAGATTCAAAAGCATAGTAGCACAGCCCCGTGTACTTCCTCCCTGATGGCCAATCTCCAAGGCAAGAGGTAAAGAATCACTGCATCATACCAGACTCCTGCTCCCTAGATGAATGGAGAAAGCACCATTACATTAAGTGTCCAGCCTGGTCTTCTGCCTTTGGAAAGGAGAGCATCCCTACTTCCTTTGTTCTGAGTTCTTGATCTCTTGCCTGAATTTCTCAAGATTCTGAAACAACTCACCTCAGAGGTCAAAATACTATTGACTTTGAAAATATCTCCAAATGTTTCACTTAATGATTAACAAACATTACCACCCTGCTCATAATAACCTTCCAATACCAGTGATTATGAAGCCCCATAAATCATCCTGCAAATCTCATTTTGCCCAATTCTTTATTCCCATTCCCCATAAGTGTCCTCTGGAATGCCTATTACATAGGCAACAAGCTGTTTTCATCTAAAATCTTTTCCTTTCCCATTCCTTCCATTTTTAGTTCTCACAGACACTAAGCTCCCTCTGGATGAAAGAGCCTTCCTGGCTATCCTTTTTACCATAGGCTGCTCCAGAGATGATGAAGTTGAAAAATCCTTATTTCCCTTTGCTTTTCAAGGTTCTCTTCCTACTACTATCACTCACAGACTTCTTCGAAGTTCCTACAATCCATACCTATCATCAAAATCCTACAGACCTCCTTTAGACACACCCCTTCCTTCCTCATTAATTCAGTACCTGACTCAGAATCTTTCTTCCTCAATCCTCCCAGCACACTAGGAACTAAAAAAAGCTAGTCTATTTGTCAGGGTCTTTCTCACTTTATTTTTGGCAGCTAGGTGGTATATTAGATAAAGCACTGGACCTGGAGTCAGGAAAATCTGAGTTCACCAGTCTTAAATACTTACTAGTTGTGTGAGCTTGGACAAATCATACTTCTATGTGTCTGTTTCCTCAGCTTTAAACTGTGGATAATAATAGCAACTATCTTCCAGCGTTATTGTGAAGATAAAATGAAATAACACCTGTAAAGTGCTGTGCAAACCATTCTGTGCAATATAAATGCTAGCTATTATTAGTTAGGAATAAGTCATAGCACTCAGTAGATAATAGTAGATATTTGCTTCTAACATGCTTTATTTCACTAGTTTCTATAAGTGTAAGGAAAAATAAATAGCACTGCTTTAGATGAATGCTAGGTCTAATTAGGTGTCATTTTAAGGAGTCTACAGATTTTTTTGAGAGAGTATATTTCTCACTAGTAATTATAATAGATATTTCCTTCTAACATGGTTTATTTCACTAGTTTCTATAAGTATAAGAAAGAAAGAAATAACACGGCTTTAGATGAATGCTAGGACTAAATTAGGTGTCATTTTTAAGGAATCTACAGACTTTTTTGAGAGTATATTTCCAAATGATAATAGAAATTGAGGAGGAAATATCATTTATCAACAAAGTATTTACATATGACTTTTCAAAAACTCTTCTAAGCAAAGGAACATCAAGAAAATTCAACAACAAAGTATTTACATATGACTTTTCAAAAACTCTTCTAAGCAAAGGAACATCAAGAAAATTCAACTTAAAAACTGATCAGATTGGAATGTAATTATTCATATTACAAAAGAATATGGCAGAAAGAACCCTGGATTTCTGAATAAGACAACCCAAGTTTGAATCCTAGCTCTGCTACTTATATAAATGATCTCAAAAAGTCAAATTTCCTTGGTACTGTTTCCTTCTCTGTCAGTAATGAGAACTCATCTAAAAGACTTCCAAGGTTCCTTCCAAATGTATGTGTGCATATGTACATGTATGTATGTATATGTATGTATATATATGTGTGTATGCATATATATATATATATAATATATATGTATATATAATAAGAGACAGAAAGAATGAGATAATATTTCCTAAATGACAGGTCCCCAAATACATTTAATTGCATTTAATATGTAAACTAGAAGATAAGAAAAACTACAGTACTAGAACCCATTGCCAAATGAAGATCAATAATGATCCGAATATTTTTAAAAATCTTTATTGTTGGAAATATTCATCATTATAGTCTCCTACCCTAAATCAGATTTGGGGCTAGGATAGAAATACAAAGACAAATTCATATTTCAAACAGAAAATTTCTACCTAATCTTAATTCAAATGTGTCCCATCTAATCTCTATCTTCCATTTCAAAGTGAAGAGTCATATAGTTGTTTAACAATTTCATCATAATATTAAAGTTACTAAGTTATTCCTTAAAATGTAAAACTTATTAACATATAGATCATAATTGTAATAATTAAATAGGAAGACTAAAAATGACCATCTTTTTATTATGATTGGGTACTATCAATGAAAAAAAATATTTTCCTTTAAAACCTATTGTTGATTTTAAAAGTATTTAAACAAATTAAGATTAAATTATATTTTAAGATTCATAAGAGTAAAATACTTCTCTTGTATCCCTCCAGGTTGCTATATAAACAATGCTTTCTTTTAAATGTTGGCAATAGGCAGTTTTTTAAATCAAAGAATCCCTTAAATTTTTAATGAAATAGAAAGAAAGGCAGGCTAAAATTCAATCAATTATATCTACTTGCTGGCACAAGAAGAGTTCCCGTTCTTAAACCACATCTTAATTTAACAGCTTCTGCTAAAATGGCCCTCATCTTGCCTCAGGCAGATCAGATTTCCTTTCACCACGTCATCACAATGGTCAAAAAAAAAAAAAAAAAAAAGTAATTTTTCAGCTTAACTGAATCATCTAGTTCACTCCATTCTCTATTACAAAGCCTGGATTGTTAAGAGTCCTGCTAAACAATATTTAAAATTATAATTTTTACCTACTACAGCTACCACCATTAGTGGTGCACTTATCAATCTATACTAAGTAGTTCCCTCTACCTTCCACCTAAGACACTACCTAAATAAAATAGGATCTTCCAAATCGTATAAACAAAGAAAATAAAAACATTTTAGAGCTCCACTAGAATGTGAACTCCTTGAGAATAAGAATCTAAGAATTTACCATAGTGCCAGGAACATAGTAAATGCTTAATAATAAAATGTTCCTTGTAATTTATGATAATGATGATAATGACTACGGGGAAGAAAAGGGGATGGGAGAAAGAGGAGTAAAAAGAGGAGAATTTGCTAATTCCAGTACTTATAGAGTGACTGGTATAAGGACGACCAATAAAGGGAGCAATATTTGGAACCTAAGATGTTAACTCGAAGGAAGTTAGGAAAATCACTTAGCATCAGTTCATTTGGGGATATTTTGCCCCAATATTCACCAAACTGTCACATCCTCATTTAGAGCTAAAGCTTGTACTAAGAATGACAATAAGGAAATGGAAAAGGGCCTCCAAAAGCCACAGCAGTATTCATATATTACATCTGCCAATATTTTCTTAAAACTTTAGATCTAATGTCTTATAATACCAACATATGAATATTTATCTGACTCCAAGTGGTAAACAATACCTTGAAAAATTACTGGCGCAATTTACCCATGGTCACAAAATGATTACCTACTCTAGCAAGTATTTCCATCTTATCATGTATCATTAAAAAAATATTACTATGCATATTAAATATATATACAGTTATAGAATTTTTAAAATAATAATAAAGTCTTAGAAATTTTATAAACTCTCCTAGGAAACCTACAACTACTAGAAGAATAACAGAAAACTAATTTTACATCTAATTTTCAGTATTCTGGGTTCTTAAGATTTAATTTTATTTTCAAACACAGATAAATGAATCCATAGCATCTGAATTTTTACAAATTCAAATTAATTGATAGAAAATCTGTCATCAATTACATTTAACATTCAAAATATGATAGCATACCCATACAGACTAAATCCCATTTTAATAACTAGTTCTAAATAATGAGACTATTCCTCTATCCTAGCCAAAAACCCATGCTAACACTATTTTGCTAAAACTCTTTTTTTAATTATTATTATTATAGCTTTTTATTGACAAAACATATGCTTGGGTAATTTTTCAACAATGGCCCTCTCAAAAACTTCTATTCTAACTTTTCCTCTCCTTCCCGCCACCCCCTCCCCTAGATGGCAGGTAGTCCCAAACAAGTAAAATTCTTATTAGAAGAAAAAATTCTGTTCATTTAGCCCCTGTTTATTTAACTACCAATCTATTTAACAAGTTCATTGTTCTGCTGAGACAGTATACCTAGTATTATAAATTAAATATCTAAGCAGTGTTAATTAGAGATTTCAGGCAAGCAATCAATAAACAAACATGTATTAAAGTGTTGACTTAATACCAAGATACCAAACACTTCTGGAGATAGAATAAAAAGTAAAAAATAGTCACTTACACTGTGCCAGGGACAATATTTAGCACTAGGGATATTAAAAGTATTTTTTTAATAGTAAAAGGTACCAGAATGTATTAGTATACATTCTAAGGAGATGTGTAAAATATCAAAATTCATGTAAGGTACATAAATAGGAAATAATCTAAAAGGGGAATATTAGCAGATGGAAGGATAAAGACCTCTTGCATGCATAAATGTAGGATTTGAACCGAGTTTTGATAGAGATGGACATAAAATGGTAAAACATTCTAGAACCCATAGACATCCAAAGTAGAGAGACATGGCATTTTGAGAAACAAGCCACTCTGGATATGTGTTAAGAAAATGTGGAGGGAAGTTGGTGTAAAAAGACTAGAAGAGTAACGAGGTAGCAGATTATGAAGAGCTTTAATCATCAAATGGATGACTTTATATTTGATATCAAAGGAAAGAGAACTCAGTCAGCAAGGAAATAATGTGGTAAAACCTACACTTTAGGAAAATCACCTTAGCAGGTAAGTGAGGTAGCCATCCTTAAAACTTTAAATGGCTGTGGGACAATAGTCCAACTGTTGATATCTCTTCCTGGTTGCTTAAGTACAAACTGGCATGAGGAATTTGTCTATTAATGTGGTCTCCTGCTTTTTTATTAGCAGACTTTCTTTTACTTCAGCATTTTTATATTTCAATTTTAGTAAGCTCTCTTACTTTTTTGGAGAAATTCTCCATCATTGATTCAGGTTTTTTTCTAATGTGAGTTTTTAAATATTTAATTGAAAGTTCTAACCCTTATTTAATTTCTCTTTTGAACTATTCTTAAGGTTTCTTCTTGCTCCAAAGTTCTCTTAGTATTACATGGGATTCTATGTTTTATCAGATAATAGTTTTATTTCTTTTGTCTTGTAGTACTTATTAAAAGTTTCTTAAATAGATAAAAATTTTAAAAGGGAGCTTTGTACAAGCCACAACAGTTGCAAAAGAATATCAAGTAATTCTTCAAAAAATTATCAACTATTAACAATCATATGAATGTTCCAAATCAGCAGTAATAGCACAAAATGAACATTAAAACAACTCTGGGATTTCATTTCACAGCTAGAAGTTTGTTTTTATCTAAGCTTTTATTGAAAGTTAACTTTTCTTTTCCAACCTGAATTCTATCAGTGGCTTTGCTAATGGATACCACCACTGAGGTTAAATTGCTAAATTGCTTCAATTTCCTGGGAATTTATAGGACTTCTTAGCCTGTATCTCTGCCCTAAAAATTCTAGGATTGGTGAGGAAGAGAGACTGGAGCATCAAGAACTGATCCTATGTGACTTTTCAATAGCGAGGTTATTTAGGACTGTTCCAATGGTCTTATGATGAAGAGAACTTTTGCACCCAGAGAGAGGACTGTGGGAACTGAGTGTGGATCACAATATAGTATCTTCATTTTTTTGTTGTTGTAGTTTGCTTTTATTTTCTTTACTCTCATTTTTTTCCTTTTTAATCTGATTTTTCTTGTGCAGCATAACTGTGGAAATATATATATAGAAGAACTGCACATGTTAAACATAGATTGGATTACTTGCTGTCTAGGGGAGAAGTTGGGGAGACGGGAGAGAGAAAAAAAAATTGGAATACAAAGTTTTCCAAGGGTGAATGTTGAAAACTATGCATATGTTTTGAAAATAAAAAGCTTTAATAAAAAAAATAATTTTTTTAAAAAGAACTAATCTTAGCTGGGATTCAGCTCCATTTTCTTGAGATCTGAAGTAACCATGGATGCTGATCCTCTACCCCAATTCCTCCTTTAAGGCTTATTTCTTTCTTTGGTTGGAATAAACCAACATGTCCTACTTTTCCTGGAGTAGACACATGGAGTGGAGAGTCTTATAGGTGATCTCTATAGTTTTAAAGAGCTATAATATATGGGAGAGCTCCAAAAAGAAAGAAGCATGTTTTCATCCTACTACCATTTTCATGCTTCTCTATATGAGGATAGGAAAAGGGGGGGGGGGCATACAAAGCATAGGGTAAATGGGTTTTAATGGTGTCTAGAACAAGGGTTATGGGGAAGAGAATCTCAAGATGTGTCATTTCTCACCCCCACCAAGCCTTCAAATCAGTTTTTGTCTTGGATACTGAGTGTATGGAAAAGGAGAGAAGTGATAACTTTATCTTTTCAGGTTCTTTGCCCTGTGGATTTAACTGTTAAGGGTTCTATATTTCATTCATACATTCTTTTTTAGAAAGGTTAGAGTGAAAGGGGCCCAGGGAAAGTGACAAATCATCATTTCCCTTCTCACATGATCTCAATCCCTCCTTCTCACATGATCTCAATCCCTCTTTGATAACTTTAAATTGTATACTTCTCAAAACTCCACAATAAACTGAGCACACAAAAACAAACAAAATTACAATGTTATGATAAACAGCAAAAATTAACTCCTTAGGCCAGAGGTATTAAAAACACTTTGCAGCTTATGGAGAAGCGGATTAAAATTTAATTAGAAAATATTTAATAAAGTAAATAAAAATACAATAGAATACAGATAATGTTAATATGTGGTTTTATAAATCAATATGCAACATGCAGGATCCTAAAGTGTAGTTTAGTTTAGTTTAGTGGCTTCAATGCTATTTCAATGTGACATTACTGGTTTGGATTAATATACTTTTTTATTATTTTTTATTAGAACTTTTTATTGCCAGAACATATGCCCGGGTAATTTTTTACAACATTATCACTTGCACTCACTTCTGTTCAGACTTTTCCCTTCTGTCCCTCCACCCCCTCCCCTAGATGACAAGCAGTCTTGTACATGTTAATTATGTTATAGTATATCCTAGATACAATATATGTGTACAGCACCGAACAGTTCTCTTGTTGCACAAGGAGAATTGGATTTAGAAGGTAAAAACAACCTGGGAAGAAAAACAAAAATGCAAACCATTTACACTCATTTTCCAGTGTTCCTTTTCTGGATGTGGCTCATTCTGTCCATCATTGATCAATTGGAATTGAATAGGATCTTTTCTTTGTCTTTGTCTAAGATATCCCCTTCCATCATAATATATCCTCATACAGTATCTTTGTTGAAGTGTATTGTGATCTCCTGGTTCTGCTCATTTCACTTAACATCAGTTCATGTAAGTCTCTCCAATCCTCTCTGTATTCATGTTCTTACGGAACAATAATATTCCAAAACATTCATATACCACAATTTACCCAACCATTCTCCAATTGATGGACATCCATTCATTTTCCAGTTTCAAGCCACAAACATTTTGGCACATACAGGTCCCTTTCCTTCTTTAGTATTTCTTTGGGATATAAGCCTAGTAGTAGCACTGCTGGATCAAAGGGTATGCACAGTTTGATAACTTTTTGGGCATAATTCCAGATTGCTCTCCAGAATGGTTGGATTCGTTCACAACTCCACCATCAATGCATCAATGTCCCAGTTTTCCCACATCCCCTCCAACATTCATCATTATTAGTTCCTGTCATCTTAGCCAATCTGACAGGTGTATAGTGGTATCTCAGAGTTGTCTCTGATCAATAGTGATTTGGAACACTCTTTCATATGAGTAGAAATGGTTTCAATTTCATCATCTGAAAATTGTTCATATTCCTTTGACCATTTATCAATTTGAGAATGGCTTGATTTCTTATAAATTAAGAGTCAATTTTCTATATATTTTGGAAATGAGGCCTTTATCAGAACAATTAACTGTAAAAATGTTTTCCCAGTTTGTTGCTTCCCTTCTAATTGTGTTTACATAACTTTTGTTTCTACAAAGGCTTTTTAATTTGATGTAATCACAATTTTCTATTGTGTGATCAATAATGGTCTCTAGTTCTCCTTTGGACACAAATTCCTTCCTCCTCCACAAGTCTGAGAGGTAAACTATCCTATATTCCTCTAATTTATTTATAATCTCGTTCTTTATCCCTAAATCATAGACCCATTTTGATCTTATCTTGGTACATGGTGTGAAGTATGGGTCCATGCCTAATTTCTGCCATACTAATTTCCAGTTTTTTCAGCAGTTTTTGTCAAATAGTGAATTCTTATCCCAAAAGTTAGGATCTTTAGGTCTGTCAAACACTAGATTGCTACAGCTGTTGACTACTATGTCTTGTGAACCAAACCTATTCCATTGATCAACTAATCGATTTCTTGGCCAATACCAAATGGTTTTGGTAACTGCTGCTTTATAATATAGTTTTAGATCAGGTACAACTAGGCCACCTTCATTTGATTTTTTTTTTCATTAATTCCCTTGAAATTCTCAACCTTTTGTTCTTCCATATGAATTTTGTTATTTTTTCTAGATCATTAAAATAGTTTCTTGGTGTATTCTGATTGAAGTGGATATCTTCAACATAGAGAAGATCTAATTCAGCTCCAGTTGATCAATGATGGACAGAATCAGCTATACCCAGAGAAGGAACACTGGGAATTGAGTGTAAACTGTTTACACTATTGTCTTTCTACACAGGTGACTTTTACCTTATGAATCCAATTCTTACCGTGCAACAAGAAATTCAGTTTTAAACACATATATTGTATCTAGGATATACTGTAACACATGTAACATGTATGGGGATTGCCTGTCATCTAGGGGAGCGAGGGGAAAATTCGGGAAAAGAAGTAAGTACAAGGGATAATGCTGTTAAAAAAAAAAAAAAAAAGAATCACCCATGCATATGTACTGTCAAAAAATATATATTATAATTATAAAATTAAAAATAAAATTAATAATTTGAAAAATAAATTTAAAAATAGTTTCTTGGGAGTCTAATTGGTATAGCACTAAATAAATAGTTTGGGAATATTGTTATCTTGACTATATTCGCTCAGCCTATCCAAGAGCACTTAATATTTTTCCATTTATTTAAATCTGACTTTATTTGTGTGGAAAGTATTTTGTAATTTTGCTCATATAATTCCTAACTTTCCTTTGGTAGATAGATTCCCAAATATTTTATGCTATCAACAGTTATTTTGAATGGAATTTCTCTTTATATCTCTTACTGCTGGATTTTGTTGGTGATGTATAAAAATGCTGAGGATTTATATGTATTTATTTTTATCCTGCAACTTTCCTAAAGTTATGAATTATTTCAAATAGCTTCCCCCACCCCCACCCCTGACGCTGGGGTTAAGTGGCTTGCCCAGGGTCACACAGCTAGGAAGTGTTAAGTGTCTGAGACCAGATTTGAACTCAGGGTTGGTGCTCTATCCACCGTACTACTTAGCTGCCCTTAAAATAGCTTTTTAGTAGAACTTCTGGGGTTCTCTAAGTATACCATCATATCATCTGCAAAGAGTGTGTGGTTTCCTCATTGCCTACTCTAATTCTTTTAATCTCTTTCTCGACTCTTATC
The DNA here is from genome assembly GCF_048593235.1 of Sminthopsis crassicaudata. Classification (NCBI taxonomy): domain Eukaryota; kingdom Metazoa; phylum Chordata; class Mammalia; order Dasyuromorphia; family Dasyuridae; genus Sminthopsis; species Sminthopsis crassicaudata. Next base: position 509,041,287 of record NC_133617.1, read on the forward strand.
GCTGAGGCTAGGCATTTCTAATACAATATTGAATAATAATGGTGATAGTGGGAAACCTTGTTTCACTCCTGATTGTACTGGGAAAGGTTCCAGTTTTTCCCCATTACATATGATGCTTACTGATGGTTTTAAATATATGCTCCTGACTATTTTAGGGAAAAGTCCATTCATTCTTATCCTCTCTAGTGTTTTTATTAGGAATGGATGTTGAATTTTGTCAAATGCTTTTTCTGCATCTATTGAGATGATCATATGGTTTTTGTTAATTTGGTTATTGATATAGTCAATTATGCTAATACTTTTCCTAATATTAAACCAGCCCTGCATTCCTGGTATAAAGCCTACTTGGTCATAGTGTATTGTTTTGAGAATGATTTTCTGTAATCTTTTTGCTAATATTTTATTTAAGATTTTAGCATCAATATTTGTTAGGATTACAAGGTGAGAACTCAAGGTTGTCTGGGCAATTCTCTAGCTCAGAATTCACACCTTTAGTATTGGCCTTTAGGGGGAGTTTACACCTTTGAACTTCTGAGGAGTTGTTTACATATTTAAAGGAGTTTACACCTTTAAAAGGAGTTCTGAAAAGGAGTTTAGGCAACCTTTAAAAGGAGCAAGTTCATTGGTTGAAGTAATTTTCCCACAAGCCCTAAGTTCTCACATGTCCCTCTAAAAGGAGCAAGTTCGACTTCCGGCCAAGATGGCGGCGTGGAGGCAGACAGCTGCTTGAGTTCCTCGTTTTCTCTCAGAACTTACTTCATGACAAGCCTCTGACTTAATGCTTGACCCAGAAAGAAATCCACAAATAATCACCAAGAGAAGACATCCTTGAAAGTCGCCAGAAAAGGTCTGTGTTTGCTCGGGGGAGGGTCGAACAGACTGGGCACAGACTGAGGGCAGGCAGCCAGAGCAAGACAGGCAGCTCACACAGCTCAGACCGGAGGGGGAGGGGTGTGATCTCTGCCGTTTCTGTGAAAGGGCTTTTGCCCCAGTGTGGATGCTCCATCTTGGCAGCAAGCCAGGAGCAGCAGAGAGGGTGTAAACACCAGAGGTGAAGATTGAAACCCCAGAAAGCCAGCATCTCTCAGAGCCCGGCCACCCCCAACCCCCACCTGGACTGACTCGGTGCGTTCTCAGAGCCTCAGAGCGCAGACTCAGTACAGTCATTGCTGTTCTGTTAGTGGCTCTCTGCTGCCCTACCCCTAGTCTGTAGAGGAAGCCCATTAATACCATCCAGCCCCATCCCCCCCAAAACAGACCAATTGTTTCTCTTGTCAGTTTGTTTTCTTTGATTCCTACTCTGACAAAATGAACAAAAAATTCAAAAGGGCTCTAACCATTGACAGCTTCTGTGTGGAGAGGGAGCAGACTTCAAATGCTGAGGAGACTAGGAACAGACTGTCCCCAGATGTATCCCCTGGGAGGGATATAAGCTGCTCCTCAATACAAAAGAACCTCATAGAGGAAATCAAAAAGGCTCTCACAAGAGAGCTGGAAGAGAAATGGGAAAAGGAAAGGGAAGCTTGGCAAGAGAGCCTGGAGAAGTCATCCCATGCATTCAAAGACAGAGTGGATAAAGAAATCAAATCATTGAGTAACAAGATTAGTGAGCTGGAAAAGGTAAACAACTCCAAGGAAAACAGGATTAGTGAGCTGGAAAAGGTAAACAACTCCAAGGAAAACAGGATTAGTGAGCTGGAAAAAGAAATCAGCTCTCTAAAAAATAAAATGAATAAAATGGAAAAAAATTCCATAGAAGATAAAAACTCAATTGGACAATTACAAAGAGATATAAAAAAAGTAAGTGAAGAAAATACATCATTGAAAATTAGACTGGAACAAATAGAAATGAATGACTCAAGGAGAAACCAAGAGGTAGTCAAGCAAAACCAGACAAATGAAACAATTGAAAAGAATGTCAAGTACCTTACCAGAAAGACAACAGACCTGGAAAACAGATCCAGGAGAGACAATTTGAGAATAATCGGACTCCCTGAAAAATGGGAGGAAAAAAAGAGCTTGGACACTATTTTCGAGGAAATTATCAAAGAGAACTGCCCAGACATTCTGGAAACAGAGGGTAAAATAGACATTGAAAAAATACATCGATCACCTACTGAAAGGGACCCTAAAATCAAAACGCCAAGAAATATAGTGGCCAAGTTCAAGAACCATCAGACAAAGGAAAAGATATTGGAAGCTGCTAGAAAAAAACAATTCAGATATGGAGGATCCACAATAAGGATAACCCAGGATCTAGCAGCGTCCACATTAAAAGAACGAAGGGCATGGAACATGATATTCCGAAAGGCTAAGGAACTTGGTATGCAGCCAAGAATAACTTACCCAGCAAGAATGAGCATCGTTTTCCAGGGAAGAAGATGGACATTTAACGAAATAAATGAATTCCATCTATTTTTGATGAAAAAACCAGACCTACATAAAAGATTTGATCTTCAAATACAGAACTCAAGAGATTTCTAAAAAGGTAAAAAGAAATCTTGAGAACTATACTTCTGTCAAAAAAATATGTAAAGAACATATGTACAATTTGTCTTAGAAACTAGAGGTGGAAAGGAGATTATATAATAAAAAAGTGTAAAGTGGTGGTACTACATCTCATGAAGAGGCAAAGGTAACCTATTATATCTGAGAGAAAGAAAGGAGGGAGATGAACATAGCGTGTATCAATAGACATACTCGATTTATGGTGAAACTTCTTCCACTTCATTGAAAAGTGAAAGGGAAGGAGTAAGCTAAGGGGAAGGGAATACAGTAATTTCGAGGAAAAGGGGTAAAATAAGGGGAGGATCTTTAAGGTGGGGGAGGGATCCTAAAAAGGGAGGGCTGTGAAAAGCAAGTGGTGTTCACCAGTTTAATACTGGATAGGAGGGTAAAAGGGAAGGAAAGGGGAAAAGCATAAGCAGGGGTTAATAGGATGGCAAGCAATATAGAATTAGTCCTTCTAACCATAAATGTGAATGGGGCAAACTGCCTCATAAAGAGGAAACAGTTAGCAGACTGGATTAAAAGTCAGAATCCTACTATATGTTGTTTACAGGAAACACACCTGAAACAGGGTGAGACATTCAAACTAAAAGTAAAAGGGTGGAGCAGAATCTATTATGCTTCAGGCAAAACCAAAAAAGCAGGAGTAGCCATCCTCATCTCAGATCAAGCAAAAACAAAAATTGATCTAATTAAAAGAGATAAGGAAGGGCATTATATCCTGCTAAAGGGAAGCATCAATAGTGAAGCAGTATCAATATTAAACATGTATGCACCAAGTGGTGCAGCATCTAAATTCTTAAAAGAGAAATTAAGAGAGCTGCAAGAGGAAATAGATAGCAAAACTATAATAGTGGGAGATCTCAACCTTGCACTCTCAGAATTAGATAAATCAAACCACAAAATAAGTAATAAAGAAGTCAAAGAGGTAAATAGAATACTAGAAAAGTTTGATATGATAGATCTTTGGCGAAAGCTAAATGGAGACAGAAAGGAATATACTTTCTTCTCAGCAGTTTATGGAACCTATACAAAAATTGATCATATACTAGGGCATAAAAACCTCAAAATCAAATGCAGTAAGGCAGAAATAGTAAATGCATCTTTTCAGACCATAATGCAATCAAAATAACATTTAATAAAAAGCCAGGGGAAAATAGACCAAAAAATAATGGAAACTAAATAATCTTATACTAAAGAATGATTGGGTAAAACAGCAAATCATAGACATAATTAATAACTTCACCCAAGAAAATGACAATAATGAGACATCATACCAAAATGTGTGGGATACAGCCAAAGCAGTAATAAGGGGAAGTTTTATATCTCTACAGGCCTACTTGCATAAAATAGAGAAAGAGAGGGCCAACAAATTGGGCTTACAACTAAAATTGCTAGAAAAGGAACAAATTAAAAACCCCCAGACAAACACAAAACTTGAAATTCAAAAAATAAAAGGTGAGATTAATAAAATTGAAAGTAAAAAAACTATTGAATTAATTAATAAAACTAAGAGTTGGTTTTATGAAAAAACCAACAAAATAGACAAACCCTTAGTAAACCTGATTAAAAAAAGGAAAGAGAAAAAGCAAATTGATAGTCTTGAAAATGAAAAGGGTGAACTCACCACTAATGAAGAAGAAATTAGAACAATAGTTAGGAGCTACTTTGCTCAACTTTATGCCGATAAATTCGATAACTTAAATGAAATGGAAGAATACCTTCAAAAATATAGCTTGCCCAGATTAACAGAGGAAGAAGTAAGTAGTCTAAATAGTCCCATCTCAGAAAAAGAAATAGACCAAGCTATTAACCAACTTCCTAAGAAAAAGTCCCCAGGACCAGATGGATTTACAGGTGAATTCTCTCAAACATTTAAAGAACAACTAACTCCAATGCTATGTAAACTATTTGAAAAAATAGGGATTGAAGGAGTCCTACCAAATTCCTTCTATGACACAGACATGGTACTGATACCTAAACCAGGTAGATCAAAAACTGAGAAAGAAAACTATAGACCAATTTCCTTAACGAATATTGATGCTAAAATCTTAAATAAGATATTAGCAAATAGACTTCAGAAAATCATCCCCAGGATAATACACTATGACCAAGTGGGATTTATACCAGGAATGCAGGGCTGGTTTAATATTAGGAAAACTATTAGTATAATTGACCATATTAATAATCAAATTAATAAAAAACATATGATCATCTCAATAGATGCAGAAAAGGCATTTGATAAAATCCAACATCCATTCCTACTAAAAACGCTTGAGAGTATAGGAATAAATGGACTATTCCTTAAAATAATAAGGAGCATATATTTAAAACCTTCAGTAAACATCATATGTAATGGTGATAAACTAGAACCTTTCCCTGTAAGATCAGGAGTGAAACAAGGTTGCCCACTATCACCATAACTATTCAATATAGTACTAGAAACTCTAGCCTTGGCAATAAGAGCCGAGAAAGAGATCCAAGGAATTAGAGTAGGAAATGAAGAAATCAAATTGTCACTTTTTGCAGATGACATGATGGTATACTTAGAGAACCCCAAAGACTCTGCTAAAAAGCTATTAGAAATAATTCAGAATTTTAGCAAAGTCGCAGGATACAAAATAAATCCACATAAATCCTCAGGATTTTTATACATTACCAACACAATCCAACAGCAAGAGATACAAAGAGAAATTCCATTCAAAATAACGGTCAATAGTATAAAATATTTGGGAATATATCTACCAAAGGAGAGTCAGGAATTATATGAGCAAAATTACAAAACACTTGCCACAAAAATAAAGTCAGATTTAAATAATTGGAAAGACATTCAGTGTTCTTGGATAGGCCGAGCGAATATAATAAAGATGACAATACTCCCCAAACTAATCTATATATTTAGTGCTATACCAATCAGACTCCCAAGAAACTATTTTAATGACCTAGAAAAAATAACAACAAAATTCATATGGAAGAATAAAAGGTCGAGAATTGCAAGGGAACTAATGAAAAAAAAGTCAGAGGAAGGTGGTCTAAGTGTACCTGATTTAAAGCTATATTATAAAGCAACAGTCACCAAAAACCATTTGGTATTGGCTAAGAAATAGACTAGTTGATCAGTGGCGTAGGTTAGGTTCACAGGGCAAGATAGTGAATAAAAATAGCAATCTAATCTTTGACAAACCCAAAGATCCCAAATTTTGGGATAAGAATTCATTATTTGACAAAAACTGCTGTGAAAACTGGAAATCAGTATGGCAGAAACTAGGCATGGACCCACATTTAACACCACATACTAAGATTAGATCAAAATGGGTCCAAGATTTAGGCATAAAGAACGAAATCATAAATAAATTGGAGGAACATGGGATGTTTTACCTCTCAGACTTGTGGAGGAAGAAGGAGTTTGTGTCCAAGGGAGAACTAGAGACCATTATTGATCACAAAATAGAACATTTTGATTACACCAAATTAAAGTTTCTGCACAAACAAAACTAATGCAAACAAGATTAGAAGGGAAGTAACAAATTGGGAAAAAATTTTTACAGTTAAAGGTTCTGATAAAGGCCTCATCTCCAAAATATACAGAGAATTGACTTTAATTTATAAGAAATCAAGCCATTCTCCAATTGATAAATGGTCAAAGGATATGAACAGACAATTTTCAGATGATGAAATTAAAACTATTTCCACTCATATGAAAGAGTGTTCCAAATCACTATTGATCAGAGAAATGCAAATTAAGACAACTCTGAGGTATCATTACACACCTGTCAGATTGGCTAAGATGACAGGAACAAATAACGATGAATGTTGGAGGGGCTGTGGGAAAACTGGAACACTGATGCATTGTTGGTGGAGTTGTGAAAGAATCCAACCATTCTGGAGAGCAATCTGGAACTATGCCCAAAAAGTTATCAAAATGTGCATACCCTTTGACCCAGCCATACTACTACTGGGCTTATACCCCAAGGAACTACTAAAGAAGGGAAAGGGACCTGTATGTGCCAAAATGTTTGTGGCAGCCCTTTTCATAGTGGCTAGAAGCTGGAAGATGAATGGATGTCCATCAATTGGAGAATGGTTGGGTAAACTATTGTATATGAATGTTATGGAATATTATTGTTCTATAAGAAATGACCAACAGGAGAAATACAGAGAGGCTTGGAGAGACTTACATCAACTGATGCTGAGTGAAACGAGCAGAACCAGAAGATCATTATACACTTCAACAATGATACTGTACGAGGATGTATGCTGATGGAAGTGGATTTCTTCAACATAGAGAAGAGCTAATCCAATTCCAATTGATTAATGATGGACAGAACCAGCTACATCCAGAAAAGGAACACTGGGAAATGAATGTAAACTGTTATTTTTACCTTCTGAATCCAATTCTTCCTGTGCAACAAAAAATTCGGTTCTACACACATATATTGTATCTAGAATATACTGTAATATATTTAACACATATAAGACTGCTTACCATCTGGGGGAGGGGGTTGGGGGAGGAAGGGAAAAAATCTGAATAGAAGTAAGTGCAAGGGATAATGTTGTAAAAAATTACCCATGCATATGTACTGTCAAAAAAAGTTATAATTATAAAATAAAATAAAAATTTAAAAAATAAAAAATTTTTAAAAAAATTAAATAAATAAAAGGAGCAAGTTCATTCGTTGAAGTATTTTCTCGCAAGCCCCGTTGAGTTCTCACTACAATCTCTGCTAGGATAAAAGAGGAGGGCAGGAGGGCAAGAAGTTAGTCGAGTCTGGGACAGAGTTGGGATGGCAGGCTGGAAGGAAAGAGTCTGGCTGGGAGATTGAGTTGAGACGGCAGTCCCTAAGGATAACTTAGAGATGACCAGACCTTTACAATTCAAGAACTTTAAAAATATTCATTAGGGAGATTGGTCTATAATTTTCTTTCTCTATTTTCAACCTACCTGGTTTAGGTATCAGTACCATGTCTGTATCATAAAAGAAATTTGGTGGGACTCCTTCAATCCCTATTTTTTTTCAAATAGTTTATATAGCTTTGGAATTAGTTCTTTAAATGTTTGGTAGAATTCACTTGTAAATCCATCTGGTCCTGGAGATTTTTTCTTAGGGAGTTAGCTAATAGCTTGTTTTATTTCTTTTTCTAAAATGGGACTGTTTAGACTATTTACTTCTTCCTCTGTTAATCTGGGGAAGCTATATTTTTGAAGGTATTCTTCCATTTCATTTAAGTTATTGAATTTATTGGCATAAAGTTGGGTAAAGTAACTCCTAATTATTGCTCTCATTTCCTCTTCATTAGTGGCAAGTTCTCCCTTTTCATTTTTAAGGCAGTTTGATTTTCCTCTTTCAAATCAGATTTACTAAGGGTATGTCTATTTTGTTGGTTTTTTTCATAGAACCAACTCTTAGTTTTATTAATTAATTCAATAGTTTTTTACTTTCAATTTTATTGATCTCTCCTTTTATTTTTTTAGAATTTCAAGTTTATGTGCATACCCTTTGAGCCAGCATTGCTGTTATTGGGATTATATCCCAAAGAAATACTAAAGAGTGGAAAGGGACCTGTATATGCCAAAATGTTTTGTGGCAGCTCTTTTTGTTGTAGCTAGAAACTGGAAGTTGAATGGATGTCCATCAATTGGAGAATGGTTGGGTAAATTGTGGTATATGAAGGTTATGGAATATTATTGCTCTGTAAGAAATGACCAGCAGGAGGAATAGAGAGAGGCTTGGAGAGACTTACATCAACTGTTGCTGAGTGAAATGAGCAGAACCAGAAGATCACTATACACTTCAACAACAATACTGTATGAGGATGTATTCTGATGGAAGTGGAAATCTTCAACATAAAGAAGATCCAACTCACTTCCAGTTGATCAATGATGGACAGAAATAACTATACCCAGAGAAGGAACACTGGGAAGCGAATGTAAATTGTTAGCACTACTGTCTATCTACCCAGGTTACTTATACCTTCGGAAGCTAATAATTAATGTGCAACAAGAAAATGGTATTTACACACATATATTGTACCTAGGTTATATTGTAACACATGTAAAATGTATGGGATTACCTGCCATCGGGGGGAGGGAGTGGAGGGAGGGGATAATTTGGAAAAATGAATAAAAAATAAATAAAGAAAGAAAGAAAGAATAGAATTATAGTTGGTCATTGCACTTATCAGAGTTATACTAATTCTTATCAGAATTATTCTACTTCTTTCAAAATTGTTTATCTTTACCATATTGGTATCACTGAATAAATTGTTCTGGTTCTATTTACTTCCTTTTGCATCAATTCATTTCTTCATTTCTTAGAACACAAAAAATATTCTATTACATTTATATAATATAACTTAATTTGTCTATTCCTCAAATTATACATGCTCTCAGATTCCCATCCTTTGCCACTGCAAAAAGAGCTATAAATATCTTAATCCATCCTATGACTTTTTATTTATTTTTTTTGCTTAGGGCTAATCTCTCCTTTAATCTACCCTTCCTCTGATTCCTCTTTCTCTCCTTTCCCTTTCATTTTTCTATTCAAATATATTTTTGTATCCAACTGTTTATGAACGTATCCTTCAAAAGTAAGCCTCTCCACAACTATTTCTACTACCTTTGCACCCTGTTTTTGTGAGATAATTTTCCCTAACATTCTTTTTGCTTCCCAATTAATAAATTACTCTTCTCTTCTTTTTCCATTTTTTTAAAAGATAATCAAAATATAAAAGAATTATTTCCAGGACTTCCATCTTATTAAACTCCAAATATTATTAAAAGTACAAGTTTCACCTAGAACACAATAGGGGAGGAATTCCCTGCCACTGGAGTATAGAAATCAAAACCAAAGTCTTATTCTGAGCCCTGGTCAATGGCTCACAGATTAAAAGGCACAATATGGAAGAAATTCCCTATCACCGAAGCAAAATGTTCAGTAAATTAGCCCCTTACTTTTTTCAAGGAAAACAGAGGGTGGCAGCAAGTTTCACTTCATCTCCAGAGATATGGCTGTCAGGAAACTTAATTTTAACTTCTGTAAGAGGCTCATGAGCTAAGGAAAAGGACCACTGGCTCATGCTCAACTTATTACACATTCAGCTGATTTGGTAAGGCTTTATTATAGGAGGTTTTATTTAAGACAGACACATTGAAACTTAGCATTACCAGAGATCAATGATGGATGAAAACACGTTCAGAGGCCAGTGGCACAAGTAGAGAAACCTAGAGGAAGGAACAGAGAAGGGAAGGGAAGATAAAGGAAATGGGAAAGGGAATTTCATTCAGTGAATTAGGTAATCCCTATGGAATGAAAAAGCTGATTGCATTGACTTCAACCAATGGTGGGATACAACTAAGCTGTCAAAATACTGGCAATGACTGCTCCAATAATTAAGGTTTGGAGTGGAGATTTTATAGGGTTCAAAAATCATTTCCCTACCCTATCTGCATGAGAAGACCTTACCTCCAAGTAGAGGGTAAAGGTTTAGCCAAATGTTCTGAGTTTGTCTATCTTGATGATGATGGTCTCATGTCAAGAAAGAGGCCGTTATCAGGATAAACAATTATGGAAAGTCAAGACAACTAATAAGTTTCCACAGCAAATTAAAACTGTCACAAATCAGAGTTACAAGACAGACCCCATGTCACAAAGTAGATCTAGGAAACATCAAAAGATTATACAGAAATATATATTCCTACTATATTGTCTTTATGACACCTAATAATGATAATAGAAGGGAAGTACACTTCATATCATAGTTCATCTTACTTTGTTCATTCATGTTTACCTTCTTATGTTTCTCTTAAAGAGTATGTCTAAACTTCCCAGTTTCTACACAGTTTTAGACTTTTCATTAGGAATGCTTGGGGGAAGGAAGGGAAGGAATACTTGAGAATTCCTCTATTTCATTAAAGATCCATTTTTCCCTTGTGGAATTGCATTCAGTTTTGCTGGGTTAGTTATTCTTGGCTGTATTTCCATATTCTTTGCCTCCTACAATATCATATTCCAAGTTCTCCGTTCCTTTACTGATCCTGACTGCAGCTCCTCCACACTTCAATTCTTTCTGGCTGCTTATAATATTTCTCCTTTAACCTCAAAGTCCTGAATTTTGGCTATATGTTTCTATGAGTGTTCATTTGGAGGTTTCTTTATAGAGGTGATCAGTGTATTTTTTCTATTTCTATTTTGTCCTTTGCTTCTAAGAGATTTCTTAAAATATAGCTAGAGTCTTGTTTTAGTCAAGGAATTCATATAATCTGGTAATCCTTAATTATTTTGTTCTCCTCAATCTGTTTCCCAGGTCAGTAGTTTTTGTTATGATGTATCTTACATTTTCCTCCATTTTTTCAATCTTTTGATTCTTTTAATACTTCTTGTTTCAGGGAGTCATTGGCTTCTCTTTGTTTCCTTCTTATTTTCAAGGAGGATATTGCCAGGTATGCCAAATTGTTAATTCCCTTTTCAATTTTTTCCCCACAACTCTCATTTCTTTTCCAATATTTTCCTCAGCACTCTCACTTCACTGATAGAACTTTTTAAAATTCTTGTTTCATCTTGCTAGGAATTCTAGTTGAACTTAAGTCCAAGCTATCGTTTCCTTTGAAAATTTGCTTCTAAATATTTTGGAGTCATTCTTTTCTCCTGTGTTCTTAAGTTTGTTTGTTTGTTTTTGCTGCTAATAATAATTTTTTATAGTGGGATTCTTTTTGATTTGTTTGTTCACTCTTCCAGCTGACATCCTGACCTTAGATTTCATGTAATAAGGTCAGGCTCTGAACATGTTTGCAAAGTTCTAGGCTAGTCTAGTCATGCTGCTGCTTTCTTGGGGTAATGATCTTTGTATTGTTTTAAGATCTCAGGAACAGCTCAGGCTAGGGATTTACAAGCTTTCAGAGTTCCAAAAGTCATCTGATGCAGAATGAAATCTGAACTCTGCAAATTCCTAACTTGGGTTTGGATCTAGCAACAGTAGATTGGGCTAAACTCAGTCACTGAGCCTCAAGAAAGTCCTGTTAGTTCAGAGTAATAGAATTTTGGATCTAATAATCCTACCTTGGTTAACTCCTCTGCAAAATTCAGACTGGGCTAGAGGCTAAACAAACTCCTGATCCTGGGATCTGAGCTCCTTTATCTTGTCTGCTTCTGATACTGTTTCTCTCTCATCAAGCCCAAAACTCAAGACTTATAGGAGGAAAGGAGGAAGTTTGAAAGGTTGACAACAAACCTGCTAGTTGGCACCTGAACCCAATATGGGTGCTCTATGGATCTAGAGGTGCCTCAATATGGGTCTGGGATATCTACTTACCCTGGTACATAACTTTTCCCTGTATCAGAATGCTCCATTTGAGGAACACTCCTGCCATCTCCCTATGCTGACCAGAGAGACAAAAATTACTCATAGATATAACAACAGGCTAAATAACAATGTGTAAAGGTTCTGGAAGTCATAGTCCTCACTGGGATGCAAAATAGGGAGAGATATTTGCTAAACATGTCTTCCATTGTCAAAAAGATCAAACACAATTGAAATGGAAGAGAAATTCCCTATATCTGGTGAAGACCTTGCAGATGGCACTATGTTGACTACTCCAAGTCCTTAAATATTAAAAAAATCTCAAAATTACTTGAGTGTAATTCAGTTTCACCAGCATTTATTAAGTGCCTACTATGAGCAAAGCACTAGAGTGAAGGCAAACACATCTCTCAGGAAAAAAAAACAAAAACAAATAGACAAAGTTCAGACTAGGAAATGAAGTTGGAAAGAAAGCTCAATATATATACTTTTGACAGTTACAGTGGATGAACAATGAGAAGACTTCAAATGGATTGGGAGAAAAATAGTATGCCAGGTTACACTTGGAAATGTGCTGAATGCTTACAACAAATGTTTCACCCTGAAACAAAAATCTATTTATATTCTGCTACTGGTTGTAAGAGCCCTAGAATAACAGTATCTCCAAAGACTCAAAAGTGCCAAAGGACAAAAAAGAGAAATTCATAATAGGCACAAATAAGCTACAGTACATTTTCAAGAATGAACTGCACAGTGTAACAAAAAATATATGCTAGAAAAAGGAAATGACATAGATAAACAATTTGAGTGCAACTGTCAAACGTCAAGATGTTGAGCACGCTAGAGGAGTGCTTCTTAAACTTTTACCATGTGAAAACTCTTTTGCTTGTGAAAATTATTATATAACCTCATCTCAAATCTGAGTTGAGATATTTCTAGTGGCATTAGTGCATGTACAGTGCAAAGAGTAGTCATAACCAAGTGTTCATAACCTAGATTGCAGTGAAGTTATTGTGATGCAACACACATAAGCATTGCCAGAAACACCTCAAATTCATTATGCATTTAATTTTGGATTAATTTTTGGTCATTGCATTCAGAAACCTTTTGCTGTTGCCAAATTTTTCAGGATCCCTACATTCAATTATTAAGTCCTGAAGGTCTATGGGGTCCTGAACCATAATTTAAGAACCTTGTACTAGAGGAGAGTCAGCATTAAGTTAGGTCAACCTAAGTTCAAATCTCACTTCTGACACTGCTGGCTGTGTGACTGTCAATAAGGTACTTAAACACTTAAAAAAAAAAGCCTACCTCAGATTCCTCATGTATAAAATAATAACAACAAAATATAGAACTTAGATAGTGCTTTAAGGTTTCCAAAACTTGTGTAATTTCAATTGATTCTGGGGATGATACTTAGTAGCTTATATCAACCCTGTGGGGTCACAATGAAATTCAAATGAGAATGTATGTTTCCTACAAACTTTAAAAGATAAAAGGTTGGAACAGAGCCTATTATGCTTCAGGTAAAGCCAAAAAAGCAGGGGTAGCTATCCTTATCTCAGATCAAGCAAAAGCAGAAGTAGATCTCCTTAAAAAAGATAAGGAAGGAAACTATATCCTGCTGAAAGGTAGCATAAATAATGAAGCCATATCAATACTAAACATATATGCACCAAGTGGTATAGCATCTAACTTTCTAAAGGAAAAGTTAAGAGAACTGCAAGAAGGAATAGACAGTAAAACTATAATAGTGGGAGATCTCAACCTTGCACTCTCAGATTTAGACAAATCAAACCACAAAACAAACAAGAAAGAAATTAAAAAAGTAAATAGAACATTAGAAAAACTAGGTATGATAGACCTTTGGAGAAAACTGAATGGCAATAGAAAGGAATATACTTTCTTCTCAGCAGTTCATGGATCCTATACAAAAATAGACCATATATTAGGACATAAAGATCTCAAAATTAAATGTAGGAAGGCGGAAATAATAAATGCCTTCTTCTCAGATCACAATGCAATAAAAGCTACATTCAGTAAAAAGTTAGGGGTAAATAGACCAAAAAGTAATTGGAAACTGAATAATCTCATCTTAAAGAATGACTGGGTGAAAGAGCAAATTATAGAAACAATTAACAATTTCACCCAAGATAATGACAATGATGAGACATCATATCAAAATCTTTGGGATGCAGCTAAAGCAGTAATAAGGGGAAATTTTATATCTTTAGAGGCTTATTTGAAGAAAATAGAGAAAGAGAAGATTAACGAATTGGGCTTACAACTTAAAAGGCTAGAAAAAGACCAAATTATGAACCCCCAACCAAAAATTAAACTTGAAATACAAAAATTAAAAGGAGAAATCAATAAAATTGAAAGTAAAAAAACTATTGAATAAATAAAACCAAGAGTTGGTTTTATGAAAAAGCCAATAAAATAGATAAACCTTTGGTAAATTTGATCAAAAAAAAAGAAAGAGGAAAATCAAATTGATAGTCTTACAAATGAAAAGGGGGATCTTTCCACCAATGAAGAGGAAATTAGAGAAATAATAAGGAGTTACTTTGCCCAACTTTATGCCAATAAATTTGATAACTTAAGTGAAATGGATGACTTCCTCCAAAAATATAGGCTCCCTAGATTAACAGAGGAGGAGATAAATTGCTTAAATAGTCCCATTTCAGAAAAAGAAATAGAACAAGCTATTAATCAACTCCCCAGGAAAAAATCCCCAGGGCCAGATGGATTCACATGTGAATTCTACCAAACATTTAAAGAACAATTAGCCCCAATGTTATATAAATTATTTGAAAAAATAGGGGATGAAGGAGTCCTACCAAACTCCTTTTATGACACAGACATGGTACTGATACCTAAACCAGGTAGATCGAAAACTGAGAAAGAAAATTATAGACCATTCTCCTTAATGAATATTGATGCTAAAATCTTAAATAAGATATTAGCAAAAAGACTTCAGAAAATCATCTCCAAGATAATACACTATGATCAAGTAGGATTTATTCCAGGAATGCAGGGCTGGTTTAATATTAGGAAAACTATTAATATAATTGACCATATTAATAATCAAATTAATAAGAACCATATGATCATCTCAATAGATGCAGAAAAAGCATTTGACAAAATCCAACATCCATTCCTACTAAAAACTCTTGAGAGTATAGGAATAAATGGACTATTCCTTAGAATAATCAGGAGCATATATTTAAGACCTTCAGTAAGCATAATATGCAATAGAAATAAACTGCAACCTTTCCCAGTAAGATCAGGAGTGAAACAAGGTTGTCCACTATCACCATTACTATTCAATATAGTAGTAGAAACTCTAGCCTCGGCAATAAGAGCCTAGAAAGAGATTCAAGGAATTAGAGTAGGAAATGAGGAAATTAAACTATCACTTTTTGCAGATGACATGATGGTATACTTAGAGAACCCCAAAGACTCTGCTAAAAAGCTACTAGAAATAATTCAAAATTTCAGCAAAGTGGCAGGATACAAAATAAATCCACATAAATCCTCGGCATTTTTATATATCACTAACAAAATGCAACAGCAAGAGATACAAAGAGAAATTCCATTCTAAACAAATGTTGAGAGTATAAAATATTTGGGAATCCATCTACCAAAGAAAAGTCAGGAATTATATGAGAAAAATTACGAAACACTTGCCACAAAAATAAAATCAGATTTAAATAATTGGAAAGACATTCAATGCTCTTGGATAGGCCGAGCGAATATAATAAAGATGACAATACTCCCCAAACTAATCTATTTATTTAGTGCTATACCAATCAGACTCCCAAGAAACTATTTCAATGACCTAGAAAAAATAACAACAAAATTCATATGGAAGAATAAAAGGTCGAGAATTGCAAGGGAACTAATGAAAAAAAACTCAGAGGAAGGTGGTCTAACTAAGTGTACCTGATCTAAAGCTATATTATATAGCAGCAGTCACCAAAACCATTTGGTATTGGCTAAGAAATAGACCGGTAGATCAGTGGAACAGATTAGATACAAAGGACAAAAAAGGGTACATCTATAGCAATCTAATCTTTGACAAACCCAAAGATTCCAACATTAGGGATAAAAATTCATTATTCGGAAAAAACTATTGGGAAAACTGGAAATTAGTATGGCAGAAATTAGATATGGATCCACACTTAACACCATATACCAAGATAAGATCAAAATGGATCCATGATTTAGGCATAAAGAGGGAGATAATAAATAGATTAGAGGAACAGAGGATAATCTACCTCTCAGATTTGTGGAGGAGGAAGGAATTTATGACCAGAGGAGAACTAGAGATCATTATTGATCACAAAATAGAAGATTTTGATTACATCAAACTAAAAAGTTTCTGTACAAATAATACTAATGCAAACAAGATTAGAAGGGAAGTAACAAATTGGGAAAATATTTTTAAAAACAAAGGTTCTGACAAAGGTCTCATTTCCAAAATATATAGAGAACTGACCATAATTTATAAGAAACCGAACCATTCTCCAATTGATAAATGGTCAAAGGATATGAACAGACAATTCTCAGAGGAAGAAATTGAAACTATATCCACTCACATGAAAGAGTGTTCCAAATCACTACTGATCAGAGAAATGCAAATTAAGACCACTCTGAGATACCACTACACACCTGTCAGATTGGCTAAGATGAAAGGAACAAATAATGATAAATGTTGGAGGGGATGTGGGGAAATTGGGACACTAATACATTGCTGGTGGAGTTGCGAAAGAATCCAGCCATTCTGGAGAGCAATCTGGAATTATGCCCAAAAAGTTATCAAACTGTGCATACCCTTTGACCCAGCAGCGCTACTACTGGGATTATATCCCAAAGAAATACTAAAGAGCGGAAAGAGACATATATGTGCCAAAATGTTTGTGGCAGCTCTTTTTGTTGTAGCTAGAAACTGGAAGATGAATGGATGTCCATCAGTTGGAGAATGGTTGGGTAAATTGTGGTATATGAAGGTTATGGAATATTATTGCTCTGTAAGAAATGACCAGCAGGAGGAATACAGAGAGGCCTGGAGAGACTTAAATCAACTGATGCTGAGTGAAATGAGCAGAACCAGAAGATCACTGTACACTTCAACAACAATACTGTATGAGGATGTATTCTGATGGAAGTGGAAATCTTCAACATAAAGAAGATCCAACTCACTTCCAGTTGATCAATGATGAACAGAGGTAGCTACACCCAGAGAAGAAACACTGGGAAGTGAATGTAAATTGTTAGCACTAATATCTGTCTGCCCAGGTTGCATGTACCTTCGGATTCTAATGTTTATTGTGCAACAAGAAAATGATATTCGCACACATGTATTGTACCTAGACTATATTGTAACACATGTAAAATGTATGGGATTGCCTGTCATCGGGAGGAGGGAATAGAGGGAGGGGGGGTAATTTGGAAAAATGAATACAAGGGATAATATTATAAAAAATATATATATAATAAAAAAAAAAACAAACAAACTTTAAAAGATTTACAGATATAGATATGTAGCTATATGTGTTGTTTATAAAGTGTACAAAACACAATATCAGCTGTTCTAAACTGTTATTATTACAAGCTCCCAGGACATCAGATGAACAATATACAGAATGACATGAAGAAGGAGAATATTTGAAGACATAATATGGATGGGTTGCAATTTTCAGTATTAGAAGGAAGGTATGCCACATAGGAAAAAAAAAAATCACATAATGCCCAAGATGTGTAATGTTCTCTTTATATACTTTTAAAGAAATTAATTCACAGAACCCTCACTATTCTCCCTGTTTTAGTTTTCTACAAGCCACAGAGATAACAGATACTGCTTCCTTGGGGGTAAACATTTATCCACCTCTCTATTATTGACTTTTTGTGATTTAAAAAATTTTAACATTGGCAATTGGTGAATATGACTTAATTCACACTTTAATAAACATGAAATAATTTTGAAATATGTAAAAAGCCAGTAATACACAAAAACAAACTTTTAAAGCATTTTATATTTCTAGTAGAAATTATATATTGCTTTGCAGTCACCCAGATATAATTTATAAAATACAAGTATGGGAATCACATTTCAAATACTAAAGATGTTATGTGTTTCTATTTTCTCTTAATCTCTCCTATGATTTTTTTTTTGTCTATTATGCCTGCAAGAGTGACAGAGATATATAGTTCACACCATAGATATACACAATATTTGTATCTTTTTAAAATGACTCATCAGAGATTAGATAATTGGTCAAATAATTGTAAAATATGTTTGTTAACAAAAGTGTATAATTTTTTTTTTTTTTTTAATGTAGGATCCTTCTATATAACAATCACCAGATAAGTATCAAGGCTTCCAATGACTATTCATTTTGTCAGAGATACCCAGGCAAAGGAAAATATTTTTTTGAGTAGTTGCTATTTCTGCAATGGGAACTGAGCAAATTCCTTCAAATGTACAATATCTGGTTCTTTAAGCAAGAAAATAATTTGCAGCCTAAGCCACAGTTCTTGATTCTTCAGCATGTGATGTCAGCTGACAGGAAGCATTAATGTAGCACAATCAGAGATAAATCAGTTCTGTTAAAGCCCCTGAGAAAGTTCATCAACCAGAAGAGATGCATTGGTATATACAGTGTGCATTATAGACAAACTTTAAGTATGAAAAGTTTAGGGCTGGCCACAAGTTGGTCAAACTTTGTCAGTGCTAAAGTACAATAGTGAAATTTTAATTTTGTGTTCAAGGAAACAAACAATTCCCAATGTTTCCTATCAGTTTAACAAAGTGTTGAATGAAATTGAATAAGCAGAACCCTCCATCTCACTTCAACATAATGGTCAGCCATTTCTTCACTTACTCACCATTTTCACTAAAAATAACAGGAACTGAGATTTTCACAATTCTATTCTTGGCCCAGGGGACAGATGTTCAGCACCTTACTTAGGATCACAGGATTTAAAAGCTGTTAAGAACCTCAGATTTAGAGCTTCTTAAACTTTTTCCACTAAGGACCCTTTTTCTCAGGTGAACCCTGAGACTCCTTTTCACCTGAGAAATTTTTAGGTGATCCAAGTATATGGGCATGTAAAATAGGTATACAAATCAAACATTTACTGATAATAAACTATAATTTCACATCCCCCACATTTAATTACAAGACCTCACATGAGGTCACAAACCACAATTTAAGAAGCTAAGATCTATTCCCAATCCTCTCATTTTTTTGTAATGCTTCTTTTTCAAACAGATGAAGACACTAGAAGCCGTGAAAGGGGAAGTCACTTAAGCAAAATCACACCAATAACACAAAAGAGCCAAGATTCTGGAGTCTTCTGACTCCATTGTTGATGTTCCCTCCCCATATACTACTCTTCTTCCAAAATTAAAATAAGACTACAATGAAATCTTGAACAAACCCAAAGAAAATCTGACTACTCTGTTATACTAAATTATACTAACTGTGACAAATAAATCCTATTAGGATTCTTACAAGGTGCTAAGTCATTGGAATGAATAGACAATAATTATCTAATTTAGCATGGTTCAGTATGATTGATTTAATTCTACAAGGGGATGTTATGGGCCAGAACTTGAAACAAGGTACTGAGTAGAACTGAGGAGACAATGGTTAAATCTAATTTAGCATTGATTTAATCCTACAACAAATAATGGTTTCCTCCTGATATAATGATTGGTGTATACTCAGTGTGGGATGTATAAGTAAGAAGCTCTCAGAACTTCAAGAGAGAACTTCAGAGAACTTGGGGAGAGAACTTCAGGGGACTTCCAGGAGATTCACAACTAGGACTGACTTCGGGGAGATTCAAAAGCCCACCCACAAGCCCACTCTCTGGAGGGAGATTCAGAGTGAAGATTCATTCCCACTTGTACCTTTGTGCTGGCTGGACACATTCGGACAAGAGCTCTCAGGAACCAAGGAGAGAGGAAGGCCTCCAGAAAACTAGCCAAGCCCCAAGTGAAGGAGATAAGATTTTGGAAGGGGCAAGAAAGGAGTTGGACTTTTTTTAACTCCTAACTGCATTTGAGATGATTATTGAAACTGAACTGAAACTAGGGCTGCTCCCAGAAGCTCCCCAAGAAACCTGCACACAGAGAACGATTATAATGTAGAGAAGAGAACATCACAAAATCCAAGTCTTTTTATCATGGTTCTTCATTAGATTCTACCTCCAGCACAAAAACTGTCTGATTTTGGACAAAATACGTGTTTTCTCAGCTGAAGTACATAATATTCTGGCCCTCACCTCCCAGAGATGTCATGAGAATAAAATGAAATAACATTGAAATATGCTACACAATAAGATCTCATGGATGCTAAAATATAATTATTCTTGTCTGGTTTAAATTAAGATAGACACTCCTAAATTTAAGCAAAACTTATAGTCTATTAAGCCCCTTCCTGTGGACATCCTTCTGTTTTGGGTTATCTCATAGGTCCTCTCTAGAGCCCTCTATCCCTGCCTCTACTCCTCATGCTTCAGCATCGCCCATAACATCATTACCCCCGCAGTACCAGTTTTCCTACTCCCTTTTTCCCTCTAATTTGCCTTAAATCACATAAGCACAGATAGTGGGAATCTGGAAAAGCCCCTCTCTTCCTTCTGCTGCTAAGGATAAGGAGAAAATGTTCTTTGGTAATAATAATAGTAATAGTATTTCTTTTAAGTTTACAAACTTAAAGTATACTTTATATACATTATACATTAATTTCATTGTCCTTTGAAACAATCTTGTTAAGCGCTTTAGATATTATGCCCCCCATTTTACAGGTGAAAAAACTGAAGATTGAAGAGGATACAATAAGCCACTATCAAAAGAGGATTTCAAAACCAGGTCTTCTTGACTCAAAGTCCAAACCACTATCAATTACATACCTTACCTCTGTGCTTACAAATTCAGTATATACTTTCCCAATAGAAAAAAAAAAAAAAAGAAAAAAAAGAAAACATGGTAGTTAAGATTTATAGTACTATAATGTCCTATAATTTAATTACATTGTGGATTAAATAAGCTTTTATGAGTTAGCCTTAGAACCGTAATAAGGGCCTACTAATAAATATGATCACATTGTGTGGGAAAAGGATGAAAAACTTACAGCACATATTGATCAGAGACTGTTTACTAAAGTAGACCAAGCCTATTAGGCCTCAGTTTCAGCTTCTCCAGAATCACGTGATTTTAGATAAGGCCTAAACAACATTCCATTGTCCAACATGGCCAAAGAAGCTGTATATCACTGTGTCTAATACCAATTAGGGGTACAGTAGATTTATGTGACCAATCACAACATATGATTTGGTGGGATTTTGAAGGTTCTTTGCCTGAAATGTATAAAAGCTGTAAGCATTTTCAAGGCTCTGGCCTTATCCTGCTGTGAAATTTGGCTCACAGACCAGGATGGGGTTCGCTTCTCGAGATTCTAATAAACAATTCTGCTTTATATGAGTGATCTCTAAGTAGTCAATTTGGGTAGGTCTTTTTGTCCCAAACAGTTGGGGCTCGTCCGGGATGGAGTCTTTTGGGGAGACGGCTGTGTGCACCCCGAACAAGGATGGGCACCCACAAAGCAGTTTTCTCCATGATCTCTGGAGCTGGGTGTGCAGCCTCCCTCCCCTCTTAGACAACAACCAGAGGTGGAGATACTCAGTGGAAAGCAGAATTGAAGATTAAAGAAAGGACAATAGACAAGTCCTGACTGTCAGCACAGTCTAGAAGATCAACGAGTAGCACAAGAGGTTAAGTGCCAGTCGAAGCCTGGGGGGGAGGGTCTATTGGCCAAGGGAGAGACAAGCTCTTTAAAAGAAGTGGAGGACTGCTCAGACTCCAAGGAAAGGGCTTCCAGGAGCGCTCTCAGGTGACTATTGGTGTGAGGGTAACCTACACTGGGATTATGGGAAGATAGCAGTCCATGGATTTATGTCAGGATGTTAGGGAATTCAAGAAAAATAGAACTCTGTGTCTGTCTATGTGTGTATGTTTGCCTGCTGTGCATTTTTTGTTCTGTGTAAAAAGGTAGCAAGCTCATAAGAGATAAGAATTCAGCCTCTGTGTTACAGGCTTAGAAAAATATCAGGCTGAATTGTGGGAATTAGAATTCATTCAAAGTAGTAATTCTTTCAGAGTGGCTCAGGTAGAAAAAAAAAAGTTTGAAATTTTTTTTTTTCTTTTTCTCTTCCCCTGCCTCTGGCTTTGCAGGAGGAGGGAGAGAACAGGGAAAATAAAGTTCGGAAAGTTTTGAGAAAATAGAACAGTGGTTATCACTCCTATAAACAAGGAGCCTTGTTATCAGAAATCCAGCTTCCAGCTCTGTATTGTTTAACACTTGTACCAGATGAGGTTTAGATTTAGGGAACCAAATTTGGGGACTCCCTTCTGGCGGTGCAGAAGAATTTACAGACCCAAAAACCTTGATTGATAAAAGAGGTTTATTATGGGGATTGGAAGTAAAGTTAAAGTCTGGTTAGGGCAATAGGTGAGGGTAAAGAGAGGATGGCACTGGAAAGAGTATTGGCGTGCCAAGCATGGGGCTGGCATGTTTGGAACCTCTGCCAAGAGAGGACTTTAGTTTGGCTCTTTTATAATAGGGGGCTTTGGCTACAAGTTGAAGGGGCTTGTGGGTGCAGGTCCAAGTTGGCCCCTTGTTGGGTTTAAGTCAGAGCTGGAATTTGAATTGAATTCAATGAGTTTCAGGACTGAGCCAACCCCACCCAGATAACAAGGAAACTGTTTGTCCCTAGGGCAAAGTCCCTCACTGAAGCATAGTTGAAAGAGAATTTCTCCTTCAAGGATTTTCAGAGTTGCAGGATCCCCTCTTCATACCCACTGGGATAAAAATATATCAAACTACTACTAGTAGGCAGTTGGGAAAAAGTGGATCTGATCACATTCTAACTGCATAGGACCAAAATTCAGCATCTTTAAGTATACTTCTGGATGCTTTTCTCATATAATTAGCAAATACAAGTATGGTTAGATATCTTATATTCTCTGCCATAGATGCACACAGAGCATTTCATTAGAATATGCAGCCATGAATTTTGTTTTTTGCTTTGTTAAAATAAGTATTTGTTGAATCTCATAAAGGCCACTCTGAGCAGGGTCACCCCAGGGGAGGCATAAGCCATCAGGGGCTCCTAGTAATCAGGGAGAAAAAGGCAGAGTTTAGCCTTGGAGAACTTCACACTTCAAATCACCCAGAGCCACAGCAGGAAATAAAGATGATTACCTTGTTACAAACCAGCCACACAGCAGGAATCCTGAAACCAGCTTATTTCCTATATCTGACTAGAGCCTAACAGGCCCACTGTGGGGATGGTACCAACTCCCAATTAAAAATTGTAAAAGGCATTTCCAAACTGACTCTAATTTATAAGAAATCAAACCATTCTCCAATTGATAAATGGTCAAAGGATATGAACAGACAATTTTCAGAGGATGAAATTGAAACTATTTCCACTCATATGAAAGAGTGTTCCAAATCACTATTGATCAGAGAAATGCAAATTAAAACAACTCTGAGATACCACTATCAGATTGGCTAAGATGACAGGAACTAATAATGATGAAGGTTGGAGGGGATGTGGGAAAACTGGGACACTGTTGCATTGTTGGTGGAATTGTGAAAGAATCCAGCCATTCTGGAGAGCAATTTGGAACTATGCACAAAAAGTTATCAAACTGTGCATACCCTTTAATCCAGCAGTGCTACTACTGGGCTTATATCTCAAGGAAATACTAAAGAAGGGAAAGGGACCTGTATGTGCCAAAATGTTTGTGGCAGCTCTTTCTGTAGGGTCTAGAAACTGGAAGATGAATGGATGTCCATCAATTGGAGAATGGTTGGGTAAATTATGGTATATGAATGTTATGGAATATTATTGTTCTGTAAGGAATTACCAACAGGAGGAATACAGAGAGGCTTGGAGAGACTTACATCAGCTGATGCTGAGTGAAACGAGCAGAACTAGGAGATCATTATACACTTCAACAATGATACTGTATGAGGATGTATTCTGATGGAAGTGGATATCTTCAACATAGAGAAGAGCTAATCCAATTCCAATTGATTAATGATGGACAGAATCAGCTACATCCAGAAAAGGAACACTGGGAAATGAGTGTAAACAGAGCATTGGGTTTGTTTTGTTTTGTTTCTCTTCCCAGATTATTTTTACCTTGCAAATACAATCCTTCCTTTGCAACAACAACAAAATTCGGTTCTGCACATATATATTGTACCTAAGATATACTATAAGATATTTAATATGTATGGGAATGCCTGCCATCTAGGGGAGGGGGTGGAGGGAAGGAGGGGAAAAACTTGGAACAGAAGGGAGTACAAAGGATAATGTTGTAAAAAAAAACAAAAAACAAAAATAAAAAAACTACCTATACATATGTACTGTCAAAGAAAATGTTATAATTATTAAAATTAATAAAAAAAGGGGAAAAAAAAGAATGTTATGGAATATTATTGCTCTGTAAGAAATGACCAGCAGGATGAATATATAGAGAGAGATTTGGAGAGACTTACATGAACTGATGCTGAGTGAAATGAGCAGAACCAGGAGATCACTACACACTTCAACAACAATACTATAAGAAGATATATTCTGATTGAAGTAGATATCTTCAACATAAAGAAGATCCAATTCACTTCCAGTTGATCAATGATGAACAGAAACAGCTACACCCAGAGAAGGAACACTGGGAATTGAATGTAAATTGTTTGCACTACTGTCTTTCTACCCAGCTTACTTATACCTTCGGAATCCAATTCTTACCATGCAACAAGAAAATTGGATTTACACATATGTATTGTATCTAGATTAAACTGTAACACATTTAATATGTATGGGATTGCCTGCCATCTAGGGGAGGGAATAAAGGGAGAGAGGGGAAAATTTGGAAAAACGAATACAAGGGATAATGTTGTTAAAAAAAAAAAAATTACTTATGCATTTGTACTGTAAAAAAATTATAGTTATAAAATTAATTTTAAAAAATTAAAAAAATTAAAAAAATAAAATTCTACCAAAAAAAAAGAAAAAAGAAAATTGTAAAAGGAAAAGAAAACAGGGCCAAAGTTAACAAATTAAGTCACTGAGAGAAGAGTTAGAACTAAGGAATGGAAGAGAGAGTTCGGTCTAATACCAGATAACTCTCTCCAGAAGTATAGAGGCATCTAAATTAGGGGGAACAAAAACAAAGAGGACCATTCAAGAATATAAAAAAGTCAAGAGTTTGATTGTTAAACAAAGTTCCAATTCCAAATCTAAGTCTGGAGATATAAATACTTTGGGTTGAGAAAACCAAATATTAATCCAGAATAAATAATTCCACAAGGAAAAATGGAGCACAGAGGGGGAAAAAAAAGAACAATGATTAGGTGGCCACTTACCATAGGAGATTAAAAATGAACTTCAATCTTTTTCCTAATCAAAAAATAAAAAATACGGCTAAACATATATACACATATATATTTTTCTTGAGTACAAATTCAGCCACAGATTATTAGCTATATGACCCTGGGCAAGTCACTTAATCCTATTTGCCTCAGTTTGCTCATCTAGAAAATGTGCTAGAGAAGAAAATGGCAAATCACTCTAATATCTTTTCCAAGAAAATTCCAAAATCACAAAAGATAGAACTTGAATAATTGATTAAACAGCAACAACAAAAAAATTCTTAACCTAACCATAACTTTTAAATTATATTTTTATAACTAGTTCAACATAATAACAAATTGTAACCCTAAGTATTTTATGTATTTAAAAACATCCTAAGAAGAGGTCCACAAGCTCCACCAAATTGCTAAATATTGCTGGAGAAACTGAACAACAAAATGGAAGCAATCAAACTTAGACTAATACCTTCCACATAATCTATCCCTAAAGATTATAATTCCTAAAGGTCAAATCTATCCTAAAAGGTCAAATCATAAGCAGTTTAGAGAAAGTGGGGATGGGAGTGAATTTACCTATCAGATTTATGGATAACAAATTCATGATTAAACAAGACACAGAGAGGTTCATATACGTATATGTATATACACATATATATGTATATAATTGTGATTACATAAAATTAAAATATTTTGCATTAGCAAATTTAATAAAGCCAAGATTAAAAGGGAAACAACTGGTAGGGAAACATTTGTGCAAATTTCTCTAATAAAGGTAATTCCCAAGACACAATAAAACTGATTCAAAATTAAAAGAAAAAAACATTCCCCAAGTTCAAGGGAAGATATAGCCATATTTCTTTTAAATTATTGTATAAAAAATCTGGAAGAAAAGGGACTGTGTATCAATTAGAAAATGGCTAAAACTCAGCTTTTTAAACTGTGGCTCATGATCCTATATGAGGTCTCATAATTGAATGTGGGGATTGCAAATTTATGATTTATTATCATTAAATGTTTAATTTGTATACTCATTTTATATACCTACTCAGGGTCATGCAAAAGTTTCTTAGCCGAAAGTGGGTTACAAGTGGAAAAAGTTTAAGAAAGTCTCAACAATGTGGTGATTCAAGATAATTCCAATAACTAGGGATGGAAAATATCATCCACATCCAGAGTGAGAACTATGGAGATTGAATGTAGCTTGAAGCATGGTATTTTCACCTTTTTACTTGTTTCTTTTTTCTTTCTCGTGGCTTTTCCTCCTTTTGGTCAGATTTTTCTTGCACAACATGACAAATATGGAAATATTTTTAAAAGAACTACACATATTTAACTTATATCAGATTTTTGCTGCCTTAGGAAAGAGGAAAGTAAAAGGAGAGAGGGAAAAAAATCTGAAACAAAATCTTACAAAAATGAATGCTGAAAACTATTTGTACATGTATTTGGAAAAATAAACTACTGAAAATTTTAAAAATAAAAGTTTAAGAAGTTCTGGGCTAAACAAATGATGGTATATGATGGATTCAGAGAAACCTAGGAGGACCTTTTAGCAACTGACAGACCAAGATGTATAGAATCAAGAGGACAATTTGTAAATGTCTACATTATAAAAATCAAACAATTCTGAATGACTGAAAAACAATCCATCGAATGATCAACTAAAACTGCAGAACACAGATGTTTAATTAACCTTCCCACCTGAGAAATGGAACTGGAGCTGCAAGATAATAAACCTTTTCAGACACAATCAATGTGTGGATTTGTTCTGTGGGATTTTATTACAAGTAAAGACTTTTATTTTGGGCCACTGAAACAGTGAGAGGGTTAAAGTGATACTCCACCAAAAAATAAAATAAATAAATAAAAAGAAGGAAAGGATATCCTCCCCACCCAAAGAAAAAAAAAGGAATACCAATAAAACATCTTTAAAATAAACAGAATAGAAAGGATTTCAGAAGAGACATAGTAGGGCAGTGTTGAAACTTACCAAATTGAAAATACTATTTAAAAAAAAAAACAAGCTATACAAGATAATTGTATAAATATTTATGCTTATATTGGTTTTAACATATATTTTTACCATGTTTAACATATTAGATTACATGGCCTCTAAGGGAGGGGGGAGGGGATCAGAACACAAGGTTTTTCAAGAGTATTAAAATTATCCTTGCATGTTTTGAAAATAAAAATTTCAATTAAAAAAACCCCTAAGCTATACATAATATTCATGGTTTTAATCCTCTTTCTGTTTGTTGTATATGGAAAAATACAAATATAAATATATATCTGGTAATGTCAAGTTCATAATTTAAAAAAAGGAATGTTTTAAAATATATATACTTATCAAAACAAAGTTAGGAGACTAGCTAGTACATAAATAGTATATATAATTATTAAATGCTTAATTGATTAAATAAACATTTATGATGCAAAATTATTTCACAATGAAAAGAGATACAAAAAAACAAACAATTTAAAAATGTTAAGAGAAAAAGGTCAAATCCTGGAATTGGCCTTTAAAAAAAAAAATCAATTTTTAAAAACTTAAAAAAATAAAATAAAGCAGAGAATCTAACTTGGAGTCCATGAATCTTATTCTGATTGGGTTTTAACATTTTGACAACTGTATTTCAATATAATCAGTTGCCTCTGTAAGCCTACATATTTACTTATATTATTAATAATGTTATTCTTTTATTCTGTTTATCAGCTTCATCCGATTGCCAAAGGGATCCATGACACACAAAAAATTAAGAATTCTGGTAAAGCAGAAATGTATCTGTGTGGCAGTAATGTAACTAGGTAGTAGCAATGTCTCTATAATAGAAATGTAACTTTATAGTAGAAATTTATCTGTATAATAGAAATATATCTGTAAAGTAGAAATGTTCTGTGTAGTAAAAATATATCTGGATAATAAATAGTTCATATAGAAATAATTGAGAGGTATCAGTTGACAATCTCAATGAGTCACAAAGCTGCTACAGAGCTGCCAAGAACGGCAAATTGCAACATCAGGGAACATTAGTCCAAAAAGAAAGATAATAGTCCCATTGTTTTATTCTTGAGCTTATAAAAGCCCCCTAGTTTTATTATATATTTTTTTTCTTCTTCACACACTGTAAATGCCATCCAAATTATATTAATCTTTCTCCAAACTTCCTGCAGCATCTTTCCTAGCTCTCTGCAGCCCATTTGCCAGGCTTAGAATGACACAATTTCAGAATGGAAAGGAATCTCTGAAATGCTTTACTTCAACCTATAACTTTAACATAAACAGCAACTACAACATTCCTGATAAATAATCAATGAGCCTTTAAAGAACTGTATGGAGGAGGAAGCTATTTCCTTCCAAGACAACCCATACCGCTTTTGGACAGCTCTAATTATTAATAAGTGTTTCTTTAGAGAAAGTTAAAACCTTTTACCCTGCAACTCCCACTCATTTCTCTAATGAAATTTTCCCCTGGAATCAAGCACAAAAAAATACAATTTCTCTTGTACATGGCAGCCTCCTCTCTAGGCTAACTACAATTGCTGCTGTTCAGTCATTTCAGTTATGTCTGACTCTTCATGACCCAATTTGAGTTTTTCTTGGCAAAGATACTGGAATATTTGTTTGTCATTCCTTGTTCAGCTCACTTTATAGATAAGAAAATTGAGACAAACATGGTTAAGAGACTTATCCAGCATCACACAGTTAGTAAGGCCAGATATAAATTCATGCAAAGGAGACTTTCTGACTCCAAGCCTGACCAGTATGACATCCACTTCATCACTTCATTGGCCAGGCTAAATATGCTGAGGTGCAAAGAAAAAGGAGTCCTATACTTCCTTCTCTGAACACACAGGACACCATTTTGAAACTCTCAGTTAAAGTAAAGAGTAAAGTTTTTCTACTCTCGGTTCCCAAATATCTCACCAACCCTGTCACTGTTTCTATGTTGATAAAAAGACATTCTATTTCTAGTAATGCATATGAGTACTGGGTTAATTAATGATAACAGAAAGTTGTCCTGATTCTAGAGCAGTATATAAAACTCTTATAAATCCTGATGAGGCTTTCCAAAAGGAATCTTCCTAAGACCACCAACGTACCTGTTTTCTACATGTTCTTTTCATTTTTGCTTAAGCAGCATATATAAAGCATGATGTGGTCCTTTTACCATGACAGTTTTGGTGCAATAGCTCTAAGAAAGATGAGGTGGCCCACTTCCTTTTGAAGAGAAGGCCTCAACATTAAAGCCACCCATAGGATCTCACAAATAAAATGTAGGGAATTTCTTCCTCTAACAAGTCAGTAAAACCTTTACACCTGCTTTGTTCTGTGTTGTCTGTTTCTTCTCCCATTTCTACTTGACAAGGAAAATTTAGTTTTTCTTTATCACTTCTGTGATATCACAATGTGAACTGAGACAGGTTCAGTAGACTTTTTTCCACCCCCTGAATAAGATAACTATGGGCTGGAACACATTCCCACATAAGCACTTAATTCTGTGAGCTTAGAAACTCATTTTGAAAGATTTTTTTTTTTCTTTCCTCATGCTTACAATTGAGCTCCTGTTATAGTGGCTTTGAGCATTTGCAATGTTCTATTCTCTCTAAATTGTAATCATTCTCTTGGTGCAGGTTTTCTTGAGGAGCTTCTGGAGCAGCCTTAGCTTCAGTTCAGTTCAATAATGACAAATCCAGCCAGAAATTAAAGTCCTTTACTGTCTCTTTCCAAATCTTATCTCCTTCACTTGGGACTCCGCTAGTTTTCTGGAGGCCTTCCTCTCTCTCCTTGGTTCCTGAGAACTCTTGCTGCTAGTCCTTTGTCTCTTCCAGCTTCAGCCTCTAGCTCCCTCTGAATCCAAAGCCTCCAGCCAACACAAAGGTTGAAGCAGGAATGAATCTTCACTCTGAATCTCTCCTGAGAAGTTTTCCCAAGTCCTCCCTGGCCCTGAGAGCTTCTTGCTTATATGGTGCACACTGAATATACACCAATCATTATATCACCAGGAAACCATTATTTGTTGTAGGATTAAATCAATGCTAAATTAGATTTAATCTAATTTTTTTTAATTCCACTCAGTACCTTGTTTCAAATTCTGGCCCATAACATCTCCTTGTAGAGTCAGATCAATCATACATTTTAAATTAGCCCTTAGTCAGGACAGAATGAGGAAAAAAAAACTCAACACCTGGCATGCACCTCAAGAAAGGAATGCTTTCCATGCAGATGAATTTGGGTTTTGTTTTCTTTAGTGGGGGGAAAGCACAGTTCTTTGCCTTATCTGTATCCAACTGGATGAGTATAATCAATTTGGGGAGGTCTGTTGGGACCAAATAAAAAGCCTTTTAACTTGGTTGTGATCAATTTTGTAAAGAGGGAGATTTTTCAGTAAGAAATACTTAATCAGTTAGATGATACCTTTACCCTGATACTATCATTCTGAACAAAAGTGGTAAATAAATAATTAAATAGGGAGAGTCTCTCTCCCTTTCCAAGATTTATCAAATAATACCTTTCCTCAGAGAAAGGGAAAATATCCCAAAGCAATAAGGCATATAGAATAATTTTTGCATGCCAGGTAATAATATTTTATTTCTCTATATGCTGAATTTTCATAATGTACTTACTGTAGACTGTTAGATGTTAATGTTTTTAATCAGACCTAGTAGAAACTGAACCTTAAAATTATTTGTTTGCCACAATAAAGACAACAAAAATAATAACTAACATCTGTATAGCACTTTAAGGTTTGCAAAGTGCTTTACAAATATAAATGCATTCGATCCTTAAAAGAACCCTGTAAAGTAGGTGTTATTATTATCTTCATTTTACAAATGAGAAAATTAAGGCAGATTGAAGTTGGATGATTTGCTCAAGATTACACAGCTACGGAGTGTGTCAGGTAGAATTTGAACTCAAATATTCCTGACTTGAAAGTCAAAGTTCTATCCATGTCTTCATGTTACGGTGTATAAGGTAAAATATGTCTAAGATGAGTTTGAAGTTTCCTTCTAACCTATGTGTGTGGTGTTTTAGAAAAGTTTGTACCACTTTGCTTCAAGTTTTTTCCCTTTATAAAAATACAAATTGTATATTATCATTTGGAAAAATCTTGAGTGCTATAGTTTTAAATGCTGGCGTCATTCTAAAATGAAAGGCAAGACAACTTTCAGGAGAAAAATTTACTTGGAATAAGATACATTCTCTAAAAATGACTATTTAAATGTTTGGTACCTTGGTGTGTCCTCCCCATATCTCCATCTATCAAAAAAGTCCTTGAAAGCTAGGCAGTTTTTCAATCAAGTTGTGACTGTGCGGAGAAATGCATGTGAAATCATTTTCTGAAAGGAAAAAAGTCATTAGCTTCTCTAGGAATGTTTATTGGAATGAATAAGCTTTTTGTAAATTTTTTATCTGAAAACCAAGACCATGAAAGAAAATTCATTTAAAATTTCACATTAATATAGTTATAAAAGCTGACACATTTTTGTCCTGTTAAAAAACAAATGTCTAGATCTTAGCCTCTGATAAATCAATAGTTGCCTTTTCTTATTATTCTTATATTCTTAGAGCTGTGCTTGATCATAAACAATTATGAAAATAATCTTATTTTAAAAGGCCTACCAAATATAGGCTATGCTGTTTACTCTGTATAATAGTCTTACTCTAGTTTACCTATATTGTCAGAAGTTTTCTTTAATTAGAATTTATTATTTACTGTTTGAAATTTATGAATTAAA
This sequence comes from Sminthopsis crassicaudata, assembly GCF_048593235.1. Classification (NCBI taxonomy): domain Eukaryota; kingdom Metazoa; phylum Chordata; class Mammalia; order Dasyuromorphia; family Dasyuridae; genus Sminthopsis; species Sminthopsis crassicaudata. The sequence goes on from NC_133617.1 coordinate 509,073,287, forward strand.
CTATAATGTGGAATACAGCTTGAACTCAAATTAACATTAAAACATGACTATTAAATGTGAACTACAATATGATATAACAAACTGTTCTTTACAATTGAGTACACCTAAGCAGTTTAAGTAAGTGGTTTTTCATTAATTTGGCAAATTCTGCTGAAACTTACAATGATTAATTAGGACTACATTTTTAATTGTACTTAATGGCCTACTTTAAATCAAAATCAGTTTATATTCAGTGTTGTTGTTCTAAAATGTGAGATAAAAAAATTTGTGAAATATATTTGGTAACATTGAAATAAATCTTAGAGGATAATGTATAAAATATATGTCCTGACTAACACGAAGTAATGTACCTACATCCCCAATCAACCTGAAAAATACCCTTTATTTCACAAAGCATACCAGAAAAAAAACAAAAACAAAACAAAACAAAAAAACTTAATTTAACTTCATGGGAATGTTGAAAGGGTTTCGTATCTTGGTTTATTGTTATTGTATTATCATCTGGTTCTATTGTATAGCTAGGCTACTCTTCACATGACCCCATTTCGGGTTTTCTTGACAAAAGAAATGGAGTAGTTTAACATTTCCTTCTCCAGCTCATTTTACAGATGAGGAACAGAAGCAAACAGAGTTAAATGACTTGTCCAGGACCATCCATATAGCTAATAAGTGTATGAGACCAGATTTGAATTCAGGTCCTGCTGACTCCAGGTGTATTGCAATCTACCATTCCACTTAGCTGCCCCAACTATTTGCTGAACTCCTTGAAATCTGTGTATTAGTGACAACTGTACAGTGTAACCTTCTTTGCACAACAAGGGAAAAGCAAATAACATCTGCAATGGAGTTGTTAAAAAAATAAAAATTAAAACTAAAGAATGTGAGGAAATAGAAATTAGGAAGCTGGTGCACCTGGAGATTTAAAGCATTTTAGATTTCATATTTCTAACATTTGTAAAATCAAGTACTCATCTAGAAATCCTAAGTGACAATCTCAGAAATTCAACTCTTTTTATCCACTCAAATGCTTTACTCACTAACTAAATAGGAAGGAGAAGAAGAGATTACCAATTACTATAAATTATCAGTTGTCCATTCTCAAATTTGGAATACTGGTTTTGGATTGTGATTAATTCTGCACAATAGTTGGATACTTAATATTAGATATTCCTTTTTTCCTTATGATTATCTTTAAATTGGATATTCCTTTTTCCTTGTAATTATCTTCTTTATACTCTGGTACATATTGTAAACTGAATGGTATACTTCAAGTCTCTGACCTGCCAAATCTATTAGTTTCAATCTTGCCAAGTATGTAATGTCTTAATATATAATATTGACAAATTAACGTGGAAAGTTATTTTTTTTAGGGTCTCCAGCCTGTTTCCCTCGTCAAAATGAGTAAAACCTTTGCAACAGAAAGCTACCTTTCACATTCTTGTAAGTTTTTCAACAGTTATAAGAGATGGATGTTGAGTCTTAAAGATTTTCATTCCATCCTAGAGTCTCTCCCTCCCTCTGCTGAGAACATTCAGAAATTTGTTTGGAAAAGAGCTCACCAAATAACCTAGATCAGGGCTTGTTAAAACTTTTTCCACTCACAACCCTTTTTTCACCTGAGAAATTTTTATGTGATCTCAGGTATATAGGTATATAAAATAAGTATACAAATCAAACATTTGCTAATAATGAGTTATTAAAGAAATTTACTTTAAAACAATTCTGTGGTATATTCATATAATTTTAATATTTTAACAATTGGCTTTCTGATGATACTTCTTATAAAATCTCACAATACCATGATTTTAAGAGTATGGCTATCAATTTGTATACAAATGATATGCAATTTATGATAGTAGCATGGAAAGAAATGCAGGTAAAGACATTTAAATATCTTACATAAACTCAAATGAGTACCAAAGATGTTTCAAAGTCGTATTGTGTGTTTTACAGCTGTAAGACAACCTAAATGTCTTGAATTATTAATGACTGGCATAACAATTATATTCTGCTTTAGTTATAATAGTAGAACTTACAGTGTGAGATGGAATCTTTGGGAATAATTTAGCTTACACCAAGTAAGCCATTTTGATCCTGATAAGAGTATGCTTATCAATCTGCAATCCTCAAATCAAGGGAAATGGCAAAACTCCTATAGTCAATCAGCCCATAAACACTGATACAGTACCTGACACTAGAGATACTCAAGGGATTCAGAATCATTATATGCTGGCTAGCATCTCCAACTACTTGATAGTCAGTTTCAGGTGAATAAAGAATGTAAAAGATTTTGGACATGACTTTACAAAGATAATGTGGTAAAATCTTCTGAACCTATTTTCCTATAATTCTGCATGTCCTTAGGATGGAAATGTTTCCTGACTTATTCATAGGTCTGTCTATTCTATTTCTTGAATAACATGGAAATGTTTCAAATTGGATAAATCAAAAAAGGCATCTGATTTTACCAAAAATGTTAATGTTATTTTGTCCTATATATCCATGAAAAAGGAGTCTGTGATTTCCAGACCCCAATTTAACAGAATATTCAATATTGTCACAATTGTATCCCTTTTTCTATTCTTAAAGTAAATACTTATAATTAGGAAATATCTTGTTTTAGTATCATTCTTCATCAATAACTCTCATCACTGTGGTGACACAATAGTATAGAATAATTTCCTTACAAGAGAGTTGGCCATTCTCAAATTGTTATGTGTAACAAGATTCAAATCAGGGGATCTTAATGTGAGATCTGTAAACTTATTTTAAATAATTTTTATTACTGTATTTCTATTGGTTTTCTTTGTAATCTTATGTGTGTTATTTTATGCATTTAGAAACATTCTGATAAAGGATTTATAGGCTTCACCAGCCAAGAGGTCTAGAAAACACAAAAATTTAGCTCAAGATTTAGTTTAAATTTAGAATCCATAGCTTTAAAAAAATGCTGATGAATCAACTTAAAGAATATGGTAGATAGGTAGATCTTAGTCCATGAACCTGTTCAAAGGACCCTAAAAGCCTATAGTGCTTTCAATACACAAGTGTACCAACAATAAAGTAGTTAACTAATTCAGGCTTCCTAAATTTGTCTCACAGGGCCACTCAGTCAATATTCTGCTTACAAAAAAAAAAAAAAAAAAAAAAAAATTAAAGAAACTACATTCTCTGTATGTATGTCTAAGTTATAATAATCCCCCTTTTGCTGCTGATGCACTTGTGTTCTGGAAAAACACACCTTTGCAGGCAGATTTTTTCTATTGTCAAATGTTCTTTTTCATATGTAGTTATAATTGTTTGCTAATATTTTGGATTCAATGAAACTTGCCCTTTAAGACAGCAGATAGTGTGATAGTGACTAAAGGAAGTAGAATACAGATCCTTATCCCTCTATTTGGAGTAATAGAGGCACCCACTTCACACAACAAATTAAAAAGAAAATTATAAGATTTTTATACATTTCACAGCATTCTCACTGGTCACATTACTCTAACTCAGTAGGGTTTATAGCACAATAAACTAAAACCCTAATTAATAACTACAAAAAATTGAAAGAGAAATAAATTGACTACTTAGTTTTCTTAACCATGATTCTAGAGTGAATTCTTAACCATATGAGGGATAGAGACAATTTGTTGTTCTTGTACAGTCATTTCAGTAGCATCCTATTCTTCATGACCCCATTTTGGGGGTTTTCTTGGCAAAGATACTGGAATAATTGGTCATTTCCTTCTCCAATTCATTTTACAGATGAAGAAATTGGAGCAAACAGGTCAAAGTCCAGGGTCACATCACTAATAAATGTCTAAGGTTGGAGTTGAATTCCTGACTCCATGCCTGGTACTTTATCCAGCTTCCTATATAGAAGCAATTACCAAAACTAAATTTTGATTACAGAAAACTGAAAAGCTTTTACATGAATAAAATTAATGAAACTAGGCTAAGAGGACAACAAAGAAAAACCTTTGTATAAATATTTCTGAGAAGAGTCTGATATCCAGAATGTACAGATAACTAGCAGAAATACAGAGTCTTAGCCTTAACAAAACTTTAACAGCTTAAAATCTATTGGTCACCCTGTGTAAAAAATAAATAAATGAATGAATGAATGAATGAATGAATGAATGAATGAATGAATAAATAAATAAATGAATGAATGAATGAATGAATAAATAAAAGCAGAAGCTATTCTTTAATAGATACAAGTCCAAAGGACATAAACAAACAATTCTCAAAAGTACTTCAAACCATTCACAACCAGGAGAAATAAAATTCCGTATCACTAAAAAGAACAATGGAAATCGATACAACTTTTGAGATTTCACCTCAGATCCAGCAAAATCATTAAATATGCTACCCTCTCCTTCACACACTTTATTCCAGACATGCTGCCTTACTAGAAATTCCTCAAACTTAGCATTATACATCTATCTCTTTGCATAGGCTGTTACCTAGACCTCAAATTCACTACCATTTAACCTTCTCCTCTTACTATTATTCTAAGTTCCCTTTCAAGTTCCAGTTCCTGAGAGGGGAGAGACCTTTAAAAGCATCTTTGTATCATGGAGAGATAGATTCAACATTAGGCAGAGATCTCAGTTCAAGTCTCACTTCTGACACAAGTTATGTATGAGGAATCCCAACTTATGAATCTGTTTCTTTCACTATAAAATGAGGATAATAGCAACAGTAGAAGCTGCTTCACTGGGTTACTGTGAAGTGCAATCTAGATAAAGCTCTTTGCAAAATTTATAAGAGTATAGAGATGCTAGTTATTATTTCCTAACTTACATTCCTTCCAGTTCATAGTTCTTTCCTCTCCCTCAAAGTATCTTGCATTTACTCATCTATAGACACATTATATGTGTCAAGCTATCTCTTGATAGATACAAGTGGCACAGTGGATACAATACTGAGTCAGGAAAAACTCATCTTCCTAAGTTCAAAATTGACCTCAGATACTTAGCAGTGTGACCCTGGGCAAGTCACTTAACCCATTTGTCTCAGTTTCCTCATCTGTGAAATGAGCAGGACAAGGAAATGGCAAAACACTTAAGTTTCTTTGTCAAGAAAAACCCCAAATGAGACCACTAAAGATCAGAACTGATTGAAACAAATGAACAAAAATAAAACATATTGTATCTATCTTGTGACGGTAAATCATAAACTCCATGAACTGATCTGTTGGAAGGGGAGAAGAGAGGATTAGTTGGTCTTTGTATTCCCATTGCTTTGCATGTAGTTTGTGTTTAACAGAGATGTTGGTTTAATTTAAATAAAGTTGCAAGAAGACAAATTTCTTCTCAATATTGAGAGAAATTGGGCAATGGATAGAGCACCAGCCCTGAAGTCAAAAAAAAAAAGTGGAAAAAAAAACCAAAAAAAAAAAAAAACCAAAAACCCATATTCTATGTTCCAAAACATTTAAAGCAAATTAAAGGATATCTGCATTTAAAAAAAAAAAAAAAAAAAGACAATGAGTTGAAGATGTGATAAAGAGCAGTTTTGTATTTTAGACAAATCAAATCAAAAATCAAAGAGTTAACGGCTTTTCATTAATCCAGACAGAAAGAATAAAAGAAGGATAGGGGCTAAGAACTTTCTTGGACTATATTACAAAATGAAATAATTAACTAGAGGATTAGTAACTGTGATTCTATTTAAACTGTTTTGTTCTCTAAAACAGGCTAAACTGAAGTAAAAAAAAAAAAAAAGGTTAAAATACTGATCTCTGGCTAAATTACTAAAAGAAATAGGTAAATTTAAGCAACACTTCTACTTTTACTGAGGCCTATTTGACAAAGGCCACATTATCATTTCATGTAAACTGGCACTTTCACTAATAATTTTTAAATGCTAACAAGACTTCTATATGGAATTCAAAACTTCAGAGAAGTGTCAACTTAGGCATTATTTCATTTTTTAGTTGAAAGTGAATTTCTAGGGGCAACTAGATAGTGAAGTGGATAGAGCACCAGCCCTGAGTTCAAATGTCACTCAGACACTTAACAAAGCCTAGCTGTGTGACCCTGGGCAAATCACTTAAGCTCAATTGCTTTACCACCCCCCAAAAAAAGTGAATTTCTGACTCCAACCAAAATTTTCAATGATGCACTCTTTTTTTTTCTACATATTTTCCACTGAAGGCCCAGCCCTTTGTGCCTTCCCCAATAATAAATGTGGTTTGTGTCAGGGACTGTGGATATGAAGAAAGAAGTGAAAACAGTTCCACTCTCAAGGAACTTCCATTCTGTATTCATAACATATAAACTCCACAGCATATCAATTTTTAATGTATTCCTCTCTAACCAGGATAAAGAAACTAGCACTTGTTTTTATCAATAATGTTTGTGCTCTCTGCTAAATAGTCAAATGTTTGACAAATACCGTAATAGTTCTACATTCTCACTTAAAAGGCAATAAAGAGTGATGATAATACTTTACATTTAGACAGTGCTTTTATATATTTATTACCTCACCAGACATTCTCAAATTCCAGGGGCAGGCAGGGCAGTATTACTAGCTTATTTGTATGAATGCAGAAACTGAGGTTCAGAGAAAAGTCCAAAGTCACAATAACTAAAAGATTGTGATAATGAATTAATTCAAACTTAAGCCGTTCTGTGTCTAGAAAATTCTACCATTTTCTACAACTGTCTCACCCTAACAGAGCTGTGATTGCTAAACAGGCTCAAGCTTCCTCAAAAACGCCCCTCTTTAAGCTGAAATCTAGATTTCAAATAGAAAAGCATAATTCTAATGAACCTCATTACAAACTTTACAAGCTAGTTCAGCAGAAACAGTTAGCCGCAAGACAACCAACCAAACAAAACCGTTATAGATTCACTTCTGTCCTTTATTAGGTATGGCCACAATCATACTAGCCACGCACACAAAAATTAGACGCATCAGAAAATCCAGCCATGAAACGAGGATTGCGGTTAACATTAACAAAGTGGCAGACTGGAGTCCGTAAGGAGCCTGGGGAGCGACAAGGAAAAGCTGTCACCCCCTGCCCAAGAAGTTCCAGTGACTCCATCTTGCCTCTGGGGTAAAAAAACAAATTCTTCACTTTGGATTTTACATTTGTCTCCAATCCATTTTTCCGCCCTCGTAGCTCAGCACTTCCCTGTTCCCATTCTGAATTCCAGCCGCTCTCGCTTCTCCCAGGCACTGCCTCTCCTGCCTTTACGAGCTGTCTGTCCCCAGCAGTGGATCGCCCTCCCACCTCAAAACATGCTCTCCACATTCCCTTCCTTCCCTCAAAGCTCGACTTGAGTAGACGCACCACCTATGCTCGGGAGCTAAAGCCCGGGTCCCCGAAATCACTCTGTGCCTATAATCAGCATTTTTTCTGTGGGCGTGTCGCTCCCCACAATAGCAAAAGTAAGCTCCAGGAGGGCAGGAACTTTCTTGTCCCTTTCTGTACCTCCAGCACCCAGCACACAGCGGTACTTAATAAATGCTGGCTGAATGAACAAAACGCTCGGGAAGTCTGGCCGACCCAAGCGCTGCGCGCGCCGCCGCGGACGCGGACAGGGCCATCCCCGTGGAGAGCAATGGGAAGTGACTTCTCCTCAGACGGGTGACAGACATATGCTCAAGGGACAGGGAGAGAGACAGACGCAACCAAACTGCACGAGGGAGGCGAGCTCAGAGTGAGGGGGGAGGGAGGCAAAAAAAGAGGGAGGGTGAAGATGCAAAAGAAAGGCGCGCCCAGGCAACAGGAGGTGTCCGGGAGGGGAAGGGACCAGGTTCACGGCCACAGGGATGGGCGGAGAAGAGCCTGGGACTGATGGGCAGGGCGGGCACCGGTGGAAGCGGAGTGGCGCGGCCGCTGGGTGAGGTGGGAGCCGCGAGGGGCGTGGGGGCCGCTGCCGCTCTCCAGAGAAGACGGACAGCCGCGGGCGGGCACGGCTCGGAGGAATACTCACATAGGGCTGATAAAACTTGGAGAGCCGAGGTTTCCCGTGATTGTTGAAGATAAGGATCGCCTTGATCATGGTGGAACCCGCGGCGGGGGAAGGGTCTGGGAGGAGGGAGGGGGCACCGGGTGGGCGCTAGGTCCCGGACGACGCGTGCGGAGCCAGCACAGCCCTCCTCTTCTGCTTCAACTCGTTTCCCCGCCCGCCCCCTCCGCGCGCTCCCGAGGAGGGAGGGGAGGGGAGGGGAGAGCAAGCCCGACGGAGGCTGGATCAGCTGGGAGCGGATACGCCTCGCGTCACCCAAGCCGCGAGGCGGGTACTGGTCCTGGTTCCAGGGAGCGCCTGCGCAGACACAGAGGTCTAGAAGCGAGGACGGCGCCTGCGCCGGCTGAAGAGTGTTGGAGTGTGAGCTCGGGGAGCGCCTGCGTCCTGGTAGAAGGCAGGAAGCGAGACTGGGTACAGAGCACTGGGAGCGCCTGCGCAGACGCCGACGTAAGGGTGCGAGGATTTAGGCAAGAAAGGGTGAGGGCCTTTTCTCCACTCGTCCTCCCTCCACGCCGAGCTTTGTTAATCCTGCCCGCTGGCTTTCGAGGTTAGAGGGAAAAGGTGAGTGTTGACTGTGAAGTCTTGGTCAATGTACACTAACTTCGCCTCTGAAGAGCCAGACGATGCACTGGTTCGGAGGACGCATGCGCAGACGGCAGAGTATGAGGGACTTTTCTCGCCCTCCCCTTCCTCTCCCGCATTCTCTCCCCACCTACCCTATTATCCCGCCTCATATATGGACTTTTGTTATTTCCTGCCGGCCGCTCCTCGAGGCAAAATGTAACTTGAGGTTGAAGGTCTGCTGTTGACTGCGTGTTTCTGATTGCAGGAATTATTCGCTCAACTCTCCCCGAAAAACAAACCCGAGAGCGGGGGAGGGGAGGGCTCCCGCTTCCTGACGCACACCTCCCCCAGCTGCACGTGGTTGGAGGCGGAGGTCGAGGAGCAGCATGGCCGAGCCTGACCGGCCCTTGTCCCTCCCGGGGGGCCCTGCCGGAGGCGAGGGAGCCCACGAGTTAGCCCCGGATACTAACACGCTGGAGCCCGCGCCCTCCTCCGCCGTCTCCCCTGGAACTGAGGAACCCACCGGCGACGCCAAGAAAAAAAGTAATTACTGACTTTTCAATGCCTGCGATGGCAGCTACCCACCGAAAAAAAGGTTGAACATCTCGATGGCCTAGTCCACCTGACCAACCCGGGAAGAAGTTCCCTACGGTGTAGGGAAGTCTAACTGAAAAGTCCACATGGCTGCTCAGTATGGGGGAGCAAATTGGCGATGGAGGGATGCACACTACTGACGTACTAATTTCCCCTCCTTTTCTTCCTCAGCATCCGCCATTTGCGCTTAAACAGTCTTTGAGGCCATCTCCTCTTATCCGTGTGGGAGTGGAAATGAACAAAAACTGGTTCCTGGCCTCGAGGACATGCACATAGGGAATAGAGAAAGGCACAGCTAGCCGAAATTCTAGATGTTAGGCTGTGCTAAATGGAGGATTCCTGCTGAAAATCTAAGCATGGTAGATCTAAAAATAACACAGGAGAGGCTTTGGGAGGAAAGGGCTTTGGGACCAAGCCTTAAAGTTATTTCTTACATTCAGCTTCCCCCCCCAAAAAAAAAAAAATCTTGTATATGTTTTAATGTATTTGTGTAACTGTCATTCCCCTTGATAGACTTTAAGCTTCTGAAGGGTTTAGAGTGTTTGTTTTTTTCTTTGTATCCCAGCATTTACCATAATGTATGAAAAATAGTAGCCTATAAATTTGTGAAATGATTGAACAGCAGACTGAATTTTAATAGATAAAAAATTATGTGAGAGCATTCCAGGTCTCAAGAAAGACACTGAAGGCAAATGGAAGGGGAGGGATGGAATTATACAGGTCCTTTTCAGGGAACAGAAGAGAAAGATGCTCAGAGAGGAAGTGTTACAGACTGAAAAAAAGTAAGTTCCAGTCAACTTTTAAAGGGATTATAGCCCACCTGCACTTAAACTCAATTCACTTGTATGCCATGGCATCATCTCCCTGCTGTCATAGTCCTCTTCCTTGGTAAATAGAATTGTGCTGGTTGGACTCTTAAAGTAGTATAAAATGAGGCAATTTGGATTTGGGGCAGTTAGGTGGCTTACTTAGGTAGTGAGTGTATCAGGCCTGGAGTCAGAAAGACTCCTATTCCTGAGTTTAGATTTGGCTAGACACACTTCCTAGCTGTGTGACCTTGGGCAAATCACTTAAACTTGTTTGCCTTGGTTATCTCATGTAAAATAAGTTAGACAAGCCTCTCCAGTTTAGAAAGAGTTGGACATGACTGAAAAACATCAATTTGAGTTTGAACTAAGATAATACTTATAGAAAGAGAAAGGAAAATTGATAAAACTCAGTGCCTTTAAGAACTATGTAATATTTAGTGTGTTATATTTTCTATCAGTTTGCTTTCACTATAACTCTTCATTACCCCTGTATATTAATTTCTGGAATCTGCTATTAGTAAATATTCATTAATCACTTACTGTGGGCCAGCCATTGTGCTAAATGCTGGGGATACAAAAAGAGGAAAAAACTCTACCCTCAAGGAGCTTACTGTCTAGAAGGGGAGAAAACAAGCAAGCAAATACATACCAACAAGCTATACTACAGGATAAATAAAAAATTAGGATAGGAAGAGGCTTCCCATAGAACAAGGGATTTTATTTGAACTCTCCATGAGAAAAGTACCCAGAGGCAAGAGATGGAATGTCCTGTTTGTATAACTGCAAGAAGTCTAGTGTCACTAGCTTGAAGAGTATTGGATTGGGATTAATATGTAAGAAAATTTTTTCCCAGTTCCAGGAGAAGGAAGGCTTGATGCAAGAAAGCCATATTAGTAAATACTACTGCCACTTCTGAATCCACCATTGCTTCCAAAATTCATACTCAATGGATTGTTAAGCTGTTTTTTTTTTTTTTCTTCCCCCCTTCATTTGAAGGCTTAACTCTTAAGCTCTGAATGGAATGAAGAGGAACGTGATGGAGGAAGGGGGGAGAAGAAAAGTGTTAGAAGGAATGAGTTCCAGCTTGAGTTATCCTGCAATGAGACTAAAAGTCTGAAAATGGGCCAACTAGCTCAAATTCATCTACCACCTTTTGGCCATAGGTACAAGGAAGATATGGGAAGAAGATCATCTTTGGAAGATGACATTTCCCTTTGATTATTTCCTTCAATTCAGAGAGACTTTTGAGATTTTTGAATTAACAAGAAGAAAAGGAATATTTAAAATATTTATCAGTAGTCAGCTCCAGGATAGTTGGTGATTTTTAGTTTTCTAAATATTAATATCTCATTCTCTAACTATTTCCATCTAATTGTCATTTACATTGTTTTTTACAGTTGATGTTTTACTAAAGGCTGTTGGAGACACCCCTATAATGAAAACAAAGAAGTGGGCTGTGGAACGAACCCGAACCATTCAGGGTCTCATTGATTTTATCAAAAAATTTCTTAAACTTATGGCTTCTGAACAGTTGGTATGTGATAAACAGTTCCTTACATAATATTTATAACATTTTAGAGCAGAAAAAATGGGCTAATAATTCTTAGGAAAGGCATGAAACTAGATAAATATATGTTTTCTTTTTAAAAATACTTACATTTTGTTAATTAAAGAATCTATTATCTCTGCCTTTCACTTTTCCCTCTCCATTGGAAGAAAGAAGAAAGATAAAACACTTATAACAGATATGCATTGTCAAGTAAAACAAATTTCCACATGGTCTACCTCTACTTCCCCTCCCCAAAAATGTCTCTTTCTGTACTCTGAAGTCTCTTATTTCTATCAGGAAGTGAGTGGTATACTTCATGAATGGTCCCCAGGAAATATGGTTGGGCATTGAGTATCTCAGCGTTTTTAAGTCTTTCAGAATTAATTGTGTTTATAATGTTATTGTTAATTGTTCTCTTGGTTCTCTTTCCTTCGATCTGTATTAGTATGTATATCTCTTTCCAGATTTTTTTCTAACTAAAATGATACACTAGTTTTGACTATAGACTCAGAGCAAAGAGTTTGATGTAAGTGATCAGGAATGACAAGGATGCTATTTTACTCAAAATGCTGAGCTTTGAAAGAAGATTGGATAATTATAGCATTGGATAATAATGATGGTTTTTTTCTTTCTTTATAGTTTATATATGTAAATCAGTCTTTTGCTCCTTCACCAGATCAAGAAGTTGGAACACTCTATGAGGTAATTAATTTCTACCTTTACGTAAAAAATAGAGATAAATCATATTTCTATTTATATTTTTGATATTTTACCAATTATAATTTTGTATATGTAACTTTGAACTATATTCAGAGGAAAACCAATATTCAAATTCACAGGGTATCAGGTTTCAAAAGGTCTGCAGAGACCATTGAGACTGACCTCTATCTGGACCATATTCCTTTTTGCAACAAACCCAATTTGTGGCTATCCTGCCTTTGCTAGAAGATTTCTAACCCATTTCACTATTGGGAAGCTCTGATTAAATCAAGTCAGAATCTGCTTCTCTGTACTTCAGGACTTTGGAACTAAGAGGGGCATTTTTAATCACCCTTTACTATGGTAGGTCTTTCAAATACTCAAAGACAGTACTTTTCTCTCCACACGTACAAATTAAGAGCGCATGTATGCACACACATCCATACATACCCTTTGTATCTCTTTTTCATACTAAAAACATTCTCAGTTCCTTTGCCTGAATCTCTTATACCATAAATTTCTAAGATTTTTTTCAAATAAAGTGCTCTCTAGCTATTTTATTCTTTTCTTATCTTATATTTGTGGAGCTCACTTTTTAAAATCCACGTGTAAGACTTTATTCATAATAAATTTCATAATTAGATTTACACCAGCATCCTAGCTTGTCAAGGTTGTTTTGGATTGTAGCTTTGTCGTATAATGTGTTAACTTTGTACTAATATTACCTGTGTGACCTTCTATAAGCTGTTATATTCACCTGGGTCCTGACTGCCTGAAAAATTAAATTATTAGACTTACTGGCCTCTACTTCTACTGTAAACCTATGATCTGCATATTTAATGAGATTTGGTCATTTAGCCATTTTTTAATTCACTTCTCTAACCTTCCTCTGTAGCATTAGCCCTTGTTATCATCTTGTCCATGACCATCACATGAGAGATTTTGTCACATATTTTATTATAATCCAAGGTAGCTGGCTCTACCAATTAAGTAACCTGTCCAAAAAGAAAATGAGATTTATCTTAAATGACATGTTTTTGCTGGAGTTGTATTAACTCTTTGAGTTTTTCCCTAGGTGTTCACTCTCTATCCCATTAACAAAAAGTAGGATTTTGTCAAATTAAAAGTTACCTTATTGAGGTTTGTAGATTATATTCTCTTCCCTTTTTGAAAACTAAGTTAATAGTCTCCCTTCTCCAAACCTATGGTGACTTTCCTATTCTCTGAAATCTTTTCAAATATCAGTAAGTAGAGTCTCAGTAATAAAATCTGTCAGTTCTTTTAGTACTCTGGGATGTTGGACCTGGCAATTGAATTCATCAAAGGTGGCAAGGTGCTTTATTCCTCTCTCCTTACTTTTTTTCCCCTGCTTCCTTAAGTTTCATTTACAAACTAGCTAAATTTTTGGTCTTAATCCAGTCCTGAGATTATTCTCAGCAGAGTTAGCAAAAGGAAAATAAAAGTAGAATTTATCTCTACCTTCTCTTTCATCATTTTCATCATCTCATCTATTATAAACAGTAATCCTATCTCTTTTTTTTCAATACTTCACCACCCCCAATTTAGTTTAAAAAAAAATTTTTTTTTTGTGATCCTTTTTATTTCTTTTTGTCTTGGTTCATTTTTTACTATAGAACACCTAACATAATTCTTTTAGGACCATAACATGTTTTGGTAATTATCCTCTTACTCCTTTTCTATTCATGTCTTTTAAAAATTTTTTCATTTAAAAAAATTTGCACGATTTGAGTTCTCTACACCATCTTTTTGTCTTATCAGAGTTTCTCTTTTTCTTCTTGTAATGTTCTTTCTCTCTAAATTATAATCGTTCTCTGGGAGCAGGTCTCTTGGGGAGCTTCTGGAGGGCAGCCTTAGTTTCAGTTCAAAATAAATCACTCCAAATGCAGCCAGGAGTTTAAAAAAGTCCAGCTCCTTTATTGTCTCTTCTAAATCTTATCTCCTTCACTTGGTGTTCGGCTAGTTTTCTGGAGGCCTTTCTCTCTCCTTGGTTCCTGAGAGCTTCCAAAGTCTTCTTGACTCTGAATCTCCTCCCAGAGAGTGGGCTTGTGAATCTCCCTGAAGTCAATCCTAGTTGTGAATCTCCTAGAAGTCCCCTGAAGTTCTCTCCCGAAGTTCTCTGAAGTTCTCTCTCAAAGTTCTGAGAGCTTCAGCTTATATGTCCCACACTGGGTATACGCCAATCATTATATCACGAGGAAACTATTATTTGTTGTAGGATTAAATCGATGCTAAAATAGATTTAACCATTGTCTCCTCAATTCCACTCAGACCATAGGATTCACTCTGAGCTTTCTGTGAATTCTTTGAAATAGACTGTGTCCAGATTTCTTCTTTCCTCTTGCTAATTAATATTGGTCAAGATCCTGAAGAATCCCCTTTTTTCTATTTTAACAACCAGTTTTCATCATCTCAATTCAGTCCAGTTGAACATTTTGCCTTTTGGTTACTTTCCCTCTATCTTTTGAAGGATAAAATTATTTTCAAAGCAAACCTGGACTTACTGACTGCTTTGTTTTTATCAGAGAAAGATGGAACTCTTGTTAGGTGTCCAGATATGAATTGAAATTTTCACCATTACTATATTGTGCTTGTAATCTTCGCTAATTGCTCATGTGTTCAATTTGTTCAGTGAGAGTAGCACTTCAGTTTCTTCCTTCACTGATATTCACCTAGATCATCTCCATCTTTCCCTTCTCTGATTCGCTGGCTTCCTTCTTTATACAAAATGTTACTCACTCTTTTCCTTTTGTACCCATCTTGTTCTATTTCTGTAGAATGTATCTTCAGAACCATATTTACAGGTAATAGTCCCAGCCCATCAAATTTCACTATATCTTTTGAAGTCATGTTTTTGTTGGGATTTCTTATTCACCTTTTTAATTATTATTATTTTTATTACCTTTTTCCTTAATTGGCTCCAACTCCTCTTATTTCCTAGTCACTTGTCTGACATTCCCTGCATGATTCAGGGGCCATTCAAGATTATCAGCTTCTTTCAACTGAACAGTATCTGTAAGTGGGGGGAGAGAGAAAGGGAAGAAGTGGTGGCCTTGAATTAAAAAGAGACCCAATTTTGAGAGACCTTCAGGTTTGACATTATCACTTAACCTCTATTAAGAATGTGTTGTCTAATCTGTAAAATAGATGTGATAATACTTGTACTTACTGTACCACAGAGTTTAAAAAAAAAATTTTGATATATGTGAGTTTAGATTATTATTACTAATTAGAATAATAATCATAATGGGGAGAGGAAATATGCATAAATTCATTACCAGTGACAAACTCAAGCATATACCACTTTACCACTAGTTAGTAACATTGAGGAGGATTTAAAGTGTTCATGGCTGAAAAGACTAAATTCATTAAATGTTCCTAATTGTGTCAAAGGAAAAACACATAGATTAGGGTTGTAATAGTCATAATCTATTATATTTATGGCATGTGACATTTAATAGTGTTGACTTCATTTTGAGGAATAGATTACACATTGAAACTTTTAAGTATAGTGGAGCTTAATTCTTTGTTATATATATATATATATATATATTTTTTTTTTTTTTTTTCCCTTTTTGTAGTGTTTTGGCAGTGATGGTAAGCTGGTCCTTCATTACTGCAAATCTCAGGCATGGGGATGATCTATAGGCAGTAAGAACCACTTGCTGCTTAGCACTAACTCCAAAAAAGAAGCAGAGCACTGAGAGACTTTGTCCAAAAACATGTTGTAAAGAGATGAATGTGATCATCTTCTCTCCAGTTATTTACAAAACACTGTTTATATATGAGAAGCATCTGTAAACAGAATGGAGTCCTGCTAAATATAACTTAAACTATTTGTCATGCAAATCATTATTAGAAAGTTGACACACAATATATCTATCTTGCTAGTGTTAGAAAATGTCTTGGCTACCGTTTTCATGATAACAAACATGAACTCTTAATTTCTTTTTGATAAGAGAGATTTTAAAAAATACTTGTTTGGATAGAGAAATTAGTGTGCTTTAACTAAGATGTAGTTCCTGGGTAGTTTTCTTTTAAAACGTATTCAAGTAGAATAAAATCATCTCAGCTCACACTCTCTATTTTGCTTATATAAGCCTGGAGAGGGTAGCCCAAGAGGCAGACAAAGAAGTTCAGGCGTTTAATGTCTTCATAGCCACAGTTACACTGAGATTGTTTTAAGTAATCTATTAATAATAACAGGTATTTAGCCAACAAGTGGAGCAAACAATTTGGATACCTACAAGACTACCTTAAAATATTTATTGTGTAACATAAACACTAGTCATTATAGGACTTTGCTAATTTCTCTTGTTATTCTCTTTTATTAAACATTGTTTGGGGTAGATACATCATTCAGATTTTTTAGCTAAATCATTTAATAGTTATTCAGTAAAATAACTGTACATTTATTGTACTTTATTATTGTGCTTTATTACTGTACATTCATTTATACATCAAAAATATTTTGTATATAATTATGGCAACATATCTACGTTAAACTTAAGGGTTTTTTGCAAACTTTGACTCTTGAAGTTTCTCTAAAAATCATTCCTTGGCTCATGTAGATTTTAATTTTTAATTTAATTTTTACATTAACTTAGACATTAGAAGTAATTATTTCTTCACTGCTTTTGTCATGGTTTTTTCAACTACCATTCCAGTAAGTTGAATGAAATTATATATCATCTTTAAAATGTCCACTGGAATCATAAAATAAAAAAATTTCCATAAACTTTACGTTTCAACTTCATATTGTTTTCCAATTTTCTTTTTAAGTTCTGTATGATTTCAGGGCCACTATAGAAATATATGAACATTAGGGGGTGCTATAGAACAACATTATATTGTGTTTCCTTTTTAAAAAACTGAAATCTTTGTTCTCTGACCTTTTTTCTATCTAATTTTATTTGCCTAAGGAAACATTTTCTGATTTTTCCACACTAAGGACTCTATTTAATGCATTCATTCACTAAAATTTAGCACTCAAAATAATCCATTAAATTAAATTGTGATAATTATAAGTATATATTCAAGGAAGTTATATAATACATAGCTTGAGTTAGAAAAAACTTCAGATATAGAAATTAGACTTTTTTTTTTTTTAAACTATCTCACTTTCCATGGGGACTTTTTTTTTTTTTGCTGCTGCTGCTGTAGTCTTTATTGTAAATTTTCGTTGATAGATAACTGCAATATTTTTTGATAGAGAATTAGAGCCAGGAGGACTTGAATTCAGATCTCGCCTCAAACCCTTTCTACCTCTCTGACCCTGGACAAGTTACTTAATCTCCTTGCCTCAGTTTCCTTATCTGTAAAGTAGGTATAATAGTAGAACCTTCCTCTTAAGATTATGTGAGGATCAAATGAGACAGTAATTGCGTATCATTTAACACAGTGTGGCACATAGTAACTGCTGTATAAATTCAGCAAGATGGCTCAATGGATCATGCCAGGTTTGAAGTCAGGGAGACTCATTCCTGAGTTCAAATCCGGCCTCAGACATTTACTAGCAATGTTATCCTGAGCAAGTCACTTAACCTTGTTTACCTCAGTTTTCTCATCTATAAACTATTTGGAGAAGGAAATGGCAAACCACTCTAGTATCTTTTGCCAAGAAAATCCTAAATGGAGTCACAGAGTCAAATACAACTGAACAGCATTTAATTTCAATTTTAATATTCTTATTGGTTTAATTGAAGAAACTCCTACCAATATAGAAAGGCACCAGTTCTGTAATTTATGGTCATAATTGCCTGGTACCTGAGAAAAAGGACCTGTCCAGGGTCATCCAGTATATATCTGAGGCCTAACTGGAGCCCACGTTGTCTTGGCTCTTAAAACTAGCTTTAAGGTTATAAAAGTTCCACTATACCATTCTGTCTGGTAATAACAATGCTCCTAATAATTTAAATAGAATTTTTAGAATAACATCAATAAAAATACAGTATTTTTCCTGTGTATTTTCAACCACAATTTTGACTTCATACTGAACTTGGATCAGTTTTTATACTTTTCATTTTTAGTAATTTATAGAGAACTATCATTTTAACAACTGTTTATTAACAGCCTGATAACATGCCAGACACTATTTTTGCTAGGGCTACAAAGACAAAAGTAAAACTATTCTTGGCATCAGGGAGCTAGTATTCTACTGGGGAAAGTAAGAGATAGAATCTACACAATAACTACATCTAAATTGTGAAGAAAAATACAAAAGTAATTTCAGAGGGGGCACTAATTGGGAAGATCAAGTAAGGCCTCGAATTATTCTTTGAAGAAATTTAAGATTTAAGAAATTTAAGGATTTAAAAGATGGAGATGAGAAGAGGTCATTTTAAGCATGAGGACTTTTCAAAGAACAACAGGTAAGCCACTTTGAAATATAGTGTGGGAGTGAGGAGAAAAAAGATCCAAAATAAGCCTAATAAGGTAGGATGGGATCATATTTTAATGAGTTTTAAGAGCCAAACAAATTTCTAATTTTTTCTTACAGGCAAGAGTGAGCAACTGAATGTTCTTAATATTGTCAGACCTGTGCCTTAGGAATATCAATTTGGCTTCCATAGAGGATAAATTAAAGTAAGAGACTGAAAGCAAGGAGATTTAGGAAGCTAATAATTGATGTTAAGTTCTTTAACTATATTGGTTATTGTATGAGAGAAAATGAAATGATAATTATAAGAGATTTGAAATTGACTTGACAGGACTTGGCATTTGGCATTGAGGGAGAGTGAAGAAAAATAAAAAAATGACTTCTAGTGTACAGATCTGAGTAGCTAGAAGAATGTTGACACCCTTAACAGAGAAGGGATGGTTTTTGGATAGCTCTGTTTAGGGTATCCAGAAGGCAGTTGGTGGAGACTCAGGAAAACTGGGAAAAGAAAATGGTTTGATATATAGACTTGGCGGACATACAGATGATCATTCAATCCTTGACAACTGATGAGATCACAAAAAAAAAAAGTGCAGAGAGTAAAATAGTACTACAACAGAATTAGGGGGTATATCTGTACAAAGGAGGAGATAAATAAATGATTATTTAGCAAAGGACACGAAGAAGGAATGGAAAATCAAAAAAGAAAGAGCAGTGTTCCAAAATTTAAGACAGGATTTAGGAAAAGAAAATGATCCATAGTCAAATGAGCATGCATTAAGCACCTACCATGCACCAAGCATTTTCCTAGGCTCTGGGGACACAAAGAAAAGCAAAAAAAGAAATCTCAGATGTGAAGAAGCATACATTCTAATGAGGGGAAAACATGTAAACGGCTCATTTAAAATAACATGTAGAATGTGAAATTAATATGAAAAGTATTAGCAGCTGGGGGTATGGGTGGTAAGGACAGACTGGGAGCTTTGTAAAAATGGATTTGAGCTGAGACTTGAAGGAAGCTAGGAAAACTAAAAGAGCAGAGCTTTCCAAGCAGAGGGAACAAGCCAGTACAAAGACACATAAATGAAAGATGGCATGTTCAGTGTTTAATAAACTGCAGATAGGCTGGTGTAGCTGGATTGAATATGACTGGGAAAGTAGGAACAGGCGTAGTTATGAAGAGCTTTAAGGGCTTAAAAAAACCTTTTTATTTGGTCTTTAAGCTAATAGCTATTGCTGCTCTTTAAGCCACAAGGTGATATGGGCAGACCTATGCTTTAGAGAAAATTGCCTTAGCAGCTAAATGGAAAATAGATTGAAATAGAGGATGATTTCAGGAAAAAGATCCAAAAGGCTACTACAGTACTCCAGGTGAAAGGTAATGAGGGCCTGAATTAGTGTTCTTGCTATGAATGAAGGAAAGAGGATGTTATGAGACATTATGAAAGTAGAAATGACAAGATTTGTTAACAGATAGGATATATGGAGGTTCTTAAGAATGAATTTGTCCAAGATGACACTGAGATTTTGAGCCTTGGTAACTGGAAGGATAGAGATGCTCTTGCTAATGAAGTTTTGAAGGAATGGTAGTGAGTTCAGCTTTACATGTGCTAAACTTGATATATCTATGGAACATAAAGTTCAAGATGTCTACAAAACAATTGAAGCTATGGGACCAGAGCTTAAGATGAGACTGAAAACTGCATTATGTGTTTTGAGGAATCATCAGCATAGAGCTGATAACTAAACCCATAGAAGCTGATGATATCATGTGAAATAGTACAGAGTAAAAAAAAGAAGATAATCCAGGACAAAGTCTTGGACAGTGCCTACAATGGATACGACATGGATGAAGAATAGATTTTGTCATGAAAACCTAGAAAAGAAAATATTCAGAAGGGAAGAGTGATCAACAATGTTACATACTACACAGAGATTAAGGAGCATCAGGATTAAGAAAAGATAAGATTTGCTAAGAGTTCATTGGTTACATTGTAGAGAACAGTTTCAATTAGGTGTTGGAGTATAGTTAATGCAAATTGAGGAGATATAGGTGAAGTGGATCATCCAAATATTTGAGAATATGTACACGTACCTACACACACACATAAGTATAGGAAAAAAAGGTTGGACTGGAGAAAAATAGTTAGCCACCTTTAAGAAATGAAGACTTAAATGATGCATTGCATACTATAAATAACTATAGAAAAACATATTCTAACTCACTAACTCATATAAGAAAGGTGCTTTAGAATAGCAGAGATTTTACCACACACCAGGCAGATAAACAAATATAAAATTGTGAGACCAGTTAGTGTTAGACTATTGGAAATTAGGTATAACTGACACCTTGTGGTTAGAGTTGGTGAAATCTAGTCATACCAGATTTCTGCTGTAATTGTTCCCAAAAGAGGTGATTAAATTCTACTTGCTCTTCTCCTTTACAGCCTACCAAAATTAAAGGCAGAAACAGACCCAGTATTTCCCAAAATAATCATGGAAGTATTCTTTGGGGTAGCAAAAAACTAAACACCAAAGTGGATTACCATCATCTGGGAAATAATTGAAAAGCTATGGGATATAAATTTTATTGAAAATTATTGTGGAATAAGAAATTACAAGCAAAGAATTTAGAGAAACATACCAAGTTCCATTTGCATTTATGCAGAACCAAAAGTACAACATTTGTGGTAATTACAACAATGAAAATTAAATAGTCACTAAAAGGAAGATGAGTTTATAAGTAATAGAAAAACCAAGAGTTAAAAAAAATCTTTTTTAAAGAATTAAGAAGATAGCTCCCTTCTCCCATCAAAAGAGCTACTTCTGCATTACATTAGAGCACATTTTGTCAATGTACATGGCAACGTGGTACATCCAGAGGTTGTAGATAAAATGCCAACCTGCATTGCTAAATGGAATGTCCCCACCTTAGATTATTCATACAGTAAAGTTACAGATCCATTACTGTTTCTTTAATGTAATGGATAGAGTATTAGATTTAGGAAGATCTGAGTTCAAACTGCCTCAGCACTAGCTATGTGACTCTGGACATGAAATCACTTGATTTCTCTCCAAATAGAAATGTTAGCACAGGGTTGTGCTTTATGAACTTCAAACACTCTATAAACATGAACATTATCAGATATATTCATGCACTATTTAATGTCTCCAATATTTTGAGCTGATTAAAATGATTAAAGAAAAAAGGTAATAATGAATTACTTGTTTAAATAAAGCATGGTGAATGTTCTGGGGGCAAATTAAGATTTAGGTCTCTCAAAACAGTCTTGTTTTAGTGTAAATTCTAGCAATGATTTCTTCTTGTTGCACTCAAGAAAATTATCACTTTGATAAGAACTGGATACAACTGAACAATCTAATAGAATGAGTTTCCTAAACAAGACATTCTCTTCTGGTCTTTCCACACAAAGTATAAGATTATAAAGCTTTTTTTCTATAAGTACATGAATCATCTAATTGAAAGTTCAATTAATTTACATTGGTTGTTTACCATTATTTTCTTTTGGAATATGGTCCATCCAAATATTGCAAAATCGTATTTGGCATTCAAAAATAGACTGAAATAGGTCTCCTAGTCCTTGTTCTTTCCTCTACAACACACTGCTGATAAAAGGTTTGACCAAAGGTTTGGCCAAAATTGGCCACTGGCCATTCACTAAATATGTCCTTATTGAATCCTGGCTTCAATACTTATTAGCCATGTGGCCCCTGGACAAATCACTTCATCTCTTAGGCTCAGTTTCCTTATCTGCCTCTATCTCAGAATTGTGAGGAAAGTATATTGGGAACATTAAAAGGTACATATACTCACTGGCTGTCATCTGACAGGTCACCTGTGTGACCTATTAAGTCATTTAACCTCTCGATGTTCTAGGCATTCTTTGACACAAGTTCTTAATCTTGGGTCTGTGAACTTATTAAAATTTTTTTGATTACTATTTCAACATAATTGGTTTCTTTTTAATCATTTGTATTTTATTTTATGCCCATAAAAACATAATTCTTAGAATAAGTCTATAATACTCACAGACCACCCAAGGTGGCTATAACACATAAAAAGGGCAAAACCCCTTCTCTAAGATTAAATTACAGAGAAGATAGTAACCAGCATGGGTAAAGGGAGTTTCTTTATCTAGGAGTTTGTTATATCAGTGAAATCATAGGTTCAGTCTTTTATCTTTGACTTACAAATATGATTTGAGCTTTTTTTTTCTTTTTTTGCCTCCTCACCTTTTCTTCAACCATTTTTTCTCCTAGAATGTCCTCTCAGTGCTCCCATCTCCTTCATGCCTCCAAACACCACCTTTTTTCCTCAAAAATTCTACCTTCCTTAAAGGTCCAGATTAAATGCCATCTCCCTCCAGAGTCCTGATTATCCCAACCAAAAGTGTGTTCTCCCTTTTCTTAACTCTTCTATGGCACCTTGAGCAATTATTTGCAACAATTCTTTTTTATATACTTCTTGTTCTCCAATTAGATTGTAAGCTCATTAAAGATCAGAAGTTATGCTTTACTTACCTTTGTATCCCCAGAATGCCTCATACATAACAGGAGCTATATAATATATGAACATAGCTCAGAGATTGAAGAGAGATTGTACCAGATGTACCTTGATCACCATCTTTGTCTACATAACATCACGAATGGCACTGGATGGCACAAGATATTCTCATAAAATTGACCAAATTGATAAAGTGCTCATGAAGAAATATGTTTATATACATGATGCTTCCCATAAGAATTTACACAAAGTGAAGAGCAGAAACTTGGGGCTATCCAGTGCCCAATGGGAAGAATGAAGTAAGCATTTTCCTGAATTATTGAATGTCTTTCCACAGAAGAACAGAGACAACTGTTAGTTCCACATAGATTATTTTAGAATTAGACTGACAAACTTCAAGGGATATGAAGATGGGGCAGAAAAGGGATTGGTCTTCAATAATTAAGCTTGTCAAACAAGGCAATAGATAAGCAGTGTATTCATTACTGTCTTCCCTGCCTCTTTACTGGACAGCTTAATCTTAGGGATTATATAGATAGGGAGTGTTCACTTATTGACTAGAATTCCCACTTTTGCAAAAGACTTAGACCTTAAGGTCACAGTATGGGGAACTAGTTCTATCTAACTAGATAGCAAGTGGGACAAAGGAGAAAAGAAGGAGAAGATGATGATAGAAGATGATAACTGCACTTTCATAAGTGCAGTAAAAGAAGGAAAAACATTGAGGACCTTTTGAATCTATGTACATATAAACAACTAATAAACAACTAATAACACCATTGCTCCAGTAATCATAAGATTACTTTTCCTGTCAGCTCAGTGAATCTGATAGGTGTAAGGTGATACTATATAGTTGTTTTAATTTGCATTTCTCTAATCAAAAGTAATTTAGAATAATTTTTATATGACTATAGGTGGCTTTAATTTCTTCATATATAATTGTTCATACAAGATTTTTAGTAAGACCTGGAAGTACCTCAAAAGCCATCTACTGCAAGTCCTTATTTAACAGATAAGGAAAACGAGGGCTAAAGAAGCTAAATGCTTGCCTAGTTTGGGTCACATAAGTAAGCATCCCAATGTGCTATAAACCAAGTAATGAATAAAACCATATCACAAAGGTTTTGAGTTATCCCACACCCGTTTAGGGGCTGGAAAGATTATTTATTAAGAGCTGCTATACATTTGTATTGGAAATAGTTCAGCACATAAAGACACTAGGGTTGAGGTTGGTGTGAGGACATATGGTGAAAATAAATCAGGAAGACTTGAATTCAGGGCTTGTCTCAGAAAATGTATTAACTGTGACTGGACTGTGTAACTTATCTTTTCTGCAGCTGTAAATGGGAAAAATAGCACCTGCGTTCCAAACTTGAAAGGATCAACATGTACAAAGTGCTTTGCAAATAGACAACTCTGTTTACAGACTAAGTCCCAACAAATAGCTGACAACAAAAATTTATTGGGATGAGCTAGCTATTCAGGCAGAAATGGAGAAGAGTGAGCAGAAGAAAATTAATTCTAGTCATAAGATCTGTGCTTCATTATATTGCTCAAAATGAATGCAATGAGTGACTAAAGAGGAAAAAGAGAATAATTTCCATACCTTCCCAAGATTTATTTCAATAACCTAGTCAGGGCCTCCATTATCTACTCTATCTTTTTAATGAGTTCTAGAAAAAAACATTTATCTCCTGGTCACTAATTTTATGGTGATAAGAGGATAATATGGCTTAGGATAGAAAATACACTGTAACGGAGTGAAAATAGGATGAAGAAAGGAAAATTAGATGGGAAATTCTGAATTTGAAATCATTCAGATGTCATCAAACTACATTTTGAAACATTTGGGATTTTCAATTACAACAAAGAGCTGATGTATATTTTATGTACTTTAAAAAACTGATATAAACTTTACTCTTTAAAGGGTTAATTTTAAAATATATTTTTTTATGCAGATGTTTGAAGAACATTTTTCTTACTAAAAATCTTGTATGAACAATTATATATGAAGAAATTAAAGCCATCTATAGTCATATAAAAATTATTCTAAATTACTTTTGATTAGAGAAATGCAAATTAAAACAACTATATGGTATCACCTTACACCTATCAGATTGACTGATCTGACAGGAAAAAATGATAAATGTTGGAGATGATATGGGAAAACTGAATCAGTAATGCATTGTTGTGGAGTTGTAAACCAATCCAACCATTCTGGACAGCAATTTGGAATTGTTCCCAAAGAGCTATAAAACTTTGATCCAGAAGTTCCACTACTGGGTCTCTATCCTAGAAAGATCATAAAAGATCATTTTCCACAAGTGCAAAAATGTTTGTGGCAGCTCTTTTTGTGGTGGCAAACAATTGGAAAATTGGTAGATATCTATCAATTGGGGAATAACTGAATAAGTAATGGTATATGAAAGTAATAGAATATTATTGCTCTGTAAGAAATAATGAACAAGCTGATTTCAGAAAAACCTGAAAGGATTTACAATGATGCCGAGTTAACTGAGGAGAATCAGGAAAACATTGTACATAGTAACAGCAAGATTGTATGACGATCACTTTGATAGACTCAGGTCTTCTCAGCAATTCAGTGATCCAAGGCAATTCCAATAAACTTTGGATGGAAAATGCCATTTGTATCCAGAGAGAGAGCTATGAAGACTAAAAGTGGA
The DNA here is from genome assembly GCF_048593235.1 of Sminthopsis crassicaudata. NCBI lineage: Eukaryota > Metazoa > Chordata > Mammalia > Dasyuromorphia > Dasyuridae > Sminthopsis > Sminthopsis crassicaudata. The sequence continues at coordinate 509,099,081 of NC_133617.1, forward strand.
TTGAAAATTATCTTCACCTTTTTTTTCTCTTTCTTGTGTTTTTTTCCTTTTGTTCTGATTTTTCTCTCCCAACATGGACTCAAATGGAAATATGTAAAAAAAAAAATTTTTTTAAATGAATGTACATATATATAATGTGAAAAAAATAAAATAAAATAAATCTAGTGGAAAAAGATGGTATGAAAACAATAAAATGGTATAAAAATAAAAGTAATTATAAGAAAAGAAGAAAAAAAGACTATGCAGATCAAGTGAAATCATAGAATAAATTTCTAGAGTTGGAAGAGGCCTTCAAGGTCATTGAGTCAAACCTCTCACCCAATATAGGAAAATCTTCTATATAAAATGACAAGTCACAGAGTCAGATACTAAAAAGAGAACTTGGAAGCCATCTAATCCCAATTACTCCTAATCAAGAATTTCATCTCTGAAATTCAGCCTTTTCTAGATCTCTAGTAAAAGAAAACATTACCATGCTATGCAATCCACTTCAATTTTGGAAAGCTTTAATTGTTAAGAAGCTGTTCCTGACATCAAGCCAAAATCTTCCTCTTTATGACTATGATCCATTGCCCCTAGTTTTATTATATAGGGCCAAGTCCAATACCTTTTTCTTCTTTATGCATCTCTTTATATACTCGAAAACAGCTATTATGTCCTAAGTCCTATCTTCTGAACCCCCTCAAATATTTGATGATCTTTAACATCTAGCTTTTACTTTTGACTGTTGCATAGCTCTGACTGTCAGAAGTTTCTTCTTTAATTATGTCTGTATACCTTTTCTCTTCTTTGACCCCAAATTGTCTAGTCTCTCTTCCACATGATAGCATTTAAAATAGTTGAAAATGGCCATAACGTGCCTTTGTCTCATTTTTTTTCCTTTAGCACAAATGTACTCAATTACTTTTTTCCAAACATTTCTCACATAAGATGCTTTGTAGACCTCTTAAAATTCTGATAGTATTTGTTTGGACACATTATTTGTCAATAATCTTAAAATGAAATGCCAAAATTGAAAACAGTACTTCAGTTGTACTCTAACTGCAGAGGACAGTGGGATTTACCTCTCATGACCTAGACATAATGCTTCTGTTTACAAAGCCTAATATTGCGTTAACTTTTTTTAAGTAGCCTCATCATACTGTTGGCTCATATTGGGCTTATGGTTAACTAAACCTCCCAGGTCTTTTTCATATGATCTGCTTTCCAAGCCAGTTCTTCCTGATTCTGCACTTATGCAATTGGACTTTTGAACCTAAATACAGGACTTCCTATTGATCCCTGTTATATTTCATCTTAATGGTTTGGGCCCAGACTATCAAAATCTTTCACAATTCAATTCAACAAAAAAATTTAAGGACTAATTGGGAGTACATAAGTATATTAGGTACTGGGGTTGATAACAAAAGTTAGGTAAAAAATGGCCCTACCCTCAAGCACTTTATAGTTAAGTAGGGGGATAAAATAAGCAGATAATTAATATAAAGTACATTTTCTATAAATTCACTAGAAAGATAAAAAATTAAATTGTGAGATTCTAAAGAAAAAAACAAAAATGTGAGGATTCAAGAGAGAAAAATTGTTGTGGATAGAGGATGATCATGGAGGAGTTAGAATTTTTTAAATCATTGAACTTGATTCTAACAAATACCATAATGGCATATCTAATAGCAAAATTTTTAAAAATTAACTTTTTAAAATAAAATTTTCTTTTTTATTATGAATATAACAAGCATAAATATTTCAACATGCAAAGAACAAGAAAAAAGCTTGTATGAAAAAGCTTACATGTTTATTTTGTAAAAATTGTGTGTTTTTAATTTAGACAGTCCAGGGGGCAACCAGGTAGAGTGTAGGACCTGGAATCAGAAAATCAGGTTCCTGAATTTAAATGTGGCGTCAGACACCTCTTAGCTGTGTAACCCGAGCAAGTCATTTAACCCTATTTGCATCTGTACAATGAGCTGGAGAAGGAAACTGCTGCCCTTGTAACAAATATGTCCAATGGAGCAAAACAAATCAACCCAATGGCCATGTCTGAGAATGTATCTTATTCTGTATCTCCAATCCATTACCTTTCTGTCAAGAGTTGAGAGGTATGTTTCATCATCAGTCTTTTGAAGCTATTTGTCATAAGTTCCTAAGGTCTTTCAAAGTTGTTTTTCCTCATTTGGGGTAAGATAAGGGAGGGATTTCTTTGTTATATAAATTGCTCTGGTTTTACCCATTTCAGTATGCATTAGTTTGTGTAAGTCTTCCCCTGTATCTCTTAGCATATATATATTTCTTATGATACAATAATACTCAATTACATTCACATATCACAATTTTGTGCAATTATCCCCCAATTGGGCACCTATTTTGTTTACATTTCTTTGCTAATACAGAAAGTATTGCTATAAATAATCTTATACATATGGGTCTTTTCACTCTATCTTTACATTTTGAGATATGCTTAATAGTAGTATCAAAACGTATGTACAGTTTATGGCTATTTGGGAATAGTTCCAAAATGTTTTCCACAATGGATAAACCAATTCACACTTTGCCAGTATTAGGAATCAGGATTGATTCAAAATTTATGTAAAACATGATCCCTACCCTCAAAGAGCTCGAAATCAAGTAGGAGAATTAGATAAACAGATAACTAACATACAATAATATACAGAACTATAAATTTATTAGACAAAAACCAAAATTCTTATTTGAGATTCAAGAATAAGATTGTTGCAGATGGAGGATGAGGAAAGGCTTCATAGAGGAGATAGAATTTTTAAAATCTTTGATCCTCTCAAATAAGGTAATGATCTCATAGCAAAATTTTTAAAAGTTAAAATTTTTTTGTGAACTTAATAAAAACACAAATATTTCACTATGAAAAGATAAGAAAGAAACTTTTATAAGAAAACATATATATAGTTTGTGTGCCTGTCTTCCTTCAACCTCTCCAATAACTATCATTTTTCTTGTTTGTTATCTTTGCTAATCTGATATATATGAGAAGGAATCTCAGAGTTTTTCTTCATTTGGAAACTGCCTATTCATATCCTTTGACTACTAATTTTTTGGAGAATGACTTTTATCCTTAAATATCTACATTAGTTATATTATATTATGCCTTTCAATCAACTTTTATCAATCTTATGAGTGAGGAAGAACCATATCATTATTTTAGTTTTCTCTTATGCATGCTTCTTTGGGCCATTTTAAAATATGTCTTGATGACTTGATTTTCATCCTTCGAGAAATGCTTCTCATATCATTTTGACCCTTTATGCATGAAGGAATGCAACTTATTCTTATATATTTGAATCAATTTCCTTTATTTCTTGGATTTTAGACTTTTATCAAAGAAACATTTTGTGATGATTCCCCTCTCCCAGTTAATTGTTCTTTTCTCATTTTAACCCACATTACTTTTAGAGAAATTTTTAGTTTTATGTCAGCAAAATTATTCATTTTATTTCTCCTATGACCTTCTCTATTCCTTATTTGGTCAAGAACTATTTTCCTATACATAATTGCAAATGATAACTCCTTCCTAACTCCTAAAATATTTATGATATGTCTTTTATATCCAAGGCATGTGTCCATATGGAGTTTATCATGACATATAGTGTGAAATGATATTGCTTTCCAATTACAATGATTAATGTGTTTTCCTCCATTATATCCTCTTACTTTTTCTTCTTTACTTCATTCCCTTGACTTAAAAATAAGATTATGAAAGAAAATGAATATGATTAACACAAGAGATTTGTAACTGAAATAATTTTTTCTTCACTGCTCTTTTTCTCTTCTCTTCATCTAGACCCAATAATTGATTCTTATCCTTTGTCTTCCTTTTTAAACCACACTAAATAATCTCACCCCTAAAGTTGAAGTTCATTTTGTTTGTGACGGTCTCCTCTCTGATATTATTTTTCATCTTTACCTCTTCCTCCTCTCTTCCTATATCCTATTTTCCTCTTGAATTTGATGTGTTTCTACATCAGACTATGTGTGTGTTCAGCCTCCCATTATCTGGTTCAGATATAAGAAAGGGTCACCTGATTACCTACTCTTTCCATTTCTTCCTCCATATGTTACATACTCTTCTCACATATCTCAATTATGAAAGCAAGTTCTTTTTTATTCCCTAGTGTATTTCTTTGCCCTCCCTTTTATTTGCTCTATTAAAAATATTTTTCAAAAAAATCTACTATCACTCAGGTTTTCAGTTTGTTTCATTTAAATCCCTTTATGATCTTTAAAAAAAAATTATTGTTCTGAAGGAACACTGTTTTCTTCTCTCTCCTTAAAATTTACTGTCATTTTGCCACTTTCCACTTGTTCAAATATATCTACCTTTCTAGATATCTCTTGTCCCCTGTGTTATTGTATTTCAAAATTTCTACTCAGCTCTGGAATACTTGAAAGTTCTCTGTACCATTGGAGATCCATTTTCCCACTTTCTACTCAGTTTTACAGAGTAAGATAAGCTGCCTTTTGGAATGTTGTATTCCAATATTATCTCCCCCTTATTGTAGAAGATGTTAAGTCTAGAATGAACCTAAAAGTAATTCCTTGGTATTTCAACTCTATTTAGTGCGGTATTTTTTTTCTTTGACCTAGGAGGTCTGGATTTTGCTATAATCTTTCTGGGAGTTATCCTCCTTTGAGGGGCTTCAGAGGGTGCCGTGTGGCTTCTTTCTATTTTTACTTTGTTCCTCTGACTCAACTAGAACCAAAGTTTTCATTTAATATTATTTGAAATAAAGTATCTACTTGACACCATTTTCTCTTCCTCCTTTTCCTTCTCTTCCTCTTCTTCTTTTTTTTTTTAGGTTAATTATTTTGAATAAGAGATACTTTATATTTTTTCTGTCTTTTGATTTTGTTTTAGATATTTCTTTTTATTTCATAGAGTCCTTGATTGCTATTTGTTAGAGAATCTTTTATTTGATTAAGGTTTACTACTTTCTGTTCTAATCTACTTTCCTTCTGATTCTTTCCTTCAGAATTCTCATTCATTTTGTTCTCTTGTGTTATTTCTTCCAAGCATCCTTGTCCTTATAACTAGTCTATTCTTTTCACTGAGTCTCTGCTTATAGTTGCCATGCAATTATTGTCTTCTTCTGGATTGGACTTTGGAGTGCCTCTGGGTCTATAATAATTTTTTATAGTGATTGACATCTTCTATTCACTCACACATATCTTCAGGCTTAGTTCCTAAACTGGGGGTTTGTGCCAGGGCCTGACTGCCTCCTGCTCTACTTTTACATAAGTTAGCTGGTTTTGCTTTGTCTTGTTTTGACTCACCCAAGTTTTTTTGTTGACTTTCATCTCCTAGGAGTAGGTCTCCTCTCCTCAGAATTTTTAAATTAGAAAGCTAGATCTTTAGGACCTACTTCAGCTCCTTAGGACAGATATCATTGATTTTGTCTATTAGTCTGTGTTCCACACCTAGGATTAGTTTCCATCCTGTGTTGTGCTGTTAGGTAGAAGAATATCAACTTACTTTAGTTTCCAGAAATAACTGAGGTTCTGTGCCAATCCTCACCTCTTACAGTGTGTCTGCCCTAAAAGTAATAATAGGTTTCAGGGCCTCCAGCATCTTTGGTACCTCAGATCATAGTACTAAAGACTTCTGGTACCTTTAAGGTATCCTGGTATGAGCATTACCATCCCAGACTAGTCATTACTACATCCTGATTGTTTCCAAGTTCTTAGTGTTGTATATTTCAGACCTATAGCATTCTCTTTCCAGTCTTTTACTCTTTATGCCTCCAGATACAGAAACTTGAATAAGTTTCACTGGTCCAAACTGGAAGACCTTGTTAGCTGCTGCTGGCACTGGCATATCTGATAGTCCCCTTTTCCTCCTGCTTGTAAATTTCTGGTTGTCTTCTTTAGAAGTTCTGGATGGAATAGAACTATTTAATGTATTTTATTTTCAGATTTCTTCATCACTATTTGGTTTGGTGCTATTTTACGAGTTTTTTTGTTTGCTAGAGTAGATAATGAAATCTGAATTACTGGGGCATCTAGGTGGCACAGTGAATAGAGCACCAACCCTGAATTCAGGAGGACCTGAGTTCCAATCTAATCTCAGACACTTAATACTTCCTAGCCATGGGCAAGTCACTTAACCCCAACTGCCTGGAAGAAAGAAAGAAAGAAAAAGAGAGAAAGAATTGCTAGCTGACAGGGCAGAATCAGCTTCTTTTTCTTTTGAATCTTTTTCTCTGGCAAGGAGGAGAAATAGAAATTGAATGAGTTAAATAAAGAGGGAACAAACTCTTCACCTAGATATGGACATGGGGAGAGGAAAAAAGCAGGCTTGGTATCTGGATTTGTCTCAGCAACCCACTCAGTGAGCAGTCTCTCTCCCTCAACTTTAAGCTCAACTCACTATTGTCCTATAGCAGTAGCCCATGAGAGTTCCAGAGGAAGGGGCAAAGAAAGAGATACTACTGATGCTGCCCACTCTTCTTCCTCCCACATGCCTTAGCAAGATGGATCTTTCTTGTCTTTTCCCCTGAATTCTTCAAGCCAAATTCAAGATATTATTGACCCTGTGAACCTTAAATAAAAAGTTTGCTTTTTATCTGCTGAAGGCATCCCCAGAATGCTGAGTCCCTGTGGCATCATTAACTATAGCTAGCCAAGAGGCAAAGGCCTATACAAATATCAAAAGTTAAGTATCATATTTAAGAAATAGGTTATACCTTTCATAATTTTATGAAAGGGAAGAATGTGAATAACCAGACACAGTATAGAAGAAATCACAATCTCAGTTATATAAGCTTTTTAAAACTCTTGCACGAAAATCAATACATATAGAATTAAAAGGGGGAAAAAAGATACAGATTAGGGGAAATCTATACATTAAATACTCATGATAAAAATCTTACATACAAAATATATAGTGAACTAACAAAGCTCTATGGGATTAAAAGTCATACCCCAATAGACAAGTGGTCAAAGACTATGGACAGTTTTCAAAAGAAGTATAAACAAACTATAACCACCTTAAAAATATTCAAAACTAAAACAATTCTAAGATATTCTCTCATATACATCAAACTAACAAAAGTAGTAAAAAAAAAAATTGGAGGATTTGTTTTTGGAGGATTTGTTTTAGAGGGTTAAAAAATCTCAGTCTCCCTAATTTATTATTAGTAGGGGTGCAAAGTGGCAATTAGTTCAACTGTTTTGTAAAATTTAGTTCTGAATTGTGGAAAAATATATCCTAAGATTGGGAATGTATAGAGTACCAGGGTTGGAGTAAGAAAGGCTCCTCTTCACATCAGACACCCTAGACAAGCCACTTAATTCTGTTTGCCTCAGTTTTCCCATCTGTAAAATAAACTGAAAACCACTCTAGTATCTTTGCCAAGAAAATCGCAAATGGAGGGGGGTCTCAAAAAATCATACACAACTGAATAATAACAATATACTACAAGATGATCATCGGCAGAAAGAAGACTCATGTGTACAAAAGTTTTCCTCTCACTATTATTTGTAGTAAATAAAACCTGGAAAAAAAATATCCTTAATGATCAGAAAATGGCTGAACAAATCTTAAATGTAAATGTAATTGAATAGTAATGGACCATAGGGAATGATAACTGAGGTGAAATAGTATTATAAAGTGATAATAAAGAATGAAGAATCAGAATCAAATGAGCAAACAATATATGTGTATATATATATACATATATATATGTATATATATATATATATATATACAATGATTACAAATAAGGTCAACATTGACAGGCAGCAAAACTTTGGTAGGTACAATGGTCAGTGTTATTATCACATTATCAAAGGTAAAAGACCCATCCCTCCTTTCTGTTATCATTTAGATAAAACTAAATGTATGGGAGCAATGTACTTTGTAGGGACTTTTGAATATTGAAAAGTGTCTTTGTCAGAACAAAATATATTTTTAAAAATTTTTGAACTGATTATGAACCTATCTTCCAGAAAATATGTATTATAACATTAAGAGTAATTTTCTACCAAATGAATAATTGAGATAATAAATCTTAATAAATCTCTAGTGCCCATTATTTTCTGCTCCTATCTCTTTTGTGTCAGAAAGAATCTCAAATTAAATTTCAATCACCACTAATATTTTCTTTATACTTCTAGTAGTTAGCTTGACAAGCACTCTGTGAAATATATCTAAAATAAAACTGCATTTCTTTATCATATTTGTCACCAAAATGTTTCAGGTGACAAATTTTAAAGAGTTTCTGAAGTATCCTGAAGCACCTGCTTAAATAGAACCCTATAAATTACTGTTGAAATGCTAGGAAAAAAGAAAACACATAATAGTTAATAATTACTCCATTAGCCTATTTATTATCTTATTGAATAACACCATTTCTTAGATATTATTTAATTTGAGGAGATATTGGATTGTATTAGATTTGAAAAGGAAAGGAACTTTATTTTGACTTGGCACACATATATTTACAGAATATACTGTAAAATGTATATAAAGTATCAAACAAAATTGTTGTAAAGATCTCATGTAAATGTGTGCATTTTCTTGCATTATAAAACAGTAATCAAAGTAGACAAATAATTTAATTTAAAAGTTTATTTTAATGAATGTTTCTTCATTCATATTCTCTTGGCTCTGGTTTCTTCTTTAGTCCAAAAAAAAAAAAAAAAGTATTCATTACATATTTTTACATTTAAACTTTTCCTTTTTTAGAGAACACTTTTCTCCCGACTGTGCATAAAGCTACCGAGTCTCTTAATTAAGAAATAGTTCCTCCTCAGAGTGGGAGAAATTTAAGAGAAATATCAAGTTTTTGTTTTCTAGACTCAATATTCACCACTAGATTCCTTAGTCCCACTTGAGACTTGGCTTTGAGGGTGTGTTTGGGGCAGAGCGGGGCAGCCCAAAGGTGGAGAACAGGGAAGGGGGATGGGATACAGGATTAGGAAACAGATGCTTTAAATGCACTCCGGGCGAAATGTAGGAGAGAGAAATAATGCTTAACTTAAAACAACAACACAAGCTGCACCTGGATCGAGAGAACCTGTCTTTTGAGGGTGCTCGATAAATTCTGGAGCCCGCTGCTGATTGTCCCATCTCCACAAACATCCCTCCTCCTTCTTTCCACCACCCCCCCGTGGACCATTGGTACATCCCACAGTAACACCCGGAGCTTAAAAGGGGAGCGTGAGGCTGGAAGTAACTGAGTTGGGCTGCAAAGGGAGGGTCTTTCCTTTTCGGCGCTTGTGATCGAACCCTCTCCATTAGTCAACGACCCTGCACTTTGGGCTTTTGTGTGCAGTATTTTCCCCCCCTGTTACTGGTTTTAGTTTATTGTTTGCCTGGGCATTTTGTTTGCTTGCTTGTTTGCTTCCTTACTGGTTGGACGGGGGAGGGGGCGTTTCGGGTCCTTTCCCCTCCCCCACGCACCGGCTCGCGTCCTTTACCTCCTTGCGGACTGCAGTCTTCAGTTGCTCCTAAAAGAGATCAAGCGGGTAGGCTGTCGAGCGGAAGGACAGGATGGAGCATACTGAGGTTCTGAAGCCACGGACCTTGGAAGAGCTGATCCGGATCTTGCATGAAATCTTCTCCGGGGACAGCATCAACGTGGAAGAGGTGCAGTCCATCATGGAAGCTTACGAGAGCAACCCCACGGAGTGGGCAGCGTACGCGAAATTTGACCAGTACAGGTGAGCGCCGGGTAAGCGCCGCTTCCTGCTGCCTGGCTCGTGCCCCAGCCTGCTGCCTTCTGGCTTGATGGGACTGGCACGGGCGCTTAGCCTGGGCAGGACACTGGGCAGTGTCTTCTGACCTCTCCCCACGCCCGAGCCCCCGCTAGAGATTCTGGACTGTTTGGAGAAGCGGGGTCCCGGAGGCTCCATCTCGGCGTTTAGTGCAGCGCAAATGCTTTTGGGTTTCGGCTGTTTTCAGGCAATATCCTCCTGGCCCGGAACTCGGAGATCGTTTAATTCAAACCCGTCAGATGTCCAGACGGATGATAGAGACTGAGGCCATAGGATGAAGTGATTTGCGCTCAGATTTAGATTGGTAATAAATATGGCAGATATTAGGAAGCCAGGTCTTGTAAGGAGCAATGATTTCTGCCTCCATCCCACGTCTTTGGTTATAGAGGGATGAGAGAAAATGTATTCTGGTTTGGGGTTTTTGGAGGGTGGGGATGGGGGAAGGGAGGGAGTCTCTCCCCTTATTCCATTACTGTTTTCTGGACTGTGCCAAAGCCCAGGCTTCTGTTCAGTTTCTGTAGTTACTTTAGGAGCTATAAGCAGGGTCTCTGCTCTTTAGGGCATCGCTATACTTCACCACAGAGTCTGGGATGAAGAAAATTCTCTGCCAACTTTTCCAGGCTGCTCAAGCCTTACTTCTGAGAGCTTGGGCTTGGCACGAAGCTTTCTTTTGGGGTGGGACCACTGAAGAGGGCTCCCGGGAGGGCCTAGACGGCTCCAGAAACTTCTTAGATCACTGCCCCCTTTAGACTTATACAAACGTGCAGTATCCACCTATTGGATGAGGTGGAATCTGAACAATCAGAACAAAATACACACCCTCCCTCCCTTCACTCATTCTTTTTCTGTCTTGGTGTGTCTCCCCTCCTCTGGCGCCAGCTCTCTCTCTCTCTCTCTCTCCTCTCTCTCTTTCTCTGTCTCTCTCTCTGTCTCTCTGTCACTCTGTCTCTCTCTCTCCCTCTCTGTCTCTCTCTGTCTCTGTCTCTCTGTCTCTCTCTCTCTCTTTCTCTCTCTCTCTCTCTCTCTCTCTCTCTCTCTCTCTCTCTCTCTCTCTCTCTCTTGCTCTCTCTCTCTTTCTCTGTCTCTCTCTCTGTCTCTCTGTCACTGTCTCTCTCTGTGTCTCTCTCTCTCTCCCTCTCTGTCTCTCTCTGTCTCTGTCTCTCTTCTCTCTCTCTCTCTCTCTCTCTCTCTCTCTCTCTCTCTCTCTCTCTCTCTCTCTCTCTGTGTGTGTGTGTGTCTCTGTGTGTGTGTGTGTGTCTTTGTCTCTTTCTGTCTCTCTCTCTCTCTCTCTCTCTCTCTCTCTCTCTCTCTCTCTCTCTCTCTCTGTGTGTGTGTGTGTGTGTGTCTTTGTCTCTTTCTGTCTCTCTCTCTCTCCCTCTCTGTCTCTCTCTGTCTCTGTCTCTCCTCTCTCTCTCTCTCTCTCTCTCTCTCTCTCTCTCTCTCTCTCTCTCTCTCTGTGTGTGTCTCTGTGTGTGTGTGTGTCTTTGTCTCTTTCTCTCTCTCTCTCTCTCTCTCTCTCTCTCTCTCTCTCTCTCTCTCTGTGTGTCTCTGTCTCTCTGTGTGTCTCTGTCTCTCTGTGTGTCTCTGTCTCTGTGTCTCTGTCTCTTTCTCTCTCTGTCTCTCCTCTGTCTCTTTCTCTCTCTCTCTCTCTCTCTCTCTCTCTCTCTCTCTCTCTCTCTCTCTCTCTCTCTCCTCCCTCCTCCTCCCCCTCCTCCTCCTCCTCCTCCTCCTCCTCCTCCTCCTCCTCCTCCTCCTCCTTGTGTCTCTTCTCTGTCTCTATGTGTGTGTCTGTCTCCTCTGTCTCTGTGTGTCTGTCTCCTCTGTCTCTCTGTCTCTGTCTCCCTCCTCCTCCTCCTCCTCCTCCTCCTCCTCCTCCTCCTCCTCCTCCTCCTCCTCCTCCTCCTCCTCCTCTGGCTCTGTGTGTCTCTGTCTCTCTCTGCCTGTCTCCTTTGTATCTCTCTCTGTGTCTGTCCCCTCTGTCTCTGTGTATGTACATCTTTCTCTATTAATGATTTTTTCTTTATCACTGTTGCTTCCCTTTGATTTTTCTCTCACCCATCCCCATACCCTCCTATCTTATAATGAGTAAGTAAAAGAAACAAAGTTGTTTTCAGGATAGAGGAGTTAATTTAGAGTCAAGAGAAATCTAAATTCAGGCTTTTTTTTTTAAACAAGGCAATTGGGGTTAAGTGACTTTCCCAGGGTTTCAGAGTAGTAAGTTTTAAGTGTCTGAGGATGAATTTAAATTCAAGTCTTCCTGACTACTGGGACCATGCTCTATGTACTGCCATTTAGCTGCGTCTTGAATTCAAATTTTGACTCAGATACTTTGCTAGCTTTGTTACTCTGGGTGAGTCGTTTAAGCTCTCTGTGCCTCGGTTTCCTCTGTTTTTTAAAATGAGCAAGTTGGACTTTGGATGACTTTTAATGGCCTTTGCAGCAGAATCAGGGAAAACAGATGGATTTGCTTCCTTCAACACCCATGATCTACCACTTCTGCCTACAGTAAGACAGTGCTACACTTCAATGTTAGTCCTCTGAAATCATGATTGGGCATTGCAAAAATTAGAATTCTGAGGTCTTTCAGAATTATCTTCCCTTTTACTGTTGTATTCATTACATACTTTCTCTTGATTCTGCTTACTTATTTCTGCATCAATTTGGATGAGGCTTCCCACATTTCTCTGAATTCTTCTCACTATTCTTATGGCACAATGCTCTTACATTCAGATGCCCCAATTTCTTAATCTCTTCTTGAGCCAATGGACAACTGACATCTTCTATGTCTGCCACAACAATTACTTCCTTTGCTTCATGGTTCCTTTAGTTTTTCAAACCAGACCCTGTTCGCACTGGGTTCTAATTATTTGATTCAATCAAAAACCATTTGACCCAGACTGGGTACTGAAGCCTAATGGGGTGGTTTTAAATACCACCATTATCTTGAAAAAGTATTGTTAAAAGTGTTTTTTTATATATGTGAGACTTTTCCTTGTTCTTTACCTCCTTGGGGAATATGTCTGGTGGTAGGATTGCTAAGGTAAAGGTAATAGAGTTTTCTGGGTACCTCTTGTTTTGTGGAAGCAGTAAGCAGCTTAGTCAGCAGCCTCTAGATTCCAAAAGGGTGCCTTTTCTTTTTTACCCCAGTGCTCTTAGGGGAACTGAGAGGGTGGGGCAGCAACAACCAATCAAGCAGTTCTAGAGCCTGACACTCCCAGGCTTTGGCCAAACCAGCCACATTGGAGTCAGTGAAATGCCCTGTATCTAAGGCGTAGACCTGATGGATGAGAGGGAAGTAATGTGGTGGTGTTGGTGAAAGGTAGGCAGAATGGATGAAGATCTAAGGTGGTTATTTTGGAACCTTGACATAGAAGATTGTCCATTCGGAAACTCCTTTTTTGGTGGAGGATAGGGAAGGGTCAGAATTGGTAAACTCGCTAATTCACAGGAAGGATCTCTTCCAGTTTTATATATAAACAGCCAGCACTGTCCTGTGAACTTGTACAAATGTATTTAGAGTAGTTTAGTACCATTTCCATCTTACCACCACCACAACCCTAAAGCAAATTCTATCTAATTAATATAATTGTTGCTGGTGTTCAAAGTTGTTTTAAAAATATTCACTAATTTCTAGAAAGATAAAAATTAGGTTGTATATAATTAGTATCTCACTTTGAATGAAGGCTTTCTAGAATGCTAGAATCCTGACTCTTTAGGTCTCATCTCATTACTAGTGGCCATCTCTTACTATAGTCTTTCCTGATTTTTTTTTTTCTCCCAGTTAATTGGTTTGTTGTATTTTTCCTTCTACCCTCCCCCCAAAAAGAATTTTATTTATCTATGTACCTCTTTCTCACACACACACAGACTCACATCAGTGAAATGTAAGTGACTTAAGGTCAGAAACTATTTAATTTTCTATTTTTGTTTCCTTAGTTCCTAATAATGTCTGGTTTATAATAGGCACTCTATGAATGCTTTCATTGAAATGACATCTTAAAGTTGCCCCCTAGAGCCTGCCTTACATTCATAAGTATATTGTGTTAGTATTCATATTTGAACTAGAGGTATTTACAAATTACTTCTTGATAGTCTTTTGATTTTCTTTGCTTGTTAAATTCATTTAATCTGGTTTAGCCAAGTGCAACAGTTGAAAAGATTAATAGCTCTCAAGGTCATGTGAATACCATAGTACTTAACTTGTTTCAGAAATCAAGTACTTTTCTAAATACTTGGCATAGGTAACAATTCAATAATTAATGGTTCATTTGTGTCTGAAGCATCCCTATGAACGGGCAAGTACATTAACCTCTTCAAGAATATTTTCCTCATCTATAAAATGGACTATGTGGCTTCTAAGGTTCCTTCCAGTCTAAGTGAAATCCTTGGATTCTGTGGAATAGTTGCTTGAAAATTCTGGTCTGGGAATTCTGGTCTAGATGTCTTATACTGGGAAGGATTCTACATAAACCCAGTTCCTGCCCTTGAGGTACTTACTTCCCAGTAGAGGAAACATGACTAACATCTGGGAAACAATTAGAACTTGAGATCATATAATTAAGAGCTAAGTTGTAATTAAGACTACAAATAGGTAATTAAAATTGCAATGTACTTTTGTTTACATTATCCTTGATCCTAACTACAACTCTGAGTTAGGTTAAAAACAAAACAAAACAAAAAAAAACCCTCTTTTACCTTCCTGAGCTGCAGTTTAGAATGGAAATAGATTTGTCCATAGTGATAGAGGCTTGAGCTATGTCTTTCAACTTTGCTGTCACTTCTGCTTTATTATTGTTTAAAGGCTACAGGAAAAGTGGGTCTTCGTCCATAATTTTGACAATTCTAAGTGTTAAGTTCTTTTTTTTAAAGATCTGTTTCAATGAACTATACACAGCTCCATGTAATGTCATTTAGGAGAACTAACACTTTTTCCAAAAAAGGCATCTATTAAGCAATTAATCTATATCATGTGTGTAGATCATGTAAAATAGCCTCCTTGGAAAGTTCATTATTTCTGTCCAGATATTTAAAAGTACATTAACAAATCTACTTTTGTAAACAAAATATAGAAGCATAACAGAATCCCTTTGCTTAGAATTTATCATTAAGTTGCATTTTTATAATAAAATTTTCCTGAACTAGAATTTTAAAAATAGCTCTTGGGGCAGTGAAAATTTGTAGAATTTGGTGTATTTGTGTTTTTCTTTTTTACTCTGTCATAAGCCCAAACTATTTTGTGATCTTGTCATTTCCATGACAATTTGGCCCATATTTTAACTGTTTGCCTTTTAACTCCTCACCCCATTCCCAACTTGTATCATAGAACAATTATAGCACTTTTGCTTGGAACCGTAAAGAACTTTGGGAATTGATATTCTGTAGAAATAGCTTTGTTCCATTCTGTTCTTTAACAGGTCAAAGAAATCAAGTGCATTCTGTTGGAATTTACCTCCTTCCCCTTCTCCTTTCATTCCCTTCTCCTTAGAGTACAACTAGGGGAAATTTGGTATCTCAAAGAAAGTTCTTGAATATCTAAGAATGAGATACAAAGAATTTTTTTCTGTACTATAACTGTACCATATTGGAAATAGAGACAGTGATTTTCACTTAAAATATTTAAGATTTTCTAACTTTAGGAGTGATGGCAAAATGGGAGAAGGAAGAAAAAGAGAAGAGACTAATTAACAGGATTAATAGAATATAGGAGCTTTGAAATTGTAGTCAAGGGACAAATTCATGTCCCTATTGGCCAGTTAGAAGCCATATGACCTTAAATTAATTAATGTCTCTCAGATCCCTAATCTGAAAAATTGAACTAAAAAATCTAAAGTTCCCTCGTAGTTCTGAAGTTTGGTTCCAAGACATTTATTTTATTTCTGCTCTCTCTTTAGTAAAATATATTAAACTTCTGACATTTCTTTCTTAGGTACACCCGAAATCTTGTGGATCAAGGAAATGGAAAGTTTAACTTGATGATTCTGTGTTGGGGTGAAGGACATGGCAGGTAATAAATCCAAAAAAGCTTATTAATAAGCCAAATTTGATGCAAGGAACTGAGCTAGGTATATTTGAAGTTTTGGGTATGTATGCCTTTTTTTCTTTTTTCTTTTTTTTTTTTTTTTTCCTTTTTTATTTTAGCTGAGTTATAAGAATCTGCCCGTTTTTCTGCCTGTTTTTATTTCATTTTTTAAAAAATCTCATTTAATTTTTTTTTCCCCCCTGAGGCTGGGGTCAAGTGACTTGCCCAGGGTCACACAGCTAGGAAGTGTTAAGTGTCTGAGACCAGATTTGAATTCTGGTCCTCCTGAATTCAGGGCTGGTGCTCTATTCACTGCACCACCTAGCTGCCCCCTCATTTAATTTCTTTTAAGTGTTTTAATATGTAGTTAGATTGGTTAGCTCTAACTATAGATTATAGTTATCTACAGTGATTTTTAAAAAAAATATTGGATAATATCTTCAGTTTACTCATATTTCCCAGGCTGAGTTCTTAAATCAAGATTTTGTGCCAGGGGTAAGCCCCATATTTTGTTTCACTTTTGGATAAGATTGTTGGTCTTGCTTGATCTCACCAAATAAAACTCACTTAGTTTTCTAAGTTGACCTCTACCTGCCAGGAATTGCCTTACTCCATCTTCTTCCCCATTCCCCACCTCACTTTCACCCCCCTTTTCCCCTACACCCCACTCCTACCCCCAAAATTTGAACCATTAAATCTACAGGTACTCTATGGAATCTCAAGACAATGCTCTAACCAATACATTTTTCTTGTTTAATAGTGTATTCAGAGTCCCACATCCCATAGTCCTTTACTTTTACAATGAAGAGAAGATGGAGGTTTTCTACACTCTTCTACAAGACTAAACTTGATCATTATAATTATGCAGAACTCAATTGTTTTGGTTTTTTGTTTCTTTTGATGTTGTCACGTTTTTTTCTGATTGTTTTGATTTCACTCTGTATCACTTCATATAATTCTTCCCATTTTTTTCTGTTGCTTCTTAAAGCACAGTAATATTCCATTAACTCACAACTTCAACTTGCTTAGCCATTCCAGTAAAGCTACGGTATGATTAGTTGAGTAGTATGATCTTATAAAGGTGCCATAGCCAAAACTTCTCATAAAAGTTAACTCAGAAAATTTCAGCATGGAGCATAAATGTGTAAATATCATAAA
The DNA here is from genome assembly GCF_048593235.1 of Sminthopsis crassicaudata. Classification (NCBI taxonomy): domain Eukaryota; kingdom Metazoa; phylum Chordata; class Mammalia; order Dasyuromorphia; family Dasyuridae; genus Sminthopsis; species Sminthopsis crassicaudata. The sequence continues at coordinate 509,116,002 of NC_133617.1, forward strand.
TCCATTTGCCATAATAAAAGCATCAATTGAGATATCGATTGTACATCAAGTGTGATAAAAGACTAACTTAACTATTTCCTACTATAGACTCAGACTTTCTCTTCAAATGGGAGCCACTCTAGTTTTAACCTGTTGTTTCTTAGAATTATATGCAGGCAACCTACAAACTAGAAAGTCGGATGGAAAGACTGTCTAAAGTAAGAGGGGGAAAACTATCATCTCTCATAAATCTTCTCTGTTTCCATCTAAGTTTTAAATTTCTTTATCTAATACATTGTGTTTTTTAAATATTAAGACATTTTAAGAAAGTTGCATAGTAAAGAGCCAGCAAAGTTAGGAAAGCCAGGATTCACTATTCATCTTTAATACATCCTTAACCAAAAGAAACCATTTCCTTTTTTTCATAAGTAGGTCTACATTTCTCACTAGGAAATCAAAACTTTCATAGAATTACATGAAATATTTACAGATAAGTATTATACATCATCTGATCCAACTCCCTTCATCTTTTAGATAAGTACACAAATTCCAAAGAGTTTGCCAGTGATAATGCCGCAGGATAGTAACCAAAATTTCTAGATAAATCTAGAACCCAGATTCCCCCAATTCCCAGTCCAGTATTGTTTCTACTGGATGAAAACCATCTTGTCATTCTTCATCTTAAGTAAAGATCTGAATTCAATATTTTTTATGGAAACAACTCTAAATAAGACTTAAAGTTTGACAAGCAAATTGATGTTTTACCCCTAGAAATAAATAGCAGTAAGATAATCAGTGACTTTGCTAGTCATTCTTTTCTGCTGTGTATAACCTATCTGTATGAAGATATCATAAACTTCCTATTTTTTTAAAAAAAGGAATATCTCTTTAAACACATTTCAAAGTTTCTTAATTTGTGGGAAAATAGTGAATAACTTAAAGCTAGTTTGAACTTCTTCCTTTTACTTGGGAGGAGAAAAATGATGTCTTAAATCATATAGAAGATATATTCTAGTTTCATCTTGCCTAATAAAAGGATTTAGTTTATGGAGAGGGGCTTGTACCCCTCTGCATTCTTGACCTTGGTTCTAGATCCAATTGGATCTCACAATATGAACTCAGTACCAAAAATGGCCTTACCTCTAAACCCAGAGATCTATTACTATATATACCTAATTACTTCCTTGAAAGGTTAATTTGAGCAACCCCAAAGTATTTATTCTGATATTCAATTTTAATTTTTTCTCACCAAGTAAATTGAGAAACGTTCTGTCAGAAATTCTCTAAAACTAGTTGTTATTGCTATTTAGCCTGGGTTTGCATCTTAAATAATCCTACTCCCAATACTGGGTTCCATGTTTTTCTGATTTCTGTGGTTTAATATCATGCATGCATAGGCTAATCTGAATAATGTTGGTTAAGCCATACAAAAAATATAAAAATGTAAAATTCAAGATAATGTAGCTTAATGGGGAATAAGTCTGTTGTTGGCTATACTCTGAAGAAGAGTGTTTGCTTTTCAAACCTTCTGTTGTACTCCATTGTTTCCTATTTTAAATATTTTTGTGTAGCAAGCAATCTGCTGAGTTTGTCATTTTCTGTGTGTATATATAGCAGTATCCATGATCATACAGACTCCCACTGTTTTCTGAAGATGCTTCAAGGAAATCTCAAGGAGACCCTTTTTGCATGGCCAGATAAGAAATCCAATGAGATGGTGAAGAAATCTGAAAGAATTTTGAGAGAAAACCAGTGTGCCTATATCAATGGTAAACTTATTCACTTGCCTTCCCTACTATCCCTATACTCAGGGCATTCTCTATAATGTTAGTCCTGAAATACTATCACTATAATCTATCATGAAGGTTATTTAGACTTTTTTTTTAAAAGAATTCCAAGCATTTAAAAAATAACTTAAAATCATTTTAGAGAAATTGTGAATTCACGAATATCTATTATAGTAGGAATAACATCTATTTTATGTAAATGAAGCTAATTTTCCTTGAAAGGGGGACAAGGAAGCTGTCCTTGGGAAAATCTTACGAAACATTGGCTTAATTTCCTGGATGCTTGAGGGGGGGAAAAAAGCCCAGTTCATGGAGAGTTGGTACTCCTGAGGTTTGGCAGAATTCACGCTGCCACGAAGATACACACTTCTCACTTTGAAAGTGACTCCACTTCTTTTTCCAGCTACAACTATTTAAAGAGACTATGCTGTCTTTTTTCTCCCTGAGGCAATTGGGATTAAGCCACTTGCCCAGGGTCACACAGATAGGAAGCATTAAATATCTGAGGTCAAATTTGAATTTGAGTCCTCCTGCCTTCAGGACTGGTGCTCTATCCACTGTGTCACCTAGCTGCCCCAATTATGCTATCTACTGAGAGAATTTAAAATGTTTTCAAGGGGTAGTAAGTGGTGCAATAGATGGAGTGCTGGCTCTGAAGACCTGAAAACGCTTTTTCCTAGGTTCAAATTTGACCTTAGACACTTACCGTAGTGAGTGTCGTCAAGTCATAGTCCTGTTTGACTTAGTTTCCTCATCTATCAAATTATCTAGAGAAGGAAATGAGACTACTTCAATATCTTTACCAAAAAAAATAAAAGAAAACCTCAAATAGGGTCATGAAGAGTTGAACATGACTAAAATAACTAAACAGCAACAAAAAATTATGGAGGGATAGAATCAACAGACCTTAACAATTGACTAAATTTGGGGGGAAGAAGTGCTAAAAATAATAGCAATGTTGTCTTGGGCTTCTCTTCCACAGGTACCAGTAATTTATCTTCTTCTACTTTTGCTTTGACTATTTTCTTTATATTCTTGCAGTTAGAGAAATAAGATGTTAGTAAGCCAGTTATAATTATATCCAGACTGGTGCATGTTGAAGGAGTGTGGATTATTTCTCAAAAATGATGAAATAAACATGAGGTCCAAAACAATGGCTTTTGAGTGTTTTTCCAACTTCTGTCACCAGCTTGTGTTTGTAATAATTTTGGAGGCAGAGAGAAGGCATTATATGACATGATGAAAACTATTTCCTTTAGTGCCAATGAACAGATTGATACTTGACCAAATGAACTGCATAAAGCCTCATTTAGCTGTCATTTGGTAGCTTTTGATAAAAGATGATAACACAGCCTTACGGATGCTAGAAGTTAGATTTTAAAACCAAAGATAGATTTTAATGATGGTTATTTCTAGGCATATGTCATGACAAATAATACTGTTTACTGGCCTATAAATTTAATTCTACATAACAGTAGAAACCAGAATATTGCTTTTCACCTTAAAAAGATATGTATATATGCATTTTAATTTTTTAAGCAACTTCTTTGAAGGAAAAAAAATCATCAATTAGGCAAAGACTATATATGATTATAACTTTAGTTTCTTAGGTTATACTAGATCATGAAGTTAATTGAAATTTCCTAGACATTCATGGTTTAAGATTCTTTCTGAATGATTCTAATTTTCATTAAAATGCATGTGATTTGCATTTTAGACTAGATTGGAATGCTTAATTTAATCTCTCTTCTTGTCTCCTCTTTAGATTCTATTGGTCTACATCGGGTGGAGAACATAAGTCATACAGAACCTGCTGTTAGCCTTCATTTGTATAGTCCACCCTTTGACACTTGTCATGCCTTTGACCAAAGAACAGGACATAAGAATAAAGTCACGATGACATTTTATAGCAAATTTGGAGCAAGGACTCCATTTGTAAGTATGAAATTAAAGAAATTAGTCTCTCAGTTTAAAGTCCTTGACCAGTCCTGGGTTGGGGTGAATATAATAATATCAAATTTTACCAATACTTTGCAAAGATTGCTTTATTTAGCATGTTGGGAAAGAATTTAGATTTTCTTGAATTGATTAAAATTGTCTTTAACTGCAGACTTAAAAAAAAAAAGTTCCACATTTGTTCTTTTTCTCACGTTTTCTCAAAAGCACCGAGAGCTTAGCCATAAGTCCATTTATATGAGAAGAATTGTTTTTAAAATAAAATCAATACTATATAATAATAAAAATGATGGTCATAATAATAGTTAACATTTATATAATGCTTTAGAATTTACAAAGCACTTTACAGATATTGTCTCATTTTATCCCCAAAAGAGACTGGAGAGTAGGTGCTATTATCCCCATTTTACAAGGAGAAATGCTTGCCAATAATTTAAGCCCAAGGATTCACAATTAGTAAGTGTCTGAGGCTATATTTGAATTCAAGTCTTCCAGATTCCAGGGACCCTGTTGTCTCTAACCACTACCCTCTTATGACCATAGTGGTTCTAAAGAAATATATTATCTACATTATTTGCCATTCACATTTGTTCTACATAGTAGTGAGAAAATCTGGCCCAATGCTTCAAAATCATTAGTGGCAGAAATTATTACCTTGTGTTCCAGACTTAGTGTTTGTATTTTATTCAATTTTTAGTATTAGAGAATGTTTTCAAACTTTACAGTATTTAGGAGAGAACATTTTCAAACTTTTTACAGTGTTGAGCATTCTTGGTAAATAATCACTTCTAAGGTTGTGAATATTTTTTTAGGCTCCTGTTTCTAGGGAAACATTTCCTTGAACTGTCTAGATTAACCACCTGGTACATCCTTGTTATTTAACTCTTGTTGACTTCACAATTCTGACCTATAGTAGAAAAAGGCTTTCAAACCTTCCATAAACAAGTTTTGCTGGAGAAGGATGGAAACTTTAAATCTGTCATTTCAGAAGTAAAATAAAAGAGTTAATTCAAATCCTCTAAATTTCTTGACAGAGAAACCCTATCTCCAGACAATGCAACAGGGAGGTCAAAAAAGATAAGGAATGAAAAATCTCAATGAAATACTTTATTGACTGAAAATTGCCCAGAATAGATCTATTGTTTAGGCTATTAGGCTATTAGATTAGAAATATGAGGAACAAGACCTACCACCTAACTTTCTAATGGCAACCTAGAGTAATATATTATGACACATCTCTTGTCTATTGAAATAACTGGTGACATAAGAATAGTTTTTAGTTCTAGTTTTAAAACTAGATTGTATTCTAAGGTAGGGATGTTAACTGCTACTTGGTATATGAACAAGGACTGCTATAAGACATAGTTGTCTTGAGACTATCCTTAATTAAGTAGAAAAATTGTTCTGATCTGTCTCGCCACATTGTCACAATCTTGAAAGGATGCCTTCTGTATTTGGTCATTAGTTGAAGAAAAACATTATTGCTGTATTGGTAGATTAAAATTTTTCTTCTCTCTGTCTCTTAGATAGACTATCCTTAAAAAAAAAAATTGAGGATATCTAGTGAAAGAACCTTTTTTTTTTTTTTTTTCTTTTCTAGGCAACTTCAAGTTCCTTGGAGAACAACTAAAGAGATCGAGTTACTAGAGTATTTTTCCTTTTATTTTTTTTTCTTTTAAAAGTACACTGAAATCTTAATTGTGGACAAAGAACCACCAATCACTTATTGTCCAATAGTACCTTTGAATAAGATGCTTAGATATATTTTAGGGCAGGCTTCTGGCTGCTTATAGTTATCTTGAATGAATGCTAATGACAAGGGACTCTTAAGTAAACAATGTCAGGCTATACTGGAGAGGAGAAATCCTATTGCTATAGTCTTTATAGTTGGAAGACTTAATCAGTGCTCTCTTAGGCATCTCTCTTATTTTCATGGTTCCTAATTAGGAAAGGCAGTGAAGTCCTGACAACAGTTTTTGTCCATCGTAATTAGCGGTGATTAGCAATAAAACCAAGCCTAAGACCTCATAACCCTATTTTTATTATCCTGAGAATTAAGTATACAGATTTTCATCATGTTTTATGCTCTCTAAAATGTTTTCAAAAGAATTGTTTTTTTTGAATGTAGATTTTGCTGGTTTTTCATCTTCACAAATTCCTTTTCTGTGCATAAGTCACTGTGTACAGAGACGCATAAGTCAGTTTTTCCTTTGGTTGTGAAATTAATGACAAGGACGGAGGTGAAATTCACAGCAAAAAGAAATCACAAGCATGTTTTAATGTGACCAAATGCCTATGTAAAATACTTTTTGTATTGCTACCAAAATTGTCGTGTTAACTTGAATAAAACTGAATTTGAACATAATTTGGAATGGTCCCATGCCTTTCCAATTATTCCAACAAGTAACTTTATCAAGTAACTTATCACTTATGATTATAAGTTACACTTTTCTCCCCTTCTCCTAGAATAGTTTTCTCTATTTAAGAGTCCAACAAATACACACAGCTTTTGAGTATTGTGCTAGATTTTCAGAAGTTTTGTTAGTTATTCTTGTAAGAGGCTATATATAAAGATACTCTAAATTCTTTCTTATTGATTACTCAGCACAAACATGCTGTTATAAGAGAAAATTAACCTTGGTCTTGTCTTCATGCAAGGCTAATCTTAAAGAGATAGTCCTCTCCACCATTCCCTCTTACACACACAGAGTCCAAAAAGAAGTTCTCACCTGAAATTCTATCTTCATTTTACTACCATCATTACATCTAATATGGCAAAAATTATCTTTGACAAGCCCAAAATTCAACCAGAATTTGTTTACTAAGATTAGAACACTATTAGAAGCAAGGTCCTGATTACTTTTATGTTGTTACTAATTCACACTTAAATTGATTGCAATAAAGATAATTTTGAACTACAAGAATTTTATGCACCTCATTCCTAAGTTTCAGGCCCTACTACATCCTGAGATGGAAGCCAGTTCAAAAAAGTGTCCCCATTTCCTCATAACTCCCACCCCCTACCCAAATAAGTTGGGAATGGCAAATTTAGGGATGGGAGGAGGACAACTTCTAGGAGTAGAAAGAGTTTAAATAAGGAAGGAAGAATTGACAAGTCAAAATTTTTACAGTACTTTTTGGTAACTGGTACCTAATTTACTCAGTACTTGATTGATACTAGGAGTCCTTTGGAATTCCAAAGTACAAGTAAAGGGTTGACAGTCAACATGTATTTATTTAAGTCCTTACTTTGTCCCAGTATCTGTGCTAAGTTTTGAAAATATGAAGAAGGTAAAAAAATGGAAACTATATATAGAAGCAGACATTCAGCCCAAGAGGCTCGTTCTGGAATAGGAGGCAAAATACAAGTTGCCTCAAGAGAAGTTGATCCCTCAAACTATCATAATGGCTGCTAGTGTTGCACTTTCTTACTTTGAGGTATCTCCCCAGTTCAGTCAATCAAACTTTAGATACAATTTTATTTTCCCAATTTGATGAATTGGTTATCTCCATTCAGAGATTCAACTGTAATCTTACTTTTGCACTCCACTACTACATTATCAACTGTCCAGACACCACCTAGATGTCCTTTTAGACATCATAAATGCAACATCTTTAAATATGGGACTTATATTTTCTCAGAAATCCATCCCTTCTACAGACTTCCCCATTTCTATTGACAATACCAAGATTCTTTGAGTCACCTCTGTTTGCAACCTCAAGATCCTCCTTATCTATCCTTACTCCCACATCCAATCAGTTGCTACATCTTTTCAATTCTACCTGCAACACCTTTCTCACATCCACTCCCTTTTTTTACTCATATAAACTCCACTCTCATTCTGGCCTCCATCTGTCACCAGGAATATTTCCATAGCCTTCTGATTGGTTACCCTACCTCTAAACACTCCTTTCCCAATTCAGCCTCCGTCTATCAATCAAATTGGTATTCCTAAAACACAAATCTCAGTATTCCCCTACTTAGAAACTTTCAGTGCCTTCCTTTTCCCTCTGGGCTAAAAAATAAACTTCTCCATTTGGCATTTAAAAATTTTTCCAGTTTATAGCCTACTTTTCTCAGAATTTTTTCACATCCACGTACATTCTACTTGGGTCAAATTGGCCTCTTAACCGTTTCCCATACATGACTTGCCATCTTGTCTTTATGCCTTTGCACAGATTACTCCTACATGTAGAATATGTAGTTCCTCCTTTAAAAATCCCTAACTTTTAAAACATAACTCAGATACTGTCACACTCCTTTCCTGAATGTCCCCAGGTGCTGTGCTCTCTACCTCTTGAAACTACTTTATATTATTTTTCATATTGAATATTATTATGGATAATGGTTGGGAAGTGAGAAAGGACTGATTCTCAGTATTCACATATGTCTCAATTGTTTAGGACAGACTAAGGGCTATGAATTCTCAAGGTTCCCACCTCTACTCCCACACTTCTACTTTTTCATGTCAGTGGGGAACACTTTTGAAAGCCTTTTATTCAAAGTTGCCTGTTAGCTGGAAGACAAAGAGATTATTAGCACAGCAGGATTTCAGTCTAAGGCAAAGGTCTCTATTCCACATGCCTTCTTTTCTCTGCAAAGTTAGAGAGCTTAAAAATAGAGATCATTAATTGATTGCCAACTTGCAAATGAGGCATTTTAGCCAATTACCTTCAGGGCAATCAATTTTTCACAGACTTTCTCCCTTATCTACACTCTGTAGCAAAGACATCAATTCAAGACAAAATAAAAAGTGTCTTACCTCGGTATTACTAAAATATGATCAACCGCAAGCAAAACTTAAAAATATTTAGAGGTAAACAATACTCATTTCTATGTGGCAATAAAACAGTGGAGAAATAAGGGGAGAATAGACCATCATTCCAACTACTTTTTTAGGTTTAGTTCTTTTATTTTATGATAAGTTCTCTTCATAGACATTGTTAGTTAATAAGCCAGAGAAAGAGAAAAGAAAAGGTTCCCGTCACTACAAGACTCAAGAGTCAGCCTCCTGGAAAGCACCCTTCATCTGCTGCGGTTCAATCCTTGTCACTGCTGCCACCTTCTCTCTCTTTTATTATCCTGCCAACTCATTCAAAAAGTTCCCAGGTTGGCATAACTCCAACTAGTCCAAACAAAATCACTCAGTTCTGTCTTTTCCTGGACTGGGAAAAGACTAAAATTACTGAGTTCTTTAGCAACTTAACCCCTGTCTGACGTTTTATTTGAATGGCTGTTATATCAATTAACCTCTCTGTGCTGCAGTTACCCTGTTTATGAAATGAAGTGTTTGGATTTGAAGATCCTTCCATCTATGAACCCATAAAACTCTCCTTCCTCCTAGTATTCCATTCTACAATTCTACTAGATAGCCCTATAGTTGGAAGTATCCATCTTCTAAACTGATTGCCTTCCTCTAGTCCAATATCATATCTTCCGTTTTCCATGATTTATCATTCACAAGTTCTTTCAGTGTTTTGAATTAGGTGAAGGAAACTTATTTTAGACCTGATATATACTAACTTTTTAGCATTTTAGGTGCAGATTCAATGTTTTTGTAGCTAGATAATCCTATTATTTTTGAAAACTGCACATTTTAAGTATTGTTTAGAGCAGAGGTGTCAAATATCCAGTCAAATGTTTGATGCCTGAAACAGATTAAAATATAATTTGGAAATATTTAACAAAATGAATAGGGCCTTGCCACTAAACACAGATGGCTCTGGAGGGGAAACTGAGGCAGGTGACTTTACCCAGCCCTCCCTCACTTAAATCCAACTCACTTGCATGTCATGGCAGCATCTCCCTGATGTCATGGTCTTTGAGAACAAAGGACAAACAACATCAAAATATAACAAAACATAGGTAACATTACATTTTACAGCTAAATTAATATGTGATCTGAAGAGATTCTTATATGTAGGTTACTGTTCTCCTCAATAATTGAGTTGGACACCACAGATCTAGACAAAGTAAAAGTATGAACTCTGAACTACCCTATAACTAACTCATCTTTATTGGTACCAATAGTTATTTTCTAACTTCATATTTGAATTTAGAAAATTGGTAGATCATTAACATTCATAAAAACAAATAATTTCTTGGAAAAATGAATACAAGGGATAATATTATAAAATATATATATATAATAAAAAAAAAACAAATAATTTCTTCAAGGATATGAATATATTATTTAGATTACTCTTTAGATATTTTAATTATTTTAGTTGTAGCTATGTTTTCAGACATATATATGAGGAGTAAGAAAACAAGCTTTCAGTTTGCAAGTCTGAAATTTTCTTCATTGCTTTATGAGCTTTTTACAACTTTATTTATGCAATACATTTGGATAACTTAATAAGTCATTTATCTGGTTCATCATCCAACAAATGGCATGCAAGCTCTCTCTAAGGAAAGGAACTTGATCTGTGATTTCATTGGCTTAGGAAATCCAGAAGAAGGCTCTCCCTCTACCAAGGGAACTCAGCACCTATTCTACAACAAATAATCATGGGGAGCTACCAGTATGTGAAAGAGGCAGGATTTGACTCAGGTCTTCTTAACTCCAGGATGCTCAACCTATCACTAAACCACTCCAACTACTAGCCTCATTCAACCTGGATTGCTTTCTGTCTCCCATGGTAGTTCTACTACCTCTATGAACATCTCTCCATCTATCCTTGTAAATTAATTCCTTCCATCACATTTTGAATTTTTGAAGTCATTTCTTTTCTGTAAGATCTAGTGCAGGCAGGCACCATGTCTTCCAATATGCTTTTCCTGGACCACTTAGCTAGAAATAATTCCTTCAACCTTAAATTCTTAGTGCAATTGGTTTTATTCCCCATCTTTTCTGTTTACTCAATTATATGCTAGCATGTATGAATTCTTTGTGGACATTCTATTACTACCCTTTCCTCTCACCCATATATGCTCACATATTGTGGATTTCCTTCTTGAGGACATAGATGGTGCTATCTCTTACTTTTTGTATCTTCTGTATTTACCACAGTGATTTGTACCTAAAAAGAGATAAATAAATGCCCCTTGAACAACTTAAACTCTAAACATTGTTTTTCAGTGAAAGAAATAACCACATATTTTTATTCCTGTTAAATAATTGATTCTCATTGTTATTATCAGCTTAAATATCTGCTGAGCCCTACAGGGTAGTGTCCCAACAAACAAAAATTCAATTTAACAAATATTTATTTAATTAACTGCCATGTTCAATGCATGTACTAAATATTGGAGATACAAAGAAAAAAGAAAGATGACTTAGTCCCTTGACCTCAAGAAAAGTAAGATTATTATGTAACATATTATATAATATGTATAAGACAAATAAGAACCAATTTACTGTGTACACCGCAGTGTGCTATTGAAACTAGAAAGACAAAAAATTAGTTTTTTAAGGAGTTTGTATGAATATAATGTTGTTATGAGTATAGTTGTTTTTCAGTTATGTTTGACTCTTTGTGACCCCATTTGGAGTTTTCTGGGCAAAGATACTGAAGTGGTTTGTCATTTCTTTCTCCAGCTCATTTTACAGATGAGGAAACTAAGGACAATAGGGTTAAATGACTTGCTCATGGTCACATAGATAGTAAGTGTCTGACTCCCTTCCCAGAGAGCTATCCACTGAACTACTTAGCTGCCCTGTTACGGATATGATCACTCCAGGAATCAAATCAGGAATTTGCTATTGCCAGCTAGAAGGGTAGAAATCTTCCAGTCTTTTCCACATTGATGTCCCATTAAGGGAAGTTTTGCTTTAATCATGGAACTGATGAAGGAAAAGTGGTGTGTGACCTTGATTAAAAGCTTTATGATTTTAGGAAGAAAAGAGAAACTGTGGAATCTAAGAGATTTAGAAGGGACAGAGGCACCTCAGGGACTTTTAATCCAAGGTGGTCTATATGAAAATGAAATAAAACCTTTGGATAAACTTTATGGCAGCCCAGGGCTTTAGGAGGAACAAGGAGAATGCTATTTTCTACTTATGCTGATGCTTGGACCCCCATCACCACCACCAAGAAGACTTCAGAGACTCTTCCTGTAACTTTCTCACCACAAAAAGTAAAAGACAATTCAAACCAACCTGAGAAAGGAAGCCAAAAAAGAAACTGGGGCAGAGGACCAGTGTGAGTAGTTGACCAGGTCTAAAAATAAGGACTGAAAAATTAAGGGCAGGGATCAAGGCTAGTGTAAACTCCCCATCATGGGTAGAGGCTGAGAGAGCATTGAAATGCAACTCCAAAATGTTTACTTACCAGCAAAGGCAGAAGAGGAGAGTCAGAAAGGGAATGACTGAGATATTCTTCAATCAAGACTCAAGAAAAAAAGCCCAAAATATGCATTTCAATAGGAAGAAAAATCAATAAAAATTCAGAGGACAAGCACATAAATCAACAGAGAGGGCCCTAAATTAGTAAGTTACTCAAAGAGATTAAAAAGTTATTGTAACAAATAATACATGACAAAAGAAAACCAAATTCTTGATAAAATACAAAATACTATAGAATCATATGAAACAAGGAATTCTGGAATGTTCAAAAGATAAATAAAATTGATAAGAAGAAATAATTAATACATGCCAGAGATTTTAGCTCTCAATGCAATTATTAACAAACTCAGAAGACTATAAAAAATTGAATGGTAGAGAGTTTCTCCAAATCAGTGCTTAGTGTGATCCCTGCTACATAGTAGAAACTTAATAAATGTTTATTGACAGACACAAAAGGTAGATAACCTCTTTATAAATCAAAGCCATTGACCTTGAATCAAGGATGGACAGAGACTACTTAAAGATCACAGGAAAGAACATGACAAATCAAAAAACCTGGATTTTATATTATAGTGAATAATATAAGAACAGTATTCAGAACTTCTGAATACAGAAAGCAAAATACCAATTGAGGGGCAGCTAGGTGGCACAGTGGATAGAGCACCAGCCCTGAATTCAGGAGGACCCGAGTTCAAATCTGGTCTCAGACACTTAACACTTCTAGCTGTATGACCCTGGGCAAGTCACTTAACCCCAGCCTCAGGGGGGAAAAAAAATACCAATTGAAAGAATTCACTGAAGAAGTCCAGAAGAAAAAATATGTACTTAAGACTTCAAAACACATAGTGTAAATATTTAGCAATCCCAAAAACAAATAACAAATTTTGCAAATAACTAGAAAACAGATCTTCAAATATAAAGGAAAGAAAAGTTGAGTAACCCAAGATTATTTGGTACCCAGTAGAAGACTTAGAAAGGAATGAAAACATATATTTTGAAAAGTAGCAGAACTTATTCAATGTTCCCCAATAGCATCCCCTGGAAATAAGAATTTTTTTTTAATCTCTTTTTTTAAAATTAATTTTATAATTATAATTTTTGACAGTATATATGCATGAGTAATTTTTTTTATAACATTATCCCTTGTATTCATTTTTCCAGATTTTCCCCTTCCTCCCTCTACTCCCTCCCCTAGATGACAGGCAATCCCATACATTTTACATGTTACAATATAATCTAGATACAATATATGTGTGTAAATCCAATTTTCTTGTTGCACGTTAAGTATTGGATTCCGAAGGTGTAAGTAACCTGGGTAGATAGACAGTAGTGCTAACAATTTACATTCACTTCCCAGTGTTCCTTCTCTGGGTGTAGTTGTTTCTATCCATCATTGATCAGCTGGAAGTGAGTTGGAACTTCTTTATACTGAAGATATCCACTTCCATCAGAATACATCTTTATACAGTATCATTGGAAACAAGAATCTAATCATCAATGAAAAAAGAAGGAAGTTCAACCAAACAGTCATTTGAGGCACCTGAAAAAGAAATGCACCAAAGCAAAATATTCAACTTGCAACTTTTCTGAAAAACAGAAATATAATAATTAAGTGCAATTACAAAGGAAAGTAAATTTATATTTAAAAAGAGAGAAAGGACAAGATAAAAAGGAAATGATAGGGATGCTCAAGAGATTATTTAAAAAAAAATACATAGAAAGGGAGAAAGATGCAAGCAGAATTTAAAGAAGTGAGAAAAGTGAATATGGGAAAGCAGTAGTAAAGCATTATGGATTAAATCTCATAATCTCTTGTAATGTTCTTTTCTCTAAATTGTAATCTTCTCTAGGAGCAGATTTCTTGGGGAGCTTCTGAAGGCAGCCTTAGTTTCAGTTCAGTTCAATAATCCCAAAAGCAGCTAGGAGTTAAAGTCCAAATCCTTTACTGTCTCTTTCCAAATCTTATCTCCTTCACTTGGGGCTCAGCTAGTTTTCTGGAGGCTTTCCTCTCTCCTTAGTTCCCGAGAGCTCTTGCTGGTAGTCCTTTGTCTCTGCCAGCTTCAGCCTCTTGTCTTCCCAATGTCTCTATCCAACACAAAGGTGGAAGTGGGAATGAATCTGACTCTGCCTCCAGAAGTGGGTTTGTGGGGTTCTGTGGGCTTGTGGATTCTCCTTGAAGTCCAAGAGCAGGCTTTTCCTCCCAGGAGCTTGTCAGCTCCTCCTTATTTATGTTCTCTTAAAGGTGTGAATCTTGTGGAATTATAGTAGACACTAAGTACATGTAAATTAGAGAATCATTATCTCATCAATTCCACTGTTTCAAGTTCTGGCCCATAACATCTCCTTGTAGGATTAAGTCAATCATATTGAACCATGCTAAATTAGATAACTATTGTCTCTATTCACTCCAGTGACTTCATTCCAGTCACTTTGTAAGAATCCTAACAATCTCTCAAAAGCAAATCATCATACTTTGTGTTAGCTAGATTATACAGTGGATGGAGCACTGAATCAAGAGTTAGGGAGACCTGACCTCAGATACTTAGTACCATCTGACTAAGGCTATCATTTGCTTTTTGCTTCAATTTCCTCAACTGTAAAAGGAAGATCATAATAGCATCTACTTCACAGAGTACTAATGAGAAAACAGAAAATAACTATATAGTGCTTAGCATAATGCCTGGCACGTAGTAGGTATTTAATAAATGCTTGTTCTCTTTTCTTTCCCCTTGTTTTGCAGGACAGAATCACAGAGTAAGGTACATAGAGATGGTAGGTGGAATATAAAGGGGAATAGATGATGGATGATAAATATTTGACTAGATGATGACCCCTGCAGTCTCTAAGCAATGAGAAAGGCTACAGGAGAATGGAAGAGGTGGCAGAAGGGAGGGATAGAAATTGAAGGAATGGAAGTGGGTTTCTCCCAAAGGGAGGTGAATAAGAGTTCCATTTGAAGATTGTTCCTTAAGAAAGCACTGTACCGTGCCTGCCCCACCCGTCACGGTTGCACCGGGGGTCCTTTGCAGCGCCGTATCCTCCAGCGGGCCCCCGTGTGACCGCGAACCGGGAGGGGGAGAAGCGTCGGGATGTGTCGGGCCCGATTCCTGGCAGATCTTAATTATGGGCATCAAGTTGCAGCACAAAAACAATAACAACAAGAAAAACTTCCTTAATCCTGTTTTATCAGGTACAGTTGCTGTTATTACATCTGATGGCAGAATGATTGTGGGAACCCTAAAAGGTTTTGATCAGACCATCAATTTGATTTTGGATGAAAGCCATGAACCAGTGTTCAGCTCTTCTCAGGGATAGAGCAAGTGGTATTAGGATTATACATTGTAAGAGGTGACAAGGTTGCAGTCATTGGAGAAACTGATGAAGAGACAGATTCTGCACTTGATCTGGGAAATATTCGGGCAGAACCTCTAAATTCGGTAGCACACTGATAAACTATTTACTTTAGGCTTTTGTAAATCTTTTGACTGTACAGATCTACTTATTCTGAGGATAATGTGCAGAATTTTTACAAATTGTGATAATGACATTTTTACTCATTTTGTGAGTGTTAAAATATTTCTACATTTTGCAAAAAAAAAAAAAAAAGAAAGAAAGAAAGCACTGTATGCATGTTGACATAAGGACATCACTATATGTTTAACAGGAGAAATTCATGCATTGAAGAATCATCTCTGAGAAAGTATTGTGCCTCTATGTACAATATCCTGCCTAGAAGGCAAATGTGAATTCATAGAGGCAACTGTTGCAGAAACAGGGAAAGAGGATAAACATAGAGACAAAATGACATATCGAGAAGGGGAGCAGGAAAGGAACAAGCATTATTTACTATATGCCAGTTATTGTGCAGGGAATAGAACTGAACAACATATTTAGGAACCAGGTTAATTTTTGCCATGGAACACCACTTCAGCAAGGGGCAGAAGATATTATGTATCAAGCAAATCAAACGACCACTACCATGACCATCAAGGCTCAAACTCCAATCAAGAGAGTATATGGAACATTCCTTCTCATATGGGATAACGTTAAAAAACAAAAACAAAAACAAAAACAAACAAAAAAAAAAAACCACTGTATAAACTCAAGATATGCTGTAAATATAGATCTGATTAAAATCATAACTCCAAAATGTATTTACTTTTACAGGTCAGAATACAACTAATTTAAAGAAAAGTATTTGACAAAATAGCATAGTAAGTTTAGTAGTAATATAATATTCTTCCCATAAACTTGAGATATACTGTCCCATAAATATATTACCAAAGTGAAAACTGGACACAAATCAAGATCACTAATAAAAGGAACACAGTTAAGGAACACATGTGGCCAGTGCATATATGTGGAGGGGAGGTACTTGCCTCTGATGCTTCAGGGCTGCTGATATCTTCTGTTAATGTTGTGTTCTCTTTGGGCATTGTTCTCTACTGGGCTTACTTACTTGCCATATTACCTCTATTCCCCACTGTAAGTGGTTTCTCTACCATGTATCCCATGATTCTACTGGTCACTTGGTTATTGAGCTCCTGGTTGTTGCCTACTGATTATTGAACCCCTAGTTATTGCCTACTGTTTATTGAACCTTTAGTTATTGCCTACCGGTTATTGAACCCCTCTCTTACTTATTTCTATGCTTCAACTCTTCAGAATATCTTCTTACCCTATTGGTTCCCTGGGAAGGCAACTAGGTGAAGTAGAAGACTCAAAAAAATTGAGTTCATATCCTGCCTCAAACATTTGTTACCTCTGTAACTTTGGGCAAGTCAGATAATCTCTCTGGGACTTGATTTCCTAATCTGTTTAGTGAGAGAGCTGGCATTGGCCCCTAAGGTACTTGCTAGCTTCAAATTTATAATCTTCTGGTAGATTGCAGTGACTTTATAAAAAGATTCTGATAAAGGCAATATATTGGTTCGTTGGTCATAGCTGAGGCTATAAACCAACTGCTTTTCCTTTCCTCTTCCTTTGGTAATTCCCTTCCATTTCTTTTGCATTGTTATAATTCACTCAATTTACCTCATAGACATCATGTCAAATGAGGTAATATAGTCCAAAAGTCCCTATAGGTCTAGTTTTCTCTAAGGACAAGATAAGAAAATACATATGGATAGTAACTATCTTTTCCAGCAATACACGCTATCTCTGTGGTGGGAAGGCCTTTCGACTTTATTGCCACAATGTTATGATCAACAAACAAACATAGTAATCTTGACTACTCTGGATTATGTTATGCTGTTAACATAATAACTACTTGATGAGGTACATGTAAAATAGATCCTGGCCTGTTTGTGAATGGTCCAAAACATTTCACACAAGAAAATGAAGCTATAGGAAGTATAGTTGGAATCGCATAACTATGGAATTGTGATTCAAAACAAAGAAGTTATAGATGAATGGAGAAACTGTGGGGCAAGAATTACCCAAAAGAATAGAGCCATGAATTAAAGTGTGAATTACACAAGGATAGAGTGTCTAACTTTTTCTCTACTCAGCACAAAAAATAAGATAAAATACTTTTTTCACTCATTCATGTTCCTACAAATCAGTATTCAAGTCCATCATTTCTGAGAAGCATTATAGATGGATATAAGCCTAGCAACAGTCAACTCATTCTGTTCCAGTTTTATTTATTTATCATATTCCTAGTGAATCAAGTTGTCTCAGAATAGAAAACTCAGGCTAAGATTGGCTTCTAGATTTTTTATTATAAATTTTATTACATATTTTTAAAAATTGAAAACTTTCTTCAATCATTCTAAATGGTTCAAGGGAATATTCTGTTGCATAGTAAATATTTAAACTTCTCTGACTGTGGTAGGTCACTGAAGTGAGCTGGGTTTGTTGGGAGGACTGACTATTTGGATTAAGTTAGGATTATTTTGCCTGCTTCTGTTGGGGTCATTGAAATGTATTCTTTGCTAAATGGACTTGTTTCCTCTAGTTAAAGGAAACTACCAGAGAAAAAACTTGGCCCTGATGGAAATGTCTCATAGGTGAAATGGGATAAAAAAGGAGAAAGGAGTCTGGGAACCAGTCAATGAAAGAAAGGAAGGTACTATTCTTGTATACCATCCAACTTTGCCTCATCTACCTTGAACCATCTGCCTTTGTTTAATTTTGTTTCCCCAAAGATTAAAAAAAAAAAAAAAGAACACTTTGCTTTCTACAGCTTGGTGAGAAAAATATTGTATAAAACTTCTATTCTGAAGTCAAGGTGAGTCTCATATATTTTTAGCACCTAAAGCAGAGTATTGGATTATTTATTCAACACAGCATTGTTGTGAGGACAAAATGAAAGCATATATGTGAGCACTATATAAATTTTAATTATTATTATTCCTCTTTTTAAAAGGAAAATGAGCTTTACAGGGAGCCTCAATGACTTTCCTTATCTCATAATTAGTAAGGGTCAGATCTGTATCTTTCATGAGTCCAAGTTCAGTCCTTTTACAAAACTCCATAAAGTATCTCTATGTAGTCTTTCAGAGACTTTATAGCCAACTGTCAGGGGTGCTATCCTTCCTGTGTAGATGGATGACTACAAAAGTCCCTTCTGGCTTTAAGAATCTATTTCAATTTTTCTTTGACTCCCCCTAAATGTTTCCCAAAAAAGAGAATATTACATAGACAGTGGGCAAGTCCTTTCAGCCTTTGCCATATATACCTTCCCCTTTGTTTTTTGGTTCCTATTATGTTTCTGGAAACTGTGGGGATCATACTTTTCCATCATAATAGTGGCGTAATTAAGTGTTGAATTTCTGGACACAAAATTAACAAATCATTATAAAGCTTAATTAGTGATGAAATGGCAGTATGTCCAACTCTCTCACTTTATATTTAAGAAAACTAAAGGCCAGAGGAATGAAGGGACTTGGCCAGATATTATGTGGGCTTTTGTTAAACATTTACTCCATTGTTTTTGCTACCCACAATTCCAACTTTTGAAACAACCCATAACAACAGGATTATCTTTTTTAGTGAATGGCAACAAGACTGAGGTAAAATCCTCAGTAACATCATGCTCTGGCCACCTGAGCTACCTGAGTCAAAGTTAAGTCAAGGTTGTTAGGAAGGATCCTAACAAAACAGAGCCACAGATCTGGGAGTCAGTATCCCTAACAGTATAGAGTTAATCCCACCATATATTTGATCTATCCTATCAAAGCAGATTTCCAGTGTCAAACCTATACACACATCTTCTCATACTTTGTGGCTCTTGTCCATGTTCTTCTGCAAAGATTCATGAGGTGTTCCCCCACGATGTTAGTCCCTTACTCTAGATTTCTTGATACTGCATGTATACCAATGAGGCAAGAAACTTTTCTATTGGTTACTCTAATTTTTGACATATATTTCCCCTACCTCATTTTCTAATTAAGTATGTATCCAGTAATATCTTTGGTCCTCTTTGAAAACAAAGGATAAATAATAGGAATATCTCTTTTCTTGCTTGTCTTCATCTGCAAGTGTTGTTATGATTTCTTTGCAGTTGATTCCCAGATATATGCATTCCTCTGTATGTAAATATGCTATATATTTTATATTATTTTATACATGGTATATTTACATATATATTTATGTAAATATATAATTTGGTAGAGGCATGTAAAAACCTAGGAAGATTCAAGTTTAAATTCAGCCTCAGACACTTCCTAGCTGTATGATCATGGACAAGTCACTTCACTGCTGACTATTTTAATTTCCTGAACTGTAAAATGGGCATAATAACAGCACCTACCTCTCAGGGTTGTTGTGGATATAAAACATAACAATATTTATAAAGACTTTTGTATACTTTAGAGCACTATATAAATATAATTTGTCAATACCCTATGACCTATTTGTGACCATGATGTAGTTTTGGGTTACTCAGAATTTGAGAAACCATAATAGTCACTCTCATATGACTGACAAGCCCCTAACATCCCTAGAAAAATATTGGCTTTTAAAAAGATAGGTCTTTATTTCAGGGAAAAATTTGAGGTTCTTAAAATCACTGTTCAATTTCCCCAAAGCCATTCAGCTTGTTTTCTTCTTCTTTTTCAATTATAATAAATCTTTTTGTCTATCAGAAGTATCTATATGTGCAAGAGTGTGCTGAAGCTTGTTCATACCAATTTTTGAAAGTGGTTACATTTTCAGCGTCAGCATTTACATATCAGGAATCAACAAATTCTACAAATCAGGGCTTTATTTGTTATTTTGTTGATTGTCTGTACTTAAGAAAGTGATTTGAGGGGGTACGGATCCCTAGTAGAGAACAGTTGTCTTATACTTCTCTTCACTATATTGCCCCAACCTATTTCTTTCCAGTCCTTTGGGACATTATTTCCCTTCAAACACTTTGCAGCTAGGTGGTATAGTGGCTATAATTCTGGCCTATAGTCAGAAAGTCCTGAGTTCAAATGTGACCTCAAACACTTGCTAGCCATGTAAATCTGGGCAAGTCACTTACCCTCTGTTTGCCTCAGTTTCCTCAACTATAAGATGGGGAAAATAATATCACCTATTTCTTAGGGTTTTGAGGATCAAATGAGACAATTTTTGTAAAGCACCTGGCACAGAGTAAACACTATATAAATGTCAGCTTTATCATTATTATCCTCCTAATTATTAATCCAGCCAAAATGGCGTTCTCCTTGTTCCTCACATAGGACACTCCATTACTCATAACTGTGTACTGACCATCTCTCATGTCTGGAACATAATCCTTCATCCACTTCATAGCATTTCTTTCTTTCTTTATGATTCAGTTCCAAAATTATATTTTGCATCAAATCTTTCCTTTCTATACCCCCCAATGGTAAAGCCTTCCCTCCTAAATTATCTTGTATTAACTTTACATATATATATACATATATATATATATATATATATATGTGTGTGTGTGTGTGTGTGTGTGTATATATATATGTGTGTGTATATATGTATATATGCACTTTATATATATAAACTGTATATCAAGGCTTCTTGAACTTTTTCCACCTTTTTTCTCCTGAGAAATTTTATGTGCTCAGGTATATAGGTATATAAAGTAGGCATACAAACCAAACATTTACTAATAATAAATAAAATTTTAAAAACAATTCTTTAGTGTATATCTAATTTTTTATTTATTAAAGATGAAAGCAAATTTGCATACTGATCAGATAGATGTGTTTGTTTATTTTTACATTTACATCCTGGTGGAATGTTTTATATTATAGGATGTAGAATATCTTCAACATTTTTCAGTTGATCAATATGTTGATATTTTGTGACCAGCATTCAGTCACTGACCCCATATGGGGTCACAAACCACAGTTTAAGAAGCTTTGGTGTACATTATGTATGTACTTGTTGAAAAAATTTAGACTATTCATCAAGAGCTTCCTCATCCTCATCATACAGCACTCATTATCTCTTCCTTCATCCAATTCATATAAAGAAGTGGCCTTTCACTTTGTCAAGGCAAACTCCTCCACATTCACAATGACCCCAAAACCACTCTATCTTCTCTAGCAAATTGCCTCCTCTACCATCCTGCCTTTCTCATATATCTTCACTCTCTCCTGCTCTAGAGGCTGCTTCCCTTACTACCTACAAACATGTCTGGGTCGTCCCAATTTTCAAATAAACTGCAATTGCTCCTTTTCTCTCCTCTAACCAATGCCCCATATTTGCCCTCCTTTTTGTAAAGGAAGGAAAGGTACAGTAGATGGTTTTCCTTCCTTTCATATCACTTTCTTAACTCTCTGGTTAATTTCAGCCTCTTATTCAACTAAAACTGCCTTCTTCAAAGTTACTAACAGTCTCTCACTGCTGAATCAGGTGGCTTTTTCTCAGTTTTCATCTGCCTTGACCTCTCTGTAGCCTTTGGATTTCCCTGTTTTTTACTCTATTCTCCAGATTTTTATGACATTACTTTTTTTTATTCCATTTATTTGATTGCTACTTCTTAATCTCCTTTGTTAGATCTTTGTACTAATTATCAGTTAAATATATATATTTATGGGTTATCTCATATATATATATATATATATATATATATATATATATATATATGTGTGTGTGTATATATATATATGAGATAACCCATGAATGCCCCACAGTCCCAAATCTCCAGCTTCCTATTGTTCATACTAAACGATGTCTAGGAGAAATCTTATTCAACATCTCTAAAATTAAGCTAATTATCTTTTCCTAACCCCACTTCCTATACTTTCTAACTACCCTGTTGAAGTAATCATCTTCCCAATCTCAAGGACTGGCCATGGAAGTGTCATTCTCTCTTACCCCTT
Source organism: Sminthopsis crassicaudata (assembly GCF_048593235.1). Taxonomy (NCBI): domain Eukaryota; kingdom Metazoa; phylum Chordata; class Mammalia; order Dasyuromorphia; family Dasyuridae; genus Sminthopsis; species Sminthopsis crassicaudata. The sequence goes on from NC_133617.1 coordinate 509,138,310, forward strand.
CCACAACCAACCTCCTGCCAAGCCCTACCTCTTACATATGCCCCCTTCTCTTCTCTGACACTGGCACCACCCCAGTGCAGGCCCTCATCATTTTATGCTGGGACTATTGTAGTAGCATGCAGGATGGTCTTGCCATAAGATCTCCCCTCTACAATTCATCCTCTCCTCCAAAGTAATCTTCCTAAAGTATTGGTCTGACTTTGTCATACTCCTTCTCTCTCGCTCAATACATTCTAGTGTCTCCCTACTACCTTTAGAATAAGTATAACCCTCTGTTTAGCATTCAAAACCTTTAATAATTTCTCCTTTTTCCCCAATTTACAATATTTTCTACCTTTTATTCCATCATATCCAAAATATTCTGTGATCTAGTAATCCTGGCTACCCTGGAGCTCCTTGAACAAGACACTTTATCATCTCTTAACTGGGAATGTTCATTAACTGTTTCTCATACCTCTTCATTTCCATCTCTTGTCATCCTTGCCTCTTGCCTTCCCTAGCTTCTTTCAAATTCCAGCTAAAATTCCACCTTAGGGAGCCCTTCTTAAACTGTAGTTCACAATCTAGATGGAGTCTCATAACTGAATGTGGGGGTGGTAAAATTATGATTTATTATCAGTAAATATTTGATTTCTATTTTATATACCCAAGGTCACATAAAAAATTTCTTGGGCAAAATGGGGTGATGAGTAGAAAAGATTTTAGAAGCCCTAGTATAGGAAAGCTTTTTCTGGTTCCCCTTAATGATAGTATCTTCCTCTGATGATTATTTCCAGTTTATCTTATAAATAGCTTGTTCATATTTGTGTGTATGTTGTCACTTTCATTAATTGTGAGTTGCTTGAAAGCAGAGACTGAGTCTTTTGCCTTTTTTTGTATCTCCTAATGCTTAGTATAATGTTTCATACAGGGTGCTCAATGAATGTTTTAAAAATAAAACATAGTTTTTTATATATTGTGATCCCATTAGACTTCAAGCTCTTTAAGAACAGGGACTGTGTTTTGCTTTCTTTGTATACCCAGTGTTATTGTTTGTTGAATGACAGCTTACATATTCTCTCTCCTATTTGATTGTAAGTTCCTTGAGATCTGGGACTGTTTTGTTTTGTTTTGTTTGCCTTTTTTTCTATCTCCAGCACTTTGCAAGATATCTGGCACATAATACATGTTTAATTAGTGCTTGCTAATTTCTTTTTGATCTGATTTTTTTTTGTTCCGCCTGATGAATATGGAATAAGTTTAGAAGAATTGAACACATTTAACCTATATCAGATTGCTTTCTATTTTGGGGAGGGGGCAAGGGAGAGGAAAGGGAGAAAATTTTGGAACACAAAGTTTTGCAAAGGTAAATGTTGAAAGCACTCTTTGCATATATTTGGAAAAATAAAATTTTAAAAGAAGATCAAAAAAATAAAAATAAAAATAAATAAATGCTTGTTGACTTGATTTGCCCATGCAAGTGTTCATTCTGCTATAATTTATATTGCTTCCTATTCTGTTGTCTCTTTCCACTGCTGCTGTGGATCTGCACCGTTGTCTGCTGCTTCTTGAGTCTTCCTTATTGCCTATTCTGTCAGTTCTGTGGCAGTGGTCCTGCCCACGCTTGCCAGGTTCTGGAACACTGCATGCTGTACTGGGGTTGCCCCTTTTTGCTGGGACCTGAGCAACAATACAAGCAGCAAAGTGGTATGATAGAATGCAGGACCTATGCTCAGGAAGATGTATGTTCCTGAGTACAAAGCTGATCTCAGACATTTGCTAGCTGTGTGATCCTGAGAAACCATTTAATTCTGTTTGCCTCAGTTTCCTCATTTGTAAAAAATGAATTGGAGAAAGAAATGGCAAACTGTTCTAGCATGTTAGCCAAGAAAATCCCAAATGGGGTCATGGAGAGTCTGAGGTTGCTGAAAACAATAATAATAAAATAGCAATAATTTGTGAACCCTTTTTGACCTCAATGCCAAGGTTGAGTGCTACCCCCAGCAACTCCAGGTGCTGAAACCAGAAAGCTTCAAAGAGCCTTATAGTTTCCACCTCTCCCCTCCACCTGGCTGAGCTCTTAGACTCACAAATCATTCATCTGAAGATAATCTGGACTCGGGAACCTCCTTAAGTCAGTGGGGGATAGATATCTCACAGTGTGAAGCCAGTCCCACTAGAACAACAGCAACCCATGGGGTCAATTCTCCTGTAGCAGAACCTCCAATCACCCACAGTTCACCTTCCTACTTCTCTTTTCTTCTCCTTCAGATCAATCAGGCCAATCGGATCCCATCAATACCAGCTGTTGTAGGCTAGCCCTCAGATTTCTCAATTGGCTCAAATTCAGCAATGTGATTAGAGATACTGCTAGAACCTCTAACAATTAACTAAGGCAATTTACTTATCCATAGCCTAGAAGCACATCCAACAATGATGTATTTGGGCACTTTCAGTAGGGAAGAGATTCCTGAACTCTGCTCTGGTCATATTTGCACAAGAGATTAAAAAAAAAAGCATTCATCAAGTCTGAGAAGAGAGCTCCTGGAGTCCTTGTGGGCCACCTTTTGTACTTGTTGTTGTACAGTCATTCAGTCGTGTCCAGTTTTATGTGACCCCATGGACTTTATTCATGGAATTATCTTGGCAAAGATGTTGGAAGGCGTTGCCATTTCCTTCTTCAGTGTTTTCCCAGTTACAGATGAGGAATTAAGGCAAATAAGGGTAAAATGATTTACTCAGCTAATAAGTATCTGAGGACAGATTTGAACCCAGGTCCTCTTGAATCCAGGCCTGGCATTCTCTATGCTGCTCTGTACAACCTAGCTTTTGTACTTAGGTGAATAATAATTATAATTACATATCAATAATATAATTTATATAGAACCTAATATTATATATTGATTATATATTATAATTATAATTTATATAGTACCTACTATGTGCCAGATTCTATGCTATATAAATATCATTTCATTTGATATTACATAGGCCACCAGGAATCTATGTCTGTGGTCTGCCCCTTGATTTCCTGGATCAGTTAAGTTTCAAGAGAAGTTTCAATAGCTTTTAAGGAAAACTTAGTCATCAGTATAGAATAGATGGGGCTCCTATAGCACTGAATTTAGTTCTGAATGCCTTGGCTGCTTAGACTCCAGAGTGAAAACCGTTAATAATAGCTAACATGTATATAGCCCTTGCTATATGTCAGACACTGCTAATTCCTATATAATTAAGATCTTTGATCTTCACATTATGCTATATGTTTATGTCTGATGAAACACAAGTTCACCTGGAGAATTAAACTTCTGGAACTGAGTTTGACAAGGTATTTATTGATGGGTCCTTAGATAACATGTACTACGAAACATAAATGATGATGTCTTTAGTTATAGTTTTGCATAGAAATACAGAAGTATAATAATACTACTACTAATAATAATAATGGTAAGCATTTATGTAGCATCTATTGTAGACCAGAAACTATGATCCTCACAACAGCCTTAGAAAACAGGTGCTATTATTGTCCCCATTTTACAGTTGAGGCAACTGAGGCAAGTAGAAGTGTGTTGCCCAAGACAAACAGCTAGTAAGCATCTGGGATCAGTTTTTAACTCTTCTTGTTTTGACTACTAGCCCATACCTCCATACCTCCAAACTATTTTATTACATCAATCCTGTTTTAAAAATGGAGAGGCTGTTATTAAGTCTTAATTCATGAAAACTAAAGGGCCAAGGTAATTTATAAGCTCACAAAGAGGCATGATTGAAAAAAGGTTTAAATGCTCACATAGAAAATTGAAGAGTTGGTTCTCATGAGATCATATGATTAGGCTGATTCTAAAAGTGTTTTTATGATATAAGGATGCAAAGTAATAAGATCCAGATATGCATTTTGGCTTAGTGGAAAAGACCACAGGCCTCTAAATGAAAGAAAGCCCAGATTTTAGTTTTAACTATTCCTGACTGGCTATCATATCTTCACTACAGAAAAACAAAATGCAGGAGAACAAATGTTCTCTAGTACAGAGAAGTTCAAACAGAGCCTCATTTCAGCAATAATAAATAATGTTGAGTGCCTCTGAACCAGATTAAAAATATAATTAAGAAATGCTTTTTAAAATTAATAAAACACAATAGAACATAGATAATATTAATAATATGTGATTTTCTAAGACAATATGCAACCAAACAGAGATTTTTAAACGCAATTTAGTTGCTTCTCCCCCTTCCTACTTGAATTTGATAGCATTGGTCTATTGGACATTGAATTAGGAGCCCTGGCTCTTAGATAACTGATTTAAGACAAATCCCTTTCCAGGATTCACTATCCTTATTTGTTAAATGAGAAGACTGGATAAGATGATCTCTAAGGACTCTCTCATGTCTAAGTTTGTATGAATGAACCTTTTTCCAAAGGAAAGATGGTAGTATCAGGTTTTCCTTTGCAATACTCTTTTCCTCCTCTCCAAAGAAAACTCCATATGTTTTGATAGTTTGAGTTAAATATGTTTTGATTGATTTCTGTAACTGCTTTGCCCTGAATGGGCGCTTTAAGACTGAGCTATAGGGGCGGCTAGGTGGCGCAGTGGAGGGAGCACCAGCCCTGAAGTCAGGAGGACCTGAGTTCAAATGTGACCTCAGGCATTTAACACTTCCTAGCTGGGGTGACTCTAGACAAGTAATTTAACACCAATTGCCTAAGCACAATGAAGAAGACTGAGCTATAGGTAACTCTTTTTGTGGTGGCAAGAAATTGAAAAATGTACCCTCCTCAATTGGAAAATGGCTGAATAAGTTATGGTAAGTAATAGAATATTATTGTTCTATAAAAAATCATGAAGAGGCTAATTTTACAAAGGCCTCAAAAGATTTAGATGAATTGATGCTGAGTGGAGCAAGCAGAAACAGGAAAATATTGTACACAGAAACAGCAGGATTATGCAATGATCAATGATAGACTTTGTTTTTCTCAGCTGTTCATATAATACTCTTGGTTCCAAAGCAATTCCAATCAACTTTGGATGGAAAATGCCATCTGAATCCAGAAGGAGAACTACGTAGACTAAATGTAGATCAACACATACTATTTTCACCTTTTTTTTTCTTCTGCCTTTTTTTCCCTCTTGATTTTTCCCTTTTGTTCTGATTTTTCTCCCCAAACATGATCCATATGGAAATATGTAAAAAATTAAATGTACATATATAGCCAAAAATTGGTTTTACATGTTAACTGAGGAAAATAAAAATAATAAACCAAAAATCTTTTTTAAAAAGAAAGAAAGAAAAAAAGGCTGAGCTACAGAGTCTGGGAACATAGCCAGATGCCAGAAAGATTAGCCAACTAGCAACACCCATATGGTTGGAACAATTGTATTAGTCTGTGAGGCTGATGTTTTGAGCTAACTACAGGGGCACCATCCTGAAAGAGACCATCTTTCTATGTAGGATGAAAGCTCTGAGTGATAAAAGGACACGGTGGGGAATACACTAACAGCACTAAGTCTTTTTTAAAATAAGGTCCCTGAATAGATCCAGGGATTTAAGCTTTTGAGTCTGGCCTGAGCTATTGTGTTTTCAGTCAACACAATATAGAAATTCCATCCAAAATCTTCCACATAAAATTCAGGTTTTTACCTTTGTGAGAAACCCATAACAGTTGGCCAAAATATTGCAACAGTACATTTTGTAATGGCAAAAAAAAAATGAAGGTTGGGCACCTTCTAATTAGAGAATGAAAAAAAAAGTGTGAAATATGAAAATAATGGAATGCTATTATGAATGCCAGAGACAGCTAGCTAGTGATATAATGGATAGAATTCCTGAAGTCAGGAAGACCTGAGGTCAAATCCAACAGCCTCAGACACTGTAACCTTGGGCAAATCATTTTACTTCTGTTTACTATGTTCCATCAACTGGAAAATATAATACTTTCCTTCCAGGATTATTGTAAGGATCAATTAAAATAACTTATAAAACTCCTAGAACAGAGTAATAACTTATTAAATGCTTATTACCTATCTACTTCCTCCTGTTGTGCCCTAAGAAATTAAAAAACATGGTTAAGTCTAAGCAAAAAATTCCAGAAAAATTTTATGAATTCACACAGACTAAATAAGCAAAACCAATGAGGAGGCACAATTTTGTAAAAGAAAAAAAAAAAAGAACAAAAGGAAAAAATGAAAAGAAAAAGAACCAACAAATAATGACCTGGAAAGGAAATCAGATTTCAGATCAATGCAAAGACTCATTCTAACCTCAGAAAACTGAAGCATAATCCCCTTCTTTCAGTGGACAGTAGATATGGAATCAGGTATGACTTGACAGACATGGTCATTGTGTCCATTTGTTTCACTCAATTTGACTTATTTATTATAAGTGAGAGTTCTGTTGGGGAAGGGTAGTATAAAGAAGTAATAATAAAAACAAACAAACAAAATTTAAGATACAAACTAACTCCTATATAGCTAGCATGGACCACAATTAGCATTCATTATAGCTGACATATACATTCTTCAGCTTTAAAAGTTCAGTTATTTATCACTGAATCATATATTCTGTTATTGTCCATAAGAAAAGAATTCTCATCAAAATATCACAGTGCTTAAAAACTCCTTATTAAACATTAGCCTATGATAAGCATTTAATTTGGCACAGTTAGGTGGCATAATGGCTAGAATACTGGCTCTGGAATCAGGAGAACCTGAATTCAAATCAGATTATTAGATCAATTAAATATTATTAGATCAAATCAGATATTAGATCAGTTATTAGTTGGCAGGATCCTGGACAAATCACAATCCTGTTTGCCTCAATTCTCTCATCTGTAAAATGACCTGGAGAAGGAAATGGCAAATCACTCCAGTATCTTTGCCAAGAGACCCTAAAGAGGTCACAGAGAATCAAACAATTCAGCAACAAACCTGTGAATGGAAATTCCAATATTTGGAGGCAATTCATAACATGTTTTCGTTCTTTCTTTCTTTTTTTTTTTTTTTCCTGAGGCAATTGAGATTAAGTGACTTGCCCAGAGTCACACTGCTAGGAAGTAGTAAGTGATGATAGATTTGAACTCAGGTCCTCCTGACTTCAAGGCTGGTGCTCTATCCACTGCGCCACCTAGCTGCCCCTCAGAGCATATTTTCAACTAACACTAATTTCATGTGACTGCACAATCCCCTGATAGCCACATGTGACAGAGAGAGAACCTACAGAGAGTGACTTCCCTTAAATCAGTTATAGAACGGGGGAAGAAGGGGGAAATTAGTCTCACAGTTCTTTTTCAAGTAGCAAAAACAACACCTTCAACATTTGTTTTTGCTATAAAATTATATTCAATCTATCAACATGTGTATGCTAAAATTAGCAGAACATATATTGCTGAGGAGGGGGCAGGGAACCTCAGAGAATGTAATTCATCTGAACAGCAGATTTGAAAATGTAATGAATCACTGAAAAACTTGAATTAACAAACCTAAGAACAGAGCAAGAATACCAGCCTGATCTAATTGTTCTAAAGACTTGCCAAGACTGATTTCAGAAGTCATAGGTCATAGGTTAGGTCTTCTCTAAAACTTGGGATGAAAACTCAATGTAGTCAACCTGAATGCTGTCATAACTAGTAAAAATATTCTGGAGACTTTTATTTCATTGTGTTATGCATATACAAAACAGGCGTATAGATTGGGTGAATATGAGAAGCCTAGTATAATATAATCAAATCTGCTCTGGGAAACGAGTCAGACTGGATTATAGCCAAGTTTTCTAAACAGCTGAAAATTTATCACTCTAAAATTTATTATAAAACCTTTTTTAAAATTTAATCATTTCTACAGGGAATTTTTCAAAATTGAATCTTTCCTGATTTCTTTATTGACCTTTTTAACCTTTTTTTGTGACCCTTAGTCATAATCAAGAATAAGAATTGTCATAAAAGAGGGGAAAGAACTCACATGTGCAAAAATGTTTATAGCAGCTCTTTTTGTGGGGATAAAGGATTGGAAAATGAGTAAATGGCCATCAATTAGGGAAGGGTTGAATAATGTTACAGTATATGAAAGCAATAGAATATTATTGTTCTATAGAAAAATGAATAAGCTGATTTTAGAAAAGCCTGGAAAGATTTACATAAACTGATGCTTAGTGAAGCCTGCAGAATAGATGTTGTGCTGTGTTGTCAGCACAACAAGATTGTAAGAAGATCAGCTATGATAGAGACTTGTTTCTTCTCAGCAGTTCAGTGATCCAAGGCAATTCCAACAAACTTTGCATGGAAAATGCTATCCACTTCTCCCCAGCCTTCCTTGTGCAAGTAATATCATCTTTAAAGCCTGCATGGCAATCTCTGAAGTACCTTCGAGATACTCAGGGCTGCCTGGAAATCTAATTACTTCCTCAAGATCACGCAGCTTTTGGATGATTATCCAAAATGCTTTGTTATAGGAGCATCCAAGTAGATGCAGCAGATTCGAATGTCCTTCTGCGGAAAGGCTGTAGTGTTGATAAGAAAAAATACCATAATGTACAAACCAGAGAACATCTGGGGAACAACCTTGCCCTAGAGAAATTGCTGCCTCATATTCCGAAGAAAGTGAGTTTTGTTTTCACCAAGGAAGATCTGACTGAGATTAGAGATATGCTTCTGGTCAATAAAGTGCCAGTTGCTGCCTGCAGATTAGCTCCCCAACTGTTGCATCAGCACCCCATTCAATCATCAGTGGGTACAAGTGGATCTTGGCTGTAGTTATGGAGACTGAGTATACCATCCACTTACTGAAAAGGTAAAGACCTTCCTGGCCTACTCCTCAGCCCCTTGAGGCTGCCACTCCAGCTGCTGCAGGTCTGCTGTGGCTGAACCAGCCAAGGTGGAAGCCAAAGAAGAATTGGAGTAGTCTGATGAAGACATAGAATTTGGTCTGTTTTATTAGCCCAGAGAAGATGACTATTTCAGCCAGGTTATATTGTGGAATAAGTGCTCATTTAAAAAAAAAAAAAAGGAAATGCCATCCACATCCAGAGAGTACTATGGAGACTGAATATGGATCACACATACTGTTTTCACCTTTTTATTTCCTTCTGTTTTTTTCTCATGGTTTTCCCCTTTTGTTCTGTTTTCTCTCCAAACATGACTCACATGGAAATATGTAAGAAATGAATAAATGAAATTAAAAAAAGAATAAGGATTGTGCTGTATTGTTTGATCCTAGCTTTAATGACCTCACACTGATAAACTTTTTGAATTTCTGTTGCCTTTTTATAGTTTTTCTGACTTTTTTCTTATCAATTGTCACTGCTTTGATTGCTTTTGATCAGTAATCATTTATTAAGAAGTTACTATAAGCACTGAGGTTACCAAAAAAGGAGCAAAAGGCAGTCGCTGCCTGCAAAGAGCTTACCCTCTAACAGAGAAAGCAATATACAATCAAATATATACAAAAAAATATATACAGGATAAATTGGAAATAATTAGCAGAGGGAAGGCACCAGAATTAAGAGGAATTAGGGGAAAAAAACAGAAGATCAGTAGTCAGAGAAAAGGAAGAGAAGGTATTCCAGGCATGGGGGATAACTAGGGAAAATGTCCAGAGCCAAAAGGACACCAGGGGATAAACCAGGAGGTCACTGAATCAAAGAGTATATTCTGGAAAATGTTATAAAAAGATGGGAAAACAGGGAGGCTAAGTTATAAAAGATTTTGAATGACAGAATATTTTGTATTTGCTACCAGAGGCAATGGGAAGCCACTGAAGTTTATTGCGCAGGGAGGTAATATACTTTAAAAAATTTACCTTAGTAGCTTAATGAAGGATTGGAGATTTGAGGCAAGAGGATCAGTTAGAATGTGAATGTAACAGTCTAGACAAGTGATGAAGACTTGAGCTAGAGTTGTAGCTGTACATGAAAGTGAAGAGAACAGATTCTACTGTAGCATAATTATAGCATCATCCCCTGATCTTTGCTATTGTGATGTGGTTAAATTAGAAGGAAGCTTCCATTTTTTCCCTTTCTTCTTTAAATATTTGGAAATGATTGGATGAAAAATCTGGTAGAAACAGAAGATTATAGGATAGTTTTACTTTATTGCAAATCCTATCCATTTAACCATTACTCTGGGAGACAGTTTGAAGGTAGAAATGAAAGATATGGCAACAGATTAGGTATCATAATGATAAGGAGTGAGTTTTTCTTTCTTGGTAAATAAGTACCCTTAGTATGGTTATGTAATGGCTTGGAAGCTATCTTGTGAGTTTGAAAGGTCCAAAAGTCTGCATGTAGTATCAAGCTTGGTAGTGGTCCCTGGAATAGTTGGTTGTCATAAGCAACGAGTAAACACAAAATTCAGAAGCATTTAGGAGTTTGCAGGGAATTATATTGCAGGAGCCTAAGTGAAAGTTAAATACCTGATTACGGTCTTGCAAAACTCCTTTTCATTATGAAAAAGTGTAATTTTTGTACTCTGGTATCACAAATCTTTGAAGTTTTAAAGTGTGTAGAGTTTCTGCTTGGTGCTAGTAAAGATTGTAACTATTGTAATAGCAGTTACAAGTTAACTAATTAAATCCTATTAAGTTATTGACTCCAGTTAATGTGTCCTTTGAGTCTTTTTTTTTCTGGTGTTAGTTTTTGTGTTATATAAATAAATTAAATCCAAATAAATTAAAATCCAAATTCATATTGGTTTATGCCATAAGGAAAATCATTGCCAGGGTGCCAGGGTGCCAGGGTTAGGGACTTAATGAACCAATGAGTAAAAAAGGAGCTTAATCCTTTTTTATTAGAGGCAGGCCCTACTAGAGCCCTCATGCCCAAAAAATGGAAAGAGAGGAGCACATTGCTTGGTCTCTATGGACCAAGCTGTTTGTTCCAACCTAGAACTGAAGCTAGGGAATCTGCTCTCTTGCAAGTTCCCATAGCTAGCAGGGTCTCTGCCCTGCTATTGCTTTCACCAGGCATGTGCTAGCAACATCTTCTCACAACCACAACCTGAGACACATCTGATCAACATAACTGTTTTTGGCATCCCTCAACAGTAGAAGGTCCTTCCATCTTTTACTCAGCCTTCTAACTACCACACAGTTCTTGAAGGTGAGGCTGAGGCTGTTGCGGAGGCTGTCTCCCAAACCAGCTGCTTAGGGCTTGTTGTTTGTTGAATACACAGACTCACTCTGGGGTTCTTTGCACTTCACTCAGACCCAATCTCCACCCCTGAAGGTAGGGTCTTTTCTGGAGTCTCTCAAGTTTTCTTAGGACAACTGCTTTGCCCCAACTTTTGTGTATTTTTTCTTCTGCTCCTGAGGTGATGTTCTATCTTCTTTTGTGGAGGAAATTTGGGCTAAAAGTTTTCTGACTTACTCTGCTATATTCCCAGAATCCTCTCTAAATTAACAATTTCTTTAAGTAGAGCATACAATGAGTAAGAGCTACCTACCTAAGATATCTATCTTTTCAACTTGCATTCCTGTAAAGTGAAAAAAAAAAACCATCTCTATTGAGGGACAATTAGATTTGGAGATAATAATAACAATTCAAAACCCAGCTCTGTTTTGCCCTCCCTTTGTGATGCTGGGCAAGACATTTAAGGACATCTCTGGACATCTGCTTCCTTGTCTACAAAATGATGGAGTTAAAAACTAACTCTAGCTCTAATTATTATGCTCCTCTATGAAAAGATGCCTTCATTGTGGTTAGCCCTAGGTCTATGGAAAGATTATTCTTAAGTTTCTTTTACTTGAACTGTAGCCACCACTTAAACCAGTTACACCCAGCCACCCAGAGAACCTGTATTCTACTGTATTTAGAGTGTTGTCCCAGGCCTTAGCTATTATAGTGTGGATTGGAAAGAAGCCTTTCGGAATTTTTCTTTCTTCTTTTTCTTTCTTTCTTTTTTTCCTTTTTTCTTTTTCCCTTTCTTTCTTTCTTTCTTTCTTTCCTTCTTTAAATGCTTGCAAACTAATGAAAAGCCTGATGGAAGCACAGGATAATATAGAGCAATTTTACTTAATTGCAAATCCTATCCATTTTACTACTTTAGTCATTAAGGTCTGGGGCTTTAAAGGACAATTTCAAACATACTAATGAGCTAGTAGACTAGAAAATCAAGAATGATTTCATAATTTTAGGTGTGATTGAAAACAGTAAACTTTTATATTCATGAACCTTATGCCTACAAGGAGCTAAAATACAAAAATATCTCTCTAAGGCTTATGGAAAGATTTCAGCCTAACCATATAAGTTTTTAACCCTATCAATTCATTCTCTCCCTTTAGACTCAAGATCCCTGTATTGTGAAATGTCAATGGTTCTTTCATAGTTCTCTCACAATGAATGAACTCTTCAACTGATAGTATGATAGCATTATCCATTATTATCCATATAGATTGATTATTGTAAGCTATGAAGCATTCTTATCCCAACCCAGATGATATAGCTTCCCATAGCTAAGCTGACTCAATCTCACCTTCAGTGTTCTAGGAGTTACTGCTGAGAGATAATATAATGGCTTTGCCTAATATTATTGGCTTGAGCCCCAATATGTGTGCTTCCCTGAAAGATCGTCAATTGAGAATCATTTAGTCAGCCAATCTTAAGTGGCTTTTAGAAGGGGCATTTATTAAGGTGGGACAAAAAGAGCAGTTAATATAAAAACAGACCCCCAAAATCTATGACATTCCCCCACAGGTACACACAAAATCTAGGAGAAAGTTTAGAGTATACATGTGACCAAGGGGTAATCAGCAGTTACTGATTGACAGAAGTGTTCTCCTATTTATGACAAGCTTAAAAAGTTCTCCTTAAGCATGGTATAATCCCTATCCTGGCTTTCGTGTCCTTGATCCTGATGATACAGTCACTACCATAAATTGATCTTAGAATACTGTTTAGAATATAATGTTAAGTCTGATCCTCTAGATGTTCTGGAGTTCTATAGTCCTCCTCTGATCAGAGATGAAGGGGTGGGGATGGGAAGGAAATTTGGACAAGGCTAAAACTGAAGTTCTATCCCTCCCATCAATCCCCCTCCAGGAATGTACTAGAACATCAGTACTCCAATTTCTGGGAAAATGCTTCCTTTTTCAAATCACTTGATAATTTATAGATGATCCTTGGAGCCTAGCCAAATTTCCTGTGCCTTTTTAAACACAATTCTGCATGCATCCTTCTAGTTCTAAGTGCCTTTTTACACTTAGCTTAAGATCTTTTGATTGACTAATTGAGATGTGTTCTCACCTACTTAAGTATTCTTTCCTTTCCAATTCAGCAAACCAGCTCTGGAAACAAAGCTGTTTTTATAAAGAAAGAAAAAAAGCAATTCAGCAAAACATATTAACAGATCAATCATGTGTGATAGTATATGCAATATTCTAAATGATAGTCTCCCTCCTTTGACAAAAGAGGGGGAGGTGCATTTTCTCAACTTTTCCCTGGGGCCAAGATCATCAAAATGTATATTAACTGGTAGCGTCCATGATTCACATGAAAATTAGTTTCAGCATCCCTGTGTCTGTTCTGGCCCCAAATATGAGATTCCCTGATTAGGGGATGCCAGTGACATTCATAGAGTTGGAGGATTCTAGTATTAGAACCAGATCACCCACTCTTAACAGTTGTATTAGTTATCTGTCATCAGAGTCAGTAATTATCACCATTTACATGGTTTTGGATTAGGAAAGTAGAGGGAGGGAAAGTCACTGTAAAGCAAAGATTATGTGTTGCTTTCTTGTCAAAAGGTAGGACCTTTTTTACCATGTTATTTATGAGTGAAAACAATGTTGCATATCTTAAATTTCTGTTAGTTCTGAATTTGAAAGGCAGGGAATATGAGCAGGGATGTGTTCATAGATGTTGAAAAGCAGGCTCTCTGGAAAACTGGACACACAAAACACTTGTTTTGATGTTGAGGCAATTGAGATTAAGTGGCTTGCCCAGGGTCATACAGCTAGGAAGTGTTAAGTGCCTGAGGTCAAATTTGAACTCAAGTCCTCCTGATTTCAGGGCTGGTGTCCTATCCACTCCACCAACTAGCTGCCCATGCACAAAATACTTTTAAATTTGGCTTATATCATTAACATCTTCTCCATTGTTTTCTTAACACTAAACAGTCAACAAAACAATAAATCAGGCTTTGATTTTATGGTGTTCCCTAAAAACTCAACACCAGCTCTTGCAAGCCAGTATGAGCTGGTTCCACCACACCCTTGGAAGGATGCTTGCAGGCATGGTTCAGACAGCTGCCTACATGGTGAAATATCAATGTCAGGTTCTACACACAAGCTCTGCTTTCAAAGGAGAAGAGTTTTTTGACTGTTCTAAAGAGAGAAGAATAATGCTTATACACTGGACTAGGAATGGAGCTTCGGAAGTTGGATGGGCAACTGGGGAAGAGCCTAAATAATGGGATTGGTGAGTGAAAGTCAAGAAGAGATTTTAGGAGCCAAAAATGGTTTGACACTAAATAGGGGTTTGGAAGAAGATGCACCATGGAGAACAGCCACATCATGCTTGCTCTGGTTGAAGTGTGGAGAACCATAATTAACAGAGCCAGAACAAGGTGTTTATTAAAAATGTTCTCTTTGTGTGACTTCACTGGAGGCTCCCAGTCTGACATTCTAACATAAATTAGACTTATTTTTCTTGACCCTGGTAAACAGGCCTAGGACCAAAGGGTTGACATAACAAGGAAGCAGACTGGTCCAACATAAAGAAAAAAATTTCCAACACAACTGTCCAAAAATGGCTTGGTTGTCATGGGTGGGTAGTGCTCCCTAACACTAGAAGGCTTCAGTAGGAACTATATCATCACTCGTCAGGATTGCTGTAAGTAGTAATATGCATAAGGAGTAGATAATCCTTAAGATCTCTCAAACTCTCAGAATTTATGCTTTTAGGCAGGAGGTATACTGATAGATATTGTAACAACTGAGTCTCTGGAGGAAAAGTTGTAAGCACAACACTTGTAAATTTTATCTTAACATTTATTAATATTATTAACATCTTAGCATCATTAACATGTTCTCTCTCACTTTCCTACATCTATTATTTCGGTTATTGTTATTCATCTTTTATCCTCAGAAGACCAATGACATCATAAATCACTGACATCATAAAATAAATAAAGCTGACTTTTGAGATGAAAATGCTCACAGTGAAAATTTAACAGTTCTCTTGAGCTCTTTCAAGCTGACTCCAACATATCCTTGCTTTTGGAAACCATAAAGTGAAATACCTATGTCCCACACAGAGTGAAGTTATTTAAAAAATATTCATATTTATAAAAAGTAAAATAAAAAGTATCGTTTATTTCATCCCTCTCTCACACTACTCTTATTATACCACAGCTGCTAATCCTAATTCTGCCTCTGTTAATCAATATGGAAATCAAAGAAAGAGGAAAAAATCTTGAACACACAAAAATATTTATAGTAACTCTTTGTGATGGCAAAACAAAAAAAAATAACAACAACAAAAAAAAAAAAAAAACCCAAACACTAGAAACTTAGAGGATGCCTATCAGTTAGGGAATGGCTGAACAAATTATGATATATGAATGTAATGGAGTACTATTATGCTGTAAGGAGAAAGGAAAAAAGATGGTTTTAGAGTGACATGGAGAGATTTGTATGAACTGATGCAGAGGAAAGTGAGCAGAACCAGAATAATTTGTGCTATATCATTACTATTTTAAAAATAAACAATTTTGAAAGACTTAAGAACTTTGATCAACTAAATGACTAACCACGAATCCAAAGAATTGATAAAGAAGAAAGCAACTCATCTCATAACCAAAAAAAAAAAAAAAAGATTGCCTAACATGAAGAATAAGAGACACATTTTTTAATATGACCAAATTGGAATTTGTTTTCCTTGACTATGCATGTGTTACATACATACATACATACATACATTTTGCTTCCTTCCTTCATCTTTATTTTATCCCTTCCTTCCTTCCTTCCTTCCTCTTCTTTCCTTTCCCTTCCTTCCTTCCTCCCTTCCTTTCTTCCTTCCTTCCTCTTCCTTCCTTCCTTCTTCTTCTTTCCTTCCTTCCTTCCTAATTTCCTTCCTTCTTTCCTAATTTCCTTCCTTCCTTCCTTCCTTCCTTCCTTCCTTCCTTCCTAATTTCCTTCCTTCCTTCCTTCCTTCCTTCCTTCCTTCCTTCCTTCCTTCCTTCCTTCCTTCCTTCCTTCCTTCCTTCCTTCCTTCCTTCCTTCCTTCCTTCCTTCCTTCCTTCCTTCCTTCCTTCTTTCTTTCCTTTACCTAGGTTGATGGCTAGGTTGCACAATGGATAGTGATAGGACTGGGCCATTAGGAAGACCTAAGTTCAAATCCAGCCTCATGTACTTTCTGTATGATCCTGGATAAGACTTAACTTCTGTCTACCTCAGTTTCCTCAACTATAAAAAAATTCCTGCTTCACAGGGTTGTTGTGAGGATCAAAATGAAATAGTGTTTATAAAGCATAAAGTACAGTGCCTGGCACATTGTAGGTATCTAATAAATGTTTCTTCCTCTCTCTCTCTCTCTCTCTCTCTCTCTCTCTCTCTCTCTCTCTCTCTCTCTCTCTCTCTCTCTCTCTCTCTCTTCTCTCTCTCTTTTTTCCTCTCTCTCTCTTTCTCTGTCTCTCTCTTTCTCTCTCCTTGCTTCCTCTCCTCTTTTTTCCGTTTCAGTAAGTATAGAAGGAGGTAAAAGGAAGAAGCTATGAATGCTTAATAGTTGAAAAAATTAAAGTAAAAAAATTACAAGTCAGTATTAATTTGAAAATTGATTAATTAAAAAATTAGATAGTGTTCAAGGCCAACAACATTCACCTGACTTGTTGAATATATACTTCTGTGCTTTCTTTTGAAGTATATACCTGTCAGTGTAACAAGTACCTAAATGATATGTAATATTAATTAACATGTAACATAAAATTAATATATACTTGTATTATATCAGTTCTTTGAGGAGCACAACCAGTAATGTGCTGGAGTCACACTGGCTTGTAAGAGCTGGTTGTTAAATATCTATTGAAATATTGAAAGCCTCAAATAATACAAATTAGAACTTGATTTATTGTTTTATTGTTTATCTAGACTAAAGAAAATGATGAAGAAAATATTGATAATGCAGCTTAAACATAAAAGTGTCATATCTATATTCTCTATCATCCCAGAGAGCTGGTTGTTAATTCACCAATATACCACTCAGTATCATGAAACACTTTTTTCCTTAGGTATCAATTCTTACATAATATATTTGTGTCTACACTCCCATGTTATTGACTTTTTCACTTGTTCCCTTACCTGGTTTGAATTCCCTTTTAAGCTGTTTGAAGAACAGAATAGATTTATCTCCTACTCCAAACAGAGCTTGTTTTCCAGCACTGCTGAGTAAACCAATAATAGCAGAGCCTTTCAGAATATATAGTTCTGAGCACTCATGGTGTTACTAACAACTGTTCCAGAATGGCAAGATTGCAAAAGATATCTAGTTTGTCTACTTAAAAAAAACCTGCCTCTCCCAAGTCCAAAAGAATTATTCAGATCTACTGCCAACTTGTAACTTTCCTAGGGAAGATAACAAAAGAGAAGAAATCATATGCTTGTCACATCATATATAATTTCTCCTTTCTGACATATTCCTTATTTATCTATATTTCAGGAGGGGTTCTCAAACACTTTTTCATGATTCTCATGCTTCCCTTTAGGATTTATTCTAACTTTCTATTAAGTCATACCTCTAGGCTAGGTTATCTGCTATGTTCCTCATAGACTAGACTTCATTCCTTTTTTTAATTACAAAGTCAGTAAGAAACTCTAGGTCAGTGTTCTATACCTGGGGTCCATGGATAGATTTCAAGGGGTCTAATGAATTTAGATGGGAAAAACATACTTCTCTATTGTTACTCAATTCTAACTGAAATCTGGCACTTTCTTCCATTGTGATTTTTTTTTTAAGGAAGAAAGGAAATGAAGCATCTACTGTGTGCTAGGCGCTATGCTAAACACTTTACAAAGATTATTCCATTTGATACTCACAACCGCCCTGGGAGGTAAATACTATTTTGATCTCCATTTTACAGTTGAGTTGAGGCAGAGTGCTAGCCTAAGGCCATAGAGCTAGTAAGTATTTAAAAAGGGGCCAGACCTTGGCACTCTGGCTATAGGACCACCGGAAATAAAGAAGTCCATAGGTTTCACCAGATTGTTACGGTGGTCCATGACATAAAAAGGGTTAAGAACTCTTGTTCTACATATATTTTAACATGTATTGGACTACCTGCCAGCTAGGGGAGTAGTAAGGGGAAGGAGGGGAAAATTTGGACCAAAAGGTTCTGCAAGGGTCAATGTTGAAAAATTACCCCCTCCACATATATATATATATATATATATATATATATATATATATATATATATATATATATATATATATTTCCCCTCCCCCCCGTCCCCTGAGGCTGGGGTTAAGTGACTTGCCCAGGGTCACACAGCTAGGAAGTGTTAAGTGTCTGAGACCAGATTTGAACTCAGGTCCTCCTGAATTCAAGGCTGGTGCTCTATCCACTGCGCCACCTAGCTGCCCCCCATGCATATGTTTTATAAATAAAAAACTTTAATAAAAAAGAACACGTTTTAGAAGCAGCTAGATGGCAAAGTAGATAGAGCAATTTTGAAGTCAGGAGGACCCGAGTTCAAATGTGGCCTCAAATATTTAACACTTCCTGGCTGTGTGACCCTGGGCAAGTCATTTAACCCTCAACAAAAAGAAAAAAAAAAAAGGGAGAAGAAAATGCTACCCAACATTGTTTGCCATGATACAAATCTAAAGTTGTAACTCCTCCTACATCTATTAGACTGAAAGTCTTCACCTGAGCAACATTGAATGTAAGTGATCCTAAGATTGTTTTGGTGAAAGGGAAAGGTAAGCATTTGAGTGTGTGTGTGTGTGTGTGTGTGTGTGTGTGTGTGTGTGTGTGTAGAGATATCTATATCTATGTGCTAAGTCATTTCCAACTCTTCATGACCCATTTGGGATGTTCTTGGCAACGATAACTGGAGTAAGTTCCTTCTCCAGCTCATTGTACAGATGAGGAAACTGAGGCAAAAGGGATAAATGACTTGCCTACAGTCAAACAGCTAGAAAATGTCTGAATTTTCTAGACATAGTTCTGCCATTTACTTTCTCTTTAAACTTGAACAAATCATTTCACCTGTGTCTGTTTCATCTGTTTGCTTGCTTGTTTGTTGTTGTTTTTTGCAAAAATGAGAGATTTGAACAAAATGTCCTAGGGCTCCTTTCCTCTCTAATTACTTCTGAAATGGAGCATAATCAATCGAGGACCCCATGATTCGCTGAACTAGACACTTCCCAAAGAGGTCTGCATGCCTTTTGATTCTGCAAGAATGGACATGTACTTTGGTTCTGTGTGGAACACTTTGTGTTTTGGGATGACACAAGAATCCTTTACTGGTCTCCATGTGTGGGGAGAGTGGTTGAGGCTGTGGCAAAGATTGAGTCAAAAGAAGAATCCACTCAGTATTGCTTAAAAGAAAAGGAGAAAGGCTTTGTTTCTCTCTGCCTCTCTTTGGAACTGTGCCAGCTCTCCTTGGGACTTCTGGGTAGTTGGGGGAGGAAATTTCTCTCCTTTTGTCCCACCCCAGCAGTCATGGAGACTACCATGGTTGTCATGGCTACCTTGGGGCCATGGGGGGGAACACATGGCTATGACAGCATGTGCTTTACGTGACAAATATGGAAATACGTTTAGAAGAACTGAACATATTTAACCTATATTGGAGTGCTTGCTGTCTTGGGGAGGGGGAGAAAAAGGTGACTGTTGAAAACTATCTTTGCATGTATTTGGGAAACAAAATGCTATTAAAATAAAAAAAAATTTAAGATACTGTGTGCTTTGTACACAGGACAAAACTATCTTCTACCCGACTTACACTGTACCAATAAACAACTTTCTACTTCTTCCTTTTGAAGACCCTCAACATGAGCCAAACTTATCTCCTCCAGAATGCATCTGGGCAACCCTGAGGCTGGTCCAAAGGGCCAAGATACCTCTTCTCTTTGCTGTTTCTTTTTCTGAGTCAGGGCCCTATATTCTGGGAAATGGATGTTTATAATCTTAGGAGTAACCCTGTGAATTTGAGAGGTCAAGAGTTTCTGCATCTCTGCTAGCTGCCCAATAGGAACTGATGAAGTAACACTGTTTCTGGGGAGAGGAGGCACCACCTCCAGGAGAAACTGCCAAGAGGATATTGAAGTTGGAAAGGTTAAGAAAGCTCAATCCATGCTCTCATTCGCCAAGAGCTCTGTGCTTGGCATCTGTATAGTGACAAAGGAGAAAGTAAACTATCTGTTAGGTCTTCCCAAAATGTGCCTTTGCCTTTCGGGAAAGTATCCAAGTGTGGGATTGGCTGTAGGGTTATATTTTAATTATATAGAATTGTTCCTGCGCACTTATGAGCCTTCTGTGTTTACAGTGTCAATGGGGAATTGCACCCCTGGGGGTATGCTATGTCTGCTTCCAGCCAACCAGGTAGATTGGCTTAGCACTAAAGGACTCGGGAGCTTTGGGATGGTAAAACAACCCTCTTAATCGGTTCATTAGTCCTATTATGGCAGTGGGAGAACGGCTGCATAGGTTAAAAAGGAGATACCTTCTCACCTCTTTTTGCCCTCCTCCTCCTCCTCCTCCTCCTCCTCCTCCTCCTCCTCCTCCTCCTCCTCCTCCTCCTCCTCTTCCTCCTTCTCCTCCTCCCCCTCCTCCTCCTCCTCCCCCTCCTCCTCCTCCTCCCCCTCCTCCTCCTCCTCCTCCTCCTCCTCCTCCTCCTCCTTCTCCTCCTCCATCCTTTATCAGAAAAAAAAAAAATTCCTCAGATTTCTGCTTCCCTTCTAACAAAAAGGCTCGGTTGATTTTAATTTGTACAAAACCTTTTAAATTTAATGTAATCAAAATTTGCATTACATAATGTTTTTTATTTCCTAAAAGAGTAAACTATCCTTGCTCTCCTAAAGTGCTTATATTACCACTCTTTATGTCTAAATAATGAGTCCATTTCAATCTTATCTTGGGATAGTGTCTGAGATGTTGGTGTATTTCTTGTTTCTGCCATAGTATTTTCCATTTTTTCCAGCAGTTTTTGTCAAACAGTGAGTCTTATTCTAGAAGCTGGAGTCATTGGGTTTATCAAACAGTAGATTACTATAGTCATTGACTGTTGTGTCTTGTGTGTCTAACCTGTTCCACTGATCCACCACTCTATTTCTCAGCCATACCGTATGATTTAATGACTGCCACTTTATAATACAATTTTAGGTCGGATATAGCTAGGCCCATTCTCTCTGTTCTTGATAGATGAACCTGATGTACACAGAAGTTTCAGAGGGATCAAAATAAAACTAAATTAATTCTCTTTCAATGAAAAAAACAAAACCAGCCAGGGCAGCTAGGTGGCGCAGTGGGTAGAGCACCAGCCCTTAAGTCAGAAGGACCTGAGTTCAAATTTGATCTCAGACACTTAACACTTCCTAGCTGTGACCCTGGGCAAGTCATTTAACCCCATTTGCCTCAGAATTTAAAAAAAAAAAAAAAAAAAAAAAAAAAAAAAGCATCCCAAGTAGTTATAAGCTCTTTGACGATTATAATTGCAATTTATCATCATCTACCGTATCAAATATTGCCTTTGAAATATTAGAGTTTTTATTAGGTTTCTTACCAATTGGAAACTACATCTTCCAAGGGAAAAAAAATTACTTGCATCTCACTGCAATATCTAAGCACTACATAATGAGATTTGTCCATTAACCAGGAAAAATCCATAAGTGTTCGGGGCAGAAAGGAGTGCTGGTAGTTGAGGAGGCTAAAGTTCATGTAGACATTTAGATTCTTCTTACTTCTTACTTAAACAAGCATCAGAGTAAAGTCTAACTCGTGAAAAGTGTATTCACAAGATAGGGTTGTTGAATTCATCCAAAAGGTACAGAAATGAAAATCATGTTAAATTAAAAAATTGAATACAAGGGGCAGCTAGGTGGCGCAGTGGATAGAGCACCAGTCTTGAATTCAGGAGGATCCGAGTTCAAATCTGGTCTCAGACACTTAACACTTCCTAGCTGTGTGACCCTGGACAAGTCACTTAACCCCAGCCTCAAAAAAAAAAAAAAAAAAAAAAAAAATTTGAATACTACTAGTCCAAGGATTAAGAAATTGTTGATCACCTTCATAGCTATAAAAATATGCGATTCATTTCAAGAAAAAAAGTTTTACTCTAGTTAGTAGGTCATACTCAAAGGCACTCATTTTAAGGTTTGAAAATATTTAAATCTTTATTTGGAATTGATGTTTAATTGATGAATTGGTGTCAAAGTGATGAATTCCAATTGTACAATGGTAATGGTCAGCAAATATAGCATGGTGTAGACTACAAAGATAATGGAAAACACAAGCCTTAGGAGGATTCTAAAGGTACCCAACCAGAGATTCAAGTACATCAGTTTCCCAGTCCACTTAACTCTAGCCTCAACTTCTTTGTGGGTTTCTCTTCCATAGCAAAAGTGGGAAATGTGAGGAGACAGAGATTGGATTCACATAGGGAAATGATTAAATGAGTGTGGGAGATCATGCTTTTAAATTATTAGAAACTTTTCTTTGTTACTTATAATAATAGCTAATAATAGCTAACATTTACAGCATATATATGTATATATATATATATATGTACACATATATCCTACTAGTGCTAAGCATTGTGCAAGCATTTTGCAAAGATTTATTTCATTTGATCTTTGCAAAAGCCCTGAGAAGTAGATACTATTATTATCTCCTTTTTACAACTGGAGAAATTGAGGCTAATAGGAGTTTGGGGTTTTTTTAAAGAGATTTGCCCAGACTTATACTGCTAGTTTTAAGTGTCTGAAGACAAATTTGACCTCAGATATTTTTGATGTAGGCCAAGCTACATTCACTTGTCACTTAACTTAGCTATATTATTTATTATTCAAATGTCTTTTGCTCTGTATTAGAGGATTATTCTGGTCAGTCTGGTGAAAGAACTGTAGTAGGGGCTTAGAACTATGATTTTTAAGTGGATGCTAAACCTAAGAATTTTGTGAACTTGGAGGTAACTCTTGAAGGTACACATTAAGGGAGAGAGATGGAGAATAAACATTTGAAGAAATTGAAAACTGGGAAAAACAAGTCAAAGAATTACAAGTAGTAGGCATCAGGTTCTCTCACTCTGAATCCAGTGCTCTTTCCACTATCCATCATTGTGATGTGGTAGGTTATGTAATGGGCCAACTATGACCATCAAAAATATTTGGTCTAGGCTCTTTCCTTTATTTGACAATTTCTGACTTATTGGAACACTGAAAATGTTTTCTCAGTCAACCTCATTCAATGTTCAGAACACTTTGGCAGCCAGTTTTAAATATAACTACAAGAATCAACAAACACTATGTGATTTCTAACTCTTTATTTATTTTTAGCTTTTTTTGAGGCCCAGTAAAACATAATGGATAAAGAGTGACAGACCTGGATCCACAGCCTGCCTCTGATACATACTAGCTGTGTGACCTTTGGCAAGTCACCTAACCTTGCAGAACAGGTGCCAACCTGAGTCGGTAGAGGGAAGCCTCTCATTGCAGCTCTGATCTCTATTCTATTTACTGTTTTTTCAAAGATAATATTACATAATGAAAAAAACCAACTTTGGAGTTCGAAAGACTTGAATTTAAGTCCTGGTACTAACATATATTAAACACATGATAATGTCCCATAACCCTAACCTCTTAGTTCCCAAGACAAATGTCTAAGATTATATATTACCGTCAAACTCCTACTTTCTATTAATGGAGAATTTCTACACGAGAATTCCCCAAACTAATTAAATCACAGGATAACTAAAAAAAAATACTTAATCACATTTATTGAACAGAGAAGCAATATGATACCACAGTTGATAAATAAATAAAAAAATCTTGTCTCAGGACTTCAGTTCTATCTCCAATACAACCTAGTTTTGACTGGAGCAAGTCATATAACTTTTCAATATCCCCAGGGGACTTAAAAAGTCTTAAAAAGTCTAGAAATTTCAGAAACTTCCATTGCTAGAGGGAGTTCCTCTCTAGAACCTTCCTATGTACATGAAATCATAGATCCCATTCAAAATAAAAACTTATTAAATATCTACTGTGTACAAGGCAATATGCTAAGAGATAAAGGAGATTACAATCTAATAGACAAGACAAACATACAATCACTACTGGTCCAAGTGTGGCGTTGTCCTAGGAGGCTGAAATTTTGTCCTAGGATGTCGTGTCTCCTTCTTCTTCATGAAAGTCACTCTAAAGATATGCTGTTTTAATTTCTTCCCCCACATGGGTTGATATCCTGCAGTTTCTATTCCTCCTCCCTGCCCAAAGTCATATGATGCTTGCTCTAGGTACCAAAATAATTAGATCAGAGGAAGTTTATGAATGAAGCATTGTTGTTCATCCATCCTTCATTTTTAAAGAGGACCAGTAATGTCCTGGGATGATGTCTTGACTTGTAAATGAACTGGATTTAAGTGAAATAGAAATTCATTGAAATAGAATGTCTTCATTTTTACTTTTTTCCATCACTGGAGTCCAGTAGCAGGACAAAAGTCAAGGTGACTGGCAATGGTCTGGTTTGCATAGTCACTGCTTTAACCACTTTCGTGACTATTAGAATAAATTGTTCTTATCCACCCATTCCACCAGGGGAAGTCTAGTCTTTCACATACTTGGAATAAACATTCCCTTAACTCACCAACGGGTTGAGGCCTGTCAATTACTTTCAATCTGGTTTAGCTCCAGTGAACACACTTGGAGCCTCAGGTGAGAGTTGAGTGAGAGGTGGACATCAAAGATAGATGAACAGCTCTGAAAATAATTCAACAAGCCCTCACACCAGAAGTGGTAATCCTCCCTGAGTACCCATATATCTTTGTGAATAGAGTAGATTTCAAAGGGTGGATAAGATTTCTACAGATGTGGGGGAGGGAGGGCAGGGAATAAAAAGAGAAAGAAGAGATTTGGGGGTACATAAAATTTTTAAAGGCATGGAAATAAAAAGTTAGAAGTTTCTTATAAATAGTCCAATGTGGACTGAACATATAAAAATGGAGAAGCATCAAAAGATCAAACTAGAAAGGTAGTTAGGGCCAGATTATGGTGGGACTAAAGTGCCAGGCTAAGGATTTGGCCTGTATTCTGTAAACAGTGGGAAAATATTGAAGATATTGAACATGAGAATTATGCAATTAAAACAGTGATTTAAAAAGTGTAATCTGCTTGTAGCAGGGTATAGGAGAAATTGAAATACTGAGAAAGAGTAAAAACATGATCCAGTCTATGGAAGTCATTGGTCAGGAAAAACACCTGTGCTGGAAGGGAAGTATGGAGATAGGCTTTTCTTTTATTTTTCTTCAGGAAAGGAACATGCTGGCAAATGGAGGGAAAGAAGCCAATGGAGAAGGAAAGATTGAAGATATGTAAAAGAGAAGATGAGAAAGAGAACAAGTTTTTAGAGGAAGCTGGAGGGCAAATGGAATAGTTAACCTTAGTAATAAGAACAATATATGAGCCAGGAGAGAAAGAGAACACAGCAGAGAGTATATTAGCAAATAAAGGAAGGTTAGTTATTTCCTTTAATACACTTATTGCAAACTCCTTGAAGGTAGAAATTCTACTATTCTGTGCGGTACTTATGCTAGGATCTTAATGTATGTAGTGTATAAATACATGAAGTGAATAAATAAAAGATTATCTATCTATCCCATTTGGAAATATGTAATGAGCAATAAGTCAGCCTTATACATAAGCAGAGTATATAGGAATATTTCTGAGGGCTAGTGGGGAGGGTTGGAGAGAGAAAATCTGGAGTTGAAAATAAAATGAAATTGGAAGAAAGAAAATTTCAGGGGCTATGGTTGGAGAAATATAACCAAAATCTATCTTACTTACCTCCAGTAATCTGCCTCAGATGTATCTAAATTTCTTTTAATAAGGACAAAATATTTCATTCTATAATTAAAGCAGAAGCTTCAGATGCAGATATTCTGAGAGGAATCATTAGCAAATGTTTACTACAATGTAAAAGCTAATATTAGATCCTTTCCCAACAGCAGGTATTATGAGAGAAAGGATATAATTCAAAGAATTACAAGTGTGTTGGAGAGGAAATAATAGAAGAATGACTTTTTCAAAAATGGAAATTATAGGCATTAAATACCTCATTTTTTTCAAGAATCCACAGTAATAATAAGCAAATTCAATTAGTATTTTTGATCAGTGTGTATGAATCATTATTTAAACCATGTGAGTGGTTTATCAGCTATTTGGAAGGGCACTTTCTTTGAAGGTAATTTCAAACTCTGTTTTAACTTTCATCCTCTAATAATATGAAAGTCTAGTTTCCAATATCCTATTTGGCATTGGAAGGAGTACATGCCTTTTAAAATGAAATGAAATGGTTGCAAAATAAAACAGGGGACATGATGTGCTCTGTAGTCTGGACAGACTTTGGGCCTTTCAGACTTGTGATTATCTAATTGAAATGCATCCATATTTCCACATCATTTGTCAAACAAACTCTCAGAGCATGTTTACTTCAATGTCAAAGTCAAAGCTAGCCCCTTGACTACAACAAAAGAAACAATTCCAATTTGTGCTTGATTTTTTTTTTTTACATGTAAACTAGGAAACCTAAAACTGTGACTTCTCAGTCCTTGACTTCAGTTTAAAAGCAACTTTTTTTATTGGCTCATTCATGCAAAAGGTTTCAGGAAATAACTTTACTGCATGTGAGACCTGTGTAAGGTGACAGTTACCATAGTAACACAACTTGGGATTTCTTTGCTTGTCCGTACAATGACTGCTCAGTCTGTTTGCCTAGAATGGGCTCTGGCATCACAGGGCTCTTCTGCAATTTTCTCAAATGGAAAATCCATGTCATTAATACATGCCAGTAGGCAGGTGAGATTTTAAAAAGCCTGTTGTTGCTTGTTGAAATGAGATCCTGACCCAGAAATCTCTCCCTCCTTTTCCCATCTTCCTATCCTGTCTCTCTCTCTCTCCTCTCTCTCTCTCTCTCTCTCTCTCTCTCTCTCTCTCTCTCTCTCTCTCTCTCTCTCTCTCTCTCTCTCTCTCTCTCTCTCTCTCTCTCTCTCTCTCTCTCTCGGCTTCTGTATCTCTGTGGCTTTCTACCTCTGTCTATCTCTGGATCTGTCTTATTGACTCTGTCTCTGTCTACTCCACTTTCTCCTCCAATACCAACATTACTATTTCTCTGCCTCAGAAATTTTCATTTTTCCCAAGTAAAAGACTGGTTCCAAACTGGAATATGTAAAGATCTCTGAGACATTATTAGAATCCAGTCTCAGATACTTGGGAGCTATGTGACTTAGGCAAATTTTAGCTTCTGTTTGCCTCAGTTTCCTCAACTGTAAAATGGGAGTAACAATTGCACCTATTTCCCAAGTTAAATAGGAGTATTAAATAAGATAACTGTACAAAGCTCTTAGTGCCTTACACAGAACAGACATCATGTAAATTTTTTTTTAATTTTCCCTTTCTCTTTCTCATTTTCAATTTCTCTATCTTCAATGACTTTTTCTTTTCTGCCTACAAAAAACATATTCGGATCTCTGCTATTCTTTAAAAAAAAAAATAACCTTTTAACTTGTTCTTGCTGACTCCTTAAGATATTATTATATATCTCCCTTCCCCTTCACAGTCTCACTCAGTTTTCAACTCTACAAATTGATTTCTTACCTCTGATGGCCTTTTCTCATTTTTCATCTTTCTTGACTGCAGCATTTGACCTCCTTCTGTATACTTTCTCTTCCATGTGTTACTGTGACACATTATTATATCT
Organism: Sminthopsis crassicaudata; assembly: GCF_048593235.1. NCBI lineage: Eukaryota > Metazoa > Chordata > Mammalia > Dasyuromorphia > Dasyuridae > Sminthopsis > Sminthopsis crassicaudata. Next base: position 509,166,178 of record NC_133617.1, read on the forward strand.
CTTGGTTCTCCTTTTACTTGCCTTGTCACTCTGTCTCAGTCTTCTTACATGGATCTTCACTCATGTTTCACACACCCCCTTTAACTGTGAGTGTCGTCCCCCCCAGCCTCTGCCCTGAGACTTATTCTCTTCTATCTCTCTGTATCCTCCCTCTGTGATCTTATCAGGTCCACATAACATGTGTTCAATTATAATCTCCATATTTATGACTCTCAGATCTAGTTCTAGCCTGTCACCTGAGCTTTGGTCCAAAATTATCGACTATTCATTGTACATTTACAACTGCTTATTTATTATCCTGAAGGCATCTCAAAACCAACATATCAAAAGAGAATTTATTATTTCTCCCATAATATCTATTTTTATTGATGATTCCTCTATCCTTTCAGTAATGCAGGCTTTCAATCTCAGAGACATCTCTCATCATCTCTTTCACTCCCACCCCATACCAAATCAGATGCTCAGTCTTATCATTTCTTACATTTGTCCCCTTCCCTCTTTTCAAATGACCATGCCTCTGCCTCAGATTCTCTTGATGAAACCTCTAACTGGAACCATTGAAATATCCTCCCCATTGCTCTCCCTACCTTAAATTTCCCTCAAGTCCATTCTCCACACAACTACTAAATTGTTATTTTTAAGCAATGTCACACCATTGCTCAAAAAGTTTCATTGACTCCCTATTGCTTCTAGGAAAACTGCAAATTCCCTTGTCATTTAAAACTCTTCATGATATGGCTCCTATCTTTTTTTTAGGTTTATGTTGCTACTTCTTATTCCTTAGAATGGCCTACTTGCTGTTTCTCATTTACCACATTTTAATTCCCATTTCTATGTTTTTACACAAGATTTCTCCCAATCCTGGAATACAATCCACATTGTCTCCAACTTTAAAAAAAGCTCTAGCTTCCTATAAAGTTTAATTCAAGCACCAAACATAGTATGAAACTGAGGCTTTTCCTGATCCCCCAATTGTTACATCCATGAGATTGCTTTGTTTTTGCTTTGTATATAGCTTATATTCACACGTGTGCATTATTTCCCTCAATGTTATATAAACTCCTTGAGAGCAAGGATTGTTTCCCTTTTTGTCTCTGTATCCCTAGAAAAGTGATTAAGGTGTAGTACATACCTTGAATTTGTGCCATATGAGAATTATTTAAAAGAACTAGGGATGTTTAACCTGAAGAAAAGACATGGGGGGGGGGGGGAGAAAGGGCAAACATGATAATTGCCAAGTATTTGAAAAGCTGTCATTGGAAGAGACATTAGATTTATTCTATTTGGCCTCAGCAGATAGAATTAGGAGCAATATGTAGAAGTTTCAAAAAGGCAGATATAGGCTTGATGTCAGGAAAAATTATCCAACAGAGCTGACAAAAAAAATAGACGAGAATGCTTCAGAAGGCAGGAATTTCTCCTTTGAACATCATTAAGCAAAAACTGTATGACCAGACCATCTGTTAGGTTTTAGAAGGAATTTTTTTTCAGCTATTGGTTGGAGTAGAGTAACCATGAGGGATCTTTCTAACTCTGAAATTTTGCAATTCTATGAACTTTATGAAGTTGATAATACAAAAATTGCTAATCCTGTGTTATGGTTGAGAAAATTGAGGCTTTGGATATTAAGTCACTTACTTGAGATCATGTAACTTCTAAGTATCAGAACCAGGACTTAAATCTAGGGTTCAATTTCGATTTCAGTCCCCTTTCCTTCATGCAACATTGTCTCTTACTTTCCCTAGTTGACCAAAAGTGTTCTCTTAATTTACTAACCTTTTCTTTTTTTCTTTCCTCTTTCCTTCTTTTCTCTTTTTTCCTTCCTTACCTGACATCAGTTATTCTTTCTTTCATTTTCTTCCTTCCTTCCTTTTTCTCTTTTTTTTCTATTCTTTTCTTTTAAAAATAAACCTTCCTAACTATCTTCCAGGGTAGCTCTTGCCTCTGATTAAATTGCAGTTCCCTTAAGAGCAAGAACCACATTTTATTCTACTTCTATGTAATACCTCATAGTACCAAATATAGAACTAAATATTGGACACACTCAATACTTAATGATTTTTTAAAATATATATCATGGCACTTTTGAAAAATTAGTAATTATCCAATTTTAAAATAACTGAAATAAAGTTGATATAAACTATTAAAAGGAGAAATCTCATTGACCAAATAACAATCTTATGTTTCAACATTAAATTTCAAGTTACATGTAAAGTATATCCCTCTTTCTTCTCCCTTTTCTCTTATTCCTCTACTTTTCATGGATTTTCTCTATTTTATGCATAGCTGGAAGAGAAGTCTTCTAGGACTTCTTACAGGAAGTCTTATAGATCAATTTTATTTTGTATTCCCATTTTATAATATCTAAAATTGAAGGAATTTACAAACTAATGAAACCATTAAAATATACACTCAATTAAAAATTAATTGAGGGAAAGCTATAAATGCAGGAGAATGAAATATATTTTTGAAAAAACTCAATGAAAAATTGATATTTTGAGGCAAATTTTCAGATATTTTTACAATTGAGCTCTCCCCAAGGCATAGTAAATATTATGATACATGGTCTTACTTAAGGTGCTTTTGAAACCAATGTTCCTCTACATTAAGCCCACAGGCTGGGTAACAGACAACACCATAGTTTACCCATCACAGGGGCACTAACCAAGAATTGTAATTTTAGGTTGATTAATCCTGTATGTCAGTCCCATATATTTTCAAATCCTTTAATATCTGATGTTATAAATTAAAATAATTAAATTTATAGAATAGTTTTAGATTCTTATTATTCTATATAATATTTGTGATATAAAATCAGATGTAATATTAATATATAACATAATATAAACAATAATTATCTGACTATCTTATATAAAACCATGTAACAAAGACCAATTAGGCAAACTTGTCACAATGAACTTAATTAATAGAGATCTACTCCTTTGAAAATAGTGGTAGATTCTGTACCACTATCTCTCCAGCTTCAAAGGGGGAAGATTTCCACTGGTAAAATATTCCGTTAGTCCTCAACTTAGAATTGCTAAGCTTTTTTCAAAGCATATGTTTTTTTAAAGTATTATAAGTTCCAGTAAATGAATTCTTGATCCTTGCATTATTACTTAATGTTTACTAAATATGTTAATTTACTAAATGTATTAAAACCATTTATATGTACAACATATTGCCAATAGAGCCTTTTGGCTCTTCTCTTCTAACAGATGGACAGAGTTCAATCTTGGAGACCTCTCTAATAATAATACTAATAATATTATAATAATAATTCTCTATAAGAAGAAAAAGAATTCTTTCTAATAATAGTTTCAATGATTTAATACCTCCATTCAGACGTTTCCCCTTGTAACATCAGAACCTAGCTCATGTCTTTAATGTCTTTCCCCTGCTCCCACTCCCAAGCATTATGTTTCTAGAGCCTTGACAAAGAACAGATTTATTAAAGGCATGTAAAAAACAAAGAATGTACTTATAGCCAAGTTTCTTCAGCAAAGACCTACATCCTCTGAGGATCTTATTTTCCTTCCCCTGAACTGTTTAATTGTATTCCCAATCACTGCAGACTCACAGTACCATTTTTCCAAGGCAAAAGTTCCCTGTCCTAGAGATCAGAGTTCCTACCTTTCAGTCATCTTTATTTTTGATGGATCTGTATGGATCTAGTAGCAGCCATTGTTCTACTCTCTCTCTACCGAATGGTGCAATGGGTAACATCAGAAACAGAGTCTGTCAGGTAAATGTTGTCAATTTGCAGAGACAAGTCAGAAGTTGGAAGTCAAGGGCAGACCAAAGTAAGAAAATTGCATGCCCACTCCACTCTCTTTCTACAGAATGGTCTCCCAACCTAGAAACATCTTCCCTATGGATACTTTCTGCAAAAAAAAAAAAAAAAAAAAAAAAAAAAAACACAAAACAAACAAACAAACAAACAAAAAAACATGTGGCCCCAGGCCCTTTTTAGTCCAGTACAGTATGGACTTTCTACTCCTTTTAGAATTACTCAGACACTTTTGGTGTGTCTTTTCTCCATTTGTCTACTGTACCAAATAATTAAAAATAATTAGTTTTAATATTATTGTCAATAATAATATCATTTGTTATTTTGTCAATAAGTCATGTCTAAATCTTCATGACAGCATTTGGGGTTTTCTTAACAAAGATACTAGAGTAGCTTGCCATTTCCTTCTCTAGCTCATTTTACAAATGAGGAAATGGAGGGGAAAAAGTCAAATTATTTGCTCAGGATCATACAACTGGTAAATTGCCTGAGGCTGGATTTGAACTCAAGTCTTTCTGACTTCAGAGCCAGCATTCTATCCTCTGTGCCATCTAGCTGCCCCAATATTATTGTAATTAGATTTATAACATTTTCCCATCAATAATTGACAACAATTGTATAAAATGTATGTATTCATAGCAAACTTTTTTTCAGACTAGATATACAAGTACATAATGTAGCACACCACTTGGATAACATTGAATAAATTTAAAATTTAGATTGAATTGAAGAAATAAGAACCTCAATGTGCTATGTTCAAACTCCAAGTTCATTTTTAGTTTAACAATAAAACTCCCTACCTTCCCTACCCCAAATCCAAAGTAAATTGGATAGATTTAGGATTAAAGAATAGTGAAAGGACTGAGATAATTATTTTAATATAAATGGTTATTTCTGACTTTTGTTTCTATAAGGGAAAAAAAAAACCCTGCTTATTATAGGGTAGTGAAACTTTTGACTTTGGATTCAACCAGGAGTAACAAATAGGAATGCCTCAATCTAATTTTCATGCAAATAGACTTGGCAATCTTGGTTTTCATGTAAACCATAGTACATTCTTGTTGGGAACACTTACTCCCCATTAAGAGTTGAGATGGGAATTAAAGATTAGATTTTTTAAGAGCATCTTTTGTTCTTGTAGAAAGCAATGGTTAATAAAGAATCACTCACATTAAAAAGTAAACATAGTAATGGACTATTGTTTTGTCACAAGAAATGACAAAATAGGTTTCAGGAAAACCTGCATAGAAACAGAGCAATGAAAGAGCAAAGCAAGAAGAATCAAGAGAACAAATAATTATAAAGAAAAATATCTTTAAAAGACTACAGAATGTGCTTCAGTGTAGTCTTAGACAAATAGGCAACATTCAATGGCCAGATGACCACTTGTTTCAATAGTCAAGGCAAACAGGCAACCTCCCTCATCCAGATCTTCATATACTTCATCATAGCCCTGGACAAGTGATCAGACAACTATGTTCTTCAGTGTAACCTCAGGGAAATACAGAAACATTCCTACAAGCTTCAGCACATAGCAGATACCATCACTAGGACCCCAGCTCAGAAGCAGGTAAGCTTCCAGAAACACCAGTCACCAAACACCTCATCCCCTCAATCAAGCACTAGACATAAGGGATCCCCATGGGCTTTAGGGAACATCAATTCAATATCCAAGGTCTGCAGCCCCTGACACAAGAAGCCTGAGAAAGTTCCCCTTTCATCCCAGGAGCAGAACTCAAATTTAAAAAAAAAAAAAAAGACGAGCAAACAACAACAAAAGAATCCAACCATAAAAAGTTATTAGGATGAGAGGAAAGATCAAAACACAATCTCAGAAGAGGATAACAATGTCAAAACACTTATAGGCAAAACTCCAAAGAACTCATGGAAGAGCTTAAAAAGGAACTTAAAAGACAAATGAGAGGTAGAAGAAAATTAGGAAAAGAAATGAGAGTGATATAAGAGAATTATAAACAAGAGTCAACAGCTTAGAAAAAGAAAACTGCTTAAAAAGTAGAATTGAACAAATGGAAAAGGAAATACAAAAATCCACTGAGGAAAACAACTCCTTAAAAAGTACAATTGGCCTAATAGAAAAGAAAGAAAAAGAGATAACTGAAGAAAATAACTCCTTAAAAATTAGAAATGGGCAAGTAGAAGCTAATATCTATATAAGCAATTAATTTTTAAATGAAAAAATAGAAAAGAATATCAAATAATTCAATGAAAAAACAACTGACTTGGAAGAAAGATTCAAGAGAGACAATGACAGAACTGGACCCAACTGAAAGCCATAATCAAAAGGAGCACCTGGACATCATCTTTCAAGAAATTATCAGGGAAAATTGTCCTGATATCCTGAAACCAGATGCCAAATAGTCATTGAAAGAATACACTGATCACCTCATGAAAGAGATCCCAAAATAAAAACTCAAAGGAATATTATAGCCAAAATACAGAACTATCAAGTCAAGGAAAAAATTACAGCAAGTGGCCAGAAAGAAACAATTCAAATATTGGGGGCTACAATCATGATTGCATAGATCTTAGCAGCTGCAACATTAAAGGATTGAAGGTCATGGAACATGATATTCTAGGAGGCAAAGGAGCTAGGACTACAACCAAGAATCATCTACTCAGTAAAATTAAGCATAATATTTCAAGAGAAAATGGTCATCCAATGAAGTAGAAGGATTTCAAGCTTTCTTAAGGAGACCAGGTTTGGACATGACATTTGATCTCCAAAATCAAGATCCAAGAGAAGACTAAAAAGGAGAAAGGGGGAAAGAAAACATGAGGGATTCAATGAAACTGAACTATTCAGTTCCTATATGGGAATCTGATTCTTGTAATTCTTAAAAATTGTATCACTAATATATACAACTAGAAGGAATATACGTAGAGACAGAGGATAAAGGTATAAGACTGAGGAAAGAGACATAAAAATGTCTAAAGGATGATAAAAAAAGAATACAATGGATGCAGAAGAAAGGGAGAGGTAGAATGGGATAAATTATTTCACATGAAAAAGTGAAAAAAGCCTATTACAGTGGAGGGGAAATTGTAAGGGTTGGGCAATGGGCATTAGTTGAAGCCTCATTGGTTCACAGAAGAAATAATATACACAATCAATTGGATATAGAAATCTATCTTACCCAAGAGAGAAGTAGGAAGGAAGGGTATTAAATAAAGTGGGAAAGGGGACAGCTTGAAGTGAGGGCAGATTGGAGGAGGTGTGAGACAGAAGCAAAACACAGTGAAGAGAGAAAGGATCAAAGGAGAAAGAGGACAAACAGGAGGAAAAATAGGACAGAAGGAAATACATAGTAATTACAACTGTGAATGTTAATAGGATGAAGTCTCCCATAAAATGGAAGCAGAGAGCAGAGTGGATCACAAAATAGAATCCTACAATATATCTATTTATAAGAAACTCATTTGGAGCAGACACACACACACACAGAGTAAAGATTAGGGGCTGGAGCAGGCTGTATTATGCTCCTGCTGAAATTAAAAAAAAAAAAAACAGGGATAGCAATCCTGATCTCAGAAAAAGCAAAAACAAAAATAATTAAAAGAGATAAAGAAGGAAACTACATTTTACTAGGGACCATAAACAATGAAGTAATATGAATACTCAATATATGTGCACAAAGTGATATCTAAATTCTTAAAAGACAAGTTATGTGACCAAACGAGATAGAGAACATTATAAAATATAAAACAGATCATTTTATCATATTAAATTTAAAAGTATTTGCACAAACAAAGCAAATTCAACCAAATTTAGAAGGAAATAAGAAAGCTAGTAAACAATCAGGAAACAGCAATTGTCCCTGATAAAGACTTCATTTTTCAAGTATATTGAGAATTGAATTTATAAGAATATAAGCCATTCCCTTTTTGATAAATGGTCAAAGGATTTGAACAAGTATTTTCAGATGAAAAAAATCAAAACAATCTACAGGCATATGAAGAAATGCTCTAAATCATTTTTGATTAGAGAAATGCAAATTAAAACATATCTGATCTTGATGTAATTGCACTGAGGAAATTCCTTTCAGCCCCCAAAATTCTTCTGGATATGCAAATTACTCTGAAAACAAGACTATAATAATAATAGTTAGCAGTTATATTAATGGTAAATTAACATTTATTAAGCACTTAATAAGGGTAAAACATTGTGGTAAATGGTACATGCAGGATGAGCAATCATGAGGTGCATTACACTGTCTCCTCCTGATCATGGAGAATCTTTCTGATGTTCACTATTTGCCCTCTCCAGTCACAGGAAAGGAGGGCTTGAGGAGCTAAGGGTATTGAAGAGACATTCATTTCAGAATTAACATCATTTTGCAGCTTGATGAATTTCTGGAGATCATGAAACATGAGATAGCAGATTAGTAGGAAATATATCACAAATTTATATTATCTCAATTTTACAGATGAGAAAACTAATAAGTGCCTAAGACTGGACTTTGAAGACCTGAGTTCAAACCCTTTACTACTTAATGATTAGAATGTTTTTTTCTCTTCTAATAAATAAATCACCACCTCACCCCTGCCAGAATGACTAATATGAAAGAAAAAGAAAAATGATCAATTTTGGAGAGAATGTGGTAAAATTAAGACAATTTGGAACTATACACAAAAAGTTATAAAACCTTGTGTATTTGTTAATCCAGTAATCCCATTACTAGGTCTGTATTCCAAAAAGATCATTAAAAAAAGAGAAAACAATCTACATATGCAACAATATTTATAGCAACCCTTTTTGTGGTGGCAAAATATGGAAAATAAGAGTATGCCCATCAATTGGGGAATGGCTGAACAAGCTGTGGCAGATGAATGCAATGGAATACTATCATGCAATAAGAAATGATGAACAAGCAGATTTCAGAAAAATCTGGAAGAGAAACCTATATGAACTGATGAGAAGTAAAATGAAAAGAACTAGGAAAACATTGTACACAGTATCAGCAACATTATATGAAAATCAATTATGAATGACTTAGTTCTTCTCAGTCACACAACTATTCAAAACAAGTACAGAGGACTCATGAGGGAAAATGCTATCCTCATGTATTTAAAGAACATTATGGACTCTGAATGCAAACTAAAGCAAAATTTATTCACCTTATTCTTTTTTGCGTTTTTTTTTCCTTTTGACCTATTTCTTTTTTCACAATTGTGACTAATATGGAAATATGATCTACACAATAGCAAATGTGTACCTTATGTCAAATTGTCTACCATTTTAGGAAGAGGGAAGAGGGAAAGAAGAAAGAGAGAACAATTGGGAACTCAAGATCTTGTTAAAATGAATGCTAAAAAATTGTCTTGGCACGTAATTGGGGGAGAATACTATCTTTTTAAAAAAGATTCTAGAATTCTGATTATTGTCATGGCCGACCACAATTCAAGAGGACTAACAGCAAAGTTAGTCTTGATAAAGTCGTTTGAGGCATATATTTTTGGAAATGGCAAATATATGCATAATCCAAGTTTTTCTAGGCAGGCCCAGTTCTCTTAAAATGGAGGAGCGTTTGGAATTTGTCCAGCTTACCTAACATGGGGGCCTCTGCCTCTTCTACCATGTAAATGAGGGTAGTGTCCTTTGACTGACTACTGACATCTTTAAAATTGGTGATACTGATCCAGTTCACTTTTCTACTCTTTTATTGGTTACTCTTATCTGTTGTGTCCAGAGGATGAAGATCCCATTTCATGCCCAAATCAGACAGCTAATTGAACCATGAAAAAGAGAAAGAACTTCCTTCCTCTATTCTTTTATCCTAGCTCTGAGAAATGGGACTAGGGATTTTTTTTCGTTCTGTTTTTTAATCCTCCTCAGTTTCAGGTGCCAGAGATTATACCCACAATGCCTGAGGCTTTGAGCCATAGTGACCTTAGAATCAGAATAGCAGATAGAAAAACAAAGCCAGTCAACCCAGAATAAATACTCTGAGAAGCCAGAGTGCCTGGAATTGAACCTAAATGGAGTTTTGTACTTGGAACTGGGACTTTGCTCTATAGGAACAGAGCTAAGCTATGAACCTATTCTTTTCCTCCCCAGAGACTGAGATTGTGCAAGAGGGGAGGAGAATAATGTCTCCCGTGTATTGTAGAGTAAGTTTGTGTTTGTAATTAAGTTTTTTGAGGTAAATGTTTCTTTTTAAAAGTTAATCCAACTATGGATGATTAAATGGAACTGGAGTGCAGGGATTGTGCTTTATACCTGAAAGAATACCATTAGTAGAACACTATTGCAGAGTCCAGATACCCTCAACCTTCTTAAAGATACCAGAGAATCCTGAAATCTAATCTACTTGGCCTTCTAGGTAGTGAGTGTCATGGTAATCTCTATTACATATGAATTTGTTTTGTTTGATTATGCTTGTTTGTTTTAAAAAATAAAATGTTTCCCCCAAAAAGAAAAAGAAAAATATACATATAAATAAAACCAAAATAGTGTTGAAAGATTCCTATAACAATTGTAAACCCTGCAGTTCCTTCTTCAGGTCAAAAGATGAATGGTAATTGAGATCTTTTGGCCATGAAGTGAAAGTAACCATTTATGCATTCATCTATTCAATAAATAGTTATTAAGAACCTACTATAACAGAAATTGGACTTAGAACCACACTTTACACTCCACTCCACAATATATTCTAAGTGGATACACAACCTTAGTATTAAAGATCATACTATTTTAAAAATTAGAAGAGAACCAGATTATATACTTCATACAACTATGGATAGAAGATATTTTCTTTTTTTATTAATTTTATAATTTTTTGATAGTACATATGCATGGGTAATTTTTTACAACATTATCCCTTGTACTCACTTCTGTTCCGAATTTTCCCCTTCTTCCCTCCACCCCCTCCTCTAGATGACAGGCAGTCCCATACATGTTACATGTGTTACAGTATATCCTAGATACATTTTTTGTGTGCAGAACCGAATTTATTGTTGCACAGGAAGATTTGGATTCAGAAGGTAAAAATAACCTGGGAAGAAAGACAAAAATGCAAACAGTTTACACTCATTTTCCAGTGTTCCTTCTCTGGATGTAGCTGATTCTGTCCATCATTGATCAACTGGAACTGAATTAGATCTTCTCTTCGTTGAAAATATCCACTTTCATCAGAATATATCTTCATACAGTATCGTTGTTGTATCATGATCTCTTGGTGGTCATTTCTTGCAGAACAATAATATTCCATAACATTCATATACCATAATTTACCCAACCATTCTCCAATTGATGGGCATCCATTCATCTTCCAGTTTCTAGTCACTACAAAAAGAGCTGCCACAAATATTTTTGGCACATACAGGTCCCTTTCCCTTCTTTAGTATTTCTTTGGGATATAAGCCCAGTAGTAGCACTGCTGGATCAAAGGATATGCAAAGTTTCATAACTTTTGGGGCATAATTCCAGATTGCTCTCAAGAATGTTTGGATTCTTTCACAACTCCACCAACAATGTATCCGTGTCCAGTTTTCCCACAGCCCCGCTAACATTCATCATTATTTTTTTCTGTCATCTTAGCCAATTTGACAGGTTTGTAGTGATATCTCAGAGTTGTCTTAATTTGCATTTCTCTGCTCACTAGTCATTTGGAACACTTTCATATGAGTGGAAATAGTTTCAATTTCATCATCTGAAAATTGTTTATATCCTTTGACCATTTATCAATTGGAGAATGGCTTGATTAGAAGATGTTTTCTTAACCAAAACAAGAAATAAAGATAATTATGAAAGATGGGTAGATAGCTATCTGTAATTGACAATCTACTTGAAACTCAAAAATTTAATGCATCTAGGGAAATGGTCAAATGGAGGAAAATCTTTGTATTAAATTTCTCTGATAAAAGTTTGGTATCCAAGGCATATAAACAACTAATTAATATATATTTATGACTGATAATCATTCCTCCAAATAAGTAAATAAAGAATATGAACAAACAGTTCTCAAAAGAATGAAAAAATGTTCTAAATCACAAATAATAAGAGAAATACAAATCAAAATCATTCTGAGATTTTACCTCATGCCCTGAAAATTCATAAAAATTATCACAACTTGGCAACAATCAGTGTTGGAAAGATTATGAAAAATGGGTATCTTGCTGGTAGAGCTGTGAAATGGTACAAAAATTTTGGAAAGCAATTTGGAATTATGAAAATAAAATAACTAAAATGTGCATACCCTTTGAATCTGAAACTCCATTACTAGATTTATATCCCAAAGAAATCATCAATAAGAAAAAAATCCCCACATGCCCCCAAAATATTTATAGTAGCTTTTTGTAATAGTCAAGAATTGAAAACTAAGCAGACTAAGTCATCACTAGATGACTAAACAAATTGTGGGATGTGAATGTAAAGAAATGTTATTATAGTATAAGAAATTATGTGTATGAGGAATATAGAGTGTAGTGAGCTGTCGTCTCCAGAAGCTGCCGGATCGCTCTCTGGGAAGAGATCTGCTGTGTCTACTCAAATCTTTAAGACAGATTCTTCTTCCTGTAGTGAACCGTTGTCTCCAGGCAGTTGCTGTTAACTCTTGTCCTTAGAAGTGACTTCCCTTCCTGCAGAGAGCCCCGTCAGGCCTGATGTAATGCAGAGAGTCTTCTTCTTTCTCTGAGAGTCCTCTCTTTTATTCTCCCAGAGAATGGGTGTGGGATAATGCAAGGGCTTCTGGGAAGAACCACCCCAGCCAATGAGCTTGCCCCCTCTATCAAGTCAACCTGAGTTCTCACCTTGTAATTGTCCAGAAAACCTCAGTTCTCACTTAGTAATCCTAACATCTCCCCCTTTCTTTTGATTTAGAACATAGGACAGTCATGACCTTGAAACATAAATCCATCAATATGGGAAGTATTACAGATAATTACATAAATGACCTTGAAACATAAATCCATCAATATGGGAAGTATTACAGATAATTACATAAATTACATAAGCACATAGTAACATAGTAACATAACACATGCTAGAAGTATATAACATAATCATAAATTGAAAATTTATAAATGTCCATAAGTCCATTGTCCATTAGTCTCATCTTGTGTGAGGAAGTCCAATGATTCCTGCTGGTTTTAAAGTTCTTTAACAGTCTTTTTATTAGCCATGCTCTTTCGGTGTAAGATATTTCTTAGATCTTCTCCTTTATTTTGAGGTCTTTCTCTTTTTCTGTCTCTCTCTGATGGACAAGGCAAATACGACTCGTTGGCACCCATCTGATTCCTTCTCCTGCTGAAGAAATACAAGCAAACCCTCTCCCCCAGGCAGTTAACCTATCTGGTCCCTTCTATTTACCACTTTCTAAATCTCTTCTCATCATCTGACAATTACATTGGATTTGTTTGCACTGGACACAGCCCTGTTGGTTTAAAAGGCCTGTATTCTCCCCAAGTGTAATCCATTTTTGCAATCTGATTGCCTTTTGGCTCACTTATCAGGTAATCCCTTTCTGCCATGTGATTGCTTTTCTGCTGGTTGATCAAATCAGAGTCCTGACCTTCTAAAGGCTCTTTGGGTGTAACATCAGCTGCCATCATGCCCCAAGTCTTTTTTGCCTGGGGCCCTGGACCTGGGCCCCTCATCCCATTTCCCTGAATTATTCTACACTCTGATGCCCAATGGAGTCCTCTGTTGCATTTTGGACATGGGGTTTTAGGTCTTCTTTCACCCTGTCTTCTCACTGTATCTCCATACCTACACTGAGCTCTTAGATGTCCAATTTTTCCACATTGAAAACATCGCCGAGTTTCTCTAGAAGGCCCTTGCCAGGAGGGACCCTGTCTTTCCACATTCATCATTGTCCGGGTGTAAAAAGCATTTGTTCCCACTGTAGCACAGCGTCTTATGATCTCCTCTAAAGGAGCATCTTTGTCTAATCCCCATATAATTCTTTTGCAAATCTCGTTGGCATTTTCCTTAGCCAGATATCTGGTCATTATTTCTGTAGCTGAATTTTCTCCAATAATTCTTTTGACAGCAGTTTGCAAACGTCCCACAAAATCTGCAAAAGGTTCATTGGGACCTTGCTGTATTTTAGTGAAAGCCTCTCCACGATCTTTCTGTCCAGGAAGGACACCCCAAGCTTTTATTGCAGCCTTAGCAATTTGTTCATATATTGTCATGGTATAATTAATCTGTTCCGAATTCTCTCCATACTGACCTTCACCAGCTAAGTGCTCAAAAGTGAATTGTGTGTTAACTCCTATTTCCAAATTGCATCTGACTTGAATTTTACATAATTCATGAAATTCCGCAAGCCATAATAAATTTTCTCCAGGTTCCAGACATGTCCTTGCTATGGATTTCCAATCATTCGGGGTTAGGACTTCATAAGACAAACCATCTAGTAACATTTTGACATAAGCTGATGTAGCCCCATAAAGGGTACAACCTTTTTTCAAATCCTTAATTTTATTCAAATCTAAAGGTGCATATCTTCTCCTTTTTTTACCTACAGAGTCAATCTCTTCAATCACAGGATATGCATGTATAAAATCACTTATATCCTGTCCTTCTCTCTTAGCTTTAACCAATGCTTTTTCTAATCTTGTCATAGGCTTAGGCTTCTTCACAGGCAATTCTGTTTGTGTTTCTGCCTCTTCCCCTCTTTCTTCCTCCATCTCTGAAGGTGGGGTTGATGTGGGCCTGTCAATAATCTGTTCTCTAGGCAGGGTTGAAGCTTCTTCAAGAGAATCATACCATAATTCCTCATTTAAATCCTCTTGGTCTAGGGATAGATCTTGATCTTTCCTTTTTTCCTCACACTTCCTCCTCTGTTCATTTTTAGAACTTTTCCTTCTCCTACAACTTGCTTGATAGTTTAAGGCTAATTGAACTATGTTGTAGATATAAAATACTTCTGCAGAAATTGAACGAGGCCCATTTTTTGCTTGAAATTCTTTCATTTCATATCCCACTAGCTTCCATTTATCTACATTTATCTTTTCTTCCTCTAAGAACCAAGGGGATGTGAGTCTTAATGCAGCCAAGAGTTTAGCAATCTGTACCCAGGTTACAAGTAAACTCTGCTCCTCAATTATCTTGATTATACTCTCTATAGTACCACTCCTGAATGGGGGTGGAGCTGAGGTTGCTTCTGGGGCTGGGGTTGAGTCGGCTGAGGTCCAGGGATTGAATATAGCTAACATCTGCCCCATTTCAGCTATAAGAGATTCCTGGTTTAGCCCTTAACAAGTTAAGTTCCTTATTTATCTATTAGCACACTCACTTAATCTTTAACAAAGTTTCCTCGTTACTCACGGTTCTGGGTCAGAGAGACTGAGATCTAGATCGGAAGCTTTTCCACTGGAATCAGGACCGTGTCTGTCCCTGTTCGGGCGCCAAATTGCGAAGGTCTGGTCTAGCTCCTCTTGTCAGGATAAGCAAAAGTCCTTGCCCCACGTGTGGACGCCAATTGTAACGAGCTGTCGTCTCCAGAAGCTGCTGGATCGCTCTCTGGGAAGAGATCTGCTGTGTCTACTCAAATCTCTCAGACAGATTCTTCTTCCTGTAGTGAACCGTTGTCTCCAGGCAGTTGCTGTTAACTCTTGTCCTTAGAAGTGACTTCCCTTCCTGCAGAGAGCCCCGTCAAGCCTGATGCAATGCAGAGTCTTTCTTCTTGAATCCTGGCTCTGAATCTCCTCCAGCTCTTATCCTTCTCCAGGCCGATCTGCTCTCTGGGCCCAGTGCTATCTCTTTTATCCTCCCAGAGAATGGGCGTGGGATAATGCAAGGGCTTCTGGGAAGAACCACCCCAGCCAATGAGCTTGCCCCCTCTATCAAGTCAACCTGAGTTCTCACCTTGTAATTGTCCAGAAAACCTGAATTCTCACCTTGTCACTGTCCAGACAACCTGAGTTCTCACTTAGTAATCCTAACATCAAGGCACTTATCACACATCCCTCGTTACTCACGGTTCTGGGTCAGAGAGACTGAGATCTAGATCGGAAGCTTTTCCACTGGAATCAGGACCGTGTCTGTCCCTGTTCGGGCGCCAAAATGCGAAGGTCTGGTCTAGCTCCTCTTGTCAGGATAAGCAAATGTCCTTGCCCCACGTTGGGCGCCAATTGTAGTGAGCTGTCGTCTCCAGAAGCTGCCGGATCGCTCTCTGGGAAGAGATCTGCTGTGTCTACTCAAATCTTTAAGACAGATTCTTCTTCCTGTAGTGAACCGTTGTCTCCAGGCAGTTGCTGTTAACTCTTGTCCTTAGAAGTGACTTCCCTTCCTGCAGAGAGCCCCGTCAGGCCTGATGTAATGCAGAGAGTCTTCTTCTTTCTCTGAGAGTCCTCTCTTTTATTCTCCCAGAGAATGGGCGTGGGATAATGCAAGGGCTTCTGGGAAGAACCACCCCAGCCAATGAGCTTGCCCCCTCTATCAAGTCAACCTGAGTTCTCACCTTGTAATTGTCCAGAAAACCTCAGTTCTCACTTAGTAATCCTAACAATAGAGAAGCATGGAAAGATCTATATGACCAGATATAGAGTGAAGTAACAAGAGCCAAGAAAACAATATACACAATCACAATAATGTAAATGGAAGTAATATACCAACAAGTCAAAAGTAAATGTAGCAAAACTGCAAAGAACAAACAGGATTTGAAAAAAGAGATATGAGAAGACATTCCCAACTTACCCCTTTGTAAAGTGAGAAGTCCACAGGAATTAGATATTGTACATGTTTTCAGACTATTTCAGCAATCAATAGATCAGTTGTGCTGAATTGTTTTCCTAAGAAAATATTTCATATATTATAGCTTTCAGAAAGAGTTAAGGGGAGGGAACCACATTTTTAAAATAATAGTTTTTTTTTTTTATTTTCAAAATGCATGCAACATTCATCCTTTCAAAACCTTATGCTACAAATTTTTCTCCCTCCCTTTCTCCCCTCTGCCCTAGACAGCAAGTAATCTAATATAGGTTAAACATGTGCAATTATTCTAAACATATTTCCACATTTATAATGCTGCACAAAAAGGAAAAAAATGAAAGAAAAAACAAACAAGCAAACAACAAAAGGTGAAAATGCTATGTTGTGTTTAGTCCCCACATAGTCTTCTTTCTGGACGCAGACAGTTCTCTCCATCACAAATCTATTGGAATTGGCTTGAATCACCTTATGAGGTTAAAAAGAGCCATGTTCATCAGAGATGACCATCCTATAATCTTGTTGCTGTGTGCTGTTCTTTTGTACTTCAATTAGCATCAGTTAATGTAAGTCTTTCCAAACCTTTCTGAAATCATCCTGCTAATCGTTTCACATAGAACAATAATAGGGAATTGTATTTTTCTTATGATTATGAAAAATTTACAATTCTTTTGAAATCTATTCATATTCTTTGTCTACTTATTTGAGAATGGCTATTAGACTTCTAGTTAATTATGGTGTTGTATGCATTTCACATTTCACTATGCTGGGAGAGGGAGTAGAGATTACATAAATGCATTTAATTGAGATAACACTGTTTAGGCACTGTGGGAAGATTTTTAAAAATATGACAAAAAATGGACCCTTCTCTCAAAAAGCTTAGATTCTAGGTAAGGAAGGAAAATGTGCATAAAATGGCAACGTGATTATCAAGTCTTAGATTGTATAGTAAGGAAAAATTAATTTCTAGAAAAATAAACCATTTTAGGATACAGTATGATTATATTAGATCTGTCTTTGCTGATAAATATACAAATACAATGAAGTACTTCCACAAAAATCATTCTCCAGCATCTTCAATGTTGTATAAAGGTGAGCCTCTCTATTCCCCAATATTATGCCCATAGAAGGCAAACTAGAAAGACTTTTAGCATAAATCAGATGAAAGATTCCATGCTTCTTATCCTAGAGATGGCCTTGCTTTCATGGAAAGGATCAGTACCAGAAGGTTGTTCATCAGTGTTAGCTCTGAGACAACACACACATATTCTGTTTTTTGCTTCAGGCTCAAAGCTTTTCCAACTTGGTAGAACCTGCCAAAGTCTGCCTTCTATTCTCATAGTCTTTGAGAACCAAGGGCCATCTCTTTCCTCGCAATCATATTAGTCATAGTGATCAACCAAATAGGAAAAAATTCAAAATGCCTCTCAGTTCTATCTTCCTCAATGACAATGGAGGTGGGACTAAGGGTTAGGAAGGGAGTTGAAGATGCTAAAAATCATAACTTTTTTATACCAGCTACTAGCTACAAATATTAATTTAATATTGGTACTTGATATTTGATCTTGAGCTGATAGTGATGAAAGAAGATTCATATCATTATTGAAATCAGAAGATATAAAGAAATTATACTTTGTTTCCACCCATTCTAATCCATCCTCAATTCATTTGCAAAATGATTTTCCTAAGCCTAGTTTTGACCATGTTACTCCCCTGCTCAATAAACTCCATTAATTTCCTCTAACTTCAAGGATCAAATATAGTCTGCCATATATAATTCTTTACCACAGAGTCCCCTCCTACCTTTCCAGTCTCCTTACTTGTGATTTCCCTCCATGCATTCCACTATTCAGCCATTCTGGTTTACTTAATATTGCTTATACCCCACATTCCCATCTCTATGCTCCTGGACTGACTATTCCATAGCTCTCCCTCCCGACCTCATCTCTTAGAATCTCAGGCTTCATCTAAGATTCAGTTCAAGTGCCATTTTCTGCAAGAAAACATACTTGGACTAACTCTTTTTAGGGTGCTATATTCCTGTTAGGATTAGCCCACCAGATAATGGTATCATTGCCTTTCCCTGCTAATTCCTTTTTAAGACTAGTCTACTTTAAATTTATGGATGTAGGCTGCCGTTAGTAGCATAATAAAGCTTTGCTTCTTGATTTGGAGAAAGCCTAAGTTTACAGGTTATTTTGAGACAATCTGCAACACCAGCCTGTAACCCCAATATATTTTTGGGATATTACTTCACATACCCCATCATATTTTGATGGCCCTGTCTGAGGAGCAAAGCCTGACTGCATTCCCATAATCTCAACAACACTACCATCTGACGTAGAAGAAAATGAAAACAATCTTGTTTCTGACATGCTTGACAACAGCCACCAACTTATGGAGACAACATTGCCTATCTGAAAGACTCTGATGATAGAACTAAAGAGCAGGTTCTACCGAGCTGGAAAGGCTATGAGCTTGAGCTTGAGAATGGACTGTGCGTATTATCAAGTTCATCCTAATTTTGGAGAGACTCATCACGATGGTTATGGAATCACGAGTTTTTTGACTACAGCAACTCACAGACAGAGAGCTAAGTTGTAAAGAGGCTGTAATACATTTCAGTGGAGGGACTGCCCACCTCAATAACATCACAAATCCTTGAAATATTGAAGTATGGCCATGAAAAATCAGGGAGAAAAGAACACAAAAGTATAACTTTGCATTTGAGCTAGAAACTTCATTTTCTTTTTTCCATGGTTCTTATTTTCTTTAGGAAAAAAATGAAATTCAAGAACAGATTAAAAAAAAAAAGAAATAAAACATTTTTGTTCACCTTGGTGCTAGAATTTTGTTCTCTAAGGTTAACTTCCATCTACATTATATTTATCTTGTATGTTCTAATTTATAAGCTTTTTGAAGGCAAAAACTATTTTTGCTTTTTTTGTCATAGGCTAGTGTTCAGCACAGTGCTTGGCATATAATAGGAGTTTAATATTTGTTAAATGATTGTAGACTACTTGGAAGATTTGTGACATTACATCGAGAAAATTTTCTGTAATCATTTACTAAATGTCTACTCTATGATGAAAATTAGGGAAAATAAGACAGAATAATCCCTTTCCCTTGTACAATTACCAGTCTGGCATATAAATGGGCGGAAGGAAAGAAAGTAAAAAACATACAGAGATAACCAACTGTGCAACAATGTACAATAAGTGCATTAGAAAATTGCTAAACACATGGTTCCAGAAGTCTTGAAAAGGAAGGTTTTTACTGACATGGGTTATCAGGGAAGGTATCATGAAAATTGGCATTTTTTTGAGCTTTAAAAGATGGAAAAGAATTCAGTAGGTGAAGAGAGCAAAATATAAGTTCTTATAATATATTATCTGAATAAGCTTTTCAATTTCAGAGTCCTGCAGAGGTGTTAAATGAACCAGATAAAGGCCTCCAGTACATCTGGTGAATTCTTTATGGAAGATTTATACAAAGACATTAAAAAGAAATATATAGGATGAGAAGGCAAGCCCAGGTTTCACATAACGTGCATTCATGGAACAGATAAGGACATAGATGAAAACCACAAATCCATTAAAATATCAAAGTATAATAAAAATCATTTCATTTTTTCAGCTCCACCATTCTGATTAGATATAGCCTTATCTTCCAAAGTCAATGTTTCATGATTTCACGGAAATATTGGTTGTATAAAACAAAATGTATCTATTTTAAAAAAAAGTTTATGATACACACATAGGCATATTTATAAAAAATATATTTTTCTCTTTTTTTAAAAAGGAGGAAAATAACAGATAACATATTTATTGCTTTGGCACTTTTTGACACAAAGTCTGGGAGTTCATTTGATATTTTATTGTGCTGCAGGGAAAGTAACAATATAGTAACCAGTATTATGTGGGACTTTGTATTGTACTATCTTCTCACAGAGAACTGTAACATTTTTTGATAGAGGAATGCCTGGATAAATTCCAGTCTTGCCTCAGGTTATTGGAGGCAGCTGGGACAGCTTCATGATTGACCTTGTGAGTATCTGAGATTAAAGCAGACTGAGTGAGCCCCAATGTAAACCAAAAGGTTTCTGTTTGTTACAGCATTTCATATCTATTTGGCTATTTTGAGATCCTACAGATGAAGGATGAGACTTATTATTGAGCCATAGCTCCCTGGGTCACCTTGGACCAACCTCAAGTATGCTCAGAAATAAAGTCAGTGTTGGCTGGGCAATTTGTCCCAGAAGTCAACTCAGATGGTGCCAGTTATACATCTCTCCTTTGCCTCCTTTCCTACAAGTTTTTAACTCCTTCATAACTAGCCTCCAAATCTCTGCGATAATTCTTTATTTACTCATAGAAACAATTCACAACTGAGCCTTTACTTCAGCAGGACTCAGACTTAATCCCTAATTCACTGAAATAATTATTTTCTTACTGAAAGAGTTCTCCACTGGGATCTTTACTTCTACAAGAGAACCTTACACTCCTCATAATTCATTCTTTATCCCATTTATACCAAACTCTAAATAATCTCTTATTTTTCCAAGCCTCTAGTAGCATGTGCACCCTCTTACCATCTCAGCTAAGAACCTTATTCTCTCACCCAAAACAAACAAAACTAAAGCCATTGTCTGAGAACTCTCTTCTTCCTTTCTCATATTGTATCACCATGATATCATCCTCCACTGTGTTCTGTTTTACTCCAGGCTCTGATGAAGAGGTTGCCTATTCTTTGCCAAGGGAATGAACTTCTGAGTCTATCTCCTTCCAAATTCCCAACAGCAGATTGTTTTCACTATCATTGCCATACTATCTCCAATCTTTACTTTCTCTTAATCTACTGGATCCTTCTCTACTGCCTATATACTTGTCCAATTGTCATCTATCATAAAAAAACCAAAACATCCTCATTTGATCCTTCTATCCCTACTAGCTATCTTCCTAAATTTCTCCTCCTCTTATTGGCTAAACATCTTGGGAAAGCTATCCATGCTTAGTTTCTACACTTTTTCTTCTCTCACTCTCTTCTGAATCCTTTTTAATCTGATTTCTAACTTCATTATTTAACTGAAACTGGCCTTACTAAAGTTATTTTTGATCTCTTAATTGTCAGATTTTATGTCCTTTTCTCAATCTTCATCCTTCTTGATCTCTCTGCAGCATTTAATACTATCAATGACATTTTCTTCCTATTCTTTCATTTTTTTTTTTTATTTTGGTGACATTGCTTTCTCATAGTTCTTCTTCCTAATTGATTTGTTGGATTTTTGTTCGTGTCATACCCACTAACTATAGTTGTTTCCCAGATCTCTATCCTGAACCTTCTCTTCTCTATATACATTATCTCACTTAGTAATTTCATCAGTTCCAATGGTTTCAAGTATCACCTCTATGCCGATAATTCCCAGATCTATTTATCTAACCCTAGTCTCTTAAGTTCCAAGTTTGTATCATGAACTACCTATTGAACATTTTGAACTAGAAATTTTATAGACATCTCAAACTCTAAGTGTCCCAAACAGTACTTATCTTCTGTCCTCCATGACACCCTGAACTATTTCCCTTTTCACACTTCCCACCATCCTCACTGAGGTAAACCTCAATATTATCTTCAACATTGACTCCATATATCTAAATAGTTGCCAAATCATATAATTTATGCATCTATAACAGCTCTTATATATCCTTTTATCTCCCTTAACCAAGACACTAACTAATTCTAGACCCCATTACCTCTTATGTTACTATAATGTTCTTTTATTTGGTCTCTGCTCCTAATTCTTCCTGTAAGTAAGGTACACCCATTTCAGATTGCTTTTATATATTGTCTTCCCTCATTAAATTGTAAGCTCCTTGAAAGCAAGAATTTTTTTTCTTCTTTTTTAAAGCCCACAGCTGAGCAGCAGCACTTGGCACATAGTACATGCTAAAAAAAATGGCTATTGAATTTAATGTAATTGATAATCTTAGAATATTGCACTTATTGCAAAAGTCTTCTAGAGAATCTTTCACTAAGAAAATGGCCTTAAGGACAACTCCAGATCAGGATAACCTTGATCTCAGGAATGGGAAAAGGGTATAAGCAACACTAGAGGAGGAAAAAAAAATACTAAAACAGAAAAAATAACTTTCTGCCTGTCCCCTTGCTTTCAAAAGAGCAATATGATAACTTTCTGAAAGAATAGAAGACATTAAAGACCAGAAATATTAGACTTCCCCTTTCTTTTCCAAATCAGATCTTACTTAATGATATGATCTATTCATTGATTGTCAAACCCTTGAAGATCATAGTGAGTGGTCAGATATTTTCTTGTTCTTTCTTCCTAAATCTTGTCAAATTATTCTGGCTACTGTACTTCCCAGGAGGATAATGAATCCAAAGACTTTGTGTGGAGCTATATTTCCCTGGGGTTTTTATGAAGTTCAGGGTTAGGTTCTGTACACACAGAGCTCATCCGAGTGGCAGAAAGATGTTTTTCAAATTTGGCATAGGAAAATAAGAAAATTGGCATAAGGAGGATATCTTACAACTGATCTCAGTTCTTCATCACTGAAGACGATTTCCTTGTGATGGATATCTTTGCTATAAAACATGATGCCCATATTCTTCCAGATTAAGGAAAAATGGGGAAAAACTGCATTTTAAAAATTGGTTGAAGAAATTCTGATTACTATAAAGGAGAATCTCTTGAGGAATATTTGGCTAGAAAAACTGCCCGTTGTTATATGTGATATCAATCAGTGAACATTCTAAGTACCTACTATGTGCTGGGCACTATGTTAAAAAGTTCTGGAGATACAAAAAAAAAAAAAGAGATGAGATAAGACCATCTCTGACTTCAAAGAGGTCACAATATAATGCGACAGAGATGAACAAATATGAACAAACAAGCAATATACAAATAAGGTAAAGAGGAAAGGATTAATAGAAGGAAAACAATACTTAATTTTTTCTTGACCTTCTTTGAATAAAAAGTTCAAATGAAAATTCCTACCCTGATATAATTAAAATGTCTCATGTGCTAGATCACACTCACTGTTCTGGTCCTGATGACAAACTATGTGCTGACCAACAGATAAGGTCAGTGAGAATGGAATCTGGGGTAATTTATATCGTCTAGAAACTTCCCTGGATGCTACTGGATGATCC
The DNA here is from genome assembly GCF_048593235.1 of Sminthopsis crassicaudata. NCBI lineage: Eukaryota > Metazoa > Chordata > Mammalia > Dasyuromorphia > Dasyuridae > Sminthopsis > Sminthopsis crassicaudata. The sequence goes on from NC_133617.1 coordinate 509,189,811, forward strand.
TACATAAAATGGCAGAAAAGTTACATGATGCTTTTTTATTTTTCTTCTTTAATGTTTCCTCATTGTCTTTTTTCAAGAGATGAAAGCATTTTCCTTTCTTTTGCCTTATAAATTAAGGCTTCAGACAGCCAACTGGTGTTAGTTCACTGATTATTTTTTCTTATAATAGGAAGCAAGAATTGGGTAATTCAGATTCAGGATCAGCAGCTGGGCTGGACCTTGATCAGTCTCATATTTTACAGGTCTTGTGCACTGGCAGGCTTCCTGTATGTAAAAATTTTCAAATTTTGTATTTGCTTTTCTGGCAGGATCATGATTCACTATTGCCAATTTCAGCAGAATTTTATCAGTAGAAATTGATAATCTACCTTCCTAAAATGCCCCTCACCTCAAAATTCATAGACTCATTTCCTTATGTGACTCATTTAATTAATGCTTACTTTCAATTTGAGGGTAGGAGATGCATACTTCATTCCAGACAATCTTATCACAAATATTTTTTTTCAAAAAATCAATCCATTGTATTTAGTGATCTTTATACTGTGAATAGACCATCAGCTGTGGAGTCAGGAGGACCTGATTTCAAGTCCAACCTCAGATATTTAGTAGCTATATGATTCTGGGCAAGTCACTTAATCTTGTTTACCTCAGTTTCCTCATCTGTTAAATGAGCTGAAGAAGGAAGTGACAAATCACTCCTGCCTCTTTACCAAGAAAATTCCAAATTGGGTCATAGTTAGACATGACTAAAATTACTTAACAATAACAAGGACAATGTACATTAGAATGTGTTTTTTTCACTTGCTTTTTACTTCCCAAAACATTAGTCATACCAAAAGAATTTGCTTTTGATTCCTAGTTTAGCAACCAGACTAATTCTAATGCACAAATTACATTCTGTACAGCCAACCAACATTTCACCTTCCATTTTTAGCTGAGCACCCTTAATCCTCTTCACTCAAATTCTGTCTAACTTGTTTAAAAATGTGTGTTTTTTCTACCCTCAAAATCTGTAAACCTATGAGAACTACGGCAACACAACCCCAATGATGATCTAGGGGAACTCATCAATTTGCAGAACCTAAACCCTTCTCTGGGAAAAGCAGAATAGCCAGTACAATTTTATTGACTGAGTTCTCCAGGATTATTTTGAAGTCTGTAATTGTAATATAGGGGATATGTCATCAGAAAATTTATGAAAGACAAGATGTTTCAGGTATGTAATTCTATCTTAGTCTAGGTCATATCTTGGTAAGTACTTTGTAGGTACTTAATTTTTGAAGCTTGCAGTGATATGTTGTACAGTTTCTGCCTCTATACATAATTCACATTGGCTACTAAGTGAAGGGCCCCTAAGTATAACCCTTTTATAAATTAATCCTGAATTACCACCATAAAATATTCCATTTATACAAACAAATCTGCACAATTCAGCCATTTATTCAATGTTTCTTTGTCTACATATTGTTGGCAGAGCTCATGGAGATGTTGCCCATAGAGGGACTTCTGACTGCATTCTTAGATATTAACCATTTCATAGACTCCATTCAGAAGTAAAACATTTCTAGTTACATTCTACAAATCCAGTAGCATGTATTGTTAACAATATGACTTTTTTGTCAATGAACTAAATTATGTCTGCTTATTCTGAAAATATTTCTGTAGGTTTCTGACTTTTATATCATATGCTCTAAAAATGTTTAATCAGTCCTCTTCCTCCATTTTGGTGAAATATAAATATGTGTGTTAGGGTGATGAGCCAGTTTTTCATTAATAAGATATGGGTTTATTAGACTTCTTTCCAAAAATGTTATGCTCCATTTTGCAATTCCAAAAGAGCACATTAGGACTGGCATTGCTTTAAATATGTTATTCCCGTTCTACTCTGATTTCAGGATGCCAGTAAGTCTCTTATTTAGACACAGATTCCTCTTCAGTATCTTTATGCACTATGTGTAAATATATTTTCAGCTATTGGTTTAATGTGTTCTGAAGATTCAAGACCAATACCTTTTGTCTTTATCATTCTTTGTCGTACATTAAGAATTTTATTATAGAGTGTGTCCAAATGACATTTTGCCATCAGTGGATAAAGATTTCATGAGGAGGAAGCATTGTTTAATATGGATTTCATTAGGATCATATATCTTGATGCCATCCATGTACATCAAGTGATTAATAAGCTCTTTGGGTTTTACTTCCTCTTTTATTTAGAAACATTACTTGGTTCTATTTAAGGGAAATTATGGTGGAATTAAGGCTAGGTAGAATAGAATGGGCATGAACTATCTCCCTGAATAATGTTGTATTTTATATTAAGTGTTATAGATATTATTATAGTAATAAAATATTTTAAATTGACAACAGGTTTTCTTTTCTTTTCTTTTTTTCCTTGAGGCTGGGGTTAAGTGACTTGCCCAGGGTCACACAGCTAGGAAGTGTTAAGTGTCTAAGATTAGATTTGAACTCAGGTCCTCCTGAATTCAGGGCTGGTGCTCTATCCACTGCGCCACCTAGCTGCCCTGACAAGAGGTTTTCAAATGGACATCAAATACTTTCTCACTATATTAATGACTATTTCCTATATGTGTAGCATGAATAAGTCAAGAGTACTGAAAGAAGTTCAATAATTGTTGAATATTAATGTTTCTCTTTATACCTCTGAGACTTTTGTTACATTATTTTTGCTCCTCAAATAACATATGTTTTTCTTGTACATGTAGATTTGTTTTAGTCCTACAAAGTACATTATATACCTTGTATAGATTATTTAAAAAATGCAATTGGTCTGTATTTGGAGTGTTACTGAAGTTTTTCTCTTTGAGTAATAGATACATGCTGTTAAGAAAAATACCAATAGGATTGTGCCTAAGAGGAAGCTGTAAAGGATTTTGCTAGTGATTCATTGTCCAATGTGGAGCATTTGAGTCAGTGATAATAGATCTTTCCTGGGCTTGATAATTTTCAGTTTTGAAAAAACACTAGAGTTTTAGTCACTTCCCTTGATCTAAAATGTTCTACCATTCCTATACATTATATAGGATGTTCCAAAAGTATTAATACAATTATAAACTTATTATATTTTAAAATTTTAATAATTTAAGTAAATATAATAATTATTATTATTTTAAAACTTTCATTTCTTTAAAAGTTTTAATAACTTAATGACTTTTGGAGCACTCTGCATTAACAATGCACAAGCTTTCTGATTCTTATTTGCTACAAGTTGAGTTTTCCTTGTGTTACACTTCCTGTGCCTATAAAGATGACCTTGATTTCGCTTATCTTCCTTTTTAAGATATCTTCTTTAACTTTTGATTTTTTTATTTCTTTGGTTATTGTAACAAAATGTTTGGTTGATACTTCATTGTCTATTTGGTTCTTTAAGCTGCTTTGACACCATATACCATTTTAACTTTTAAACTTTTGCTTCAATTCTTAAATAAATCAAGAATTTCTCATTTGCTTTTGTTTTCTAGATTCCTTTCTACATGATTCATTTTTTTTTCTTTTAGCATTGTGGTATACAAATTTTCTATTGTGTGTGCCAGTTTTTAAATGGTGTTAACTTCCTAATAATTACTATTATTAAATGTGGGTTATAATAGTTATTAATCTTAGTTATTTGAAATAACCTAAAGGATTCAGCAGAATCAGAATTATAAAATTTTGCTTGTCCCAGGAGGAAGGGAAAATTGTCTTTTGTAACTAAGTAATTCCATAGATCTTATAATAACTACTTGTTCTTGACTTGAAGAAGATGTATCATTTCTACATTCTGAACATCCAAAAAAATCTATCCCAGTCTAGTGTATTAAAATACAAGAATTTGCTTTATATTTGCAAGACAGATTGATCAAGGACATTCCTGATTTATTTAATGATTTCCCCATACAATTGAGATGCTCACAGGCCATGGATCTTTGTTTAGATGAATACAAGGTACTCCTCCCCAAGGAGGTCACCATGCCCACCAGCACCTTACTGACAGAATCTTAGAAATACTGAGTATCTCCAAAGTAATTAATTGTCTAAGTCTTAGTAGAATAAACTTTTGTCAGAGAAGGTACCCCTCTTCATGATCTAGAAAATGAATCAATTTAATAGTTCTTTCTGTCTCTATCTTGGATACCTGGATTTTAGAATAACAGAATATCACACACAGCAGAGTAAATCTTTATTCTGAGACTGGAAATTGATTCTTCATTTGAGTTTTTTGCTTCTTGTACAATTTATGTGAGTAGAACTAAAGGAATTTAAATGGAAAGAGCAATGACCACAAAATAATCAAAAGTAAATTTTACAAAATTGCAAAGGGCAAATGTAATACCAAAGAGATATGAAAAGACATTCTGTTATTCTTTGTAGGTTGGGAAATCCAGGAAATAGAACACTGTATATATTTCCAGACTTTTTTTACATATTAATAGGCTTTGCTTCATATTTTTTCCTTTAAAAAATATTACTTCTTATAATGGATGGCTATCTAGAAGGAGGATAGGGGTAGGAAAGTCAGAGGAATTTTGGTGATATGAAAACAAAAGATAACAGAAGTTCAGTCAAGAAAAAATAGGGAAAGATTGTTCTGTACCCGATATATATTTAGTACATTGAATGTTAGTGCAAAAGTTGCTTTACTCAATTTTACTTAATTTTAAAGCAAAAGCATTAACAAATGGGTTCCCATGGAAGAAACTCTTTGCATCCTATTAGGTGTTTACCTAATTAGGCTGAGAGAGATTGAGTATTTTGAAAAGTAGATTATTAGTACATTACACTCAGAGAAAAGACAAAGAAAGGGAGGAAAAGAGAAAGAGAGAGAGGGAGGGAAGGAGGGAGGGAAGGAAGGAAAGGAATAAGAGGGAGAGAGAGGGAGAGGGAAAGAAAGAGGGAGAAGGAGAGGGAGAAGAAGAGGGAGAGGGAGACTTCCAGATATATAGTGGTTAATTCCATTACTGGAAATGATTTCTGAGTCTGTTGACAAAAGTATAAAGAATCATATATAATATTCTGTTCTAATAGGCCAGAGCTTCAAGAGAGGAGAAAACAAAACAAAAAGAAACAAAAAACCAACAAAAAAGGAAAAACCAATGGTTGGTTTGGGGTTTATTTGTGGAAATTGTCTCTTTTCTTGAGAGTATGCTCCTTACATGATGCATTCTAATCCATAAATTTTTGTTAAGATACAATACCTGAAAAAAAATTATCCATTCTAGTTGAAAAGTTGAAAAAGTCTATAATTCTATAGGATTGGATTACATCTTTGCATTTTCACCCCTCAGCTTTTTGTAAAATTTTCCTTGAACTCCTGTGCTTATAATACCAAGCATTTATTCCTCCCTGCTTTAAGGATTTCTTCTTTAATTTATTTTCCTACTTGAAATTTTTCCTAAAGCAAAATGAAGTAAAGGTCTCCTCCACCTTCAATTTCTTTGAAACAGACAATCATACACCTAGGCCCTAAACCCACAAACACCAGATTTATCTATCATGCAAAGGAATGTAGAGAGATGATCCTTTCTGTTTAAAGACCTTGCTGTTTTTACTTGTTTTGTTATCTTGTTAGTTTGTCCTTGCACTGAGTATTGAATCAGAGATATTTATCTTAATTTGAATACCTGGGATCTTGCTATTTGTTTTAGAATGTAAATCCTTATACCAAAGGGATTTTTCATCTCTCTGAAGCAGCATGTCATGTATGCATGGGAACTTATTAAATGTTATATGAAGAGTTAAGTATCCATTGACTTTTGGCCCTGTCCTGTCCTCCATCTTTGGCCTGCTGCCAAAAGCCACAAGAGGGTAAGTGCTTTTTGTTCCCAGTCCAATGTTCTAATCTAGTAGGACACAAAGTTCTCAGTGGGCAGCTCTGGGCTTCCATGGACTGTTTGGCATTAGTGAGTCATAGATCACTTCTAATTTCTTCCCTTCTATTCCTTCATTCTGTATTCATCCCTCCTCATCCCTTTCAGCATTCCCAGGTCCCACTGGAAAGAAATTACTTATCCAATTTTTTTTGTTCTCTCAGAGGTCCCTTTTCTCTCTTTCCTAAAGGTATTTTGCCTATAACCTTTCATAATAGAAAGGAGACAGGTCCATAGGCCTTGAAAGAAATAAAATGAAAAGAGGGCAACCCTGATTTTAGGGAGATATAGTCTCCCTACCCCATCAATGGCAGATACATTTCCATATTATGATTTTCTACTTTCTCTCCAAAGAGGTTATAATTTGAGACTCTATGGCATTCTTTTAATAAGAGATGCAAAATGGCCATTCATGGCCAGCTATATATCTAATGCAACCAATATTCTTAGACAATGAGAAAGACTGGCTAGGGAAATTATTCTGGTAAAATCAATAGATCCTATTCAATAAGTATTTATTAGGCAAATAAGATGTGTAAGACTTAATCAAATAGAGTACTTGACCTCAAGGACTTTACATTCCACAATGTGTAAAAATAAATAAAAAGTAGATATGGATGAGAAGTATATATAAGTAGAGATAAGAGATTTTGTGAAAATTAAGGCATGGCAGTTTCCATGTTGCCTATCCTTTGAAATCTAAAGAAAGGCCCAGGAAGAATTTTCAGAAGTCCTCCATTAGAGGACTCCCATTAGACAAGACTATACTTACCAGTGGGTAAAATAAGTGACCATTTTTAGAAATTATTCTACACTCCAGATAAGTTGGATTAGTTGTTGCTCATTGAAAATGTCAGTTTTCAGAGTCATGGCACATGAAAATGAAAAATATTAATAAAAACTTATTTTAAAGAGAAAAGGGCTTCCTTATACCCAATATATATTTCATACCTTGAGTACTGGGCAAGAAGTGGGGACATACTTTAATTGATTTGGGGTTCCCTGATTCATGAACCTTAAATTTAAATTTTGCTTTTAAATTGCATTAACAAATAGGTTCTCATGGAAAAAAAATTCTCTGGAGTCTTATTAGCTGCTTTCCTAGTTAGGGTGAGAGGGATTGAGTATGTTGAAAGGTAGATTATTTTGGATATGTGAGAAGGGGGGGGAAGAGAGGGAGGGAGGGAAGGAGAGAGGAAAAGAGAGAATCATGCTTCCGGAGAAATGGTAAATAACCATTACCAGAAGTGATGTAAAAATTATGTTCTTATCTTTGAACTTTTGTTTACCCTCTTAATTTTTCCTGGAATGCCCTACCCATTTTCTTTAATTTGTTAACATTTTATCCACTTTTCAAGGCCTAAATCAAATGCCACTTCCTCAATCAACCTAAAATCATAGGAGTGAAGTCAAAAGATGGAACATCTTATTCATGGATTAGTCAGATCAGGATCACTATATCAAAGAATGAACATTGAGGAGTAAAATATAACAAGACAGGAAAAGTAGGAGAGGGGTTGGTAAAGAAAGGGTTTGAATGCCAAACAACATTTTGCATTTGATCTCAGAGGAAATAGGAAAACACTACAGTATGGGAGGGAGATGATATGATCAGAACTTTGCTTTTATAAAATTACTTTAGTACCTGAATAGAGGTTGGAATGGAGTGGGGAGAGACTTGAGGCAGACAGACTTATCAGAAAGCTACTGCAATAATCCAGGTGTGAGGTGATAAAGACCTGCACTAGAATGGTGGTAGTGACAAGGGAGAGAAGGAGGCATATTGGAGAGATGTTGCAAAAGTAAGATCAACACATCTCAACAACAAATTGAATGAGGGAATAGAAGCAAGGAGAGACTGCCTTTTCAAGGAATTTAGCCATTAAGGGCAAAGAGATATAGGCTGATAATTAGTGAGGTTGGAAGGACTGAATCTCTTATCATCTTAACCAAAAGTGAATTCTTTTTCATATTATCCCATAACACCACTCAGATTTTCACATATTGGCTGACTCTTGGACCTTATTATTTCCATTTTGATGTAAGAACAAAATGAGGTATTAATAAATTGGATTAAGGAAGAAGGTTATCTGAGCTCTTACATAGCAAGGATATACAAAGAGATGGTGAGCAGGATGCTTTTAGAAAAAAACAGAAAAGACTTATAGGAATTGAGGCAAAGTGAAATGAGCAAAGCCAAAAGTACACAGTAACATCAATATTGTACAATGATCAACTGTGAATGACCTAGCCATTCCCAACAATATAAAGATTCAAGACAATTTTGAAGGACCTGTGGATGCAAATGCAATCTACCTCCAGAGAAACAACTGATAAAAATCTAAATATAGATCAAAGTAACCTAGTTTTTTGTTTGTTTGGGGGGTTTTAAACTTTATTTTTCTTGGGTTTTTTTTTTGCTCTGTGTTTTCTTTCATAACATGACTAATATGGAAATATTTTTTGCTTGACTGCATGTGTATTTTTTATGTACCTTTATTAAATCGCTTGCATTTTCAATGATTGGGAAAGGGAAAGAGAGAGGGAGAGAATAAGAAATTCAAAATTGTAAGAAAAAAACCCAAATATTAAAAGCAGTTTTTATATGGAATTGGGGAAAATAAAATAGGATTAGTACATGTACTATAATAAAAGGTCCTACCATGTCTTTTTCAGGGCTGCTCATCTACTTTTAGCATCTAGCTCTACCTGTACTTCCAATAAGTTGTAGCATATATAACAGTCACATCCCAGTAAACACTCTCAAAAAATGAGCTAAATCATGTTGAGGGACAGCTAGGTGGCGCAGTGGATAGAGCACCAGCCCTGAATACAGGAGGACCAGAGTTCAAATTTGATCTCAGACACAACACTTCCTAGCTGTGTGACCTTGGGCAAGTCACTTAACCCCAACCTCAGAAAATAATAATAATTAAAAAAAAGAAAACAGAGAGTAACTGACAGGCCTCAAACCCATCAGTGAGTTAAGGGAATGTCTTCCTCAAGCATATGAAGACTTCTCCTGGTAGAATGGGCAAATTTAAGAACAATTTGTTCTAACAGCCAACAAGGCGACTGAAGCAGGCACTGTGGAATGCTAAGAACTTGGTCAGACATGAAGTAGCCAAGAACATCTACTGTGTCCTGGATGGAATGTCACCAGTTGTCCTAACTTTTGTCTTGCCACTGGATTTCAATAATTTCCCAGAGAGAATAAAGCTAAAAATGTATGCCCTTCTGCCTCACTTAAATCCAATTCCTAGGCAAGTCAATAATCATTCTGTGATGTCATTGGTCTTCTAATAAGAACAAAGGATGAAAAAGTATCACTCTTGTAGCTACAAGTCCCTTATCCCTTATCCCCTACTACTATATAAAGTCCCCTTATCTTCACATAGAAACTTAGCCAGGTCAATAGGACAGGATATGATGACTCTTTATGGCCTTCAAATATCCATCCACTTGGAGAGTGGGAATTACTAGGAAGTCACATTAACTTGGCCAGGGGTTACCAAGTAAGTTTCATCAAGGGAGGCCAAATTTGAGCCTTGCCCCCGCCACTTCCAGGCCAATCTAGGACTATTTTTTCCCCTTTTTCCTAAACTATACTGGGGAGAGAAGAGGGAAACACTGGTAGATAATGATCCTATTACATACCATGTCTTATGACATGGTGGCAAAGTCCTAATGATCTCCAGATCTTCTATCGTGTAAACATTTCCAGGTTTTTACAGACAATCCTTCTGGCATAAGCAGTACTAAGAGGAAAAGAAAAAGAAAAATAGTATAGGTGCCACCTCCTTCCCCTACATCTTTAATCCCCCAATTCTCATCCCCCATTGCTGCCAAAAATCACCACAGAGAAAAAAAGAATAAATAAAAGATTTTGTTTTTGTTTTACTTGTGGAGTAAAAGAAAAGCCAGAAATTTCGAGTTTTTTGGAAGGACCAAGGTTCAGATTTCAATCACCTGCTAATCCTTATGTTGGGGAATGATAAATCTTTTCAGTCTAATGCAAACTAGAGACAATGAACTGGAGCAGGAAATACCAGGAAAATCAGGGATGGGGCACAGATGATGATACTTTCAGAAGTCACAGATTCTTCCGATATAAGGTGATAACAATGAGGAAGAGCAGCACCAGGAACATAAGAGCCATGTCACAGTTGATTTCTGAAAGAGTGTACAATTCTTTATCATGCATCAGGGTCATCTAGTAAAGTGACCTATTGCATGCAGCCTGACCCAGGAGCTAAGTGAATATCAAGACTTTCCCATTACCCACTCAGTACTCCTTGGCTTACCCAACAAAACTCTCTCTCCTTGAAAGCCACATCAGTGAAATAATACAAAATCTTTGAATTTGTTGTCTCCTTCCACAAGAGCAAAATAAAGGGTTTCCCTTGCCCCTCATTGACAGATGTAGAATTATCACTGAATATGGTAGAGGCTTTCCTTTCTTCCAAGTAAATCACATACATTATGGATATATAGTAAAAGGTTCACATCTCTCGTGTTGTTAGAAAGCAGGATACCTCCAGACAATATTACTGCTCAGTCCTCAAGCCCTTTCTGGGAAGGAATTGTTCCTTCCAAAAGGAAGGGAAACCTGCCTACTGAGACGGATGTAGGTGATTTCTACAAGTAGTACAAAGTCCTCTGAGTAAGCAAAGTCCTTGAGGGTGAAACATCTTTCTGCTGGGAAAGGAAGAAGGAAGGACCAGAAGAAGGCCAACCAGAACCATGTCTAAAAACAGTCATATTTATTAGGGAAATCTTTCTAGAGATTGTGTCTCAGAAATCCCTGGAATGGTGAATCTTTTTCCTTCCTAGAGTGTCATTGATTTGTTACAGATATGGATTTGGGACACTTAGATACCTGAGATGGACAGACAGAAGCATAATGAAGCAGCTGTTGGTTAATAAGAACAAATCTTTTACTCTAAGATGATAAGAGTTCCATTTTGCCATTTAAGAATTTGTTGATACAATGAGATGATTTAGGTCAATTCCAATAGATTTGTGATGGAGAGAGCCATCTGCATCCAGAGAGAGAACTATGAAGACTAAATGTGGATCATAACAGTATTTTCATCTTTTATTGTTGTTGCCTTGCTTTTGTCTCATTTTTTTTCCTTTTTTGATCTTATTTTTCTTATGCAACATAATAGATGTGGCAATATGTGTAGAAGAATTGCACATGTTTAACATATATTGGATTACTTTCTGTCTCGAGGAGGCCAGTGGGGGGAAAAGAGGGAGAAAATTTTGGAATAAAAGGTTTTGCAAGGGTGGATGTTGAAAATTATCTTTGCATATATTTTGAAAATAAAAGGCTATTATTTTAAAAAATTAAATTTGCCCCATTAAAAATAAAGAATAGGTTGATAATCACATGGGTTTGGTGAATGCTCCAAATGGCTCAGGGAACACAACTGAGCAAGAATAGCTTCCTTGTCCTTAATTAGGAGGAATGGTATAGTTCTGTGCCAAGCACAACATGGCAACACCATATCAATATCCATATTGACACTAAAAATCTAGCCTCAGCTATTCCTGTGATGTCTCCAACATGTTTCTTTAAGCTATGATGTCTCTGGAACACCCCTCAAACAATTGTATATACTGGAAGGAAACAGCAAAAATCCCTCCACAGATTCTGACCCTAAAGGGGAAAGGCTTGGATTGTCTAGATCTTTGCTCTTCAGGCCTCAGACTACTTGGGCAAACCCGTGGCCATAGTCTAGGAATCCATGTAAATAAAGATGTTCTTTTCCCTTCCCTCAGAGCTCTCTTATACACCAGTCAAGAACCCTCTTTCCCTAGTGTAGCTATCCCTGTTAATAAATTAATGCTGCTAAAGTCCTGTTGCTTATGTCTCTCACAACAGATGTAGCCTGTAGTAAACCAGGTTAAAATCACATTACTCAGGAGCCAGATCCTTGATGGGTTATTGATGAATTTCCCTGTATGGTTTTATTAGCACTCTATATACTAGATGTCAATTGCTTTCTTATCAAACCCATATTTCAGATTCTAAATCCAAAGCTCCTTCTAGGAAAGGCTATCATTGTTCTCTGCCCACCTAGTAGGGCAGCTTACTTTTTAATTCCTCCCCACCCCCAATCTTCTCAGTAGTATTTGTCGGAGTCCCAATCTTTTGCTTAAATGTCACCAATTGATCAGCCCACATCTATACAGTTGTATGATAAGAGACTCGTATTTAAAGTCTAAAGACATTTTAGCAAGACTCTACCCAAAAGGTGGGATCTGAATGCTTCTGCATTCTGGTAGGCTGTGGCAGGTACTTGAGATGGGGAAGCTGCATATATTCAACCCAGCAAAACCATTTCCTTTTAGCTTTTATCTTTTCCCTTACAGATTAATCTCCATCAGGAAGCCAGTGCAATCTCTACAGGGTCAGCTATGAATAACTCCCCATTTCAGCCAACAAAAAAAAAAAAAAAAAAGGACAAAGGAGATTCTAAAAGATTTGACTTACTTTGTAGCAGTAAGTCCCTAAAGAACTCCCTAAGTCTATGAAACTCAATAATAAAGATTCTTAGTATTGACTCTATTAGGCTATGCACTCGAAGCCATTCATGGTTCCAGTGACCCATCAGATTTTTTTTCTGTTTGAACTTCACATGAAACCTGCCCAGTTCTTTGATAATGAAGGCCCACTATGTTCTGTTTTCTCAAAAGAGAAAATCCTCCTCCTTCCAGAAGCAATAATGTCTGGATATGTGTGGGTTTTTTGCAATTATGTAAAATATTTCCATATTATTCACTTTATACTAAAAACCTTGAAGAAAATAAAAGAAAAAAATCTGAAAATAGCATCCTTCAGTCTGTATTCAATCAATACCAGTTTTTTTTTTTTTTTCTGGAAGCAGATAACATGTTTCATCATTAATCCTTTTTGGGATTGTCTTGGATCATTATATTGCTGAGAATAGCTAAGTCATTCTCAGTTCTTCATCAAACAATATTGCTGTTATTGTATACAACTTTCTCCTGTTTCTATTCACTATGCATCAGTTCATGTAAGTCTTTTCAGGTTTTTCTGAAATTATCCTGTTTGTTATTTCTTATAACATAATGATATTTCATCCCAATAACATACCACAGCTTCATTAGCCATTCCCCAACTGATGAGCATCACTTAAATTTCCAATTCTTAGCCACCCCAAAAAAAGAACAGCTTTAGATATTTTTGCACAAATAAGTCCTTTACCATTTTTGGATGTCTTTGGGCCATAGACTACCAGTGGTATTGATGGATCAGAGGGCATACATAGTTTTAGAGCTTTGGGGGCATGATTCCAAATTGTTTTCTAGAATAGATCAGTTCAAAAGTCCAACAACAGTGAATTAGTAGTGTCCCAGTGTTTTCCCACATCCCCTTCAATATCCAATATTTTCTATTTTTGTCATATTAGCTACTCTGATAGGTATGAGATGATACCTCAGAGTGATTTTAATTTGCATTTCTCTGATCAACAGTGATTTGTTTTTTTTTTTTAAAACAATAGCTTGAATTCCCAAGTTTCTTTCTTACTTCTCCTCTCATTCTCCTTTCTCATAACTCTGATCTCAGGGGGATGCAGAGAAAATTTTGGTGTAGAGACCATGTTGAGGGTTCCTGCCTGTGGTCTGTCAAACTCCTTTTTAATCAAGAGAAATCATTCATTTACTTGACCATCAACTCCATTAGCTGAGTGCTGCAGCCAGGAACTTATGTGTAGTTAATGAATGCACTGAGTCAATTTATTTTCAGTCTTATTATACTGGACTTCCAACTTCTGCAGGATGGTCAATAAATCAGGGAGTGCTCCATATAGAGGTTTCTTTATTTTCTCTAATAGCCTCCTCCAGCACTCACTGAACTAGTCCTTTCATAGAATAGGAAGCCTATTCCCTGAGCCAGAGAGAGGACTCCACATACATGATCAGAAGGGCTTTTGTCACCAGGTGCCACCATGCTGCATTCGGTCACCCTTTGACCAGGGATTCAAAACAACCTTCCTCCAATTCAACCACAATATGAGCCATAAGATCATCTCATCTTATCCCAATTACCCACTATGTCAAATGTTGGGCAGCCCTACCATTGATATCACGTTAGTTTAGGTTTGATATTGAGATAAAATGAGGTACTCAGAAGTCATTGAACAATCAACATAAAGAGGCTTACTTTTCCCTACATAAGAAAGAAATACACCAAGGATACCTTGGCATTTAACTATAAGTACAGTCTCCATCTGTTCAGCAAGGCATGGTATGGTGATTCCTATGGTCTTCAGACATCCACCAAGTCAGAGGGACTCCAACCCACATGAGTAGGGCTTTTTATGCTCCTAAGTAACCAAGAAATCACATCAATACCACATCAATACAGCAAGAATCCATCAGGAAGATACATCAAGTAAAACACAGCTTCAGCTTTGCCCTATCTTGGGATAAGCAAGTACAGTTCCTAAGTCGTTTATCTCCTTGTTCTAATCCATGGTGGAGAGGTGAAAACAAAGAAACCCTAGTAGATATTGGTCCTGTCAAACCAGTCATACTCTAATGTATACCTATGTATACCTATGATCAATATGTTTCAGGAATATTTAGATCCCACTTTCTGGATAGAGCCTCCCTAGAATGGCTTCAGACTTTAGCTATGGATTTCTCACCACACAACTATATATGCATGGACTAATCAATTAGTGAAATTTGAGCAGGAGGTCCAGACAATTGTAACTTTGAAAAATATAGCTGTCAGTGTGAATAGATGCACTAGGAAAGGGGGACAAGGTGGAGTTACAGAATCAGTTGTCCTTGTAAGGATAGAGGACAATGTATCCCTTCCCATAAGGAATTTTGGATGTGGATCCCAAAATATACTGTCTATACACACACACACACACACACACACACACACACACACACACACACACACACACACATGCCTTTTGACTGATAGATTAATAAATTTTGGTTTAATGAATAAGTGAATTTTATGGGTGCCAAAAAACCTCCTCCTCAGCTAAAAAGGTTTTCCCTGGACTATCACGACATTACAATATCTGTTAGAGCTAATTCCTTGAGTTAATACATTGTCTCAAAGAGAACCCAGTTAAAATGCAGCTATTATCAAGGGGAGGTACATGATCATATATATGAAATAATTTGCTAGTTATCACTCACTGTGCATCAGCACAGATAACTTTGAAATTACCTAGTCTCTCACCTACACTAATCTGACAAGTAAAATCTGATGAATGAGTAGAATGGGAACCAATAAAATAAAGTAGGTGGAATAGTATGAGAAGAGGGGAGGAAGAGTCAAGGTGGCTGAGAAAAGGCAGGGGAAGAGGAATAGGGAAGGTAGGTTTAGGGAGCTAGAAAGCCAAAAGCTAGCATATTAGGTGCCTTAGGTTTGAGGAAGAATATTGAAGAGATATTGAATGCAACAACTTCACCTAATTCACAATATTATATGAATTTCAAAACAAATTAATAATCCTATTCCTATCACAGCTACAAAGTGATAATAATTGGTGAATCCTACTTAAACCTTTTATCATTATAGGAGAGGTGGGGAACCAGGACATACAATTTTATTGGACTGGTGAATTCCCAATTAGGAAATGATTTGCTAATTCAGATCAGAACCTACTCTGTTACCTACAATAATGGAGTTACTTAATAACTTGTCCAAGATCACACAGCCAATATGTGTCAGAGAAAGGATTTGAAGGTAGGTTGTCCTGAATCAAAGGCCAGTTCACAACCCGCTATGCCATGCTCCTCTTACTTGGTCCAAATTTCCAAGAAAACTTTTGTTTTGCTGCTTGAATTATACAAGGTATAATTGAAATTTAGATTTGATTCTTTTCATGTCAATTTAATAAATGTGACTTTCTTACATAATATTAGTTAAATATATCTATGATATTTTTATATGTGTGATATGAGATCAACAGGCTTCTATGAAAATGCTACCAGTCATGGCATCACCTTAATGAAGTCAGAGTAGCAATTCCTAATTTGAAATAAACATGTGACAATTTTACAATGGCCATTTCTTTGCCAAAAGGTAATTCCTAGTCCAGTGGAAACCTAATCCATTCTGCTACTATGATCTAATATAATAGGGATTCCAGGAAGCAAAGAATAAAAAATGTCTTTGCTGGATAACTCACAAATAAAACGAATTAAAAGAGATTCAATCAAATTCATCTTGTTTCTCTCTAATATAAATATAGTCAAAGCTTTTTTTTTTCCTTCTGTTCATTTTCCTAGTATACAGTATCATTGGAGAAGTGCATATTTTCTCTGCATAGCTCCTGCCGTAGGAGTAAAGTTGAATTGAATAATCTTGCCCAATAATTCCAAGTGTGATTCACAAATAATTCAGAGAAAATTGTGGAGAAATTGGACTGCTTTTAAAATCTTTTAGACTTACAAAGGGAATTCACCTAAGTGATCACATACTGTCTTGGGGAAAGAGGACATCAGATTTTAGAATTATATATCTCACATTGATTTTTGTAATGATTCATTTCCAGAGAAGAAGGCTGTGTGTATTCTTCACTTGTGCAGAATGAATCTGTGGCATTGAATTTGAGCTGATATTTAGGGAGACCTATCACTGCCAAGAAAGAAAAATTCTTAAGTATTTCCTTCAGCCCTTCTGGGAAGAGGCTCTTAATAGAAAAGTGCTTTTAATATGCCTCCAAGCTACACTACACAATCATGAAACAAGAAAAATAAAGAAGCCAACTTCAGAATTAAGTGAACAAACATTTATTAAGCACCTACTGTGTGCCAAGCACTGTGCTAAGTACTAGAGATATAAAAAAGCCTGAAACAGTTCTTGCTCTCAATATAATTGGAGATACTACATACAAGCCATGTATCAACAAGATATAAGCAGGAAAAATTGAAGGAAAACACATAGGGAAAGCACTATCATTGAGGAAGTCTAGGAAAATCTTCTTGAAGAAATAAGATTTTAGGTGAGACTTGAAGGAATCCAAGGAAGCCAGAAGAAGGAAAGGACATGAGGAGACATGTTCATATGAGGAATTCCATCTAATATGTGACCTTAAGTGATTGAAGTGCTATAATTCTCTGAGGAAGAATGTTGCTCACTGAACAATGTTGTTTTCCATGAACTATGTAATGAGTTCTATTGATTTTTTTCTTTCCATAAATTTGAGAAAAATACAGAAAAGTTGGGTTTCTATAGAGTGTTGTAAGCTTTGAGGTAGTAGAGAATAGTACACTGACCAAAAAGGTTTTCAGAATATGAAAGGTTAAGGAAGATTAAGATTCTACAGGTCAAGACCTGATTTGACCAAATCACTATTGTATCTGCTTGCAAGGCTAATTGGATATTAAACAACACATGGGATATGACAAGGGAGGGGGAACATATTTATACATATTTAGGGGGAAACATAGTGGGGCATATCAGAAAAAATTGTAACCCAGAAGGGGACAGAGCAATCCCGTCACCAAACTAACAAGTATAAAGCTTCTTCCGCTTCTGTGCTCAGGGGTCTCTCTTCCTAAAGAGGAGTAGAGTACACTTCTTACCAGAAATGTTAAAACCACTCCTTAAGATAATTTAATAGGGGCAGCTAGGTGGTGCAGTGGATAGAGCACCAGCCCTGAATTCAGGAGGACCCGAGTTCAAATGTGATCTCAGACACTTAACTCTTCCTGGCTGTGTGACCCTGGGCAAGTCACTTAACCCCAGCCTCAGGGGAAAAAAAAAGATAATTTAATAAATTTTCCTCAATTTCTGATTTTCAGTGTCAAGAATATATTTCTAACAGTTTACATCAAGGGGTCCACCTAAAATACCGTTGGGCTCCCTGAATTCATCATGATATTGGTCATTATTTGGGTTCAGCTGGCTCAGAGTGAATATAATTAACAATTGTTTCTATTTTGACCAGAAACTCTGAGGGTCTTCCCCTTACAGATTGATTTTTTTTAGGGAAGGGGGAGAAATTAGGTAAAAGCTGGTTCTTTACCTCTTTTCCTATCAGCACTAAATGGTTGAATGAGTGTTGTCTCAAACAAACTGAGACCTGGCAAAGACCTTAGCTTAAAAAGGCCAAAGTCTCCCACTGTATCCGGGGCCATATCCAGTCATCTGATCTAAATCTAGCCTCTGGACTCAGATGGCTCCAGAGCAGAGAATGAGACTGGTGACTTTGTACAGCCTTGTCTCATTTAAATCCATATCACTTACGAGTCATAGCATCACCTTAATGAAGCCAGAGTAGCAATTCCTAATTTAAAATAAACATGTGACAAATTTACAATGGCCATTTCTTTGCCAAAAGGTAAATTTATTTAGTAGGAGAAGTTACAGATAAAATGGAGAGGTAAAATAGAAACCAGGAGTGACAAATATGAAATAGATATGGGAGAGCAATAGGATTATCATTTTCAAGGAAAATCCATTAAAGGAATATACAACAAGACCTAAACACTCCATTGACTGGCAGGTTAGATCCATAGAGTTTAGCAGAATAATATATGTAACATGCTGTTGTCTCCAGAAACTGCCGATCGCTCTCTGGTCTAGAGGAGAGACTTCTTCCTCCAGAGAGCCGCCTCATCTCTGACCTAGAGCAGAGACTCTGTATCTCTCAAGTGCTGCTCTCTTTTATCCTCCCAGAGAATGGGCGTGGGATAACGCAAGGGCTTCTGGGAAAAATTACTTCAACCAATGAACTTGTTCCTCCCCAGGAGTTCACAAGTAAAACTCCCAGTAAAGGCCGGAACTAGAGAATTGTTAAGTACCGACTTAGCACTTAGTAAGAATCTAATATCTCATTATCTCATTAGCACTTAGTAAGAACCTAACAACCTAGAGTAAGGAGAAAGATGTAAAATAAGGAGGAAAGGAAAATGCCTTTAAAGGGAAAGTATATTATGAAGAGGGAAAGAGAGATTATTTCATAGTAGGCTTAGTCCTGAAAAGGATTTAGCAAAGATCTTCATTTTGGGCACATTTGAGGGGGGGAGAAAATGCAGCCTTGGATTAAAGCCATCTATAGTCATCAATGCTCTGAATGCTCTAAATTGCTATTGATTAGAGAAATGCAAATTAAAGCAATTCTGAGGTACCACCTCACACCTCTCAGATTGGCTAAAATGATAATGATAAATGTTGAAGGGGATGTGGAAAAACTGGGACACTAATACATTGTTGGTAGAGTTGTGAAATGATCCAACCATTCTGAAGAGCAATTTGGAACTATGCCCAAAGGACTATAAACCTGTGCGTACCCTTTGACCCAGCAGTGCCATTACTGGGTCTGTATCCCAAGGAAATCATAAAGGAGGGAAAGAACCCAAAATGTTTGCAGCAGCTCTTTTTGTATTAGCAAAGAATTGGAAAATGAGTAGATGCCCATCAATTGGGGAATGGCTGAAGTTGTGGTATATGAAGATAATGGAATATTATTGTTTTATTTAAAATGATGAACAGGCTGATTTTAGAATGTCCTGGAAAGATTCACACATACTGAGCAAGACAAGCAGAACCAGGAATACATTGTACACAATAATACACAATAGCAAAGATGTGTGATGATCAACTTGGTTCTTCTCAGTGGTTCAGTGATGCAAAGCAATCTCAATAGACTTTGGACAGAAAATGCCCTCTGCATCCAAAAAAAGAACTATGGAGACTGAATGTAAATCATCACATGTTATGTTCACTTTTTTCTGTTTTTTTTTTAATCTCTCCCTTGATTTTCCCCTTTTACTCTGATTTTTTTCTCTCCCAACATAATTCATAAAGCAATATATATTAAAAATAAATAAAATTTTAAAAGAAAGAAAATGCAGCCTTGGGGTTTCTCAGGAGAGGAAAGGAAGTGCCAGGAAAGAAGAAGGAGGGATAAAGAAGGAGTCAGATGGAATACCTGGCAGATTGAGTCCTAGACCTGTCTAAAGATATATCAATATCTCAAAGGTATTTAAATATGCCCAAAGGATTAAAGGATAAAAAATAGAAGTTAATAAAAAGTTCCATCATCACAATCACTCTTTACAAACAGGATAGTCTGGGACTTGGTTATGCTTGATAATAAATAGCTGAACTTTTTCCTGACAAAGAAAGAGAAAAAGTCTACATCAACCTTTCTAATGATATTGGTCCTCTTCAAAAATGAAGGAAAAACAAAAACAATAATGGTACTAGAGGAGCACTCTAGCTGTCCATTTGTCATCCCTTGACTTTGCCATATGACAAACACATTTTCTCTTCTTATCATACAAATCCTCATTGATATCTTATATTCCTGATTTTATTGGTCATATGTTGCAGCCTGTTCACACCCTTTGTGTACTCTTTCATTTTAATCTTCAGAGATTTATATTTTCCATTTTTCACTGTCAGATCATGATTATAATAGAGTGATAATATTGAAAAGACAGGTCTTTACTTTCATGGAAAACTTTGGGATCATTTCAGGAGCTTTGCAGTTTCACAAGAACAATTCAGACAAACTCTTCTCCACTTCATCTCTTGACCCAACTCACTATCCATATGTACTGTCCAAATCCAGATATACTGATGGATAAACTCTGTAGGTTGTCCATCTAAATGTATCTTGTAATCTGGTTAATAAGAACTCTTCATCCACTTTTTTTGTATATGGGTCAGTCAAGATCCCTTTGAGGAAGAAGTGCAGGATGAGGAAAAAGAAAAAAAAAGAAGAAAGAAGAAGAAAAAGGAAGAGGAAGAGGAGGAGGAGAAGAAAATGCAGAAAGATCTGTATAGTGCTTTAAGATTTACTAAATGTGGGGCAGCTAGGTGGCACAGTGGATAGAGTACCAGCCCTGAATTCAGGAGGACCTGAGTTCAAATTTGACCTTGGGCAAGTCACTTAACTCCAGCCTCAGGAAAAAAAATAAATAAATAAAGATTTACTAAATGCTATACACATATTATCATATTTCAGTCCCATGGATGACTGAATAAGTTGTGGTATATGAATGTAATGGTATACTGTTGTTCTATAAGAAAATAATAAACAAGGAAATTTCAGAAAAATCTGGAAAGTCTGATATGAACTGGTGCTGAGTAAAATAAACAGAACCGGAGAACACTGTATATAATGATAGCAACATTGTGTAATGATCAATTATAACAGACTTAGCTCTTTTCAGTAATTCAGTGATCTAAGACAATTCCAAGGAACTCATGATGGAAAATGCCAACCACATTCAGAGAAGGAAATATGGAGTCTGAATGCAGATCAAAGCATATTATTTTCACCTTTTTTGTTTTCCCTTTTGTTCTAAATGTTCTTTCACAAAATGATGAATGTGGAAATATGTTTAATATGATTGTACATGTATAACCTAAATCAGATTGTTTGCTGAAGAGTGAGAGATGAGAAAAATTTGAAGCCCAAAATCTTAGAAATATTTGAAAACTATTTGAGCCCTACAACAAACCTATAAAGTAGATGCTATTATTACCCTTATTTTTACAGATGAAGAAGCTGAGACTGGGTGAGATTAAGATTACTTGTCTAGAGTTGCACAAATAGTAACTGTCTGAGGCATATGAGTAAAAATCTTTTTCAAGGAATTCTGCAATATCTTGGGACTAATGCAATTTGCTCAATGTCTTTCATAAACAAGAACATCAGGAAGACCTCACTGTCCACAGTGAATTTTTCTTCATCTATGACTCTGAGATGGATCTCTTCCATCACAATAGCAAGCATTTTGTGTGATTATATAGCTCTCTGTTTTATGCCTCCTCTAATACTAATGATGTGATCACATGACAAAGTTCAGGAAAGCAGAGTTGAGGCAAAAAAAATTGTGAAGAATCACAGTACGGTGTTCCCTAAGGTCACAGACAAAATCCAAATATGATTTTGTGCCATACTTTGGGAAGAGAGATTGTCATACACTGTAGGGAGATAGAAAAAACTAGGAAAGAGTTTAGGAGATAAGGGATATTTTAAAGCTATTCAGAGGATCTGACAGGAGTTAGAGAGACATACTTGAAGAAGGAGTTAAGGAAGGATATAATAAGGACAATATTAGGGAGGAATGGGGAGAATATGTGAAGGACTAAGTTAGGGGAGATTTGAAGAAACACAGTCAGAGGGGAATTGAAGAGATGGTCTCAGAGTGAATTGAGAATTTTGGTCTTATGGAGAGCACAAGCTAGGTTGAGTTCCCATCACTGATGATTAAAAGTGTATTGTACAGAATTATTTTCATTGTTATATCTTTCATGGGATGTTAAATGGTTTACATGTATAAATAGAAGATAAATTATTATAAAAGAGCTTATAAATCAGAATTTTGTTCTACTGAACCAAATGTATTTTTGTAAACAATAATAACCATAATGGAATCTTATGTTCTTTACTTCTTTCCAGAATTTGTAAAATGGTAAAAATGGGATCCATTGTTCAATCTCATTTGTGAATGCCCTCTATTGATACCTTCATTGAGGTTGTCCTTGATTTGTTCTTAGATGACTCTCAGAAAGATTTTGTATAGATAGAAGCATAAACAAATAGGTTTGGTAGTTTTCTCTCAGTCAGCATTTTTCAGTAATTTTTTTTCTATGCCTTTCTCTTGCTTCAAATACTACAACAACATTGATTCCCCAGTATCCTTACAGGTTATCACCTTCATCCTGGATTTCCTCTATAAATATCTGCCTTTTTTATCCTTGTTCTCATTAATGTTATTTCTCACTCTTCTCTAAGTACAATAAGGATTGTGACATAAGTGTTCAAGTGGGGTAGTTTCATTGCCCTTGAGAGTTTTAAACACGGGTCTCTTTTGACTTCAAGTTCAATGTTCTATCCTAAGATTACATTTGGTCATTTCTTAAGGATTGAGAAGTTGTTCTTAAAGGCAGTATAACACCTTAACTATCTAACACTTAGTCTTAGCATAAATAGACTTCTATTACTACCCATCTTTTGCCCTGAATAGCTAGGTGATGCTGGGCCTTAAGTCAAAGAAGACTCATATTCCTGAACTCAAAATCTGCCTTCAAAATCTTACCCGTTGTGTGACTCTGATGGGCATGTATCTTAATGCTATTTGCCTTGGTTTCCTCATCTTTAAAATGAACTGAAGAAAGAAATGGCAAACCACTCCAATACCTTTGCTAAAAAAAATCCCAAATGGGGTCATGAAGAGTTGGACACAATTAAAAAGCAACATTGTCCTGAGAAAAAGTTACAAAAAAGAAAAATTTTGCTGGAGGAAGAAAAAGAAATTGGGAACATGGAGTACTCTCCAAGACTCAGGGCAGTCAGGGGACACAAAGAGCACTATGTACCAAATATAGTGGAAAGGGTCTCAAAGGAGTGGCAGGTGGAAACACACATCAAAAAATGTCAATTCTTCTACAAATTGTTTAATAATAATTCTGGGTACCACTACACTGTATGGTTACATTCTATGAGAAAAAATATTTCTGCTCAAATCACCTGTGAGACAGTTGTCGTTATTAATATTGGACATATGAGTAAATTGGAACACAGACTCTATTTGCAATCATTATACAATGTTAGCAGAAGAACTGGAAATGAGGTCTCAGTGTCCCTGAACTTTTCATTCTGTGCCAATAATAAGTTGTTCAATCTTTTCTTGTCACCTGCTTCAGAATAATTGGTCACAATGGGGATGTGTCAGCCTTACAACTCACTTCCCTGACCAAATCCATTATAAGCAAGGTATATCATGAAAGGATATTGCAATGGCCTCTCTGAGATAGTAACTTTGGTCCTCTACAAGAAAAGAACTGATCACTTCACAGGCAACATTCCCTCCATATCATTAGTATTGGGACAACAAAGTATAGCTGGTTCAATCAGTCACAAACATTTATTAAATGATTACTTTGGGCAAAGTCATGTGCTAAGTACTCGGGATACAAAGAAATATAAAAGATAGTCCCTGCTAGATTTAGTCAGAGGACCCATGTTCAAAGCCTAGCACTGAGATTTTGCCTTGTGTGAACTCATTCAAGTCAATCCACTTTCCTGGGCCTCAGTTTCTTGCCTGTAAAGTGGACTAAGTGACCTCTAAGGCCCCTTTCAGGTTTAATATTTATGATTCTATAATAAAAAAAATGGAAATTACCAATTGTCTTCTTCATCTGCTCTCTAGTTCTAAGAGTCCAGCTATTATATTATTTTTAACAAACATCCAATGCATTACATTAAAAATGTAATCATTTACTTTGCTTTATACTATTACATAATCACACATACACACACACACACATATGTATATATATATATATATATATATATATATATATATATATATATGTATATATAGCCTCCCCATAAGGAATGTAGACTTCTTGAGGGCAGGAACAAATTCATTTCTGCCTTAGGATCATCAGTATCCAGATGGTGACTTGGAGTTGAATAAATGCTTGTTCATCAAAGTCATGGTTCTAGGAATTAGGGCTATGAAAATAAAAAACAACTCAGTCTCTACCCTCAAGGAGTTTACAATCTATTAAGAAGCATAGGATGTAAACAAATAACAGCAACAAGTTTAAAAATACTTAAATATATAGGCAATTTAAAATCTCTCAAGACACTGAGAAATTCAAAGTGGTGAGGGGATCACTTCTACAAGGTGTGATAGAAGGGGCATGGGAGCCAGAGTAATCTCTGAAAAACCAAAGAAAGATAGCACCCGAGGGGGCCTTATGGAAAAATAAACAGTTCTCTGTATCTAGAGTAGTCACCAAGAAATAAGAACTGAAAAAATAACAATGATAGTTCACTTTTTATATAAAATTTACAAAGCACTTTGCTCACAACATCCCTTGTGAGGAAGGTAGTCCACATATGAATATCCCCATTTTATTGATGAATAAAAGGCAGAGAAACTTCTCCATGGTGACGTGGCTAGTAGTAAAATTCAGACCCAAATGTGGGGGTCCTGACTTCAAATCTTATTCCCCTTCCATCTACTATTGGACTTCTCAAAAGGGGACCCAAATGAGTTTCCTGTTGACCTAAGAATTACTTGATAAGAGTCACGTCATAGGAATTGATATTTGGCCTTGCTCTTTCTAGGACCTTTCCTTCTGTCTTCTTCCTAAACAAATCTTCCCTGCTCTTCCACAGTAATATGACCAAGTTGCTTTAAAAACAGGTCATACTTTCTACCAGCATGGAAACGGATCCAATCTATTGTTGAGTAGAGAAGATATGAGAGCAGGTTCACTGTGAACCTAACTGTGAAGTCAGTCAATTTATTGTCAAAAATAAAAAGTAGATCATAAAAGAATTTATATGGCTCAAACCCATAATATTAGTGGTACCAGATAAGTCAACCCCACATTTGCTCATTTGACGTAAATCCGATCAATGCTGTTCCCATAATAAACATCATCTTCTTGATAAGGGAGAAAAACACAGAATGTCTGCTTGTGCAACACAGCATGAGGACAAGTCACATATCACAGTGAGTGGGTGGAAAGCAAGGCCATTATGAAATTTGCACTGTGGACACTGAGGCTTCACATGACATGGCAAGCCCTTCCCATTCAATAAGCTACCTCACCCCCACCTTGAATCTTCCCTTAATTAAATTCTGTTATTCTCCACTCTCTCCTGGTTTCCATGATGAACCCGTCATAATCAAAGGGCACACTGAGGCAAGTAAGGACACTAAAAAATAATGTAAAAAGATTACTCAGTCCTTTGGTATTGATTGTCTGAGTCTGTAAAGGTCCCTGATTTTACTGAGTCACAAAATTTCACAATTGTAAGGGGTTTTAGAGGTCAACTAGTTCAATCCATATTTGTATAAGGATCTCCTCTACCATATATTTTACATGCACTCATTCAGTTTTTTGCTAAAAAACCTCAAGTGAGAGGGTCTATTTCTTGGCCATTATTCCACTTTTCAATAACTGATTAGTCTGAAGTTTTTTCTGTCTTTTTGGCTTCAGACCCAATATTCTATCCATTATGTCACCTAGCTGTCCACT
The DNA here is from genome assembly GCF_048593235.1 of Sminthopsis crassicaudata. Taxonomy (NCBI): domain Eukaryota; kingdom Metazoa; phylum Chordata; class Mammalia; order Dasyuromorphia; family Dasyuridae; genus Sminthopsis; species Sminthopsis crassicaudata. The sequence continues at coordinate 509,215,707 of NC_133617.1, forward strand.
GAAGTTTTTCTTTACATCAATCCTTAATTTTCTTCTTTGAAATTTCTATCCATTGCCTTTGGTTCTTCTTCTGAGCCTTCTTTCACATGTCAGATCTTCAAACACTTATCACAGCATCATGGATCAAAAGCTGGAAGGGACCTCAGAGGTCACAGAGTCCAAAGCTCTCATTTTACAGTTGAAGAACCTGAGAATAAGTGATTTGCCCAATATCACACAGTTAGTAAGTGTCTGAGGCAGGATGCAATGATCACATCCTTGCTAAGTTTTCCCTTTCCATGTTAAACATATTCTTCATAAGATATGAACTCCTGAAGGATATATATACCTCAGCTAAGACAGCCTAAGATTATATTAGGTTTTTTTGCTATGTGACATGACTGACTCATGATGAGCTTGCAGTCTATTAAAAGGGTCATGCTTTTTCCAATTGAACAGTTATCTAGTCTCACTTTTTATATGTTTTGGACTTGTGAAGTAGATTTGTTTTATGTGTATGATTTCTAATTTATTTGACCCAATGAACCAACCCATCAAAATCTTTTAGAATCTTGACAAATCATTCAGTGCCCCAATGATATCCAGGAACTATCCCTCTATAGCTTTATGTCATCTTCCAATTTTATTGGGCCACTCACCTGGGATCCAGATAAAATCTCTAGGTGTCTCTTTTCCTCACAAAGCACCTCTCTTGGGAGTCCCCATGCCACAAATTATCCTTAAAAACCTAGGAAAAATTTTTTCTGGGTTCATATACCAATAAGTACCCAATAATTCCCCTATTGCTGCCTGCTACTATAAGAACTATATATATATATATATGGAAAAGCCATACTTACCTTATAAGATTCAGTTTGAAAAAAAAGAATAAACCTCATATAAGCTCCAATCAAAAATGTAATTAAACACTTGGGGTTTATTACTGAGAGTTTCTAGGCCAGCAGAAAAATCTTATCTGGTGGCTAAACAATCTATTAGAGTCTCTCAACCACCATTTATATTATCCTTAGTATTCCTTCCCAACCTCAATGCATTCTGAACTTTAGTACCTCTGACATTGTTCTTACAGGACTTTGCCTTTCTTTTTAAAATTCATTTTCTGTCAACTCTCCTTGCTTCCATATTCTGCCTTTGTGTAACTATGTATGTTGCCTATGTAATATGTGTCTGATGCAAATATGATTTGCAGGAAAAGGAAAAGAAATAGCTCTGTGATCTTAAAGGAGGAAAAGAGACCCACATGTACAAAAATGTTTATAGTAGCCCTTTTTGTAGTGGCAAGAAACTGGAAACTGAATGGATGCTCATGAGTTGGAGAATGTTATGAAATATTATTGTTCCATAAGAAACAACCAGCAGGATGATTTCAGAGAGGCCTGGAGCTGATGGTAAGTGAAATGAGCAAAACCAGGAAATCATGGTACAAGGCACAGCAAGATTATACAATGATCAATTCTGATAAACACAACTTCTCAACAATGAAATGATTCAGACCAGTTCCAATGACCTTGTGATGAAGAGAGAGGACTGTGGGAACTGAGTATGGATCACAACAGAACATTCTCACTCTTTTTTTGTCATGGGAACTGAGTATGGATCACAACAGAACATTCTCACTCTTTTTTTGTCATTTGCTTGCATTTTATTTTCTTTCCCATTTTTTTCCTTTTTGACTTGATTTTTCTTGCGCAGCAAGATAATTGTATAAATATGTATTCATATATTGGACTTAACATATATTTTTGCCATGTTTAACATATATTGGATTGCTTGCTATCTAGGGGAAGGGGTGGAGAAAAGGGGGGGGGGGAATTGGAACACAGGGTTTTGCAAAGGTTAATGTTGAAAAATTATTCATGAATATCTTCTGAAAATTAAAAAGCATTAATGAAAAAATTTAAAAGTTTAAAAAAAGAAAAATCTCTGTAATCTTATCTCAAAGAGAGACTTTGATTCCTGCCTAAAGGACAGCAGAAGGACCAGGATGCTGGTGTTTTATTCTTCTCTGAAAGTGAAGCATACCAAAGTAGATTTCTATCAGTCCTTCTAAATATTGCTGATCTAGAAGCATGATCATTTTCTTAGACTCCAAAGCAATAAATCTTCTAGTTTTCTTGGCAAATATCTCTTCATGGAGGAGGCAAGGGTATACTGGACCCAGGGTGGATATTTCCACCTCAAAAATCAACAAATGCTACAAATCATCACTTGATTATTGATGTATTGTGTTAGTTTCTAGACTTAAGAAAGTAATAGAGAAAATGTTAATAATGCAGATTAAATTTAAAATAATATTTTAATACATTATTATTCATATAATCTTTTTGAGAGCCAATTGTCAAACATTTAGCAGTACTCTCTTGGGGAAGGGCACTCCAAGCTTATACATACCTAAAGGCTTGACTTCCTTCCAATGTTAATTTCACAAAAAATTTACAAATAGTAAATAACAAAAAAAAAAAACAACCCATATAACCAAACTGTTGGCAAATAGAAATCAGAAATAGATTCTATGGATTAGAATAAATTAGAAATAAATAAGAGTAAATGACCGTTTTAGATAGGCAAACTAAGATCTCGCTCAATCTAGAGAGTTCCACTGGACTCTCCCACCAGAATAAAAGTCCCCCAAACTCTATAGAGAAAGGCAAACCAAGTATCAGAGAAATGTTGAAGACCAGACTTCCTCTAACATATCTTCAAGAGACTCTTTCTCATTTTTCTTTCTAGAGTCAATCCCAAAGAGAGTCTGAAACTATATGTGTCTCTCTTAATAATAGCTTTTTATTTTCAAAATACATGCAAAATACATTTACAAAATACATAGTTTCCAACATTCACCTCTGCAAAACTTTGTATTCCAAATTTTCTCCCTTCCTTCCCCTCACCCCCCTCCCATAGACAAAGTAATCCAAAATAGGTTAATCATGTGCAATTCTTCTGTATGTATCTCTCTTAAAAGCAAGAATATGGACTCCCTACCTCTCTAAAGCTTTTGAACCAAGTCTGCTCCTTGTGTAGTTATACTAAATGCTGTGTGAATGCTTCATTTTCTGTACCAGTTAGGGGAGTCTTATGCAAAGTTCTCCATGCTTAAAATCTGTGTTTCATATGTCTTTAACCATTAAAGGTGATCAGTGAGGTCTCTGTGCAGCCGTATTGGTTTATTTAGACAATTCCATCTTCAGAATTTTATCTTAGGGGTTACCCATACCAAGTAGGATGATTTTCCCAACAGAACTATCTAACCTTCCTCTAAACCCTTTGAAATTTGCCACTATCCTCTCCTTCACAGATTCTAAGACTGATTAGTCACTTCCCCATTCGCCAAAGTTTCCACCTTTTCCCACCCTAGTAACTTGTCCTTGTTATGGGTGACTCTATTACTTTCAGAATCAAGGATAAAACTCTCTGGTATTGAAAGCCCTTTCACTGCCCCCATCCTTCCATTCTTCTTTTCTTTACTCCCATATATTCCTCAATCCAGTAATACTAGTCCCTGGGATATTTCTTGCACATGAAATTATATCTCCTGATTCTGAATATTTTTATTTGCTATGCCCCAAGCATTAAATATTCTTTCTCTTCATCTCTGCCTCTTGACTTTATTGGCTTCTCCATACAAATTCTCCTCTCCTAATATCTATTAATGCTGATGCCTTCCCTCCCTTGATTATCTCTAATTTGTCCTGTGTATCTCATTTACAAATGGTTGTTTACATTATTCTGAAAACTCCTTCAGATCATAGACATCTAAGGCCACAGAATTTTTCAGTATCTTTTTTGGATTTGATCTCCTATGAAAATCCAAGTTTCTCAACAGCTACTTTTTTCTTTTTTTTAGACAATAGCTGTACTCTGTGTTATCTAGCTCTGTAGCACTTTTCTCTCCCAGCTATCTTTTCAATTTAAACATCTTCTGATACAATTTATAAGATTCTATGGATAAAGACAATTCAAGAATGCTTCTGTCTGAGGGCACAGTTGTGAGTTGAAAATGAAGATATAAAATCTTAAAAAATAAAATGGGTGGAAAAAAGGAAAGGGAGTGGATAAATCATCTGCCACTAAAAAAAGGCAAGAAAAAGCTTTTAGAGTGGAGGGGAAGAGGCAGAGTGAAGGGTAAGTGAGTGAACCTTACTTTCATTAAGTTGTCTCAAAGAGGAAATAACATACATACTCAATATAGGTCTATAGAAATCTATCTTTCCCTTCAGGAAAGGAGAGGAAGGGGATATGAGAAAGGGGGAGAGTGATATGAGAGGACATGTTGTGGGAGGGAATGGTCAGAAGTAAAACATTGGAAGAGAGACAGGATCAAAACAGAGAGAGAATAGAATAAATGGGCAGAAAATATAATTAGTAATAGTAATTGTGAAAAAAATTGAAGCAAGCCTTCAAAAGGCTCATTTCTCAAATGAATAGGGAACTGATTCAAGAGTAAAAAATAAGTCATTCTCCAATTGATAAATTATTAAAAGATATGATCTATGTCCAAAGGGCTATAAAATCATGTATATCCTTTGACCTAATAATATCACTGCTAGACATGTAGCCAAAAGAGATTTTTTAAAGAAAAAGAATGTATATGTACAAAAATATTTTATCAGGACAAAATCTTGGAAACTGAGGGGATGCTTGTCAATTGGGGAATGGCTGAATAAATTGTGGTATGGGATTATGATGGAATAATATTGTTCTATAAGAAATGATGAGCAGTATGCTCTTAGAAAAACCTGGAAAGTCCTCCATGAGCTCATGGATAGTGAAATGCACTGTGTACATAGTAATAGCAATGTTGTGGGATGGTTAATTATGAATGATTTTGCTATTCTCAGCAATACAATGATCCCAAGACTACTCTGAAGGACTTATGATGAAAAATGCTATCTATACCAAGAGAAAGAACCAATTGTGTCTGAATACAGACTGAAACATACTTAAATTTTTTTTCTTCAGGTTTTTTTTTGGGGGTGCGTAATCTATGTTTTCTTTCACAACACGACTTTTATAGAAATGTTTTGCATAACTTCACATGTGCCTTCTCGGTGATGAGATGGGAGAAAGGGAGAGAGAAAGGAAGAGAGTTTGGAACTCAAAGATTTTTTTAAAAGGGTAAAAAAATTGTTATACATAGCTGGGAAAAATAAAGTTGTAGTTTTTTTTTCCTTCAACTATTTTTTATTATAGCTTTTTATTTACAAGATATATGCATGGGTAATTTTTCAGCATTGACAACTGTAAAACCTTTTGTTCCAATTTTTCCCCTCCTTCCCCCTGCCAGATGGCAAGTTGACCAATACATGTTAAATATGTTAAAGTATAAGTTAAATACAATATATGTATACATGTCCAAACAGTTATTTTGCTGTACAAAAATAATCAGACTTTGAAATAGTGTACAATTAACCTGTGAAGGAAATAAAAAATGCAGGCGAACAAAAATAGAGGGATTGGGAATTCTATGTAGTGGTTCATAGTCATCCGCCAGAGTTCTTTCGCTGGGTGTAGCTGGTTCAGTTCATTACTACTTTATTGGAATTGATTTGGTTCATCTTATTGTTGAAGATGGCCATGTCCAGCAGAATTTATCATCATATAGTATTGTTATTGAAGTATATAACGGTCTTGCTCATTTCACTCAGCATCAGTTCATGTAAGTCTTTCCAGGCCTCTCTGAAATCATCCTGCTGATCGTTTCTTACAGAACAATAATATTCATATTTGAAAGAGTTGGATTCATTGTTGTTATTGTTACCATCAGATACAGACAACTATAGTCTTTCCTGACTTGAACCTGGGTGGCTTTCACATGGTTTATCCCTCTGGCCATGGTGGTGGAAATGGCAGCAATGGTACTAGTGATAGTAGTGGTGATGACTGATCCCTAGAAGTTCCATTTGTCTATATATATATATATATATATATATATATATATATATATATATATATATATAGTTTATGGTCAACCTAATTGACTTTATTAGGTGAGGCAATGAGATATATATGTGTGGCAGCAGTGTTTCTTCCTTTCACCACCATCAGGGTGACCATAAGTTTTCAGGATCCTTACCTTCCCTTCCAGTAAACTTCTTTTACTCTTTTTGGTAACAGATCCTTTCAGAAGATGCCTCTTATCCTTAGCCTCTATTTTAAGGAGAGAAGGAGTTGAACTTGCAAGCAGAAAAACATTCATGAGATTCTGGTTATATTTCCAAAACCCATATTCTTTGATTCTGCTTTCTAATCCATCCTGTTAATCTCCCCTGTTTTATAGATCAATTCATCTCATTTATATTCACTTTCATAATTACTAACTGTGTATTTCTTTCTATAAAATACTCATTCGTTTTTCTCCAGCCAGCTCCATTTTAAAGGAAAAAGATGTGTTAAAAGAGAACAAAAATATGATCAATTCTAATAATATAAAACTGAAGTCAGCTAATCCCACTATTTCTGCTCCTCTTCTCTTCACCTAACAAAGATACCAGTCATGGGCTTTTACACTATCTTTTTTTACATTATCTCTCTTTTATCCTTCCACACTGGTTCTATGCCTCAAGACCTCAATTTCATTTTTTTCTCTTGCTTTATTTCTTCTAGATACTTTTGAAGTTTCTGTAACCAAGCCATAGTTTTTTCTTATGACCTTGGAATTCTTTTATTTCTACATGATATTTGGCATTTTCTCTTGTTTCCTTCTTTCACTAGACTTGGTCTCTAGAACAGAACTTTGTGCTAAGGCCAGCCTCTACACATGTACCTACTCTTAGATTAGGTGAATAGGCACTAGTTGGTCTCATTTTCTCTATGCGTGTTATTGCATTTGTTACCACAGTTCTGGTTATTGTGACTCTGACTTTTACTTCTAAGTAAAGAGTCCAGGACTAGACCATATATGACTTCTTTTTCCTATATAATCTTCAACATATGGAGAAAGGAGAGAAACAGAGACTGAGGTAAAGAGATAGAGAAAAAGAAAGATAGGGAGAGGCAGAGACAGAAAAAAAGATCAAGAGAGAGACAAAAACAGAGACACACAGAGAGAAAGAGAGAGACAGGTACAAAGACTGAGAAAGAGAAAGAAAGAGAGAGAGAGGAGACAAACAGAAAGAGGGAGAGACAAAGAGTCAGAGACAGAGAGGGGGGGAGGGAGGAGAGGGAAAGGGGGGAGAGAGAGAGAGAGAGAGAGAGAGAGAGAGAGAGAGAGAGAGAGAGAGAGAGAGAGAGAGAGAGAGAGAGAGTGTATAATGTATTGTGGGGTGTATGTGTGTGTATGTGTGTGCCAGAGTTCCTCTCTTCTGAAGTCAGTTTGCTCCAGGGACCTTTTCGGTCCTTTTGTTCTGATCTGGAGGGTTTACTGAAGCACCTCTCCCAAGGAAGGATCAAAGGGTGATGACTAGGGAAAATGCCATATTTAAAGAGTGGAGATAGGACTTCGGAGCTGCCAACACAAGGATAGGAAGCAGACGAGAGGGAGTTGTTAGTTCTTTTTCGAAGTACCTACTTCCCCACACAATTACTAGATTTAATTGTTGACATGTTGATTGAGTACATACAGATGTTGTCCCATGGAAGGCTTTTGCATTCCATTCTTGGATTGTAGTTTTCCATAGACTCCATCTGGAAGTAAACCATTTTCAAATACATTAGACAAATTCAGTGATAGCCTTTATTGTTGGTCTGTTTGCTGCAAAACTATTTCTGTAGCTTTTTTTATTCATTTATCATGTGTTCTAAAAATGTCTCTTAATCTTCCTCCTAAACTATGACTCCCAATATTTTTGCCAGGAAATATTTCCTTGTTTTGATTAAAACACCTAATCTTTCCCTCTAAAGATTTCATCATATGATTCTTTCCCTCTCTTTTGTATTTAACCTAATGAGACACTCATACAAGCAAGCAATACTTTAATTTAGGCACAATAATAACATCTCCTCAAAAAAAAAACTGAAGGCAAACAGATTTTTGAAAAACAGAGATTGGGAAACCAGCTCATTGCTCTCCTGGGAAACTATAAATATGAAACTAAGAGAAAATTTGGATGTCACCAAATTTTTTTCCTTGAAACAGAGATGGTGACAATCATTTCACATGTACTCCATAGTTCAGCAACAATTTTCTTTTTTTTTTCCTCAAGAGTATTTTATTTTTCTAAATACATGTAAAAATGGTTTTCAACATATATTTTTGTAAGACTTTGTTCCAAATTTTTCTTCCTCCTTTTCTTACTTCCCACCTTCCCAAGGCAGCAAGCAATCTAATGTACAATTCTTTTAAACATATAATTTTCTCTATACATCTCACCTCTCTCTCTCTCTCTCTCTCTCTCTCTCTCTCTCTCTCTCTCTCTCTCTCTCTCTCTCTCTCTCTCTCTCTCTCTCTCTCTCTTCCCTCTAAACTGATTATATGGCACCATTTCTTCCCCAGTTCCTCTAGTTAAGAGGAAACAATGGGATGAGAAAAGAAATTATAATATCAGCTTGACCCATCACTTAGCTTGCTTTCTTTTTGGCAAAGAAGGAATTAAGAGTGATAATTCCTTAATACAGTATGAATTCTTGTTGAATGACTTTCAAAGTCTATTATGCTCTATTTTACAGGTCTAAAGAATACACTAAGTGAAGAGGAAGGTGAGGAAAGGAGAGAATTTAGGAATGAAGATAAAAAGTTCAAATAAAAAAGAATACATTAGGACAGGTATTGCAGAGGTATAAAATTGCTTTAAAGTGTTTTTTCCATTCTGCTTTGATTTCAAATGTCAATAAGTGTCTTAACCTATTCTATCATATCCTTCTCTTTGATATTTTTACACTTGATATATCACACTTGAAAAAGACAAATTTTGTAAGTACTACATCCATTCATTGATTCAGTATAACCTCTAGATTCAAACTCAAAGCCACCAGCCTCTATCTTTTAGATTACAAATTTTATACTTATTGAATTCAAATGACATTTTGATGTCATTGGAGAAAGATCACAGAAATAGGAACTGTTTAATTGCTTTTCAATAGAATCATATAGTTTACTGTCATCAATATATGTCAAGTATTAGGGATTTTGTTGTTATTCTATGTAAATAAAATGATGATGGATTTAAAGCTAGGCAAAACTACAATGGACTTAAACTCTCTCCCTAAAAAATAAATTGTTCTTGGCATTACGGGGCAAGCAATATGCTTTACATAGATAACTGTTTTTCCATGTAGAAATCAAATATTCTAGCATTCTCAATATACCTGAATCTTATTTATATATTTGAAAAACAAATAAATCATGAGTCATGGATTTTTGAAAATAAACAAAGGCAGTTTAAATGTCAGGGCACTTATGGGCAATTGGTTTAAAAATTCTGAACTGGAAAGTTCCTCTTTTTACCTCCTGGAACTTTTTGGCACACCTTTTTTGCTCCTCAGGCCCAGAGTGGGAGACAATAAGCCAAAGACTGTGAGAAGAGGGATTCTAACCATATTCTTTAAAAAGAATTCTCTGAGACTGTCCTCGGTCCTATCACATGTGTGGACCTAGAGCAGAGGATTTCTAAAGCAGTTAGGTAAGCCAACAGTTGGCCTTAGTTTAAAAAGGCCAAAATCTCCCAGATTATCCAGGGCCATCTCAGTCTTCTTGGTCTGTATCATGGTTCTGAAGGGGAAAGTGAGGAGGGTGACCTTGCCCAGCCCTCCCTTACTTAAATCCAATTTACTTGCATGTCACAGTATCACCTCCCTGATGTCATGGTCTTCTTCAAGAATAAAGGACAATGATTTAGGCATAAAGAACAAGATCATAAATAATTTAGAGGAACATAGAATAGTTTGCCTCTCAGACTTGGGGAAGAGGTAGGAATTTGTGACCAAAGAAGAACTAGAGACCATTATTGATCACAAAATAGAAAATCTTTTATTACATCAAATTGAAAAGTTTCTGTACAAACAAAACTAATGCAAACAAGATTAGAAGGGAAGTAACAAACTAGGAAAACATTTTTACAGTTAAAGGTTCTGATAAAGGCCTCATTTCCAAAATACATAGAGAACTGACTCTAATTTATAAGAAATCAAGCCATTCTCCAATTGATAAATGGTCAAAGGATATGAACAGACAATTTTCAGATGATGAAATTAAAACTATTTCCACTCATATGAAAGAGTGTTCCAAATCACTATTGATCAGAGAAATGCAAATTAAGACAACTCTGAGATACCACTACACACCTGTCAGATTGGCTAAGATGACAGGAACAAATAATGATGAATGTTGGAGGGGATGTGGGAAAACTGGGACACTAATACATTGTTGGTGGAGTTGTGAAAGAATCTAACCATTCTGGAGAGCAACCTGGAATTATGCCCAAAAAGTTATCAAACTGTGCATATTCTTTGATCCAGCAGTGCTACTACTGGGCTTTTATCCCAAAGAAATACTAAAGAAGGGAAAGGGACCTATATGTGCCAAAATGTTTGTGGCAGCTCTTTTGGTAGTGGCTAGAAACTGGAAAATGAATGGATGCCCATCAATTGGAGAATGGTTAGGTAAATTGTGTTTTGTGAATGTTATGGAATATTATTATTCTGTAAGAAATGGCCAGCAAGACAAATACAGAGAGGCTTGGAGAGACTTGCATGAACTGATACTGAGTGAAATGAGCAGAACTAGGATATCATTATATACTTCAGCAACAATACTGTATGAGGATGTATTCTGATGGAAGTGGATATTTTGGACAAAGAGAAGATCTAATTCAGTTCCAATTGATCAATGATGGACAGAATCAGCTACACACAGAGAAAGAACATTGGGAAATGAGTGCAAACTGTTCGCATTTTTCTTTTTCTTCCTAGGTTATTTTTATCTTCTGAATCCAATTCTTCCTGTGTAACAAAAAATTCAGTTGTGCACATATATATTATATCTAGGATATACTATAATATATTTAACATGTATGGGATGCCTGCCATCTAGGGGAGGGGGTGGAGGAAAAGAAGGGAAAAATTGGAACAGAAGTGAATGCAAGGGATAATGTTGTAAAAAATTACCCATGCATAAGTACTGTCAAAAAATGTTATAATTATAAAATTAATAAAAAATAAAGTAATAAAAAAGTTTAATTAAAAAAAGATTTATTTGTGTAAAACCTTTTACATTGTATGCAATCAAAAATTTTTATTTTATCTTCTATGATCCTATCTCTTATTTGATTAACTTTTTTTCTATTCATAGATCTTTTAGTAATTTTTTCATATTTCTAATTTGCTTATGACCTGATCTTTCATATCTTGGTATCATATCCATTTAGAACTTATCTTTAATGTGTTGATGTAAATCTAATACTGCTATCCAATTTTCCCAGCAGTTTTGGTCAAATAGTGAGTCTTTATCCCAGTAGCCTACTATGACAGGGACTCATTGTTTAACAAAAATTTCTAGTATTGCCATGCCTAAGAAACAATTGGGAAATGTGTTGTTAGGGCCAGAATATGGTATTTCTAAGCAAGACAATGGAAAACACCTCCTTAGTTTCTGGTACTTGTTCCTAGAATGCTCTGATTATAATTCGGTCACCATGCCCTACTAACTATACTTTCTACAGCCTCCTAACTTTGTGTACTTCCATTATTATACCCTCACTTTGAAATTCATCTTTCAACTTTATTCTAGATCCAATTTAACACAGTTGCAAAACATCAATTGATCAATCATGCTCTTTTTGCAGAGAAAACATGATTGTGAGACCTTCTTAAGTGTCCATAATCCAGGTTTCCTCTTGCATACAAAGGTAATGAAAATGTTTTGGCTCAGTCAGAAAAATAGAGAATAATCTGTTGAAATGTAAAGTGAAGTTTAAAACAAGGAGATACATGTTTCCCAAAGGTCTTCAGTGCAGATTCCAAGTCAAAAAGTGATGTCCTACAGAGGCAATAGTTTGGATAGTGAGGTCTTCCATATATAGAAGATGGTATACTGACAGCATTGAGCCCTGAAACTAGTCATTCCGAATCATACCTCACTTTCCACCCCCCAACATTCTCTCCTCCCATTCAGGTACTTCCTTTCCTTTCAATCCCTAACCTTTCAGTTTCTCTTTTATATCTTGTCTTTGATCCTGTGTTAGAATGTAAGCTCCCTGGGACTATTTGTTTTTACTTACATTTGTGTGTGTGCCTCCCGTCCCCAGCTTTGGCTCACACTCTCTCCCTCCCCCTTTCTTTCTGTCTCTGTCTCTCTATCTCTCTCTGTCTCTTTCTCTCTGTGGGTTTCTGTCTCTCTGTCTCTGTTTTTCTCTTTCTCTCTCCCCTCCCCCTCTTCCTTCCCCTCTCCTTTTTTCCCCTCTCCCTCTCTTCTTTCTATTCCTTCAGGTTACTCTGAGGGTAACTGACAAGCCCTCATGTGAGGCAGATAAAGCCACTGAGACCGTCTTGGCAGAGTTGGTATTATCCCAAGCATATGAAGACTCTCCCTCCAGCACAATAGGCAAATGAGACCAATTTTTCCAACGTTCACAAAGGCAGCTGAAGGAGGCATTGTGGAGCACTTGAAGATGCCAGGCCATCGCCAGTCTCCTTGATTTTTGTTTTGCCACTGAACTTTGATGATTCTGGAAGAGAGAGCGAGGATGACAATTTTGTGCAACTGCCTCACTTAAATCCAATTCATGAATAAGCCAAGACATCACCCTGTGATGGCATTGATGCTTTAAAAACAAAGGACAAACACTAACAATTTATATTTCTATCTCCAGTCTTAGCATAATACCTAGCATATAGTAAGTATTTAACAAATGCTTGTTGACTGAATTTTTTAAAAAGATCTATTAGGATATTAGAAATTTTAATTAACTAGGTTAAGAAATCATGACTAACATATGAAAAGATGCTCCAAGTCATTATTAACCTGAGAAATGCAAATTAAGACAACTCTGAGATACCACTACACACCTGTCAGATTGGCTAGAATGACAGGGGAAGATAATGCAGAATGTTGGAGGGGATGTGGGAAAACAGGGACAGTGATACATTGTGGTGGAATTGTGAATACATCCAGCCATTCTGGAGAGCAATTTGGAACTATGCTCAAAAAGTTATCAAACTGTGCATCCCCTTTGATTCAGCAGTGTTACTACTGGGCTTATATACCAGAGAGATCTTAAAGAAGGGAAAGGGACCTGTATGTGCAAGAATGTTTGTGGCAGCCCTCTTTGTAGTGGTCAGAAACTGGAAACTACGTGGATGCCCATCAATTGGACAATGGCTGAATAAATTGTGGTATATGAATGTTATGGAATATTATTGTTCTGTAAGAAATGACTTAGCAGGATGAATACAGAAAGGCCTGGAGAGATTTATAGGAACTGATGCTGAGTGAAATGAGCAGGATCAGGAGATCATGATATACTTCAACAACAATACTGTATGATGATCAATTCTGATGGAGGTGGTCATTTTCAACAATGAGATGAACCAAATCAATTCCAATAGAGCAGTAATGAACTGAACCAGCTACACCCAGCAAAAAAACTCTAGGAGATGACTATGGACCACTACATAGAATTCCCAATCCCTGTATTTTTGTCCACCTGCATTTTAGATTTCCTTCACAGGCTAATGGTACACTATTTCAAACCGATTCTTTTTGTAAAGCAAAACAACTGTTTGGACATGTATACATATATTGTATTTAATTTATACATTAACATATTTAACATGTATTGGTCAACCTGCCATCTGGGGGGGGTGGAAGGAGGGGAAAAATTAGAACAAAAGGTTTGGCAATTGTCAATGTTGTAAAATTACCCATGCATGTATCTGGTAAATAAAAACTATCAAAATTTAAAAAAAAATCATGACTAAATTTCTCAATAGCTCTCCTATGTAGCATCTATCAGAATGTTTTGTAAACAAGTAGGAACTTAACAAGTGATGGATGAATTTAATTAATATTTACTGAAATCATTTAGCATCCACTAAATGTTCTGATGGAATTCAAGGTTGTTGCTGGATATCTGTTGACCAAATTTTGTAATTTAATTGTGTAACAAAAGGCTAATGTGTTGGAAGCCTTAGCTGATTACAAATATGGCTCCCCTTATTCTTAAGAAGGAATCCAGTAAATGTTCTCTAAATAGTGACTAAATTTCTCAGTCACTAGAAAGCTTGTTTCTCTCTACAATAGTTTCCAATATAAGAAAGGAGATATGTGATTTCCCCTCCCCAAGTTGGACTGCTGATGTGAAATTTTTTTTAAAAGCACATTTGAAAGTTTTACACACAGGAAGAATAGTGTAGAAAGGGAGAAGGAAGATGAGATAAAATTTTCTAGAACATAATAAATTTGGACTACAAGATCTCCAAGATACCTTCCAATCCCCATCCTTTGACACTATGTGGTATATGTCATTCTCTTAAAATGATACTGAGATTTCTATTAGTAGCTGAGTGTACCTTTTTCTGTAACCTTCAGACAGCCTTTAAAATTACCCTTTCACGGGTGAACTAAGTGCTCACTAAGGGACTATTTATCCAGTTTTAAGGTCCTTATTTCTTAGCTTCCCCTTTAAGCACAAACTCCCCAGTATGGCAGTGGCCTGAAATATGCACTCCTTGATGTGGCTGCCATCATCTGGAATCAATTTTCCATCCCAGAAAATCAGTTTCTTTTCCTTTTCAAAGTTCTTTCTCAGAAGAACTTTGCTTATTTGTATTAACTAATTTCAGGGTCCTGGCATAAATTTCTTCTGGAAAGATAATGCAGCAAAAGAAAAGTCACCATTTTCAGCCAATGACTAACTGTGTTTCAATGGGGAATGTATCTGAAAAATATTAAGGACTACACCAATATGAAATATTTCTAATTTTATCTTTTAGAATATAGATCTTAATACAGCTCAGCTTCTTGTCATGCTAGTTAAGCATCTCCAGTTAAAAATAATCTGATGGAAGATAAAATTCTCAAGATACTGATGTAACAATGAGTAGACAGAAAGGGGGAAATGGCATATTTCCTCGTGAGTTTGCCTTTATTTATAAGAACGTGCAATATTTAGCATGCAGACCTGACTAAATCATAAAAGGGATCTTTGCAGATTTTATTTTCAAATTTTGCTTCATCCTTTATGTAAAGCTCTTAATAAAAGTGATTTTTCATTTTGCATATACGTTAGAAAATGCAATCTCCACAATGAAAATAAAAATGTTCTCTACCAGGGTCACAGTGACACATCAGGCAAGTGGCAGTTGTCTACCTCTGCATTTATTCAGAATAGGAGGAGCACTCTGAAATCTAGGGCAGTGTATATGGCATTTTTGTTAACAACATAATATAATAAAGAGGAAGAGGAAGGAGGGGTAAAAGGAAAAGAAGAAAAGTGAATTTATATAGCACTTTAAAGTTTGCAAATAACTTTACAAGTATTATATCCTTTGTAAACCCTGGGAGAAAGATACTATTATTATCCCTATCTAATGGATTAGGAAACTGAAACAAAAGTCATTATAAGTCATGACTTGCCCAGGTTCACTCAACTATTAAGAATCTAAGGCTTCGATGATCAACTATGAAACTCTGGGTTCTTCTCAGTGGTTCAATGATCCAAGGAAATCCCAATAATCTTTGAATAGAAAATGCCATCAATTCATGAATAAGCCAAGACATCACCCTGTGTTGCATTGATTCTCTATAAACAGGACAAACAGTAACAACTTATACTTATATCCAGAAGGAGGACTATGGAATTCAATAACTATGGATTAATGTAATCAATGTATGATTGTTGAATGCAAATCAATCCATGCTATGTTCACTTCTTTTTTCTGTTTTTTTTCCTCTCTCATGTTTTTTTTCCCTTTTGTTCTGATTTTTCTTTCACAACATAATTCATAAAGAATTGTGTATTTTAAAAGTTTTATATATATATATATATATATATATAACTTTTAAAATACACAATTCTTTATGAATATATATATATATATAAAACCAGAAAAAAAAAAACCAAAAAAAATTTTTGAAATAAGAATCTGAGGCTGGATTTGAATTCACCTCTTCCTAATTCAATTTCTTTATCTATCCATCATTCTCTTGTTATTCTCCTTTCCATCAATCATTTAAATTTATATATATTTATTCATAAATATATATATAATATGCATATTATATATATATATACACACAGGGAGAGAGAGAGAGAGAGAGAGAGAGATGGATGTATATAGTTGTGATTTATCCTAATGTTTTTTGGGGGCCTTCTTTACTTTTTTTCTCTATATTCTCTCATTTTGTCCTCCAGTCAGTTTCCAAGAGTTCAATTATCATCTCTGCACAAATCATTCCTAAATGTATATTTAGTCATTCCTCTAGGTCACAAACTGCCCTCTTGGACATTTCAAACTGTATGTCACATAGGTAACTCATAAACACTCATATCTCACTTGGTTCTTTTCAATAATGAGGTGATTAAAGGAAATACCAATAGGCTTCTGATGGAAAGTACCATCCTCAACCAGAGAAAGAAATATGGAGACTAAATGTGGATCAAAGCATAGTATTTTCACTTTTTTGATATTGTTTACTTAGGTTTTTTTCCTCATGCTTTTTTCCCCTTTTGATCTGATTTTTCTTGTGCAGCATAATGAATATAGAAATATGTTTAAAAGAACTGCACACATTTAACCTATATCACATTGCTTGCTGCCTTGGGGAGGAGGAAAAGAGAGAGGGGGAGAGAAAAATTGGAACACAAGGCTTTTCAAAAGTGTTGAAAACTATCTTTATTTGTTTGGGTGGGGGGATTCTATTAAAAACAAAAAAAAACCTTTAAAACTACATTTATATATGTATATGTAAGTAATATATACATGTTATATAGATATAACATGAATATGCATTATATAATTTATGTAACAAATATGTTATACATAACAGATACTTTAAATTATATAATATATATGTACTTTTACATTCTACATGTATTATGTACAAATAGATATGTATTATATGTGTAATATGCCCATATTACATTATTCATATATTGTTTTATAAAGCTGTATGTAGCTTTACAAATTATACGTATATTTTATAAAAATACAAGTCATTAAAAAAGAAATTTATCCACCTTCTGAATTTCCCTATTGCTGTTGCAACCTCAGTGTCATCCTTAATTCTTCACTCTTACTTTCCCACTTATCCAATCAATTGCTAAATCTTACCCTTCCTAGCTTCATAAAATTTCTGGCATAAATACCCTCTGTCCACTCATACAACCATGACTCCAGTTCATATCCTCATCCTTGCTCATCTAAACTATTGTAGTAGCCTCTTAATTAACAGCTAGGTGGTGCATTGGATAAAGTGCTGGGAATGGAGTCAGGAAGACCTGAGTTCAAATCCAGTCTTAAATATTTAATAGCCATGTGACTCTTAGCAAGTCACAACTTGTCTCAATTTCTACATCTGTAAAATGGAAATAGTAATAGTATCTACCCCCCCCAAGTAGAATGTTGAAAAGATGAAATGAGATAATATTTAAGTGTTCTGAAAACCTTTAAATACTACAAATTGATAAGAATTCAAACCCAATTGATAAATGGTCAAAGGATATGAACAGATAATTTTCAGATGAAGAAATTGAAACTATTTGTAGTCATCTGAAAAGATGTTCCAAATCACTATTGATCAGAGAAATGCAAATTAAGACAATTCTAAGATAATACTACATACCTCTCAGATTGGCTAAAATGGAAAAATAATGATGAATGTTGGAGAGGATGTGAGAAAACTGGGACGCTGATACATTGTTGGTGGAACTGTGAATGGATTGAACCATTCTGGAGAACAATTTGGAACTATGCTCAAAAAATTATCAAACTGTGCATACACTTTGATCCAGCAGTGTTACTACTGGGCTTATATCCCAAAGAGATCTTTAAAAAAGGGAAAGGGACCCACATATTTGTGACAGCCCTTTTTGTAGTGGCAAGAAACTGGAAATTGAATGAATGCCCATCAATTAGAGAATGGTTGGGTAAATTGTGGTATATGAATATTGTGGAATATTATTGTTCTGTAAGAAATGACTAGCAGGATAATTTTAAAGAGGCCTGGAGAGACTTACATGAACTGATGCTGAGTGAAATGAGCAGAACCAGGAGATCATTATACACGGCAGCAACAATACTATACAATGAGATGATTCAAAGCAATTCCAATTATTCAGTAATGAAGAGAGCTGTCTATATTCAAAGAGAGGATGGTAGGAATTGAATGTGGACCACAACATAGCATTCTCACTCTTTGTTTTCTTTCCCAGTTTTTTTTTTTCCTTCTTGATCTGTAACTTTTTGGGCATAGTTCCAAATTGCTCTCCAGAATGGCTGGATTCTTTCACAACTCCACCAACAACAATGCATCAGACACTTAACATTTCTATAATGAGGTGTGCATTTTGTCTGTTGTTGGCTATCTGATTCCTACATTTAATTGACAATTGAGCTTTTTTATTTATTTTAATAGTTTTTATTTACCAGATACATGCATGGGCAATTTACAACATTGACAATTGCCAAACTTTTGTTCTAATTTTTCCCCTCCCCCATGGCAGGTTGACCAATACATGTTACATATGTTGAAGTATAAATTAAATACAATATATGTATACATGTCCAAACAGTTGTTTTGCTTTACAAAAAGAATCAGACTTTGAAATAGTGTACAATTAGCCTGTGAAGGAAATCTAAAATGCAGGCGGACAAAAATACAGGGATTGGGAATTCTATGTAGTGGTCCATAGTCATCTCCTAGAGTTCTTTCGCTGGGTGTAGCTGGTTCAGTTCATTACTGCTCTATTGGAACTGATTTGGTTCATCTCATTGTTGAAAATGGCCACATCCATCAGAATTGATCATCATATATATTGTTGTTGAAGGATACAACAATCTCCTGGTCCTATTCATTGCATTTAGCATCAGTTCATGTAAGTCTTTCCAGGCCTTTTTGAAATCATCCTGCTGGTCATCTCTTACAAAACAATAATATTCTATAACATTCATATACCACAATTTATTCAGCCATTGTCCAATTGATGGGCATCCACGTAGTTTCCAGTTTCTGGCCACCACAAAGAGGGCTGCCACAAACATTCTTGCACATGTGGGTCCCTTTCCCTTCTTTAAGATCTCTCTGGGATATAAGCCCAGTAGTAACACTGCTGGGTCAAAGGGTATGCACAGTTTGATAACTTTTTCAGCATACAATTGAGCTTCTTTTAAATTTCTATCAGAAACCAAACTTCATCATCCTTCAAGCTGAGCATGCATATTGCTGGCAAATATTCCTCTATCAGTTTCCCAAAAGCAGCAGTTTCCCAAAAGCCCATTTGGCCCACTATCAGTTTGTTTGAACAATCACTAGTATAATTACTGAAACAGATGTTGCCCAACAGCTTTCTGTATTTAGTCTTTCATTTTGTCCTGTCACATATCCAATCTCCCCACCCATCCCACAACATTCCCTTTCTGAATGGAGAAAATGTTCAACAAAATATTTTCCATACTTGATTTTCCCCTCTATTTTTTCCAGTTTGAAATGGCAACTGTTTGCTACCTGCAAATACTATTCTAAATGTGCCCAACAAATAAAGGTAAATTTTTTAAATAGCAAGTAGAAAGTACCCTCTTGCTTTACATTAGCTAAAATGAAGTAAAAGAATAGTGAATAGCATTCCTTCCTCTAGTCGTATTCAGTGTTCTGTCATTCTTCTTTTATCATCTTCCCCTCTCCCCACCCCAAACCCATTCTTTATACTTCTTTTACATTCCATTGGCTAGGTATTAATTTTCCCCAAATCACTCACAAATCTATGAGATATGAGTAGTAAGGCTCTAGAAAATACCTGGTCCTTCTCTATTACACCCAAATATCATTAAAAAATAAAATAATAATGATAATAATTGCTTTTTAAGGTTTGTAAAGTATTTTACAAAAACCAACTAATTTTATCCCCACAACAATTCTAGGAGTTTGTTGTTATTATCTTCATTTTACAAATGAAGAATCTGAGGCAAACAGAGATTAAATTATTTGCCCAAGATCATATAGCTATTACATGTCTAAGATTAGACTTGATCTAGTCTTCCAGACTCTGAGTCCAGTGGGTTGTCCACTGTATCATCTATCTCTATCCACTACACCAAGTGAGACTCAAATAAAAATTCTAAATCTGAAAATTTTTAATCACCAATTGTCATCTTCTCTAAGTTTTGTCTCACTATTTAGTATTCATACAATTTGCTATAGCAGATAGTTACTTATAAGAGTTACTTAAGCAGCTTTTGCTTAAATATATAAACAATCATATGGTTCTTGTTAAGGGTGAGCTTATATGCTTTATATAGTTTTATAAATATAATATTTTTATTATCATTAGTTTTATACACACTCCAACTCAATAAAATATACAACTTTTGGCCACTGTGTTATTCAGAATTATTGTTTCTTAATGAGAACTCACAAACATGCATTGAAGGAAAATGTCCTGCTCAATATGAATGCTATTCTATCAAAAAGCATTTCAATAAGTTTAAAACAAAATTCTTTGTTTTTTATTTTTATTATTATGAACATGAAAAGTTCTTTGGTCATTTTTGTGTTGAATAATGGCTCTTGTTCTTATATATTATCAATACCTTATGTATCCTTGACATCAGTACAGTATCACAGAAACTTGCTGCAAATATTTTTTGGAATAAATGAAAATTCATTTATTAAAAACAATGTGTCAAGTACTGTACTAAGCACTAAAGATATAAATATAAAAGTGAGACAACCCTTGCCCTCAAGAAGCTTACAAGAAGCTTCAAATAAGAAAAGATTATATATTTAGAGAAGCTAGAGTTCAAAAAGGGAAGATTAGTAGAGGAAGATATGCACAGGGAATCATATTTTAGACATGATTGTTGCAATGGCGTGATTCCAGTAAATATAATACAAAGGCTTGTCTATCTGAGCTCAAGATATTGGGGAGCAGTCTGAATTATAGTGGAAAGCAGTAAATGGTTAAAATTCAGAAAGCATAGTCGGGAGATATCTAGGAAAATAATGTGATGTTTTCAGTCAAGATAAGGTGAAAATTTGCCTATCAGTACCCAAGAAGTCTAAATTCTGGTGAGTAGTGGAGCAGTATCAGGATGCTTGTGGCATAATTTGCAGATGTCCAGGTAACTGTTTCCTGTCCAATTCTATCTTGATTTTGTTTTTGTACAAAAATTTCAATTTTTTATAACCAAAATTGTTCATTTTATCTCCTATGGTCTTCTCAGTCCCTTGTTTGGTCAAGAATTCTTCTCTTATTCTCTTTGTTGATTCTCTGATTTAAGATATATATTTTATATCTAGGTCTTCTCTCCATTTTAAGATTATTGTAGAATAACATGTGACTTTTTGGTCTGATCCTAAATTTTTTTTAGGCTGCTCTCCAGTTTTCACATTCGTTTTTGTCCAGTAATGTGTCCTTATCCCAGTACTAAGAGAAAGTAAGTCTTAATGTTTTCATTAGCAATGCCTGATACTCTATTCTATTAAACGTCTCTTTCTCCTGGAAGATTTATTCTGTATTGTGAAACTTTTAACTTTTGCCTGTACTGTTTTCCAAAATTGTTTCTTATTTGTAGTATTTGCAGCTTTATTTTGTGTGATGTTGTCTGTATTTCCTTGTAAATTGAACTTTTGCTTTTCTGGATACTTGGAATTGTTTTTTTCTTTAACCCCAAAGCTCTGCATTTTGACTATGGCATTCTTAGATGTTTGCAGTATGGGGAGATAATCAAGAGATAATCAGTAGAGTTTGTTCTGTGTGTGTGTGTGTGTGTGTGTGTGTGTGTGTGTGTGTGTTAGATTGAAGAAGTTTTTGTTTGTAATTTTGAACTATCGTGTCCAAATATTTTCTCTTATTTACAGGAAATCATATGCTCTTAATTATCTATCTCTTCTCAACATGTTTTCCAGGTAAGATGTTTTTGATAGTGTAACTTACATAATCTTCTATTTTTTCAATCTTTTGGCTTTGTTCTGATATTCTTATTGTCTCAGGAAGTTATTACATTTTCTTCATTCTATTTTTCAGGAAATCCATTATTTGGGTAAGGTTTTTCACCTTCTGTTCTAAACTATTTTCTTCCAATTTTTTTCCTTCAGAAATTTAATTTCATTCATTGTTTACATCATTTGTACCTAAGCCATTTCTTTCTATAAAACTCTGCTTAAAGCATTATGGGGTAATTCTTCTGACTTTATCTCTTGGGCTTCTCTTAACTCACAGTCTTTCTTAATTGTGCCTGGTGTTTTGTTTGCTCATATTTACAACCTTGGTTCTTTGATTGGCACTTGTGCTTGGACTGATTCCCTCTGGCATTCTTGGATAAGTTGAATGAGACTTGTTTGCCCCTATCTCCTTTGTAACCTGAATGCCACTGATAAAGCCAATCTGGAAAGGGATGGCAGGGTTGTTTTAGACCCCCATCCTCTACTAAAATCCTTTATTTTTGTCTCTGTCTCCTGGCGAGCCATTATGAGTTTTGAACTCAACCAAAATCTATCGGCTTCCCACTTTCCTTTTCCTCACACCTGCTTTTAGTTTCTATGTCTCAAAGAGTTCTAAGTTCCTATTCATTGACCTATGGAGTTTGATTCTTTCTTCAACTTTTGTTACAACAGTACAGGGTCAGGATCCAGCTTTAAGTCCCCGATTAATAAACTAGCATTAACTGATCAGAGCACTTACCTGATTTACTATTGATTACAGGAGCAATAGGGCAGGTAAGTGACACTGCCAGACCTGAAGTCAGTAAGATGCATCTTATTGATTGATAAAATTTGATTCCAGACACTTATTAGTTGTGTGACATTGGGCAAGTTACTTACCCTGTTGCCTTAATTCTTCATCTGTAAAATGAACTGAAGAAGAAAATGGCAAACCACTCTAGTATTTTTGCCAAGAAAAGCTTAAACAGGGTCACAAAAAGTTGCACATGACTGAAAAAATGATTCAATGAAAACAATATAGAAACAATAACAAGGTGTATGATGCAGGCTAATTATTTAACCTCCTTCAGTCTCACTTTACTCATCTGATAAGTGAGAATAACAACAATACCTACCTCCCAAAGTTGCTATATGGGGATAAAATGAGATCATATTGGTAAAGCATTTTGCAAACCTTAAAGCATAATGGAAATGCTATTGTTATTATAGATGAGGAAACTGAAACCCATGATAACTTGTCCAAGGTCACATAATTTATAAACAACAGAACCATAATTTAAACCTGAATCCTTTCTTTCAAAACCAGAATTCTTTCCAGCCTGCTGAATGACAGAAATGAAATACCATCATTAATCTTATCACTACCACTAGAAAAAAATAACTACTCATGCTTGTGATATGGGTCAATGAGTATTATATTTATATGGAAAAAGTAAGGCAGTATTAATATGTACTAAATCAGATCCAACACAAAAGTTTTTCTCCAATTTCTCCACATGACAGAGAAGTGATTCTGAATTTTTGAATATTATGCTATTGGAAGACAAACTTTGCTATATCCAATGAAATTGGAAAAGTTTCAAGGTTCTCAGGTTTGTAAACAAGCTTGACTTTGGGCAATTTACTTAACTTCCTTCAGGCTCAGTTTCCTCATTTATAAAATGGGGATGATAATAATACCTACCTTCCAAAGTTGTTGTGGGGACCAAGAACTGAGACAGGAAAAGCTTATTACCCAAATAGCATTAGGTAAAAAAACTCATCATTTGGTCAGTAATCCTTAGATAATAAACTTTTCCCATCTCAACTCTTGGTCTCAGGCAACTCTAAAAGACCATATACTAAGGGACAGAGGATTTACTATCTTCATTGAAAAAGAATATAATAAAATAACATACATTTTAAGTATTAAAATGGTAAATTAGAATTGCATTATCTCGGACTATTGGCTTGGTAAATTATTGATATGAAAAATTAAGTCCTAGAGGACTATAAAAATTTACTCCATAATCTTTACCTTGATGGCAGGACCACCCCTTTAACATCACTATTCTTCTAGAGAGGTTTCAAGGCCAGAGAGACAGCCTTGAAAACAGTACAGACCTGGGTGCAAATCACCTTTCTGACACACACTGCCTGTGTGATCCTAGACAAATGACAGTCGATCAATGCTGGAGACCAGTGGTATAAAACTCAAATAAAAAGGTATTAATGTAAGTAGCGAAGTGATTTGAAAATCAGAAATTAACATTTGTTGTATTTTTATTTATTTCATTAACCCTTCCTTTTACAATTGCATTTTAGTTTGGTTCTGGCTTCACTGGGAAGTTTTGTTGGTGACTTTGCTATGTGGAGTTTGATATCTCGACTGTGCATAATTCTCTAAAACTATAAATTTCAGAGAAGTTGCTAATCTGCATCAGTCTAGAAAATGTACTCATAGGCAGATTTCAGAAAAACCTAGAAAGACTTGCATGAATTGATGCTGAGTGAAGTGAGCACAATCAGCAGTAACAACAATATTGTGCCATGATCAACTTTGACAGATTTAGCTATTCTCAGCAATACAACAATCTAAGAAAATTCTAAAAGACTCATGGTGGAAAATCCAGAGAAAGAAATATGGAGTCTGAATGCAAATTGAAGCATACTATTTTCACTTTTTGTTGTTGTTTTTTTTCTTTCTAGTAGTTTTTTTACTTTTGTTCTGATTCTTCTTTCACAATATGACTAGTGTGGAAATAGGTTTAATATGATTGTACAAGTATAAGCTATTGAGTGATTGTTGCCTTGGAAAGGGGATATGGAAGGGAGAAATGAAAAAGTGGAAATAAAAATCTTATAAAAGTAATTGTCAAAAATAATAAATAAATTAAAAAGAGAGTGTGCTCACCTGATAGCTCCCTAAACCAACGAAATCACAAATCTTGTTCCTATCCCTATTTTTTCAGTGATGATACATGGCTATAAATTATAGAACATAATGATCTGAGAAAAATTAAACTTACTAACAATCCAAAGAACAGAAGAAATACACATTGTAGAGCCTGAAAAGATAGTATCAAAAAAGTATAAACCAAATATTGTTCTCACCTAGTTCTCCTTTTTAACTGCTCTTTTTTTAGTCTCCTTTTCTAGATAATCCTTTTTGTTCCATCCCCTAACTATGGTCTGCTTTAAAGCTCTAGTCTCCTCTTTTCACTTCCTATATTTTCTGAATAACATCATCAGATCTCACATGTTCAATTATCATCTTTATATAGATGACTCTAGGACCTAAATATTCATCCCTAAATTCTTTCCACATTTCCACATGATAATTCCACATTATCAACTACCCACTGGACATCTCCAATGGAATGATCAGTAGGCATCTCAAATTCAGTATGACAGAAACCTAATTCATTATCTTCGTCCTCCTCCTAATTTCCCTCTTTCTTTTGAAAGCCTCCCCAGCCTTCCATTCACCAAATTTGTATCTTCAGGATTCTCCTCAGTGATTTCTTTTCCCTTACTTTCCATATACAATCACTTGCAAAGATTTGCTAGAAAAATGTTTAACAACCAGGTCTCTGAGGAGTGAAAAATGTGTGCACAACATAGTTTGAATTTCAATCTGAATTAACATTTTCCCATCACTTTTTTAAAGCATATATAATCAAAGGATGTCTAGTTGCTAATTCCTTAGGTATAAATGCTTACTCTAAAAATTTAACCAGTGGGACTTAGAAGCCTCTTAAAGCTAACTTCATCAAACCCTTGGTTACAAGCTTCTTCAATTCTACCTCTATAACTTCTCTCTTATTCATCTCCTCTTCATTAAAAAAAGCCTCCAACCTAGTTCAAGCCCTCTACTTAGTTTATTGCAACAACTTCATAACTGAATTTATACCTTGAGTCTTATTTTTAATCCATCCTAGATACTACCAAAATAATCATTCTAAATCACATATCTGACCTAGTCACTAATCCTATTCAAGGATGTTTAGTGAAACTTATTTGCCTGTATAAGATACAAACATCTTCATTTGGCATTTATAGCTGTCCCCAATCTTGCTTTAACAAGGTATATCCTACATTACTCTCCATATATTTTATGTTCCTATCTAAATAAGTTACTTGTCATTCACCAGACTTGACATTTTATGCCACATTCCTATGCTTAGAATGTAATCCATCCTTACCTGTATCTCTTATGATCCACAGCTTCCTTCAAAAATGAACTTGATGAGGCCAGTGTAACGTGCTCTCCTGGCAGTTACAATTACTAGTCTGTCCTAGACCCACCAGAGCACCTTTGACCACTGTCCTTTGCAGTGTGAGCTCTACCCGGCTCGCCTCCTCTGAGGCCTTCAAAGGTCTCTGGCCACAATCTCTTGAATCTATAGCTTAATAACCGGTAGCGCCCTCAAGAACAACCACGTGTAATCTTAAAAGCCTTTATTATACCTACTCACATAATGCCCTAACTGATGCCCTGACTTGTTGGTTCCCGAGTGAACACCTGGTCAGAAGACCCACGTGTTCACTACCAAAACCCTTACCTCTTTTGGCTACCCATCTTGGCTTGGCCACCCAGGCTGGGGAGCCAGGGTGAACAGCACGAGGTTAAAGAGGGCGGTTGCTGCCTGCAGTGGGCTTACATAGGGCCTGTGAGGTCACACACACAGCCAATCAGCGAGAGAGTCACCCATTACAAAACTATCTCAATATGGCCAGGATCCCGCCCAAGGGCAGTCCTAATATCCACAGAAATTACTTCTGGGCCTCAATCTCCCGATGCACTGTGTCCACCCATTTAAAGGGCCCTTACAATTCCCTTTCTCTTGTTTTGCGGGAACCGCACATCTCACCAACCTAAACTTTTAGCACCAGCTATAGTTCACTTGATCCATGAGATGACAGTGTTATGCCCAAAGAGGTACAAAGCAGCAGATCAGTAAACAGAAGTATGACAATAAGAACCAGGCTCAACAGTGGCCCAAGTGTTCAACCCATTCATCAAAGTCATACTCGAGATAATAAGCCAAAGAGGTTGGATGCCAATGAGGTAGGATGTCAACACTGAGGTGGGAAGTCAACAAGGTAAAACATCACAATTCTAGTTAACAAATATCAGTAGGTAGGTTGTCACAATTCTAGCTACATTTATCACAGTTCTAGACCAATTCTAGTTTCTTACAATTTTCTGTTGCACTTTTCACACTCCTAGAACAATTCTAGCTTATCACAATTCTCAATTGCACTTGTCACAATCCTAGAACAATTCTAGCTTATCACAATTCTCAATTGCACTTGTCACAATCCTAGAACAATTCTAGCTTATCACAATTCTCTATTGCACTTTTCACAATTCTAGAACAATTCTAGCTTATCACAATTCTCTATTGCACTTTTCACAATTCTAGAACAATTCTAGTTTCACAGGTGCACATAAGCAAAGTCATGTCCAGTAACATTGTCTCAATAACAATGGCAGGTGGGTGTGTTGGTTTTTCACCCACTAATTTAAAAGCATAGTCCTTCAATAAAAAGCATAGGGCAAAGCCTCTCCCCAGGCCACCATATGGCAAGTAGCCATGGGAGAAGCAAGCAGGCCCATTGTCCATTTACAGTCTTTCTTTATATTGCGTATCAGCCAAAACAGTCCATCTCAGCTGCAACACTGGAATTGTGTCTGCTGTCTCTGGTGTCACGGTCAGGAGGGGCATCGCTGCCATCAGCGTCTGAAGGGCTGCGGACATCTGGCTGGTCTCTCTGGACTGTTGTCTGGTCCTTCTCTTGGATCCCCAGGTTACAAATGTCTCTGGTGGGGATGAACTCTACTGCTGGATCTGCACCTAGGAAGGAATGTCCCCGGGGCCCAACTTGGGCCTTTCCACATCACAGTGGAAACAAAGTTGTTGTCAAAAAGATTAACAAAAGTCAGACAAAAGTTAGTCAGTCTGTCACTTAGCTGCACTTTCTGTGTATGCCCGAAGTGCATTGCTAAGGTAAAAGGCAAAGAATTTAAAAATGTAAAACCAAAATAGATTAAAAATATAAAACCAAAATAACTTTAAAATGTAAAATCAAAATACTTTGAAGATGTAAAATCAAAAATGTTTAAAAATGTAAAATCAAAATTTAAAAATTGTAAGCAATCACATATCCCAAAGGCCAGTGTTAGGGAGAAACTGTGCCAAAAATGAATCCACTCTATTTAAAAGACCAAAGTATAATAGAAAGAAACATTCCCTGGAAATTTGGGGAAATATATGTATTTTTTTCTTTCTATGTCTTAGGAATAAATATCTTTATGTAAAAGCTAATTGATATAAAATGGTAGATTAAGTGTCAGGCCTGTACTGTAATTCAAATCTGAGCTCAGAAATTTGCTAGATGTGTGACTCCATACATCTCCTAACTCTGCTGACCTCAGTTTCCTCATCTATAAAATGGGAATGATATTAGCACAAAACTTCCGGAGGTAGTATGAGGATAAAATGAGATAACAATTGTAAGGCACAGTGCCTGTCACATAATAACACTATATAAATGTTAGCTCTTGCTATGACTACTTATACTATTATTGTTGTCATTAAGTGGAAACAAGGTGCTATTTAACTGTAGAGGGAATATAGCCAGGAGGGAGTTGAGCTGAAAGCATTAGAGAAAATCCACTAATCATCTAGGTTACCTACAATCCTGAGAGAATGATATAGAAGGCCGGGCTCTGAGAGACTGAGGTCAGGGCTTACTTCCTAGAGATGCTGAAAAGAGATAACATGGAAGAGCTTACTGAGTTTGCAAGACAGCCAGTGAAAAAAGCATGAAATATGAGGAACATATTGTAATATGTGAGGAACAAGTAAGCCAATATGACTGAAACACTGAATAGCGGAAAGAAATGTATAAGAAGACTAGAAATATAAGAAGGGGATAATATCATAAAAAGTTTTAAGTACCTCAGCTACCCCTGGTGGAGTCTCGAAGGTCATACCTAAAAGTAATTTCTTGTAACTTGAGGCATTGATGTTGAACTGGTTACAAAATTCAGGGACACTGGATCGTGGATTTCAGAAGTCACTTGTGCCTCTTGGAAGACACTCTTAGTTTTAGAACTGGCTAATTAAAATGTTCTTCCTGACTATCTGATTAGCAGATAAGAACTGCTTTCAGAATGCCATGTGCTCAAGTTTTCAAAGTACTTCCACTCCACATCATCATGACTTTCTTGGAAAAAAGATCCCAAGAAATTAGGCTGGGAACACTCTGTCAGAGGGGGAGGGAAAGAACACTAATCACCAATGTGAATGAATTTTTTTTATTTAGAATTTTATTTTTCCCTAGTCACATGTAAATGTATATTTGATTCTAAAGGTAATATGGAACCATTGTTACTTATTGAATAGGAAGATGACCTGGTCAGTCCTATATTTTTAAAGTAACACTTTAGCAGCTGCATGAAGCATAGATTAAGATAAGGAGAGAATTAAGAGAATTAATGCAGGGAAACTAATTAGGAGGCTATTATAATAGTCTAGGTAAGAGGTGATAAGAGCCAAAAACCTGGAAAGGTGAGGACCTGTGCTAGAAATGGTGTGGAGGTTGAAACAGCAAGATTTGGCAACAGACAGGATGAGAGAGAAGATGAGGGATTGAAGATGAAACTGAGGTTAGAATCTGGTTGGTATTGCCCTCAGTAGTGATAGGATGTTCAGAATTCATACCCCTTGTTAAAAAGTTCAGTTAGTAGTTCTCAGCAAGATTGAAGTGGATATCTTTAACATAGAGAAGATCTAATTCAGTTCCAATTGACCAATGATGGACAGAATCAGCTACACCCAGAGAAGGAACACTGGGAAATGAATGTAAACTGTTTGCACTATTGTCTTTCTTCCCAGGTTACTTTTACCTTCTGAATCCAATTCTTACCATGCAACAAGAAATTCGGTTCTGCACACATATATTGTATCTAGGACATACTATAACACATTTAACATCTATGGGAATGCCTGCCATCTAGGGGAGGGGGTGGAGGGAAGGAGGGAAAAATTCGGAACAGAAGTGAGTACAAGGAATAATGTAAAAAAAAAAAAAAAAAAAAAAAAATTACCCGTGCATATATACTGTCAAAAAAAATTATAATTATAAAATTAATTTTAAAAAAGTAGTTCTCAGCAATGTAGAAGTACAAGACAATTCCAATAGACTTCAGATGGAAAATGCCATCTGCAACCAGAGAAAGAACTATGGAGACTGAATGAGAAAAAAAAGCATACTATTTCACCTTTTTGTTTTTTGTTTTTTTCTTTTTCATGTACTTTCTCTGAAGATATCTGAAGGAATTCAGTTCACAATGTCCAGTAGGCAGTTGAGACAAGTGCTCATTTGTATTACTTTTCTCTCAGAGTTGTGTAGGGGAAAAAATCAGATTTTAACTGTCAAGTGTTATATATTATGACCTATATGAAAAGAGCAAGAAGAAAACCTCCAGAATATTGGGCAGCAGCATCCCTCCAGTCATCCAGATTTCCAACCTCAGTTTTATCATTAACTTAGGGTTCTCTTTCATACCCCATCTATCCATTAGTTGCCAAATCTTGCTGTTTCAATGGCCACAGAATCTCTAGCATAGGTCATTGTTTTTCAAGGATTTAGACCTTTATCATCTCTCATTTAGATTATTGTAATAGCTTCCTCAAAGATGGGCAGGGCAGGGCAGGGCAGGGAATGGCAGGGCAGGGCAGGGAATGGCAGGGCAGGGCAGGGAAGGGTAGGGCAGGGCAGGGAAGGGAAGGGAAAGGAAGGGACAAACGAATGAACGAATGCACAAATGAACAAAGGAAGAAAGGAAGAAGAGAAAACCCTTGAAACAAATATGCATAGTCAAGTAAAACAAATTCTCACATTGATCACGTTCAAGAATGTACATTTCATTCTATATCTTGAGTCCATCATTTCTCTGTCAGGTGATGGGCAGCACGTTTCCCAGGTTTCTCTGAAACTTTTTTTTCTTTTGTCATTTTGTACAACATAATAACATTCCATTACATTCATACACATTTAGTATTATCCCAGGTCTTCCTATCTTTGAGGATAGATTATCTATTCATTACACCGAGCTTCTCTCTTACCCTTCTTTTATAAGACTCAATTAAAATTTTTGAATGCCTTGAAAATTTTCAGTGATATAGGCTCTAGAAACAAATCCTTTTTACCAAAAAAAATTCTACATTATGGAAGATTGTTAATTCTTCTCCGTATTTAGGCAATCAACTTTAGATATCTAGCCATAACCTAACTTCAATTATCTATGTAGCAGGCTATTCAGATGCAAACTAGTTTTTCTCAAGCAAGCAAGGATCTGAGTCCTCAGTTGGGAATCCTGGGATTTGTAGCTTTCACTTTCCTGGAATAAAATGAGCTAACTCCACTTAAGAATGCAATAAGGGGTAGAAATTGGCCCTGAAGTTTTTAAAGCCATAATTAGAAGAAGAGGGGAGAGAGTGGGGATGGGAAGATATAGAACCACAAAAGATAATAAACTTTTACAAACCTTACAATGCTATATGAATGTCAACTATTAGCTATATTTAAGTTTTCCTGCATATTCAAAATTACATACTTAAAACCATATTATATATAACACCCCCTAGGCTCACTCCCCCAACTTCCAGTTTAAGGTCCCAGATTGTGGCTACTATTTTGTCTCAAGATCCTAGGGGTAAACTTGTGGGACTTCTAACTGTCACTGGGAAGTCCCCATCTGTATGCTTCTGATTAGTAACCAATTAATAGCCTCAATTATCTTTTAGAAAGTATTTACTCAGATGGTATGGTAAGAACAGTTGGTACAAAATATTCTCCCCAAAAGCTAGAACACACTCTCCTACAAATTCACACAATGTCCATGGGAAGGAGTAGGTTTTAAGTTAAATGTACAATGACGGTAGTGTTAACTATTTGTGGAAATGCTATTTCCTTTCCACTTCAGGAAGTAGCTAGGTGACCTGGTAGGGATATTGGGTCTGGAGAAACCTGAATTCAAATTTAGATCCAGATATTTGCTAGCTAGATGCTCTTGGGAAAGCTATTTGATCTCTGTTGGTTCAGTTTCTTCATCTATAAAATTGGAATAATTACAATACCTACCTCCTGCATTTTTGTGGCACACAGTAGGTGCTATAAAACACTAGCTATTATGATTATTAGCCAACTGATTTGAAGCCTCCCCTTACTGCCTTCTAAGAGTAGATCTCTAATGACTTGGGTACAAAGATAACTTGTTAAGTCTTATAGAACGGTCTCTTGTCACAAAACTGTTTTTCTCTACTGCCCTGTAAAAACTAGAAACAAGTCATAGAACCTGTTTGCTTCAATTTTTTCACCGGAAAATGGGATAATAACAGCACCTACTCTCAGGATTGTTGTGAAGATCAGATGAGATAATATTTATAAAACATTTAGCATGGTGCCTGGTACATTACAGTATATAAATATACTATATATAGATATATAAATGCTATTTGTTATTATTATGGTATGAAGAAAGGAAAAATTCTCTCTTTTCACATTCACAAGATCTTTTCTCATGGGTAGTTCCTATGTTGTAATCTCTCCCATTCTCAAACTGCTGGAATTTATCCAAATTTATCTATTTAAAACACCAACACTATGGTTAATTTGTTTGCATAGGCAATTTAGTAAAAATTTATCAGATGAGAAGAGGTTGTAAGTGGGAAAAGTTTAAGAAATCTTGTTTTATTTTTTTCTGAGTCTGTTTGCAGTTGTTTTGAAATAATTGGGTGTCTCTACCCAGCAATCTTTAAAGTGATTTGTGACTTCTTCTGTTTACTTATATTATTTGCCTTAGTTTCTCAGATATAATTTTGTGCCAGTCAGACTCTGCCCTCAACTAAATTCTTGGGTGCCTTGATTGGTTTCAACTGTATCACTAGGGTCTCTGTGCTGAAGTCCAATGCCCACAATGTATCTGGGCTCAAACTAGTGGTAGATTTCATGCCCCCTGGATCTTTGGGGTGTAGACCACTAGATCTTCAGTTCCTTTATATCCATCCATCAAGTGTCCTTCAGATACCAAAGGGTTTCAGGCTTCTGGAGTCCTTGGGATTTTCTAGCCAATACATTGTTGTTCCAGACTGGCTGCTGCTGGCTACTCACTGCTTCCAATGGCCAAATGCTTTGGGTTTCTCATCAGCTTTGAGCCTTGGGTGCCTTGATTGGTTTCAACTGTATCACTAGGGTCTCTGTGCTGAAGTCCAATGCCCACAATGTATCTGGGCTCAAACTAGTGGTAGATTTCATGCCCCCTGGATCTTTGGGGTGTAGACCACTAGATCTTCAGTTCCTTTATATCCATCCATCAAGTGTCCTTCAGATACCAAAGGGTTTCAGGCTTCTGGAGTCCTTGGGATTTTCTAGCCAATACATTGTTGTTCCAGACTGGCTGCTGCTGGCTACTCACTGCTTCCAATGGCCAAATGCTTTGGGTTTCTCATCAGCTTTGAGCCTTGGGTGCCTTGATTGGTTTCAACTGTATCACTAGGGTCTCTGTGCTGAAGTCCAATGCCCACAATGTATCTGGGCTCAAACTAGTGGTAGATTTCATGCCCCCTGGATCTTTGGGGTGTAGACCACTAGATCTTCAGTTCCTTTATATCCATCCATCAAGTGTCCTTCAGATACCAAAGGGTTTCAGGCTTCTGGAGTCCTTGGGATTTTCTAGCCAATACATTGTTGTTCCAGACTGGCTGCTGCTGGCTACTCACTGCTTCCAATGGCCAAATGCTTTGGGTTTCTCATCAGCTTTGAGCCTTGAGAGCTCTTTACTCTTCCTGCCTCTAGACACAGACTTTTACAAACAAGACTATGCTGGGGTCAGCTCAAACCAGCTTGCAAGAGATGTTTGTTAAATTTTCAGTATGAGCATCTATAACTCAGAAATTTTCAAATGTTATCTGCTAAGAGTCCAGTTTATCATCTTGTTGACCTTCTAAATATAAATTATTGTTCAATTTATTGTTTCTGTACTTAAAAAGTTATGGAAAATGTTAATGATACAGATTAAACTTAAACATGTCATGTACACATTTTTCCCCTAGAGATCAGGTTATTAAATATTAATAGTCTTCAGATGTCCCTGGATGAGCTCTGGTTCAAACTCAGAGGTATCTAGCTTAATAGTCTGCACTAGCACATCCTTTTCCAATAAGTGCCATTTGCTGTTACCTATGTCTAGATATACTGCCTTCTTGTGAAGTTCTGGGCTAGATGGAGGTACTTATCATGGTTTCTCATTAGACTTTTTTGTTGTTATTCAGTCTGATTTTTTCTTAGTTTTTTGCCTGAGTAGGTATGTAAGAACTAGGCTGAGTGCGTTCATTCACGAAGCCATCTTAACTGAAAGTCCAAAAAGGATTAATTAAGCACTTACTGTGTGTCAGGAAATATCTTTTGCATTGGGAACACAAAGTAAACAATAAGATTCCTTCATCTCAAGAGGTTGACTGCCTATCAGATGACATTGTACCAATATGCCAACATCTCCTAATTGGTGTCGTAATTGCTCTAAAGAGTGAGTTTCTGCCTAACTATCCACAAAAAGAAAATGAATAGTTGAAGAATACCTATTCTCCAGATTATGATATGCAGTTGGATGGACAACTCGTAGATCTGACCAAGAATTACATAGACTTCAATAGTCAATGTAGGTTCAGAATGAAATAGAAGGAATTGAGTAATATTAATGTCACATGACCATAAGTAATGGGATAGCATTATTTCTAAAGAATAAAAAACTAAGATTACTTAAAGATCAATGGAGTAATGTATGTTAGCCATAATAAAACCAGAGATCATTATTAATTGAGATTTGTACAGGATAAACATCATAAAATATATTATCAGAAATATATGACCAAACAAAGAGATGAGCTAGTCATGTAGTGAGAACAAGGGATAGCCAATGGGTGGCCTACATGCTCCAAGAATATCTGAGAATTATGTAGAAATTATATCCATATATCAAGAGCTATGTAGAAAGATATCCCTTGTTGAGTAAGGTAGGGCAAAGATTAAGTTAGTAAAAATAAAGATGCTATTTTTTTCCATAAAAGTTCATAGATCTCTTGAAAGGGGCTCATGGTTTCCAGGATGAGAACTCCTACTATAGATGGTGAAGCCCATCAAGGCCCACCAGAAGACATTATCCAAATTGCATGAAGCACCAGAATATTGCAAGAACTCCTCAATAAAAATCATGACTTCTCCAAAAAGATCAGCTTGATACTACAGGCAGGAAAAATTATATGATCCCTATATTAGGCACAGTATGTTTGTTGAATGAGTTACTAATAAATGAATTTCTGTTCTCTAGATTGATCAGTCCTTTGCATGAAATTTACTTATATAAATACAAAGAATCATTATATAGGTATTTATTGAATATAAAATATTGCTATGTACAACATAGCATTATTTAGATTAGAGTTACACAAGTGTGTAATATCTTCAGTTTCTTAAGAAGCAAGAGGGAAAAGTTCTGGTAAATGAGATATCTTCTCAATGATTTATGGTTGGACTTTTGCTTCTTCCCTATAATCTCACTCTCTGACATATTTTCTTTCATTTTGTCTTTCTACTTAAGAAAAAAAAATTGGGGGGCAGCTAGGTGGCGCAGTGGATAGAGCACCAGCCCTGAATTCAGGAGGACCCGAGTTCAAACCTGGTCTCAGACACTTAACACTTCCTAGCTGTGTGACCCTGAGCAAGTCACTTAACCCCAGCCTCAGGGGAAAAAAAAGAAAAAAAGGAAAAAAAAGTTGGAGTATGTTTTCCAAAATAGATCTTAAAAGCTTCATGGTATACTTAAATTTTGAAATTAAGTATATAAAAAGGGGGAGGGTATTTGTTAAATAATTATGGTATATGGATATTTCACAGTGATACTGCACAGTAAGAAATGGCAAATTTGAGGGATTTTGAGAATCATGAGAAGATTTGTATGAACTGATACAGAACAGAATGAGCAGAACCAAAAGACCAATGAACACAATAAATGAAACAACATAAATGAAAGAGAAAGTAAAATTCAAAGTAATAGAAAAACAATATAAGTCCTAGATAACAGATTATAACACCTACCTGCTCCCTCATAGGGAGGTAGGTAACTAACAACTAGGACAGAATACTATATACATTATCAAGATTCTGTCCCTTTCTTGGTGCTTAATTTTTGCTTAATTGTTTTTTCTTTGTCACAAGAGAGGGTACAGTTTGGAGTGAAGGATGGAGAGGTTGAAAAAATTGTAATGGAAATTTTAAAAAATCAATAAAATATGCTTAAAAAAATAACATTGGCTTATTGTAGTTTAATTCATTTTTACCTGTTTTTTATTCACTTTTTATATCACCATAGTTTCTTCCAGGACATTTCTCCCCTCCTCCTTCTCCCAAAGTGAAAATCCAAGAGAAAAGAAAAAGACAAAAAATCAGTATAACTGGTCAGTTCACAGAAAATGTTTGGAGAAGGAGAATTCTGGGAAGATGCAGAGTAGGTAAGGAAATTTAAAGCTCTCCAGATTTCCTCCATAAACAAACAAAAAAAAAAATTGTGCTCGGGGCAAACATAAATCAGTAAAAAAAACAAATAAGACTTAAGGCAGAACTTAGGGTTTTCCTGGGACAACCTGAGAAGATCTGAAGAAAGACTCCAGAACTGAGGTTTAATAGTGCCAAGTGTAAACAGTTCCAGGCTCGCTCCACAGCAAATGGGAAGAGCGGTTCAAAGGTAACCTCAGTCCAACCACAAAAAATGTCACCTCCCAGACAGCCTGAGGAGTCAAGACTCTGAGTCCAGAAAGATTAAGGTAATCTTTCCCATTAAGGAATACCAGTTGTGCTGCTAAGATGCAGTCCTGAGAGAGAAGGAGCCAGCACACTGGGTGAGTGCAGAAGTAGTGGAACAAGGAAGCTGCTGGGTGCAGACACTTATGGAAGAGTGGAGTTCTTGGTTTTGAGTTCCAGACCAGAGGGAAGACATGAAGTGAAGCCAAAGGCACCATCCACCTTATCCCAGGACTAGAAGTAGTTATACTCAAAAGCTCTCTCATTTGGAAAAAAAAAAAAAGAACCAAAAAAATGAACAGGCAAAGGAGAAAAGAATCCAATTCTAGAAAGTTACTACAGGAATAGGGAAGACTGAGATGCATCTTCAGAGGAGGACAATTAAATAAAAACACAGCCTCTCCTACTCCCAAAGAGTAATGCTAAATGGCTACCTGAACAGAATTTATAGAAGAATTCAAAAAAGACTTTAAAAATCAAATGAGATAGAAAGGAATATAAAGAATAAGGAGAAAGAGGGTGACGAAGAGGAGGAGGAAGAGAAGAATCCAAGAAAAACAAGATTATTTAAAAAAAAAAAAGAAAGAAAGAAAGAAAGTCAACCAACTAGAAAAGGAGATATGGAGTTTAAAAAAGAAAATGTTTCCTTGAAAATTAGAATTGGGCAAGTAGAAGCCAATAAAGGTATGAAACCAAGAAATAACAAAACAAAATACAAAGAATGAAAAAATAAAACAGAATGTGAAATAGATCTGGAGAACAGATCAAGAAGAGAAAACATAAGAATAATTGAAGTATCTGAAAGCTATGAACAAAAAAAGAACCTTGACACATCAGTACAAGAATTGATCAAAGAAAATTGTCCTGAAGTAATAGAACAAGACAGGAAAGTAGAAATAGGGAAAAATGTACTAATCATCACCTCAAAGAGATCCTATAAGGAAAACATATAGGAACATTACTGCTAAATTTCAAAATCCCAGATCAAAGAGAACAATTTTCAAGAAACAAACCAAAAACAATTCAAATATACTGGAGTTACAATTAAAATTGAACAGGATTAATCAGAAGCTACAAAAAAGACTGCAGGTCTTAGAATATTAT
Organism: Sminthopsis crassicaudata; assembly: GCF_048593235.1. Taxonomy (NCBI): domain Eukaryota; kingdom Metazoa; phylum Chordata; class Mammalia; order Dasyuromorphia; family Dasyuridae; genus Sminthopsis; species Sminthopsis crassicaudata. Next base: position 509,253,694 of record NC_133617.1, read on the forward strand.
ATATCAACAAACAAAAAATTAGACCTGAAGCCAAAAACATAATATCCAGCAAAATTAAGTAATTTTAAGTAAAATTAATAATATTGAACAGAAAAAAAGATATTCAATAAACTCTCAATTTTTCCCTTTTTCTGTCTTCCTTTTTCTATTTTGTTTTTTTCTTATTTTAGATTTTTATTAAATAAATTAAATTTTAAAAAACAAGAGAGAAAAAGTGTGGAAATATGTGCAATGTACAACATGTGTGGACCTCCTACTTCTTCAAACGGGTAAAATGAAATTATCTTCTCATACCTTTCAAGTTATGCTTATTCTTTATAAGTTTTCAAAGCCAGTTTTTCATTTTTGTGTATTCATGTGTATGTGTTCTATCTATATGATAGTTGTCATTGTTTTCTCGACTCTGTTTACTTCAGTATTCATCAATATATGTGAATCTTCCCAAGCTTTTCTGTATTCAACACATTTTTCATTTTTTCACAACATAGTAATATTCCATTATATTCACATAGCATAATTTGTTTAACTATTCCCCCCAAATCAATATCAAGTTTGATTCCAGTTCCAGAGCAGGTATTATGAGTTAAAGCTTGTCACACATATTTCTTTTTTTTAAATGTGCCTCATTATAATTATGGTCTACCTCCCATTGTGGGAAGAAGTGATCTTGGGTTCTAGAAGTATGTTTGATAATAGTTGTCCTTACCATCTTATTTAAGAGTAATAATCACTGTCCTCTGGGGGACCCAACTTGCCAATTCAAGCAATTGAGGAAAGCTGTCTTCTTATTCCTTCTTTCTTCTATCTTCTTCTTTCTTCCTTCTCCTCCTTCTTTCCATCTCCTTAGCTTCATTTATTTTTTTTTTAACTTTTTTTCAAAAAAAAAAAAAAAAATCAACTTGGAATAATTGCTAAGTCTACTTTAAAACTCAGATCACTTTGGCTTTAGTTTAATAATCCCAACCCAAGCCTCTGTGTCTCATTGTTTAAGTTTTAATGGCTTTGAATGAATGTGAATAGCAATTTTTTCTGTCCTGGTCAGAAACTCTGAGGGTCTTCCACTCCCAGATCAACATCTTTATAATGGCATATTGAGTCATATTTCGCCTCAGCTCTTACCCAGCTCTTAGTCAATGAATAGATGTGATCTCAGATGAACTGAGACCTAGGAAAGATCTTAATTTAGAAAAACCAATGTCACCCACTGCATCCTAGGCCATTGCCAGTCATCTTAACCTTTGATTTGTCACTGATCTTTAATGACCTGGAAGAGAGATTGGAGGCTGATAATTTTGCTTAGCTCTGCCCATTCACAGTGGATTCACATACATCAAACTTGCGGTGTCATCTGCCCTCTTCAAGGAAAAAAGAACAACAATTATTTTGCTAGCATAAAAAAGTACTACTATAATTTTGAACTATGCTCAAAGGGCATTCAAACTGTACAAACCCTTTGATCTAGCAATATGATTGCTAGTTCTTTATACCAAAGAGATCATTAAAAAGGGGGGAAAGGACTTATATGTATAAAAATATTTATAGCAGTTTTTTTATGATGGCAAAAAATTGGAAACTGAGGGAAGGTCCATTAATTGGAGAAAGGCTGAACAAATTGTGGTATATGAATGTAATGGAATACTATTGTGCTATAAAAAATGATGAGCAGGGAGGTTTCAGAAATATTTATAAGACCTGATACTGAGTAAAGTGAACAAAACCAGGAGAACATTGTATATAATAACAGCAATATTGTGTGATGATCAGATTTAATTGATTTAGCTCTTCTATGAAATATCCAAGACTTGTAATGGAAAATGCTATCTATATCCAAAGGAAAAACTATGGAGCCTGGATACAGATACAACCATACTATTCTCACTTTTCTGTATTTGTTTTTTGTGGCTTTTCCCTTTTGTTCTGTTTCTTCTTTCACAAAATGACAAATGTGGAAATATGTTTACGTGATTGATACGTTTAAAAAAAAAAAGTACTGCTATAAATATTTTGGTCTACCTGGGGACTTTCTTCTTAACAACAGCCTCCATGGTACAGCCAGTGTTTCTAATAAAAGTCTCATTTCTAAAATATATAAAGAATATGTGAAGTTTATAAGAATACAAGTCATTCCCCAATTGATAAGTGGTCAAAGGTATGAATAAACAATTTTCAGGTGACGCAATTAAAGCCATCTGTAGTCAAATGAAAAAATGCTCTAAATCACTACTAGTTAGAGAAATGCAAATTAAAGCAACTCTTAGGTACCACCTCACAGATTGCCTAAAATGACAGGAAAAGATAATGAGAAATGTTGGAGGGGAAGTGGAAAAACTGGGACACTAAAACATTACTGGTGAAGTTGTGAAATGATGCAACCATTCTGGAGAGCAATTTGGAACTATGCCCAAAGAGTTATAAAACTGTGCATACCCTTTGACCCAATAGTGCCATTATTGGGTCTATATCTCAAGGAAATCATACAGGAGGTAAAAGGACCCACATGTGCAAAAATGTTTGTAGCAGCTCTTTTTGTAGTAGCAAAAAAATGGAAAATGAATAGATACCCAACAATTGAGGAATGGCTGAAGTTGTGATATATGAAGATAATGGAATATTATTGTTCTATTAAAAAACTGAAAAACAAGCTGACTTTAGAAAGGCCTGGAAATATTTACACAAACTGATGCTGAACAAAATAAACAGAACCAGGAATACATTGTACACAATAACAGTAAAGATGTGTGATGATCAAGTATGAAAGACTTGGTTTTTCTCAATGGTTCAGTGATCCAAAAGAATCCCAATAGACTTTGTACAGAAAATGCCATCTGCATCCAGAAAAAGAACTAAGGAGTCTAAATAATGTAAAACAACACATGCTATTTTCACTTCTTTTTTCTGTTTTTTTTTTTAATCTCTCCCATGATTTTTCCCTTATGCTCTGATTTTTCTCTCCTAACATGATTAACAAAGTATATTTGTATAATTCTAAACTGTTTTCTAATATGAATGTACTGATACAGAGCTCTAATAACAAAGCATTAGAGTGACTATTTTCGAAACCTTCCCCCACATCTTTTGCCATCTTTTGTCATCTTTGCAATTTGCAAGGTATAAGGTAAAACCCCAGAGTTGTTTTTTGATTTGCATTTCTCTTGTTATTAGTGATCTGGAGCATTCTTTCATGTGGTTGTCATAGTTTTTAAATCAGAATTCTCTCCTTTCTCAGCTCTTCTTGACTTCCCAGGTTTCCTTCAAAGGCTCAGCTAAAATTCCACTTCTTGCAAAAAGTCTTTCCTCGTCCACCTTAATAATAATGCCTCTCTGAGATCACCTCCAAGTTATCCTGTGTATATATCTTATTTTACATAACTATTCACATGTTGTCTTCCCCATCTAAATGTGAACTCCTTGAGAGTAGGGATTATATTTGCCTTTGTATCCTCAGAATATCTGTCTGGCACATTTAGTAAAATGCTTAAAACACATTTTTTGGCTTGATTTGGTTGTTTCTGGAAGAACAAAGAGGGTTATTAAATTTTCCTATTCTTAAGATTAATTATATGAATATCAGTTTATACATAAGGATTTGAGATGGTTTGAATCTTGTCACTAACAAAATATCCATCGCCGCCAAAAAAAAAAAAAAAAAAAAAAAAAAAAAAACAACCTTGCTCTATTTTCATCTTGATTATTTAAAAATACACAAGCGCGTCTTCTGTAATGAATTTGAAGCAAAATTTCAGATAGTAATTGCCAAATTACTAATTAGTATTTTACTATTTCTTGCCTAGTCAACTGTTATGAAAGTCACACACTGAAGAGCTAGTAAACAATTACAACTAAGGCTTGGCTAGCAGAATCTTGTTCTATAATCACTTCAGAAAGATCACTATGTAACTGTCTAATCAGACTTTATCCTTAACTTGGTGATTATCATACATAAATAATTTCGTTGCTTTGTCCTGCCGATCTACAAAATTAGTACATACGTATATATTCTTTCATCTATCTTTAAAAAAAAAATAAGATTCATAAAGATGCAGATGAGCCAAGTATGAGTCATTGGTTATTGGTTTATTTTTATGGGTGTCTTATTGCATTGGGAAATGACAGATAAGCAAATATCTGATTAACTTAGAAATTATTTTTCCAGGGTATTAGATTAAAGTTATACATACATATGTTTTTAGGTATCTTATTATGGCTTTTGGGGAAACAATACCAGGAAAATAACTTACTACCAGAAAAAATAATTCCCTATTTTGAAACAGAAAGTGAAAAGATGACTATCCTTGGAATTTAAAAAAATCTGTTTGGTATATGAATCTATCCATTATAGACCTAAAAGGCAGACAGAAAGTATCTAGTCTAATTCCTTTTACAAATGAGGTAAGTTAATATCTGTGTAACCCTAAAAAAATCATTTCACCTTAGTTTTCTCATCTGTTAAACAAGGGCATTTTTGTTGTTTTCCAGCCATGTCTGACTCTACATGATCCCATGGAATTTGTCTTGGCAAAGATACTGGTGTGGTTTGCCATTTTCTTCTCCAGTATGTCTCCATATTACAGATGAGAAACTAAGATAAATAGGAGTTAAGTGACTTGCCCAGTCACATACCTACTAGATGTCTGAGGTCAAATTTGAAGTCAGATCTTCCTGACTCCAAACCCTGTGTTCCATAAACTATACCACCCAGCTGACCCAAGAGCATTGTACTAGCTCTTTCTATGATCAAAACACATGTTAAGATGTTCAAAGAGGTAGAATTTAGTTTCTAAAACACCAACCACAAAACAATTAAAAGTGAATGTTGGGGGCAGCTAGGTGGCTCAGTGGATAGAGCACCAGCCCTGAAGTCAGGAGGACCTGAGTTCAAATATGACCTCAGACACTTAACACTTCCTAGCTGTGTAACCCTGGACAAGTCACTTAATCCCAATTGTCTCAGAAAAAAAAAAAAAAAGTTAATGTTGCAAAATTACAAAAGAATCTTCTTTGCAGAGGTGGGTGACTCATAGGGAATGTCATGGTTTCAGATTTTTTTTTGATCAGTTGTGCTGGCTTTTTTCTTCTTTTCCTTTTTAACTTAAAAACTGATATATGGGATGGCTCTCTGAGGGGGGGGGTAAAGATGGAAAGAAAAATTTAGGCTGTGTCACAAACAAAAAATATCAATAAAATTTATTTTTTAAAAAGATTGTAATTCCTTCTTGTGCAACAAAAGAAATAAATATTTTTCTACACAAATATTAGCCCCAAATTACCTAATGCTCATAAACAAGAAATATCTTTAACAAACTAATTAATTTTTATGTTATACTTCTACTTCTCCTGTCAACTAGAAATTTGAATATGATCAAACTAAAGGTATTAAGTATGACTTCTTTATACATATATTAATTTATGTGCTTCAACTATAGTTTCCTAGTCATTATTTTCTGTGGGGAAGAGGAATTAGACTTAAATTTCGTAGTAATATGTAGATTGTAGAAAGCTAATAAAAGCATCCCATTCTCAGACAAAATTAAGTTTAAGAAATCAGAAAATAATATATTTTTTAAATAAATAGAATAGGGGCAGTTAAAACACCACTCTTTAAAGCACTCCACTCTTTACACTTACTAGCTATGTGACTCTGGGAAGGTCAATTAAACCCAATTGCCTTTCAAAAAAAATCCCAACAAGAAATAAATAGAATAGTAATTCAAAATCTCAAGTGAAAAGACAGAAAATTTAGCTTATTTTACTTACTTCTATTTTCTCTTTCTAGATGGATCATTTTCAGAATGTAAATAAAAATAGTTAAAATTTAGTTGAAGCCAGGATAAATGTGGAAATATTAAGAGCACTTAATTACTCCTTACTTAATTTGAATTACCTGACACAGACAGACACGATTAGGATATTTTAAAAATTGGCAAGTGTGATTATTGAAACATCAGCAGTAATCTTGGAAAAATTATGGAAAATAGATGTTTCATACCACTGGAGAAAGGTAAATTTCTTGATTTTCAATTATTAGTTGATAAGCTTGAGAGCAATTTCCCAAGTTAGTCATTTCCAGTCTTGTCTGACTCTTTGTAACCCCATTTGGGTGATTTTTAGCAAAGATAATATAATAGTTGGCCATTTTCTTCTCCAGCTCATTTTATAGATTTGGAAACTGAAACAAACAGGGTTAAATGACTTGCCTAGGAGTACATAGCTTCTAAATGTCCAAGGCCAGATATGAATTCAGGAAAATAAGTCTTCATAGCCCCAGGCCCAGCACTTCCATCCATCATGCTATCTAGCTGTCCTTTGTTCAATTTGTTCAATTCAGCAAAATTATTAAAGAGAGGCTTTGTAAACATTTACAAGGAAACTGGCAGTCACCAAAAGTCAGCATCACTTCATCAAGAACAGATTAAATTCATTTCCTTTTTTTACTAGATAACCACACTAATAGTTCAGAGGAATGCTGTAGACATAAAATTGCTCAGGCGTGTCTGATTCTTTCTAGTCCATTTGGGGTTTTCCTGGAGAAAGATACTGACTGGAGTGGTTTTCATTTCTTTCTCCATCTTATTTTACAGATAAGGAACTGAGGTAAACAGGTCTAAATGTTTTGTCCAGGGTCTCACAGGAATTTGCAGGGTCTCATAGGAATGACTGCAGGCCCAGTGCTTTATCCACTGTGCAACCCAGTCCATTGACATAAAATACTGAGATTTTAATGAAATATTTGAAAAATATTTTACACTGTCTTTATGTGTGAAATAAAGGGAGAGGAGATATACAGTTAGGAAGATTCAAAATGATTGGACCCAGTCATTAATATATGTCAGTTTTGAGGCTTCCAGTAGAATACTCCAAAAATTTATCCCTTAGTCATGTGCTCTTCAATTTTTTTATCACTGATTTCAATGAAAGATAGAAAGTAAACTTATCCAAACGACATATGACACAAAGTTAGGAGAGAGAACTAAGGCATTAAGTAATAGTGAGGATCCAAAATAATCTAAAATAAGCTGAATCTAATACAATGAAATTTATTAGAAATAAACACAAAGTTTTACACAAAGATTCCAAAAAACAGCTAGGATATCAGTTATTGTGAGAAAAGTAAAGGGGTTAGAGTGGACTTGAAGTTTACTTAATATGAGATAATGATGTCACATGGGAGCCAGAAAATCTAAAGCTTTCTAGGCTCCATTAAAGCTCTGTGTCCAGAATAAATAAGGCGTTAATTAATCTGTACTCTCCCCTAACTAATGCTTTGAAGTCCTATATACTAAAAACAGTGACAAACTAGAAGGTGTTCCAGGAATACACAAAAATTATTACTATATAGTTGGTGTATTATATTTTTTCTCTATCGCAGTAATTCACTGCGATGTTCCTCATTCTCTGACTATTCCCATCACCCTAATCTAACTCTACCCCTTAATATTCTACTCAACATCTATCCTCCCATTCCAATATGCTCTTTGGAATGCCTGCTCTACAGGTAACATTTCATTTTAAATGCTTTTCCTTTCTCCTTCCATCTTCTTGTACTCACTAAGCCCTAGCTCCTTAATGACATAGCTTTCCTGGACACCCTTTCTAATTCTGGTGCATTTTTATTCACACCCTATGCAGTACTAGTCAAGGTAGGGGAATAACAATAGTCTTTGCTTTCTACCACCACTTCTAAACTCTCCCTCTACCAGAATTGTTTTTTCTTTGTCTTATGACTCCTAACCAAATACTTTATCTTCACCACATACAATCCCTTCACTTCTCAGTTCTCTTTCAGTCAATTCCCCCTGCATTGACTACTTCCCTGACTTGACCCATTGGTCAAATCTTCATTAATCTCTTCTCTCTAGTCCCTTGTCCTATTATTCTAAGACAGATTTTCCCTGACAAGCCCCAGGTGTGGGCTTCCCAGGTGTGGATACTTCCATTATCTATTGCCTTCACTTCTATTCATGTACTGAGGAAACTTGCAAAATTCGTGAAATTGCTAACTACAAATTGATGTGACAATCTCAAATGGGTCCCCACTAAAGCAAGGCAATCCATTTGCACTTCCCTGAACAAAAAGTCTGACTCACCACAGGGACTTTTCCAAATGTTTTCATTCCTCCTCAAATTTTCCATGGCTCCACCTCCTCCAACTCTCTAAGCTGAGAACTTTGCCTCATATTTTGCTGATGAAAAAATATGAGACATTTCACTGAGAGGTGCCTCTTCTTCTTCCTCATCTTACATCATTCAAATGCCTTTCAGCCTTATCTCCTCCTTCACACCTGTCTCACTTGAAGACATGGCCCTTCTTCTTGCCGAAACAAACCTATTTACATGCACAAGCGATCTGATTCTATAGTTGTCTCCAACAAATTGCCCATCTATTATTCCCACTCTCTCACTATACCTCAATTGCTTCCTGTCCACTGAGTATTTCCCTACTACCTAAAAACATGGGCGACTATCCATTCCTACTAGCTATCTTCATATATTTCTCTCCCTTGTGTGACTAAACTCCTTGAGAAGGCCATCTCTTTCTGTGCCTCTGCCTTCTTTCCTCTCAAGCCATTCTTAATTATCTCCACTCTGGCTTCCAATCTCATCATTCAAATTTAATTGCTCTTCTCCAAAGTTGGTAGTGATCTTTTAGTTGCCAAATCTAGTGGCCTTTGCCAGTCCTCAATATTGACTGCTCTACAACTTAGATACTGTCAATCACCTTCTTCTCTGTGATATTTTATTCTCTCTATATTTCTGTGTTACTACTTTCTTCAGCTCTTCTCCTACTCATCTGACTACTCTTTCTTGCTGAAACTCTGTCTTCCCAGAAATCAGCTGGAGTCAGGATCACTAAACGTCTTTATTCTTGATCTTTTACAGTCAAGGTCAGGGGATTAGGCCTAGCTCCCTCACACACACCTTCCTCCCTCAAACAGCAGGAGAGACTGAGTCAGCTTCTGCGTCTCAATTCCTCTTCCTCTTCCTCTTCCTCCCACACACGAGTCACTCCCCCCTCTTTGTCCCACCAATCAAGTCAGCACAGAACAGCTGGTGAGAGTCAACCTTCAGACAAGTTAATAGAGAACTGTCCAATTGGCAATTAGTCTCAGGTGCTTCATTATCCAAGTACATTCTCAGTACTAGCCCTTTACACTTTCTCACTCTCCTCTTCTGGATCTTCAACCAGCTCATGCCCACTAACTATAAGTGTTCCTATAAGGAAAATGGCAGCCTCCCTGACACACTAATAAATAATTCCAGAGGAAGCTCAAAATCACTGAGTCTACCAGCCAAAGTCCCCTTTTCCCACTAGCAAGGAATCCAAGTATTAACTAGCTACCAGTTCCCCAGGTGCACTCCCCAACCCCAGCTCTCCCAGTATGCATCAGCAGCACTAGTCACAAACTTTAATTTATTCTAGTGGTCTAAATTCCCCAGTCCTTAACCTCTACTGCCTAATCCTGTTTGACTCAGATAAGAATCCTATAAAAACCCACCCTGCTTCAGCCGTGTTAAATGCCTCCATCCAGGATCCCAGAGGAGTGCTCTGTGTCCATCCTTCATGGCCACCCATTTGTTTGATCTCCTTAATAAAGCTGTCTTGCTTTACTTTCTCTCTACTCACTCCTGTCTTGGGCTGTATTTTATCTGATAATGCTTTCTTCCCAGAAATTCTCTTTTTTAGAGGTATCAACCATCATCCATTGCTATGACTCTAATAAACTCAGCAACTATGATTACATCTCAAGTTTTGACTTAGAAAAAGGAGAACTCCAGGGCTGTGTCAGGAATAGCATACTCCAACAGCATGACCCTCCTTTTCTCTGATACCAGAGCTGTGACTAGGGTTCCTGCCCCAAACCACATGCCTCTCAGGTTTTTTCTCTGGCAACACAACTGCCAGGTAAGGACTGCCACCTTTCGTTCTACTGGACCTTAATATCCCACACCTTTCTAAGTCACAGCCAGATAGTCCTCCAAGTCTTTGTCCTAGTTCCTCCTCTCCCTCCCTCTTTTTCTCTCTCTGTCTCTCTGTCTCTCTGTCTGTCTGTCTGTCTGTCTCTCTCTCTCTGAACTATTTCACTTAGTCACCTTATCAGTTTCTATAGATTAATGATCATCTTTAAGATTATTCTCAGGTCCTAATCTCTCTCCTGACCTCCAGGCTTCCACTTCCATCTCTCTATTGAATGTCTCACACTGCAAGTCTTGTAGACATCTTAAACCCATCTAAAACTAATTATTTTTCTCCCTAAATTTTCCCCTTTCTGGCTTATTAGTGTTAAGAATGCTACCATCTTCCCAGTCATCCAGAATGGCAACCTAGGGATTATTCTCAACCTCTAACCTTCCCCTACCCTACTCTCTAACCTTCCTAATAATTTGAGCTGAACAAAAGTAAAATGGGTTTACTAAAGATGTATTGCATTCCTTTTCTTGGAAATTTTCAGGTAGGCAAGATAATTACTTGTCAAATTGGTTATGGAGAAAAGTTTTTTTCCCTTAGGGGTTAGGTTAGTTGGACCTCTAAGAGCCTTTCATATTCTAAGATTCTTCAATTCTGAGATCAGTTAGATACCTGGAAATTATGCATATTCCTGATTTTTTTTGATCAATTGTGCCCTCTAGTGTTTGAAAGAAATTAAAACTAAAAAATTAGGTCTGCTGGTTTTTTTTTGTTTTGTTTTGTTTTGTTTTCCCTTTGTACTTTCTTTTTTCTAAAACTGAAGATTAGTGGGACTTGCAAGCCTCTACCTAACTTTCTCAACAATGAAAAGAAAATATTTTTGGCAGCACATTTTTGTGTTAGTAAAGAACTAGAAACAAAGTAGATGCCCTTTGCCTAGAAATATTGAGACAAATTGTGGTATATAAATGTAATGGAAAACTACAATGCTAAAAGAAATCATAACCATAATAAATATAGAGAAAACTCTTCTGAATGAATGCAAAGCAGAACCAGAAGAATAATACACAGAACACCTACAACAATGTAAATAGAAGGGGGAAAAAATGCAACTGAATGATACAAGATTGCTCCTCCCCAAGATACTTCCTCTACTATTTTTGTAGAAGAAGGGAAGATCAGACTTTTTTATGTAAGCTTTGCTGAAATTTTTTCTCCTTTTTTTGTTCATAAGAGATGGCTCACTGCAGGGCGAGGAAATAATATGAAACCAACAGATACCAACAAAAAATAATTTTTAAAAAAATATTTCCTAACTTCCTCCATTCTCATTTGTTACTATAAAAAAATCATCTCCATTAATACAAATGGCCCTGATTTTTGCAAGATAACTAACAAAATATTTTTTTCATTAGATACTAATAAGGCAACTAAATAGCATAGCACATAGAATTAAACCTGGAGTCAAGAAAATCTGAGTTCAAATCCTGCCTTAGACACTTACTAGCTGTGTTACTCTGGGCAAGTCATTTAACTTATTCCCACCTCAGTTTCCTTCATCTGTAAAATGGAGATAATAATATAACCTTGTAAAGGGCTAGAACTGAGCAATGCACTTGGATGATGAAGCACGTGAGACTAATTGCCAATTGGACGGTTCCCTATTAACTTGTTTAAGGTTGACCCTCCCCAGCTGTTCTGTGCTGACTTGATTGGTGAGACAAAGAGAGGGAAGTGACTTGTGTGGGAGGAGCAAGAAAAACTTGGGTGGTGGAACTCACGCTCACTTGCACTCGTGACCTGGCGTTGGGGGCCACGGTAAAGATCTAGAATAAAGACGTTTAGTGATCCTGACTCCTGCTGATTTCTGGAAAGATAGAGTTCCAGCATAACCTCCCTATCAGAATCGTTATGAAAATAAATGAGTACTTTATAAAGTACTATGAAAATTACTTTTTTAAATTTTATTTTTGTTGGGTTTGTGGGGGGTCTGTCTTTTCTTTCACCTCATATCTAATATGGAAAAAATGTTTTGTATAATTTGATGTATAACCCAGTGGTCCTCAAACTTTTCAAATAAGGGGCCAGTTTACTGTCCCTCAGACTGTTAGAGGGCCAGACTATAGTAAAAACAAAAATTCACACTCTGTCTCCGCCCCTCAGCCCATTTGCCATAACTCAGCAGGCAGCATAAATGTCCTCAGCAGGCTGCATGTGGCCTGCGGGCCATACTTTGAGAACCCCTGGTTATAACCTATATCAAATTGCATGCCTTCTCTATGGGGGATAATAGGGAGAGGGAGATTAGAACTCTAAATTTAAAAATAATGAATGTTAAAAACAGTTTTATATGTGATTTGGGGCAAAAATAAAGTATTAAATAAAGAGCAAAATATTAAGGATAGATTTTTTCACTTTTTAAAATTGTTTTTTAATCTTTTTATTTTCAAAACATATAGTTTTCAACACGCACTATTTCAACACTGTGTTCCAAATTTTTTTCTCCCTTCTTTTCTCCCACCCTTTCCCCAGATCATGCTGCACAAGCAAAATCAGATCAAAGAGGAAAAACAATGAAAAAGAAACTAAAATGCAAGCGAACAACAAAAAAAGTGAAAAAAACTATGTTATGATCCATACTCAGGTCCCATAGTCCTCTCTCGGTGCAGATGGCTCTTCCCATCACAAAACCATTGGAACTGGCCTGAATCACCTCATTGTTGAAAAGAGCCATGTCCATCAGAATTGATCATATAATCTTGTTGCTGTGTACAACGTTCTCTTGGTTCTACTTATTTTACTTAGCATCAGTTTGTGTGTCTCCAGGCCTCTCTGAAATCATCCCGCTGATTGTTTCTTATAAAACAATAATATTCTATAACTTTCATATACCATAACTTGTTCAGCCATTCTCCAACTGATGGGAGTCTACTCTTGTTTCCAATGAGAATAGTTTTAAAAGAGAAATTTTTTTTCCATGCTGATCTAATTCAAAGCATGATAAAAGAAAACCTTCTAACTCCTCTCACATAAATAAAAATTTTACTAATAGTTACTAAAAGTAACCATTCATTTCTTATATACTCTTTGTGAACATATATGCATTATTATTTGTCTGGTTTTTCATTAGAAACCCTTGTATTGGAATAGGAAATTGTATGTCTACACATCTTTATGCTTTAGTATTAGATGTTATTTCAAAAGATATTACAATGGTTATTTATTCATCATTTTCTTTGATTTTTCTGAGATTGATCAGTCTTTGATTCTGAAAAAATGTTTCCCTCAAACCCTGTATCTGAAAGCCGATATAATTCTTTTTTCATTAATCTAGGCTTAAAAGATTGCTATAAAGTTAAATATTAAGTTGATACTGTGACTCCATAAGTATCATTGGTATAGTTCTTTGAGGTAGAAAAAAAACAAAAAACTCATATGACTCATAAAGAAGCAAAACTTTTTTTATATATTAGAAAGGACCAAAATCCAGACTCTTAACATGATCATAGAAGAGCCTCATGGTAAACACACTTTAAGGAGAAGAAACTATTGTACTCTTCTCAGACATTACAGATAAAAGAAATGTGAAATTTCTTCTGAAAGAGTCTCAACATAGCCCTAGACTTCCTATTCTTTCTTTTACTGGTTAGTTCCATCCTAAGTTTACTCGTCTCTATGTTCTGGTTTAATCAAATGAGAGCAGTAGATGCTTATGAAGGGAGAAACCCTCCAATCTGTTTCTCTCTTTTAAAATATGAACTCCTTGAAAGCAGGGATTGTTTCGATTTTCTTTTGGTATCTCCATACTGCACTTAGTACATTAATTTGCACATAGTAAATGACTAGCAACTGTTTTTCATTCATGTATGCTATGTCTCAGGATAGGGAACCCAAGCAGCTTTGGCTTGTAATGGAAGTTACACTTACACTATGACTGGATTAGTGATGTTGTGATAAATAAAATATATTACTCCTTGTGGCGTCCTCAACTGACTTTTTAATCTTTCCATCTGTGATGATCAATTATGATGGAACATGGCTCCTTTCAGCAGCAAGATGATTCAGGCCAATTCCAAGGGCTTTGTGATAGAGAGAACCCCTAGAGAGAGGACTATGAGAACTGAGTGTGAATCACAACATAGTTTTTTCACCTTTTTTGTTGTTGTTTGCTTGCATTTTGTTTCCTTTCTCATTTTTTTCCTTTTTGATCAGATTTTTCTTATGCAATATGATAAATGTGGAAAAATGTATAGAAAAATTGTACATAGTTAACCCATATTGGATTGTTTGCTCTCTAGCTGAGGAGAATAAGGAAAGGGAGGGAGAAAAATTTGGAACACAAGATTTTGCAAGGGTGAATGTTGAAAACTCTTTGCATGGATTTTGAAAGTAAAAAGCTATTTTAAAAATCTTTCCATCTTAAAGAACTATGGAGGGATTTCCAGTATAATACTTCTAGGATGTTTACATTGGCCTTGCTTCTTTAATGCTTATTATCTTGTTCTTCACCCTGGTCATCTCAAATGCTCAGCATTATCTTATCTTGCTGGGTTAGATTTTCACTTTCTTCATTTTAACCATGATTATGCTAAGTATTACTTTTTTTCACTTACTATTTATTGTTTTATTTTTTAATTGGAAACCAAAGACTTGTTTACCTCCATGTTGAATATATTCTCTGAGTATCTCCAAAATAAGAAAACACTGCATTAGATCAAATAGTCTGTTGTGATCATTCAACAAATGAATCAGGGGTTCTAGTTGATTTCCCATGAGAGATTAGTAATCTCTAATTCTGTTTCCTTAGAGCATTCTTTCAGAATGATCTCAATAGCCAATAAATTGTGGACAGATTTGGGGGAATCTTCCCCTATGAATCCTGGATTCCATATTATAAATGTGAGCTCTCTTCTGAATTAATTCCCATCTGGCATCATAATTTCTATAAAGAGCAGAAACTTCTGATTGATTTTTAGGTCTTAGACAAGATGAGATATAAGAACAGTGAGAAGACTGAATCATAAACTGAAGAAAAGAATCTCTTTGAGGTAGTGATGGGTGGATTTTTTCTATTTCTACTTTTCCCTCATGTTCTATCACTCTAGGATTTTGTAGGATTATTTCTTGCATTGCTGTGTCCAGATTCTCTTTTTTGGTCACAACTTTCTGGCAGTCCAATTATTCTTTTATTTTATCTTCTTGATTTCTCCAGATCTATTGTTTTTCTTATGAGGTGTTTCACATTCTGTTCTATTTTATCATTTTTTTAATAATCTGTTTTGTCATTTTTTGGTCTCTCATAGCTTCACTGGATTCTCTTTACCTCATTCTAATTTTCAAGGAATTATTTTCATCTTTGAGACTCTTTTCTAATTAACTTTTTTCATAATCTTGTTTTTTTGGATGGTTTTAATTTTTTTCTTAGTTTTTCCTCAATGTCCCTCATTTAATTGTTGAATTCTTTTTTGAGTTTTCCTATAAATTCTCTCTGAGCAGGGAGCCATTTCCCATTACTCTTTGGAGTAATTTTTTTGTTTTAGTATTATCACCTAATGATGAGGTGGGGGGAGATAGTGCCTTCCTTTCATCTCTTGACTCTGGCCAAGAACATGCCCACTGCAGTGCTCCTGCCCTATTGCTTCTGCACTCACTATTCATGGTTCCTTTTTGCCCAGAGATACATCTCAGCAGTACAGCTGGGCCTGGCGTTCTCAATTAACTGAAGTTCACTTTGTCTTCCCAGACTCAAACTCCCACTTGACAAACAGTCCTGGAGGTGAAAGTCTCCCGCTCCAGCTGAGGCTCCAGCTACACCCAGCCAGCCCAATGGGTTACCTCTTATGTTTCTGTGGAGCTAACTCAGAGGTGGTTACCCTTCAGACAGGTTAATCCTGGGCCAGGTCTTTCTTCAGATAATGTCAGATTGTATCAGGAGAACCCCTATTTTGTCCCAAATCTTCTTGGTTTTTCACCAATCTATATTCACTCTGAGGTGCAAATTTGTTCTGTTTGTGGGGTAATCAGAAGAGCTTGAAATTTACCAACCTACTCAGCAAACTGAAAAGAATATCTGTGATGAGAGAAGAGTAGTCTTAGGCCTTAGATTATGCACCAATTGAAAGGTATAAATTCAAAACCAAGCAGCAGTTGGGGTTTGGACCCTAGGGCTGAGCAGGGTCTCAATACCAGCTTCCAGCCCTATCCAAAGCCTATGATGAAATAATCAGGGAAAGAATTCGATACTGAAGAGATGTCTACAATTCTGTCACTCCAAATTAATGGAGCTTTTTATAGACATAGAGTTCAGCATTTTACAGGAATTCAAAATTGGCCAAGCCCACAAGCATGTTAATTAGTCACAATCCCAGCAAAACTGAATATAACCCTCACAGAAATAAAAATGCATCTTCAATGAAATAGAAGACTTCTAAGCATTCCTGATGAAGAGACCAGAGATGAGTAAAAAAAAACTGAAATACAAGCCTATAAATCAAGAGAAACATAAAAGAGGCAAATACAGTGGAAGGGATTTTATAAAGATGTGCTGTTTCAATTTTAATGGAGAAGTGATATAAGGATCCTTTCAGAAATTAATGTCATCCAACTCTGAGGTACAACTACCTACCTCTCAGATTGGCTAAGATAACAGAAAAAGATGATGATAAATGTTGGAGAAAATATGAGAAAACTGAGACACTAATACATTGCTGGTGGAGTGGCAAACTGATAAAACAATTCTGGAGAGCAATTTGGAATTATGTATTCAAGAGTTATAAAACTGCATACCTTTTGATCCAGCAGTGCCTCTACTGGGTCTGTATCCCAAAGAGATCATAAAAAGGAAAAAGGACCCACATGTGCAAAAATGTTTGTAGGAGCTTTTTTTGTATTGGCAAGGAACTGGAAAGTGAGTAGATGTTCTTCAATTGGGGAATGGCTGAATAAGTTATGGTATATGAATGTTATGGAATATTATTGTTCTATAAGAAACAACCAGGAGGATGATTTCAGAGAGGCCTGGAGAGACTTAAATGAATTGATGCTGAGTGAAAAGAGCAGAACAAAGAGATCATTATACACGGCAACAAGATTATATGATGATCAATTCTGGTGGACTTGGCTCTTTTCAACAATGAGATGATTCAGGTCAGCTCCAACAGACTTGGGACGAAGAGAATATCTGCACACAGAGAGAAGAGGGATTGAATGTGGATCATAACATAGGATTTTCACTCTTTTGTTGTTGTTTGCTTGGTTTTTTTTTCTTTTTTATCTCATTTTTTTTGTGAAGCTTGATAATAGTGAAAATATGTATAGAAGAATTGCACACATTTAACATATTGGATTATTGGTCTGAAGAGGGGGGAAGGTAGGGAGAACAATTTGGAACAAAAGGTTTTGCAAGAGTGAATGTTGAAAATTACTTGTATAGAAAATTGGATTTACACACATATATTGTATCTAGGTTATACTGTAACATATGTAAAATGTATGGGATTGCCTGTCATGGGGGGAGGGAGTGGAGGGAGGGAGGGGATAATTTGGAAAAATGAATACAAGGGATAATGTTTAAAAAAAATTACTCATGCATAGATACTGTCAAAAAATTATAAATAAAAAAATACAAAAAAAAAGAAAGAAAATTACTTGTATTTTGAAAATAAAAAGCTATTATAAAAATAGAAATTAATATCATCAGGAATCATTTTGCTATGTTTCAATGCTTTTAAAAGAAGAAAAGAAAGGGATGAGAAGGATAATAGCGAGAGTGAGAGGAGGAAGATGAGACAAACATTTTATTTCACATAATCAAGATGTATAAGCAAAGTTCTTTCCAAACATGAAAAGAGTTATGGAATCTCTTGAACTCACTTCCATTTGAAATCATAAAAGATGATAGGAAATACACACACATAAAGAGTTTGGTATAGAAACGCTTCAACTCAAAATGAAAACAAGAAGAAACAGGAAGAGGAGAAATGGAGGGAATAAGAAGAAAAGTAGATTAAAAGTGAAATTTATCATAAAAAATGATAAAAACTTAAAACTCAAACTTAAAGGCAGTAATCATTGATTAAGAAATAGAGAATTTAAACTCAATCACAGGAAAAAAATTAAACAATAAATGAACTTATTATAAACAAACAAAAACCCTCACTGGACCAGATAGATACACAAGTAAATTTTATCAAACATTTCAAAGAAAAATCAATTTCAATATTACACAAATTGTTTGCAAAAATATCAAAAGAAAGGAAACTATGAAATTACTTCTGCTATGTAAATATGATTGGGAGTAAGGAGGTAGAACAAATATTTAATCATAGGACTTGCAGACATTCCTCATGAAAAGACTACAAAGCTAAATAGAAAATTTGACATTTAAATACAAAAACTCAGAGAAGAATTAAAAAGTAAACATGAATAAACAGTTCTAAGGCACTTTAAAAACTCAAATTGTTTACATTTCTACAAGGGAAGATGATACTTATAACCCATAAAAATTTTATCATCATTAGGGCAGTTAGAAAGATTATTTAGATAGAGAGTATAAATGTAAGTCTATTGTGTTGGGATGATCTCAAAAGAATAATGATCCGGTTGGGGGAAGAATGAAAGATTGAGAAAGAGGGATGAACTGAGAGGAAAGGAGAAGAGAAAAGAAGAATAAGGAAAATTATCTCACATAAAAAAGTTTTTATAGGGGAGAAGAAAATAGATCTCACTTTCATCACACAGTGGAGTATAGAAATTAATTTTATCCAACAGAGAAGTAGGAGATAAAGGGTCCAAGAGGGAAAAAAAAAACAAGGGTAGGAGAGGGGAAAGAGGAGAAAGAAGGATGATAAGGAGGGTAGATTAAGGGATATTCTAATCAAAGGTAGAGTGGTCATTTTTAAAAAGGACAGAATATAAATGAGACAGATAAATAGAAAATAAGATGTAGGGAAATACAGAGTTAGAAATCATAAGTGTGAATGTGAATAGGGTATATTCACCTATAAAATAGAAGTGTGTAGAGGAATGGATTAGAAAACAGAATCAACAATATGATATTTAAAAGACATGCACAGAGACAACTAGATGGCCCTGGAGTCATAAGTTTCGGTCTTAGACACTTAGTACTTTCAAGTTGTGTGATCCTGGGCAAATCACTTAATCCCAATTGTTTTGCAAACATAAAAAATAAAATAAAAGACACACAGTGTTAAAATAAGTAACAGGAGCAAAATATATTATGCTTCAGCTGAAGAAAAAAAAAGGCAGGGTTAACAATCATGATTACAGAAAAAGAAAAAATACTATACAAATAAGCAATAAACCTATATAATGCAGCTAAGATTCAGACAGAAATAATTAACTAAGAAAAAACATATTTGCAGCAAATTTCTCTGATAAAGAATCGTTTCAAAGATATGTAAAGAACTGATATAAGGAATGATAAAAATCATTCCTCAATTGAAAAATAATCAAGGGATTTGAACAGGCAACTCTCCAAAGGAAACTATCCAAGCTATGAATTGTTGTATTTTTAAGTGCTCCAAATGATGAAAAGTTAGATAAAAATTAAAGTAATTCTGAAATTCTATCTTGAATTAAGTTTACCTTTGATTCATATTGGTGAAGTTGACAAAAAAGAAAATGACAAATATTGGAGGGGCTCTGGAAAACCAGTCACATTGATACATTGTTGGCAGAGACATGAAATGAAATGGTCCAGCAGTTTGGAACTATATCCAAAAAACCTCAACATTGTGTGTGCCTTTTTAACCAGTGATAAATGATAGATTCATACCCCCTAGAGTTTAAAGTTAAAAGGTCTGTATGCACAAAAATATTTATAGCCAATTTTTTTTTGTGTGTGTGGCAAACACCTAGAAACTAAGAGCATGTCCAACAATTGGGGAATAGATGAACAAATTATGGTACATGAATGTAAAAGCATATTATTGTAATATATAAAAAGAAGAAAACTATTTTCCTAGAAATTTGGAAGGACTTAAATTGTAATGGCCGCGTCAGTATCCCTGGATATCTTAGAATCAGCCGGAGTCAGGACAAGCAAAAGTCTTTATTCTTGGTCTTTTGGGGTCGCAGTCAGGGGATTATATATAGGAATCTATATATAAGAAGCTGAAAATAAAGTAAAATTGATTTTTAAAAGAATATAGTTTAAAATAATAACAACAAATTCTGTTATAAGCATGCAGAGAGATAGGTTTTGATTTGCATAAATAATGAATCATCTGAAGTACTCAATATATTGCCTTTTTCCATAGGTATTGGAACTGAGGACTTCTCGGAATAATCACTTGATAATCTTGATAATTCCAGATTTATCACTAAAGAACTGTTAATCTTGAGGCTCTGGGAAGAAGAACAAAGACTTTTCTTTTTTTTTTTTTTTGAACAAAGACTTTTCAAGAGAGAACATTTAAGAGATAACAGCTTAGAGAAGAATCTGACTATTTAATGGCCTGGAGATATTAGAGAAGTCAACTGGCTAATCTCTATTTGTTGATTGAAGAAGCCTGAGGTAAACTAAGTCTCCTAAATTATTCTAGCTCAATGGATTATTTACCTCTAAATAAATCTCTTTATTGTGAGGGATTATATGATTTTTTCATAAAATGATTAACTAAAATGGATTGAACCTGTAATCTGAATTTAGTTTATGAAGATCTGATGGGTTTGGAAAATGAAATTCTTTGTACAAACCTTATAATAGAATACTCATACTAGCTCAAAGTAAACATTTGTCAACCTTGTAAGATTGACCACCATAAACCCATAAATTTAAGCATAAACACCTGCAAACATCTGTAAACCTTATGAAACTGTCCATCATAAACTCAGGTAAACATATCTGCAAATAAGCCAACTATATCCACTAGGTTAGAATTTAACAAATCTGTGCTATTTCCATCTAAACGGCAGTGAAAATTAACCGGATAAGGGAAGGGGGGTTGTCATGGACTCTTGTTTAATTTCTGTGACCACGGCCTCCCCTCAATGGAGAACTCCGGTGAGTGGACTGCCCATTTCTCTAAAGATCCTAATAAAACTTCTTTTCTTCACTTTGAATTATTTCTGAGTGTTTTTGAAGTGGGTTTGCCATGCCTCACAGTATGGAAAATTTTTTTTACATAATTATAACTTCAAATATGACAGATTCAAATAGATAGGGACTACTTTATGGGGGTCATTATCCATATTTATTAGGGCAATGCCATATACAAAAGGAGGATCATGGAAACAAGGACCATGTGATCTGTATCTTTGAAAAATATCATAAGACATATTTAGGGGCGCTGTTAAAACTTAAGAGAACAAACATGTCCTTTGCAATATTTGATAATCACTCTCTTTTTGATTTTCTCATGACTTTACTCTTGCTCTGTTTTCCTTTTACCTTCCTGCCTAGTCTCAGTCCCCTCTGAGGAATCCTCATCCAAGTCAAACTAACCATAGGGGTCCCCCACCCACCCAACTTATATCTTGGGCCCTCTTCTTCCATTATACTATTTCAGTTGCTACCAACAGGTCCCCAGGATTCATTATCTCAACTCTATGCTCTATCCTAATTGACTTTTTACACTTTATGTGTGCTTGCTAACTGGTTTTTCATCCACCCTCTATTATTTGTCTCATTTTCTTATGCTCTCGATAGGAAGTTTAGCTTTAACAGGTGCAGACTACCAGGCTCTGACTGCAGCTTCTCCATTAGAAAGCTAGATACATACTGAACAATGGAAAGTAATCACAAAGAGAAGGTGTTAGCAGTGGGAGGGACCAAGGGAAGTCCATATGTGTTTCCCTGCTAGTCTCCCAGGGAAATTATCTTCTCTTTTTGTATGTATATAAAGCATCTAATTATGCATTACATTACAAGATATAGAAAACGGAAGGTAAACCCATTCTAGAGAGTAACCTCCCGGCTAGAATTTAGCAGCGGGAAAGGTCCCAGTCCTCAGCTGCAGGCTTTTCCAGGTGCTTCTCATAGCTCCTTCATCCTAGATTTATATTCCTTTTAACTCTTCCTTTATCTTGCCAGAGACCTACACAACAAGGGGAAGATTCTCTCAGCGGAAGTCCCTGGAGGCTTTTCTCAGTGCCATCTGTCTCAAGACTTTTCTTTATCTTCTGGACATCTTGAACGTAAGTAACAGCTAGGTGACTCGGTGGACGACAAGCTGGTCCACGAGTTTGAACGACCTTACATTTAATTAGTTGTGCGATCCTGATCAAGTGGCTCGCTTCCCTTTGCACCAGTTCCTTACGCTGCAAAATGAGACGAAGAAAGAAATGGCAAACTCTTCAGAATCTTTGCTAAGAAAACTCCAAATGGGTCAGGAAGAGTGAGTCACCACGGAACCATCAAAAAAAAAAATCTTGTATACGATAGGTTTTTTTGTTTTGTTTTGTTTTGTTTTTTGCTTCTTGATTCCCCATTAGAATTTCATTACCCAAGGACAAGAAAGGCTGCTTTCAGGAGTCTCAGCCGCCGTCACATAGAACCAAGCCTGACCCAACAGTAGCTTAATAACTGCGGCTTGATTGACTTAGTCCTTCTAGTCGAAAAGTACTCCCGTAAGGCTTTGCCTTTTCCGCATTTCTAACAAACGTTCTTTTGGGCTCCAGGCCTTAGGGGCCAGAACTTGACCCAAGGTGGAAGTCAGTGGAATTGATAGGGACAATGGCTGTTTAGCACGGTGCTTAACAGTTCTCAGTTCAGCACGTGTACTTAGTACTTACTATGGTTCTACAAGATTCACCCCTTTGATAAGAGAGCATATACAAGCTAGGAGCCTCAGCCAGGACTCAGAGGGGGAGATTCAGAAGCCAGAGAAGGCAGGCGGGAGCTCAAGCTCTCGGGACCCAGGCCAGACTGAAAGGCTCTCCAGAAAGCCGCCCAGCCCCAGGAAGGAGACAATACCGGATGTGGACTAAAAGACAGCTAACCGGGCCACAGGAAAGGAGACAGGACTTGGAAAGAGACAATAAAGGATCTGGCCTTTAACCCCTGGCTGCACTTGTGGTGATTACTGCACCGAAAGGAAGGCTGCTCCAGAGACCCAAGAAAACCCCACCCGAGATTACATTTTAGAACACTACAGCCACGGGGTCAGCTTTCTCTCACGCTTTCTGCTGTTTCCCACACACACACAAAAGCTAACCGCGCCCGGCCAGCGTGCAGCAGGTGCACGCGCCGCTCCTCTCCCGTCAGTCCCGCCTCCCGGGAGGAGTACGCTCAGCAACTTCCCTCGGCTGCCACTCCCTCTCCCCGCCCCCGACAGGTGGCCTCTGCTCTCTCCTCCCGTCAGCCACGCCTCCGGGAAGCGCTTGCACCCACCAATTCACTCCTCTGTCCCGCCCCCGCCCGCTTCGCTTCTCGAGCCGGCCCTCCACGTAGGCACTCAATCCACTCACCCACAACGGGCTGGGCGGAATAACTACTTCCGGGTCGTAAACGCTCCCCCGCCCCTTTTCCTTCGGTAATTTCGCTCACTTCCTGCAATCTCCGATCTCTTTTGGACCCACTGTCTCGGCTGCCGCTGCAGCTGCCACCGCGGTAGCTTTGCCCCCTTCCTGTCCCCTCCCTTACCTGTTCCTTTACCGTCTCTCGGTCCGGGTCTTTCCCCCTCCCTCACCCGGGCCGCGCGCCGCTTCTCCTCTTTCCCCGCGGCTCCCGGGCTCTCCCCTCGCAGAGCCGTTTCCCCGGGAGACCGCCGCAGCCCTTCCTTCCCTCGGCCGCCGGCTCCCCGGTCGTCGGGGCCTGGGCAAGCTTCAGGGCCGCCTCCGCAGTGGTGAGCCGCCGGAGGAACCGGGAGGTCTGGCCCGGACTCGCTCGGCTTTGTGTGCGTGTGTCTCCCGCCCAGCCCCGTCGCCGTAGTCTTCCGGCCGCCCCCAGCCTGGGACATGCCTCGGCCGGGCTCGGTTTGGGCGGCTGCCCTCTTGTTGGCGCTGGCGCTGGGACGGGGCAGCTCCTCGGAGATCACCTTCGAGCTGCCGGACAACGCCAAGCAGTGTTTCTACGAAGACATCACCCAGGGCACCAAGTGCACCCTCGAATTCCAGGTATCGGAGCCGGGCGGGGCCGGGTGGGCGAGGAGCCGCCAGGCGGGCCGGAAAAGCGAACCTGCCGGGGCCGGAGCCTGCCTCGTTCCTCGGGAAGCCCTGGGAAATGGGCGGCGGGGGCTGAGTCGCAGTCAGCTTTAGGGGAGGAAGGGAGTTATCCGGGATAAAATACAAATCGATCCAACGTGCATTTATTTAGCACCTACTGTATAATAAGATGAAAGTAGAAACTTGAAGGGGAGGGCTTGATTCAATGCTTATATTCCTAACCTTTAAAGAATATATACTGGAATCTTCCTATCAGTAACCCATGTTATTACCATGTGCCAGGCACTGTGCCAAGGGTGGGGATAGAAAGACACCATAATATGGGGGAGGCTATTACTTGCCAAAATCTATATACAAACTAGGAGGTGGTTATTCATTTGTCTCAGTCCTGTCCGACCGTTCCATGAGCTCTGGGGGGGCCTCCTTAGCTAAAATGCTGGAGCTGTAATTTCTCCGACCTGTTTTACAGATTAAAACTCGGGCAAATAGAAGTTAAGTAGTCTACCCTGGATTACACTGCTGACGATTGTCTGCGGCGGGATTTGCGCTGCTGAAAGGCCTGGCACTCCCTCTGTTACTCTGCCTTTCACACCCCATTTGGGTCCCTAGCTGCCACCAAACAAGGAAGGCCTGAATTCAAGTATGTCCCTCAGACACTGTGTGTGAGCCTGAGAAAGTGACTTAAAACCCGTTTGCCTCAGTTTCCTCAGTTGTAAAATGAGGATCAAACAAAATCATAATTATAAAGCACTTGGCACGGTGCCCAGCACTCAGCAAATGCTGTGTAAATATTAGCTGCTATTAATATAAGGTGGCAATATACCCATTTATTCTTATAAAAGTCGGATAAATCTGAATTCCAATGTGGCTTCAGGTCCTGGGCAAGTTATTTCATCAGCTTGTCTCATTTTCCTCAGATGTAAAAGGAGAATAATACTAGCTACTTCCTACTGTTGTGAGGATCAAATGAAATATTTGAAAAGTGCTTACTTAACAGGTAAACTAGGACACGTGGTAAACATATAAATGCATATTATTGCAGGATAAATTGAAAATAATCAGCAAAGGGGAGACTCTAGAATTAGAGGAGGGGGAGCCCAGCAAACATTATTAAGCACTTACTATATGCCAGGCACAATGAAAAGGCCTTGGGATACAAAGGAAGCTAAAAATTATCCCTGCCCTCAAGTGTGTGTGTGGGGGCAATTTGAAATCAACTACTTACAGAAATACTGGATATATTAAAATTAATCTCAGCAACAAAGTACTAGCATTAAGAGGGACTTGGGAAAGACTTCTTGCAGGAGATAAGATTTAGGTACTTTATAAACTCATAGAACCTCTTTGGAATTCATATTTTAAGTGCATAAAGCAGAATATGCGGAATGACAAGAAATCGGATATATTGATATATATGTGTACACACACACACACACACACACACAAATTTAAGTTAACAGGCCCCAGATAACTCCTATTCCTGTATATCTTCTAATTCTAGTAGCTGCTTGACTGACTGGGTGGCCTTCCTACAGTTTTGTTATAACCTCAACCCTGATCTCCCTAGCAAAGTTTGTTCTTTAGGTTTTCTTTAAATTCTTGATTTCTTTACATTTCCTACTTATTTCTTTACTTGTAACGTGCTCTCCTGGCAGTTACAATTACTAGTCTGTCCTAGACCCACCAGAGTACCTTTGACCACTGTCCTTTGCAGTGTGAACTCTACCTGGCTCGCCTCCTCTGAGGCCTTCTAAGGTCTCTGGCCACAATCTCTTGAATCTATAGCTTAATAACCGGTAGCGCACTCAAGAACAACCACGTGTAATCTTAAAAGCCTTTATTATACCTACTCACATAATGCCCTAACTGATGCCCTGACTTGTTGGTTCCCGAGTGAACACCTGGTCAGAAGACCCATGTGTTCACTACCAAAATCCTTACCTCTTTCGGCTACCCATCTTGGCTTGGCCACCCAGGCTAGGAGCCAGGGTGAACAGCAGGAGGTTAAAGAGGGCGGTTGCTGCCTGCAGTGGGCTTACATAGGGCCTGTGAGGTCACACACACAGCCAATCAGCGAGAGAGACACCCATTACAAAACTATCTCAATATGGCCAGGATCCCGCCCAAGCGCAGTCCTAATATCCACAGAAATTACTTCTGGGCCTCAATCTCCCGATGCACTGTGTCCACCCATTTAAAGGGTCCTTACATTTACTAGCAGCAACTTCAGTGGTTTGCTGGAGAAAAAAAGAAAGATGTATTTTTCATTTTGTAAACTTTAAGGCATGAAGACATTTGAATCCAGTAGATACAGTCAGCCTCTAATTAGAGATACTTGAGTTAATTGAATAATTAAGTTTCTTTGAATCATTAAGTTTCTTTAAATCTTACTAAAGCTTTTTTTTTTTTACTTGAGATTTAGACATCAGCACTCTCCCTTCCCGTTGTTATTACCCATCTTTTCCCACAAATAGCTTTAAATGGTCATCAATATCTAGTTGGTTATTTTATAATTTTCAATTTCATTTTATTGCAGTGAGATGTCACCAAAATGAAGTCCATTAGCCTTTCTGTGTCAACATTTTATGAAAGAACATTTCTTCATATAATATTCTGAAAAAGTGTTTAGGTCACATTCTTGTAAGTAGATGATTTTAGGTTGTTAGCCTTGCTTTTAAAGAATTTCCATTTTAGATTTTTGTAATATGTATCAAAAGTTGTGGCTTCCTAAGCTTATTTTATTTAATTAATTTATTTTATTAATCAAGCAGCAGTATGTAGAGTCATTTGAAAAGAGGACAGGTTGGAATGTTTTTGACATTGTATATCTTGATTTCAAAGTACGGTGATGTGCTCCTATGGATAATATTAGGGAAATAAAGACTAGATGGATTCATAAGTGATTTCAAAGAATTCTTGTCAGCCAATAGTAGCAAAGTGAGGGTTTTTCTAGTAGTTCGCTTTTGGAGTCTACTCTTTGACTTTAAACCACTAAGCACTTTTATTATCAAGTTAAGATATAGAAGATAAGCCACTCAATCTCCAGATAACACAGAATTCAAGAGGGTTATTTCATAATGATTAATGATAATCCATTTTTGAACTTTCTCTCACCTCACTTTAATCAAAATCTGCCAAATAATAATAACAGTAATAAAGTATTATATGACAAATGAAGAAATTGAAGCTGAGTGAAGGAAGTGACTTATCCAGGGTCACACAACTAGTAAGTTTCTGAGGTGAGATTTCAAATCAAGTCCTGATTCCCAAGTCTAGTGCTCTATCACCTGTACTATTTAATCTTCTTTCCTCAGCCACTCATAATAGCATCATTAAATGCCTTTTGGATACATGGACTATATCACATGAGCATCTCAAATTCAATACTCGTTATTGAATGAATTGAATGAATGAACTCATTAACTTTTCCCCAAAATTATTCCCTCTTCCCAGTTTCTCTATTACCGTTAAGTACACTATCATTCTTTCAATCATCTAGGTTTTGAAATATGAGGTCCTTCTCAACTCCTCCCTCGAATTCACCCTGGATAGTTAATCTATTGTCAAATCTTGTCATTTCTACCTTCCCTTCTTTCATTTCTCCTAATCCACAGTCCATTGAATTACCAAAGTGATTTTCCTAAAGTATAGATCTAATTATGTCACTCGTCTACCCACTTAACTCCAATGACTCCTTATTACCACCAAGTTTAGCATTTATAATTTTCATAATCTGCCCCCTTTCTTTTCTAGTCTTCCATACTGTCTTCCCCTCCAAACATTTACAATACAGTCACACTGGCCTACTTGCTGGTCCTCACACTTTACATTCCATCTCCCTGCCCAGAATGCTCCCCTCCTCACCTTTGCCTCTTAGCATCCCTGACTTCAAGATTGGAGCTCAGTCTTTCCTAGTCTTGTATACTGCTAGTACCTTCCCTCTGAGAAGACTATCCATTTCTCTATCTTGTATTTACCTAGATATTGATATATTTTCTTCTCCATTAGAATAGTGTGGACAGGCAAAGATGTTTTTGTTTTTTGCCATTCTTAGTATCCCTGATGCTTTCTAAAGATGCCACGTTCATATTAAGCCATTAATAAAGGCTTGTTAACTGTAATTTGCCTGAAGATAACACACCTTTGCAAATAACATTTGAAATGACTATAATAATTTGTATCTAAAGCATTTTGCATACATTATCTTATTTAGTCTCACAACAACCTATGGATGTAAGTACTATGGGAGAGTTTTACCCATATTTTATTAGTGAAAAAATAGCCTTGTAGCTATTGTAGATTAGCTATTGTAACTAACCTACAAGGCTATTGTAGGTGCTCATGGTAACACAACTAACTTTCTCCTGATTCCAAATTAAGTATTCTTTCTACTATACAGTGGTATATCTCCAAATCTTGGGCAGCATTACTAAACTTTGGATTGGTGTCCCTACTTTCCTCCAACAACCTCTGCCTTAGGAGACAGCTAATGGCTTTTTTTTCCCCCCCATTTTACAGTTAGCTAAAGAAAAAGGGAAGCCAAAAAGTTCCTCAGGTCCTGGTTGGGAGACAGTATAGAAATTCTCCAATACTTTTTAAAGTGGGATAACGTGACCAAGAATCTCATTGGAAGGGCAAGCATAGGTGGACTTCAAGTGTGCATCATTGTAGGAGATTCAAAATGATGAGGTCACTTCCATTTGAATAAATATAACTTATTAGAATAATATAAATAAAAATATATATTACGCAAATGGCAGTGATATCATTATGTTGAATCTTTTGCATAACAAATCTTAAACTGTTAAGCAGATGTCAGCCTTCCAAGAAACTCTTGGTGCCTGTTATTCTTCTATATTTCTGATATGAATTAATAATTGATTCAGTAACTGTTAGGCTAGAATTTCTGACTTCCTTGTTGGTGTCATTAGTCTTAAAGAGGTCCTAATCTCAAACTTGGGTAATCCTGCTAGCCAGTTTTTTACTCTTGTAATTGGGTTGCTGAGAAAAATCATGAAATCAAATTGATTTCACCCACGATAAATTTATAGCACGTGCCTTCAAGTGAATCCTCATTGCTGTCTAGCAGCATTTTACTCTTATTTCCCAAGCTTGTTCCTCTTTGCTTGATCCACTTTAATTTAACAGCACATGACAAAACAACACCTCACTGAAACTTCAAAAATTGGCACGTGACCTATGCTCTTTTTCTACTGAAGATGATGTAGAACCTTGGGATTATACTATAATAAAATTAAAGGACATAAGAATGTTTAGCCTAGAGGAGAAAAATTTTAGAAATTACTAGGAAACAGATTGAGGATTGGTGTGAGAAAAAAGTTCCTACTAAAGAGTAATGGCCTTCCAACTGTATGAACAATGAAACTTTGGGTATGTTACAGAGAATTTTTGTTCTAATGTGTGTTATATAGGAAGGCCTCAGTGATCCTTCATTATGAGTCTGAATTCTAGTCTGTTAATCTCAAGTTATTTATTATCATTCTTAAAATCACTACCAATTCTCTTCTCTCTGTCTTGCAAGAAAGATTCTGATATGTACCAAAGCTAACCTCTAATTGATCATCAATAGTAACTTCCTTATCCTTTAATTCCAAAGGCCTTTTCAGTCCTTTTCCTTGAGTTCTCTGTAGCAATTGATAAAACTAGCCACCTTTTCCTGTGTACTTTCTCTTTCCTTAGCTTCAGAGTTACCAGTCTAGTAAGCATATACCTGTCATCTTCATTAGTCCTTCTCTTGATTCTGTAATGTAAGTATTCCTTGAGTTTTGTCTGGCATTGTCTTTTCTCTTAACTTCAGATTTTCTTAGAATCTCATATAGGCTTCACCTTTGATTTGTTACTCTAAAATTCTGGTTCTGATCTCATTTCCAAGCTCTAGCACTGCATTTCTATCAACATCTTAAACTCAAACATATTTAAAATCAAGATTATCTTTACTCAAAATCTACATTATCTGATTTTAACTGTTCATTTTTCCCTTATTCAGTTTCCACTATTTGATACTTTTATGTTGTTGGGTTGGGGTTTCTTTTCTTTTTTTTTTTAAACTCTTTCCTCTTCCTCATTTCTCACATTCAATTCTTTACCAAATTCTGTAGCATTTCTTATGTCTATTACTCTTTCTTCTTCCAATGCCTGCACCTTAATATAGGACTTCACTAATATTCACATCATAGACTCTTGTAGTAGACTATTTGCAGATCTGTCCACCCTTTTCTCACTCCAATATACCTTTAATAATTTTATCAATCAAGTAATACTGTGTCCCTGGCACTGTACTAAGCTGGAAATACAAAAGAAATAAGACAGTCCCTGCCCTCAAGGAGGCAATCTAATGAGGGAGACCTTTCATAATAAATATAAACAAAGCAAGCTGTACACAGGATAAACAGGAAGCAACAGGGAAGGCTATAAAACTAAGAGGGTTTGGAGAAGGCTTCCTATTGAAGGTAGAATTTTAGTTGGAAATTATAGGAACCCAAGGGAGTTAGTAATTTGGTATGGAAGAGGAGGAGAATTCCACACATGAGATGTGGGTTGGGGAGCAACCAGAAAATGCCTAGAGTGGAGAGATTAGGGAAGGATGTTATTTAATGGGACAGTTGTCCCTGAAGAATACATGTTGAGAAATAAAATGTAAAAAGATTAGGAATACATGAGGAGGTTAGGTTGTAAAAGGCTTTGAATACCAAAGAAAGCATTTTAAATTTGGTTCCAGGAGCAGTATGAAGGTACAGGGTTTATTGAGTATGGATATGACATGGTCATACCCGTACAACAGGGAAATGACTTGTGCAGCTGAACAGAGTATGTATTGGAGTGAAGAGACTTGAAGCAGGTACACCCATCAGCAGACTGTTGCAGTAAGCCAGGCATGAGTTGATGAAGGCCTACATCAGAGTGGTGGTAGTGTCAGAAGGGAATGTGTTTGAGCTATATTGCAAAGCTATATTCCAGCCTTGGAAACAGATTTGATGTGGGAAGTAAGAGATCCTGAGGAGTCCAGGGTGACTTGAAGGCCTGAAAGGACAGGAAGGCTGGTATTGCACTCTATGGTAAAGGGAAGATAGGACTAAGCTATGTTTGGAGAAAGATAATGAAATTCAGTTTCGGATGTTTGGTTTTAAGATGTCTGTTAGACATCCAGATTAGATTTCTGAAAGCTAGGAGGCGCGGAACCAAGATGACAGAAAAACCAAAAAGTTGCCTAAACTTTCCCTCACATAAAAATCAAGTCTCTAAATGGGTTCTGGAGCAACAGAACCCACAAAAAAGAAGGAAGGGAAACAATTTTCCAGAGTAAGATAACTTAGAAGAAGTTCAGGAAAGGTTGTCTCACTTGGGTAAAAGGAAGTGCAACCCAAAACAGATTGTGTCTGGGCAAGGCAGTAGGAGAACTTTTAGCTGCAGCATAGATCAGCACCTGATGCCCTTAATTTTGGCTCAGCAGACTAGTGGCACAGCAAACCAGTTGTAAGACTTCTAGACCCAGCATAGAAGATAAGACCAGGACAGAAATTTCTGTCTTCAGATACAAAACTCAAGAGAAGTATAAAAAGACAAAGCAGAAAGAAAAAAGGGTTATTTTAAGATTAAACTATTTGCATCCTA
Organism: Sminthopsis crassicaudata; assembly: GCF_048593235.1. NCBI lineage: Eukaryota > Metazoa > Chordata > Mammalia > Dasyuromorphia > Dasyuridae > Sminthopsis > Sminthopsis crassicaudata. The sequence goes on from NC_133617.1 coordinate 509,285,357, forward strand.
ATCACAAGATAATGCTTGTAGCTCTTGAGAACTGTGTATCAGAATAGTTAATGTAAAGAATCTAGTCTGGGTTTAAGTTGATTTTGATATGATGTAAACAAAAGAGATGAAAAAAATAATTGAACTGGGAGAAGAGGAAAGGAGGAGGTAGACTAAGGTAAATTATATCACATGAAGAAGCATACAAGGCTTATTGCAGTAGAAGGAAAGAAGAGGGGATAAGCATTGTTTGAACTTTACTCTCATCAGATTCAGTTCAAAGAGAATACCAGCAATTGAGTATAGAGATTGATCTTAGAGAAAAGAGTGTGGAGGGCAGAATGAGGTGTGTTCTGACACACAAAAAAATAAGTAAGAAGGGGCAAGGTGCAAAAAAGTATAAGCAGGGAAAATAGAATGAATGAAAATACACAGTAATCATAACTTTGAATGGGATGGACTCTCACATAAAATAGAATCAGATAAGGTGGATGATAATAATGGTATACTTAGAGAATCAACAAAAAAACTACTAGAAACAATAGCTTTAGCAATGTTGCAGTATATACAATAAACCCACCTAAATCATCATCATTTTTATATATTGCCAACAAAACCCAACAACAAAAGTTAGAAATTTTCCATTTAAAGTAATTAGGCAATGTAAAATGTTTGGCAGTCTATCTACCAAGACAAAACTTAGGTATTATATGAGCACAATTGCGTATCAAGGAAATCGATGGGAGGGAAATGCAAAATAAGGTAACCTAGATGTACCAGATCTAAAGCTATAATATAAAGTGGCAATCTTCAAACTCTTTAGTACTGATTAAGAAAGAGAGTGGTGAATCAGTGGAATAGGTTAGGTATACAACACATAGTAGTCACTGATTATATTAACCTATTGTTTGATAAATCCAAAGACTCCAACTTCTGCATAAGAACTCACTATTTGATGAAAATTGGAAGGTAGTATGGCAGAAACTCGACATAAACTATTTTACATCCTATGCCAAGATAAATCAAAATGAGTTCATGATTTACACATAAAAGATACTATAAGCAAATTAGGAGAGCAACGAATAGTTTGCCTGTCAGATCTTTGGAGAAAGGAATTTATGATCAAACCAGAAATAAGGAAATGCAATGTTTTGATTACATTAAAAAAGTTACTCCCCACTTGATAAATTGTCAATGGATATGAATGGTTTTCAGATGAAGAAATTAAAGCTTCTATGATGATATGAAAAAAATCCTCTTAAACAGAGAAATGAAAATTAAAACAATTTTGAGGTACCACTTCACATCTGTCATATTGGCTAATATGACAGAAAAGGAATATGATAAATGTTGGAGAAGATGGAAAATTAGAACATTAGAATGCATTAGTATTGTAGGTGGAGTTGCTCTCCTTTCTGGAGAACAATTTGGAACTATGCCCAAAGGGTTGTAAAACTGCATATACTTTGATCTAGTAATACTACTACTACTACTAGGTCTAGCTCCCAAAGATTTCATAAAAAAGGGGAAAGGACCTATATGTTCAAATGTATAGCAGCTCTTTTTTTTGTGGTGGCAAAGAAGTGGAAATTGAGGAATGCTCATTAATTGGGGATTAACTAAACAAATTATGATATATAAAGGTAGTGGAATACAAAGTTCAGAAAAAAACTGAAAAAACTTAAAGGATCTGATGCTGAGTAAAGTGAGCACAAACGGAGAACATTGTACACAGTACCACAGCAACATTGTGTGATGATCAGCTATGATATTCTGAGCTCTTCTCAGCAAAATAATGATCCAGCATAATTCTAAGGGACCCATGATGAAAAATGCTGTCTATATCCAGAGAAAGAACTATGGAGTCTGTACAGATTGAAGCATACTATTTTCACTTTGGGTTTTTTTTGTTTGGTTGGCTTTGTTTTTTGTTTTTTTGTTTTTTGTATTTTGATGTGCTTTTTCCTTTTTTGTTTTGATTCTTCCCTTTACAACATAACTAATGAAAATGTTTTTTAACATGATTGTCCTTTTATAATCTATATTAGATTGCTGTCTTGGGGGAGAAAAACTTGGAACTCAAAACCTTATAAAAATGAATTTTGAAAACTTGTCTTTACGTGTAATGAGAAAAAAATATTGCAAAGTACAAAAAGATTTCTGTAAGGCACCTGGAGATGTGACATTGGAAATCAGCAGAGAGATTAGGGCAAGAAAGGTAGATTTGAAAATCATCAGCATAATGATGTTAATTAAATTCTTAAGAGCTGAGGAGATTACTAAGTGAAATAATTTGGATAGAGGTAAGAAAAAGAGGACAAGCAGTTAGAGGACATGATTTGGTAAGGAGACAGCAGGAGCAATCTATAGGTAGAAGGAGAAGTGGAAAAGAAAGTGCCCTGAAAACCTTGAAAGAAAAGAATGTCGAGGAGAAAGTGATCCACAGTATCAGAGGCTGCAGAGAGCCTGAGGAGAATGAAGATTTGAGCCAGGATTTGGTAACTGAGAAAAGATTAATAACTTTGGAGAATGAAAGTCAGATTGTAAGGAGTTAAGAAGAGAGGAAGAGGAGAGAAAGTAAAGATTCCTATTGCAGAAACCTTTTTCTGAGAGTTTAGCTACAAACGGCAGAAGAGATATATAGGACAATAGTTAGCAGGAATGGAGGGATCAAGTGAAGGTTTTTTCAGGATAGGGGATTCATGGGCATGTTTGTAAATGTGGAAAAGGAGCTGTAGAAAGGGAAAGATTGAAAAGTAAAAATTTGGGAACAGTGTTGGAAGAGATGGGATTAAAATGAAATCTCTTGAATAATTAGCCTCAATAAGGAATGGGACCACTTCATTTTGTGAGACTGGAGTGAAGGGAATGGCAGAAGATATCTGAATGATGAGATGAGAAAGAGGGGAGTAGTTCATAGCAAATGGCCCATTATTTCTAGAAAACGTCCAGGCTTAGAGGAACAATTGGAGATTTAAGAAGGGATAAAAGGATTTTGTTACAGAGAATAGGATCATGTTATGGAGAGTAGGAGGTATAGGACTGCCTAGCAGCAATGAGGGCTTATTTGAAGTTGTATAATAATTTGGAGTGGACCCATTCAGGATTTTTCTCCCACTTTGTTTAGTAGTAGATGTAGGGTCAAAGATGGTGAATGGTGGGGGGTGATCTAAGGGTGAAGCTTTGCTGAGTGTAATCAGTGATATGAGACTAATGCCAGAGAAACTAAGGCAAGACAGAGATTGTTTTTTAATTGTGGAGAATTTAGACTAGCCAACCAAATCAAACTCATGTTCAAAAATCATTCAGCTCAGAGTAACTGAGGAACAACAAGCAAGCAGGTAATAACAAACAAAAAGAATGCAGTTAGGTGATCAGGCAGCTATTATACAAAAAATTATTTCTCACAGCCTAAAGCAATAACAGGATGCATATAATCATGGGAATGGGCTTAGGAGGACCTTCCAGGCTCAGTATTTTTGGAGAACAATAATTTAGCTTATCTGTAGAAGCACCTCACAGGTATGATGCCCAAGTAAGCAGAACAGAAATAGACAAAGTCACTCTGTGGTCATGCTTGTCACATTGACCTTGTGTGTGAGATTAAGTTCAGGTTCTCATGAAAAACTTAAAGGGTCCTTTTTGGTTGATTAATAATCTTTCTTTTGCATAGAGCTAGTCATATTTTTGAGATGATACTCTTCAGTGGCTCTCTATTGCCAATGAGGTAAATTTCAGACTCTTTGACTAGTACCCTCTACAATATGGTCCAATTTTACATTTGTGGTCTTTTCTCATGTCGTTCCTCTGCATTTACTCCTTTTAGCCAAAATTGTAGTCTTAAGACTTAGTTGCAAGATAACATTAGCAAAATTAGGTCTTCTGGTCTAGCTTCCCACCAGTTTTAAGAGACTGTTCTGTAGCATGAAAAAGTCATCTAGCTTCCTTTTGAATACCTCTAGTTGTAGGAAACTTACTTCATGAAACATTTTATTCCATTATTGAATAGCTCTACTTGTTCTTTTATTTTTGAATTAAAATTTGCTTTTAAAGACTCACTAATAGAAATAATAGAATATGATATTGCCTACCATATTAAATGACCCGGCACTTTCATTTTAGCATTATAACAGGAAATTTGGTTAATGTCTTTAATTCTTATTTTACCCCAACTTCTCAGTGTTGTTTTTTCCACAGGTGATTACTGGTGGTCATTATGATGTAGATTGCCGGTTGGAAGATCCTGATGGTGTGGTGTTATATAAAGAAATGAAGAAACAATATGATAGTTTTACCTTCACTGCATCCAGAAATGGAACATACAAATTTTGTTTCAGCAATGAGTTCTCTACTTTCACACACAAAACTGTGTACTTTGACTTTCAAGTTGGTGAAGATCCACCATTGTTTCCTAGTGAGAACAGAGTCAGTGCTCTTACACAGGTAAAAAGCAAATATAGATCCTCAATGTAATAATGATAGTATCCACGAATGTTTTCTTTAAAAAAGACATCAAGAAGAAACGATGGCAGTGCACATCAATAACCCACCCTAGCCCACCCAGCATTGTGGGGGTGGATGGATGAGTGAGTATTTGGTGGAAAAAATGATGAACTCCTAAAACTTGGTGCCCTGAGACAAGGCAGAAATGATAAAATACAAGTATAACTTATGGAGATGAAAGATAATCTTTATAATTACTTAACATTGATCAGACTGCTTGAATCAGTACTATACAATTTTTTAGTTAAGTTTTTTCAATTAACATTTATCTTTCCCATCTTCCTTCCCATTGTGGAAAAAGGAGGGAAAGCCTTTATAACAGATCATCAGTCAAGTAAAACAAATTCCCTCCTTGACCCTATCCAAAAAATTATATGAATTTTTCTCCTTGTTCTGCTCACTTCACTCTGCATCAATTCATAAACGTCTTCCTAGTTTCTCTGAAACCATTTTTGCTTATTGTGCTTTGCAGCAATCAAAATATTGAGGAGTTGCAAAAATTAATTTAATACAAATTACTAAACAATCTGAAAAAGAACCTTAGGAAGAAGGGATAGAAATACTAGGAAAAAACTTAAAGTATATAGTGAAATTGCAAAGATAATAGGTATGCTATTTCTATCCATTTTACTATTCTCTATTAGAATGGCAAATTTCAAAGAAAAGAAGCTAATAGTTGAAAAGTTTTCACTTTTCCATCACTTTCTCCTTTATTAATTCCCAATAAAGGGATAGGTAAGTGGCACAGTGGATAGAGCCCCAGCTCTGATGGAGGACCCGAGTTCAATTCTGGCCTCAGACACACTTCCTAGATGTATGACCCTGGGCAAGTCACTTAACCCCAATTGCACCAGCAGAAAAGAAAAAGAAAAAAATAAATAAGTTTCCAGTAAAGAGGAGAGATGTTTGTAATACATTTTATAAAAGTCTTGGGGAATTAAATGAACAAAAAATATTAATGTAGGACACAAAAAGCTATCCACCCAATAATGGACAGAATCGGCTACACCCAGAAAAGGAACATTGGGAATTGAGTGTAAACTGTTTGCATTTTTTTTTTTCCCCCAGGTTATTTTTACCTTCTGAATCCAATTCTCCCTTCGCAACAAGAGAACTATTTGGTTCTACACACATATATTGTATCTAGGATATACTATAACATATTTAACATGTATAAGACTGCTTGCCATCTAGGGGAGGGGCTGGGAGGAGGGAAGGGAAAAGTCGGAACAGAAGTGAGTGCAAAGGATAATGTTGTAAAAAATTACCCATGCATATGTACTGTCAAAAAGTTATAATTAAAAAAAAAAAAAAAAAAAAACTAATCCACCACCAGAGAAAAGACTGAATAGAGATTGAACTGTACTTTTTTTTTTAACCTTATTTTTCTCAGTGGGATTTTGTCTATGTTTTCATTAACAAAATGACCAATATGGAAATATGTTTTGCATGAATGAAATATCAATTGGCTTCCCTTCTTACTGAGAGAGAAAGGAAGGAAGAATTTGAAGCTTAAAATTTTTTAAAAGATTAAGAATTGGACATGTAATTGAAAAAAACTTGGAATTTTTTCTTTGCTGAGGCAATTGGGGTGAAGTGACTTGCTTACACATAGCCAGGAAATATTAAGTGTCTGAGATCAGATTTGAGCTCAGGTCCTCCTGGCTTCAGGACTGGTGCTCTCTCCACCTAAGCTGCCCCTGATTTTTTTTTAAAGAAATATTTTTAAAATACCCAACTCTTAACTCAGTCAGCTTAATGCAAGACTTAGCATATATGTAGGTGCTTTACAAAATTGATAAGTTTTTAAAAATTAAATGAACCTACTATTTGTAAAAGGTAATTTTATTTAATATCCAAAACTACTACTACCATTTATATCAGTACATAAGTGCAAACACAAATAAAAGATGTGATTTCCTCAGCTTTAGGAATTCTCTCTGCCATCATAGATTAAAACCCACATATGACTTGATAGGTTCTAAAGGGTTGCCTGGCTCTAGAGATCAAGTGGTTTGGCAAGGTTTGAACCCAGGTCTTCCTAACTCCAAGCCTAGTATTCTGTTATTTCACATGCTTCTATAGCAATGGATATATATATATATATATATATATACATATAATTAGCAAGCATTTATTAAGTATCTTTTATGTATTAGATGCTTGGGATACATTTTTAAAAATCAAATCATCTGTGCTCTGAAAGAACTTATGTTTTATCAGAAGATATAGCTTGTACACAGGTAACTATATAAAGAATAAAAGATAGATAGTTCTCTTGCTGCTTTGCTACGTGATTTTCACACTCAAATTATTTCTTGCCCAGAATTTATTGATGACATTTATAAGAAAAAATCAAGCATAGTTCTTAGTTTCCAAACATATACATTTATTAATGTTCCCTGATGCAAAATATATAATAGAAAAATAATGTAACAGGTTATTTGTACTGAGTTAAACTGCCCGTTTGGTGTATCTATTGCTGCCAGAGCTTATCATCACCCTGGAATCTATAACAGAAACTAGTGGAGGGGGGGGAGGGAAGTTCTCTACTTTGCCTTACTTAAAAACAATTCACATGAAAGTCAAGACCCCATGACGTTAGTCCTCTTTAAAAATGAACAAGTGGTATAGGCAGCATTGAACAAAGTGATTATCTATAATTTGGGGAAGCTTCTGTGTTTAATTAAATGTCTCAAGATATAATATTAACTGGGTGTTTTTTTGCTTTTTTTATGTAAAACTTTAATCTTTGTGGAGTCATTACTATTTTATTTGATTTTCTTAAGGACATTGAGAGATATATATTCTCATTTTACTGGTAAAGAAACTGAAGCTTAAGAGACCATAAATATGCCTTTGGTTACATACTACTGTCTAAGACAATATACTTCCTGACTTCAGGCTATCCTATAGTGCCTCTCCCAGGATTCAGTAAAATATCCTTTTCTTTGGCAAGAAATGATAGAAAAATTATCATTTTTAGGATGAAGAAAAAACAATTTATCCTCCTAAAAAGAAGCATATTGGAAAGTAAACTATTAGTAAGGCTAACTTAAAATGTTTCTGCCTAGATGGAATCTGCTTGTGTATCAATTCACGAAGCTTTGAAGTCTGTCATCGACTACCAGACTCATTTCCGACTAAGAGAAGCTCAAGGACGCAGTCGTGCAGAGGATCTAAATACAAGAGTCGCCTATTGGTCAATTGGAGAAGCCATCATTCTTCTTGTTGTTAGCATAGGGCAGGTATTTCTTCTGAAAAGCTTTTTCTCAGATAAAAGAACCACCACAACCCGTGTTGGATCATAACTAGTGTTTTGAAAATCAATCTACTATACATCTGTAATGTTGCTATTTTCCAATTAATAGTAGGTACTGAAGAACTTAATATTGGCAATATTTTAAAAAACTCTTTACCCCCTTATGTTTGTTGTGGGGAAAAGGCAACATATATCCCTAAACCTTGGAAAAGGACACCTTTTTATTTGAATAAACTGAAAAACTTCAGAATTTGTTTGAAGCTTTTCATGATAAATATCCAACACAAATGTTCTTCCCTTTCCACAGTTTGTATTCATTCTTATCACTCTTAACTTTGTCATGTTGATTCTTTTTAATCATAAGACTACTTCTGTCATAGGGAACTGATGTTTTAAATCCTTAGGTTGCTTTAAAAATAAGTTATATTGTGGAGGGAGAAAACAGCCCTTTTAATAGTTTGGGCGTGAATTTTTGTTTTTTAAACCAATGTGATGAATTGTAGGCTAAGCCCTGTACTGCACTTTTGATTTGTTATGGGAAAAGTCTATGATAGTCAAATAATTTTGATTGAGTTTTGAGTTGATACATCATGGTGCAAATTGTTATTCTTCAATTGCCTGTAGAGTAGCAGGTTTATACTCATTCTGTGGTTTATAAAACTTTAAAAGCAGTGAGTTTTTCAGTAATTGTAGAATTGAAGCCTTAGGGATTTTGATTGAAAACACAAAGAAATTAGAGTTATAGTCAGAGAGAATTTTTGATAATTTTGCCACAATCATCACATTTTCTGTATTAGCTGATCTTTTGCTTTATAATAACAGGCTTTCTCCATGTGTGGCTACCTTGATTTTAGATATAAAGTTATTATAATTCTTGGAACTGTTTAAAATATAATTTGACATTTTCATTGTTAGCATTACACAATGCTGTACATTTACTAAGTATTAAGCAATGATACTTTTTTTCCCCCTGAGAACTTAGAACTGGAACCATACTTGTTATTTATATTTGGTTATTGGTCATGAAATAGTAACAGAAAAGGTTCAAAGTGTTTTATGCATTATTTTTTCATCCCAATGGATGGCCTGCATTGGTTTCATTGCTTGTATCTTTAATAGATATTATATTACATACTTTTATTGATCTGCCAAGGATTATTTCTTTGGAACATGAAAATATCAAAACTCTCATTAGGATTAGATTCCTCTGTCCTAGAATGGGATCATTTTACCATGTCTATTATGCTGAGCCAAAAAATACTACACATAGTTAAAACATTTTTCTGATGTTAAGCAAAAAAAGATTATTTGTTCCTCTATAGCTTTATATGAGAATGAGTGCTGTTTTAAAAATGTGATTGTTGAATTCCCTGGGTATCTGATACTAAATAATTACTAATTGGACAGCATTTCTAGGTCAGTCAGTTACCATTGTTGACCAGAAATTACCAATTCTTAATTCTGAGAGTTGTTTGGTTTGGTTTTCAAATACAAACACATTCCCAACAAGTTTTTCTTTTTTTTTTCAAGGGGGGGGGGGGGGGGAGTTGCTATACTGATTACCACAACATAGCAAAAACATTTGTTAACTGAGTCTTGCTGTGTGATTTTAATCCTTAAGATTCTTCAAGGCAAAACAGAATTGCATGTAACAAGGTCTGAATAAAGATCCAAAGTTGTAGATTTGTTCAAGAAATGTTTAGATATATGTATTTTTATCTAAATTGAATTTGATTTCAACCTAGTGAATATCTACTGCAATTGACAAAAGCATAGGTGTATTTTAATAGATTCTTTCATATTGCTTCTCTAGTCTGTTATATCTTTCAGATCTTCTATTAGGCATCATATATATATGGAACCATAAAGCAGAATAGTTCAGGTTTGGCAGAAGACAGGAATCATTTAATCTGTGCCCCTAAAAAAGTTCATTGTTTAATATGCTAAATTTTATGAAACCAGCATCTTTTGGAGAAAACAAAAATTGAAGTAGTATAAACCAAGAGTTGGTCCATACTATTTAAGCTAGTAAGTTCATTTTATTTTTTTATTTATTTTTTTTAGAATTTTTTTTCCCCACATTGTAAGTTCATTTTTTATGTTTATTTTCTTGACGTGTGTATATGTGTATTAGAAAATACACATCTCTCTATATTAGACACATGCTAGTTGAACGGTTTTTCTTCCTCCTGTTAACTTGTTGAGTCATAAAGAAAAATTTGAAGCCAGTTCTTTCATTCTTTCAATTTAATAGTTTGAAAATTCTAAAATGTTTGCTTGGACACATGGCATAGGATGCATATTTAAACATTCATAGTTGTATATATTTTTTTAAGTAGTTAATGGAAAGGGATTTAATATACAAGTTTATATGCTAAATCAACTTGAGACATTTTTGTGTTAAAAGAAGGAGTGGTTGTGTAAGTGATTCAAAAAGATCACCCAAAACTTGACAATATTAAACTTTGAATACAGTGAACTGAAAAACAATTTTTTAAAACTATTCTTTGAAAGATTTGTTTGTTTAAATTCTTGTGTATTGTCAGTTCCTGTTTTAGTTTGTAAATGTTTAACATTTATAGTTTGGATGGAAAAACCCCAGATCTTTTGAATATTGTTTTGGAAAAATTAAAACAAATTAATATATGAATATAATTCAGTGGCTTTTTTTTTTTTTTTTTTTTTTGTTTGTTTGTTTGTTTGTTTTGTTTAGTTTGGGACAGCCAGAAACTTCTGAATTAAACAGATATTGTTTCTGATGGATTATGCAAGTTGGTGTCATGTAGACTAAACATTTTGAGATCTTAATTTCCTTTTGCCAGAAGCCTTGGTGGAAGAGCCATTGTCTCCAAATCTGCACTTATTGCCACTGATAACTGAAACTTCTTTTGCTATTCTGCTCTTTGGAAGTTCATTTCTAGCCAAATTGAGTTTCTCATGGTCCCTTAACAAGCCTTATATTTTCCCCACCTTTCCACTTTGTTCAGCATTTTTCCTACACCTTCAATATGCTCTTCTCTTTTCACTATGCAAATAAGGATCCAGTTAAAATTTTACTAGTTTACAGTGGTCTTTGTACATTTCATTTGACAGTTAATGTTAGTAAGCCATGTATTTTTAGGTTTCAGTTTTTGTTTTGGGAGTTTTTTTAGGGGGTGGAGGGACAGTGCAAAGAGGAGGATGTGTATATCTTGATGTATATTTTTATCTCAAACTAGATTTTAACCTCTTAGTTAATTAAGTGGATTCCATAGTACCTCACTCAATGCCTTTTATACTTGTATATTGGGTAGACTCCAATACATATTTTTTGATTTATTTTTTAAAAAAGGACCTGGATCTCAGATATCAATAATTTAAGTCTAACTTTGTGGTAGATATTTTTCAGTTTAAAGCTAAACTTGCCTTTTATCTGTTTTCAGTATTTTCTACATCTTTCTTTTGGAAAAAAAAAACTCTTGGCTACTTTTAAGCCAAGGCCCCTTGCTTTTTTATACATCGTTTATATTGCTGCAATCCTACTAGTTGAAAACTAAACCATTGTAACAAGGAGTACAAATTACCAACTTTATCATCCATGAATGTTTTATCCCTGCTTTGCTAGTTTTCCCCGTGTTTCTCTGGAAGATCCTGCTTATCTTTCCCATTGTGTTACTTTCAAACAACATTTGTTTTGGGGCTCTCAAGACACTGAAGTTTTTTATTATTTTTCCTGTCCTATTCACCAATACACCTTTTGGAGGTTTTCTGGGGAATACAATAAAGTACTTAAAACTTCACTGTGTCATAGTAAGGTGCCAATCAGCTGATATTTATCTCTTACACTTGTCATTTTAACAATGCTTTTTACAAAAAATCTGTGATTAAAGTTAGAAGTGGTTGTTATCATTTCATAAGCATATAAAACATTGAAAGGAATTAGTTGGTGGGACTTTGGGTACACTTATATTGGCATTTTTCAGTTTTGTATAAAATGAATGCCAAATAGTTATAATGGGTATGTTATTGTGGAGCAGTATATTTTCAACATGCCTTGAGAACATAAAATGTTAAGTGTATAAACCGTCCCCAAAGCTGAAGTTTTTTTTTTTTTTTTTTTTTTTTTTTTTTTTTTTTTTAAATTCTTAGTAGTAGTGTTTTCAGAACAGAATGCTTTTAAAGGCTTGACCCAACAACGTGTTGCCCATGTATGTTGTGTTCTTATAAAGCCTTTGAAAAATCCAACAACTTTTTCAACTATATATGAAACTGGGAGATGTGGGAGATACATCATTTTGATAAGTCCAAATACTATAAAGATCCCTACTAAATGGTGTAGTGTTCAGAAGCTTCCCTTTGGGGATGGCATTATTTTGATGTATTAAGCCCTGGAACTTTGCAGTGCCTCTCAGAAAATTGAAATGTTTTGAATCAAAAAATTTTAAAGCTGTGGGGGTGGAGTTTTGAGGAGAAGAAAGTGTTCAACAATAATCAAATACAACATCAAGAAAGATTAGGAAAAAAAACATCAAATTTGGCATTAAAAGATCATTGTACTTCTACTCTTTTCCAGAGGGGGGAGGTCCATAGATATAAAATATTGTATATAATGTATTGATTAATTTTAATTATAAGGGATAATTCACTGGGAGGAGAGATGGGCAAGAAAACTGGACACTAAAAAGATTTTTAAAAAAATTTTTAAGAGAGCAGTAATTTTAGAACATTTTTCAGTTGAGATTTGAGATAAACTAAATTACAATGTGTTGGAAGTAAGTATAATTGACTTTCTAGAGCTTGATGACTGCCTGAAGGTATTTGAAAGTCTGTCAGGTAGGTGAAGGATTAGGCTGTGCTGCTTTGCTCCAGGTAGCAGATAGAATTGATCATTGAAATTGCCAAAAGGTGAATTGATAATTGGTGTAAGGAAAATATTTTTTGAAAGGGTGGAAGTGCATAGACAACAAAACAAAATCAATATAGATTTAAATCTACATGTATGATAATGTCTTTAAAGAATAATCTTAATAGAGCTATCTGAAAGTGAAAAGGGAGAAATGGATTTAACTGTTTAGAGATCTTTTCTATTTAAGTGTGGCAGCCCTGGTTTAGAGTAGTGCAAAGTTAAATGATTTGCCCAAGGTCAGTGGAACTTAAATCCATCTCTCCTGGCTCCAGGACCCAGCCCTATCCAGGTGGCCACACCATTGCTCCAATAGCTCTCAACAACCTGAATTGGTAGAGGACATTTCTTGTTTAGAAGCCCTCTGATATCAGCGAAACCAAGACTTTGCATACAGAATTTTCATATGTCATCCCTTTGGGAGATGGCATAGGCACACCTTAATCTGAGAATTTGCTGGATGAGTATTTTTTGGTTGGCAGTGGGGATTCCCATGGCACTTACACATAGGAGATAAAAATTACACACGTGAAACAATGGTATGAGATTATATAACTCAGGGCCTGTAGCTAGGTGGCACAGTAGACAATGTGCCTGGAGATAGGAAGACTTGTCTTCCTGGGTCCAAATTCAGCCTCATACATACAATTTAGGTGATCCTGGGCAAGTCATTTAGCCCTATTTGCCTCAGGTCCTTCATGTGAAATGAGCTGGAGAAGAAAATGGCACACTGTTCAGTATCTTTGCCAAGGTCACAAAGGGTCAGACATGACAGAAAACAATGAAAATACATCTATCAGAATGAATGGAATGTAAATGTCATAGGATAAAGAAGAAATGTATTTCCTATGTGTGTGCCTGCTGTTTCCACTCTTAAAGACACATTTCATATTCCAATACTCTAGCAAAAATTGTTACCAGCTATGTACAGTTTGGAGATTTCATAAATATAGAGCAGCAGTACATTATAATGAAAAGAACATAGGATGTATATGGGGAAACTTGCCTAAGAAAAATCACTATGACATTAAAAAGTGCCCTGGATTTGAATTCCAACAGTAAAGCTACAAAACATGTGATCCTAGGGAAAGCTCCATCCCTTCTCTAAACTGGTGTTTATGTGAATGTACTAGGTGTTTCTTCGATTGTGTTTTACACCTGCATGGTGTAGAAAGTGCAACCAGAAGACTTGATAGGAAGAAATAGATTAGCAAGACTGTAAAGGGCTAGAACTGAGCAATGCACTTGGATAATGAAGCACGTGAGACTAATTGCCAATTGGACGGTTCCCTATTAACTTGTTTGAAGGTTGACCCTCCCCAGCTGTTCTGTGCTGACTTGATTGGTGGGACAAAGAGGGGGGAGTGACGTGTGTGGGAGGAGTGGGAGGAGGAAGAGGAATTGATAAGCTGGTGCTGAGTCAGTCTCTCCTGGCTTTTGAGGGAGGAAGGTGTGTGGGAGGGAGTTAGGCCTAACCCCCTGACCTTACCTGTAAAAGATCTAGAATAAAGACGTTTAGTGATCTTGCCTCCGGCTGATTTCTGGGAAGACAGAATTCCAGCACAAGACTGGTGAAATAGAAGCTCCCTATTTCCTCTTCCCCTTAGCCTTTAAAGAATTTCAAGTTGGCCATTCTACTTGGGTTCTGGAAGCATCTAGAGATGCTGTAGGTGGGACTTAGGCTTACATATCCAAAACATAATCAATAGGCAGAAGACTTTTTCTCTAGATAAGAGTATTTTATTTTTAAAAAATTATCTCACTAAATATTTCCCAGTCACTTAAAAAACAATCATTTTTTAAATTTTAGAGTTCCAAATTCTATCTTCTGCCCTTCCTATACTCCTTGAGAAACCATGCATTTTGATAATTGATTATACATGTGAAGTCATGAAAAATATTTCCATATTAGCCATGCTGCATAAGAAAACCTAGACCAGAATAACAAGGAAAAATAAAGCAAAATGTATGGTTCAATCTACATTGAGAGTTTATTAGTTCTCTCTGTAGGTGGATAACATTTTTCATCACTGATCTGGATCATTGTCTTAATCAGAGTAGCTTAAGTCTCACAGTTGAGTATCCTTACAATATTGTCATTACAGTGTAGTGTTCTGGTTCTGCTCACTTGACTTTGCATGAGTTTGTATTAGTCTTTGTAGGTGTTTTACAGGATTTTAAATTAGACTTTTTGGTTTGGCAAAGGTCAGCCTAAATTTCTACCAACTGTAAACAGGAAGTCCTTGGGAAGGCTGAGATCCAAGATAGACAGTGGTGGGCATCCCTGCCGAGGAAATGAATAATGAGAACTGACATCTAACAGTATGGAAGAGGAGTTAGCCAAGACAAGAAGATGGGATTTTCTTTCTACATCACTCTAAAAATCCATTCACTCAGACTTAAGTATTTATTGAGCACTTATGTGCAGAGGACTATGCTAGATTCTGTGAATACAAGTGCAAAGGATGAGCTTACATTCTAATGAGGGAAATATATATATGTATCAATATATGTGTACCAAATACATATGGTTGGTAAACAACTTATACAAACTAAATAGAAGAGAAGGGAAGGGCACTGGCAATTGTGGAAATAGTGGAAGAAGATGGTATTGAGCTATTTATAGAAGAGAGGGAGACTCCGAGGTAAAGGTAAGAAAGGAGTGCATTCCTGACCTAAAGGAGGACAAATATAATGGTATGAAGATGGGAAATAGGATGTTCTCTGTGTGTTTTGTGCATTTGTATTGCACACCTGCATGCAAGCAACAGAAAAATGAGTTTGGCTGAGCTACAGAGCTTGGGAGGAGAGAAATCCACTAAAGCTGGAAACAGTTTGGGGCCTATGTAAGTGTGTGTGCGCGCACACACACACACACACAAACCCCTCATCTCCTTCCCATGAACCACACTTCTTTGGGGGGAAAAAATGCCTCCTTTCATAAAGCTCTCATCAACTCTGCCTCCCATATAAACATCCAGCCTAGAATCAGCATTGTTCCATTTGGGAGAGCATAATGCAGAATATCCCTGGATTAACTAGAAACCTGGGTTACATATTCTATAATTTTGCAGTAATATGGAATGGAATTTCATTTTCATACCCTTAATTACTGGATCTAGGACAGCATCCTCTGTGTCCTAATGGGTGATTGGAAGGGAAGTAATTTAAAAGTTTGTAAGTTGAATGTCTTCTGATAGAAAGTAAGGATGCGGGGCAGCTAGGTGGCGTGGGGATAGAGCACCAACCCTGAATTCAGGAGGACTCGAGTTCAAATTTGGTCTCAGACACTTAACACTTCCTAGCTGTGTGACCCTGGGCAAGTCACTTAACCCCAGCCTCAGGGGGAAAAAAAAGAAAGAAAGAAAGTAAGGATGCAGTTACCTTTAGAAAAGACTCATCTGAACTAGAGAAGTCTATAGAGACTGATTAAATTATTTATCTTAATAGTTTGAGTCTAGCAAAAATATATCATGCCTACTATGTAGGCATACCTTGTTAAACATTTTACATGTATCTAATTTGATCCTCACAACAATCCTGCAGGATTAATATTGTTGTTATCCCCATTTTACATTTGGAAATACTGAAGTAAGCAAATGATTTGTCCATGTCATACAACTATTAAATGTTGGAGGCAAGATTAGAATGTAGGAGTATTGTCAGGAAATGGGGATAGGAAACAGGAAATTGAGAGGCCCAGTTTTTACTATATTAAAAACTCAAAAATTTGGGACTCTACCATAACTTGGTAACTTTTTAAATTTGCTATTTTAATCCTACTAATAATTGCATTTATATAATGCTTTAAAAGTTACAAAACATGTTAGCTGAGAGCTAACTGCTATTTATCCCTATTTTATATATAAGGATATAGTATTTCATGATATGAACAGAAAGGAAAACCCTTTTTAAAATCTAAGATGTTTTCTTATTATAAAAAACAGGATAGCAGAGAAGTTGAAAACTTTGTGCTCCTTCTCTTGAATATAATAATGAAACCTTTAGTGTGGTTTGGGGCATGTTACACCCGGCACATATAAGACAAGGTGTTAACATGGCAAAACTGAAGAGTTCCCTGAGTGAAAATGACAAAAAAGACCAGTAGTGGAGCTAGTAAGCCAAACCTGAGGAGTCGTTAGTATATTGTTCAATGAGATAATGTAGCACATGCTTGGTATTTAAATGTTAGCAGCTGCTGCTACTGCTACTGCTACTGCTACTGCTACTGCTACTGCTACTGCTATTCCTACTCCTACTCCTCTTACTCCTCCTCTATTGCAGCAGGATAAAGGACCTCATGCAAAAACAGAATCATAGCATTTCAGTGCTAGAATCTTAAAAGATCACCTGGCCCAAACTCCCCATTTTGTATGTAAGGAAATTGAAATCCAAAGATTTTGACCTGTTCAAGGTCATGCAAATTAGTAACCAAGGCTATGGACCAAATCTACTGATTCCTAGTTCCATGTTTTTCCCACTAAAAATAAAATTTATTCCCTATCATATCAATCATGTTAAGTTTAGTTAAAATAAAATAAAAAACACCAAGAAAGGAGTTTTTAATTATAATTTAAGATTTGGAATTCCAATTCTAGTTGAAGTGAGTGCACTGTAATGAAAAGACCTCAATTTAAATTGTGATTCTGCTATTTACTAGCTGTGTGATTTTGGATAAATCATTTTTACCCTCTTTGAACCCCCATGTCTTTATCTGTAAAAGAGTGATTGGGCTATATCAGAGGCATAAAAACTTATTGGCTGCTGTGCTGGTCTTATGGTTACACTCCTAGATTAAATGTAATTGAAAAATATGTAATATAATAAAATAAAATAGAACATAAATAATATGTGGTTTTATTAGTGTATACAACTCTCAAGAGTTCTGGGCTAGATGATCTTTAAGGCTCTCTCTAGCCCTTAAGTTCTTTGATCTAAAAATACAAAGCATAGATAATATTAACTTGTGGTTTTCTAAGTCAGTATGCCGCCTGCAGAGATCCCTTTTGAACTAACTATGACATCACTGTTTTAAAGAATCTGATTTAAAATTTCTCACTTAAGGACTCCAAAGTTCATACATATGTAATTAGTGGTGTTCTACCATTTTTCCATATAAATAAAATTTTTAATTAATTTAACAATATTCCATGAGATTCAGTGTCTTTTTCTATTCCATGATCAACATGGAACCTTCTCTCCATTTTGATCCACATAAATTTAGTCCCCAATAGAAGAGAAGAGACACTGACTTAACACAAGAAAAAGAAAGCTCTTCTGTTGATAGAAGATACAAAAAAATACAAAAAGATTTTGAAGATTTCTCATCAAAAATATACATTATTCCCACCTGTCATTTGCAGTATAATTAGCTTTGGCCCCAAGCAAGCTATGAAATACATAAAAGTTATTCTAACCATCCTTCCATACAGGCTTTTTTTAAAAAATATTTTTAATTTATGGAATAAAACAAGCATTTTCATAACAGTACAGTAAAAAAAAAAAAAAGAGTACATAAAACTGCTAATCCATTATGCACAACTTACGATTTTCAAATACCTAACAAATTATCATGTAAATTTCTTTTTCAAGGGGGCAGCTAGGTGGCGCAGTTGATAGAACACCATCCTTGAATTCAGTAGGACCCGATCTCAGACACTTAACACTTACTAGCTGTGTGACCCTGTAACCCCAGCCTCAGGGGGAAAAAAAAAGTAAATTTCTTTTTCTTCCCTCTCCCCACTTCAGATGGCTCCCATTTAAAATAACTATAAGCAGTATAAACTACCTGGAACTATATCTGCTAAAACAAATGCAGGAACTATATAAATAAAATTATTTTTAAAAACTTTTTAAATAAAATCAAATTTAAATAATTGGAGAAGCATTCATTGTTTATGGATGAGCAGGATATATAACAAAAATGATAATTTTACCCAAACTAATGTATATATTGAATGCCATCCCCCAAATTATTTTACTGAATTAGAAAAAATAATAAAATTCATTTTGAAAAAAACAAAAGGTCAAAAATATCAAGGGAAAGTATAAAGAAAGAAGGTATAGCAGTACCAGATCTTAAAATGTATTGCAAGGCAGTAATTATCAAAACTATCTGGTACTAAGAAATTGAAAGGTGGATCAATAGAATAAAGTAGGCACACAATTTACAGCAGCAAATAAACATTGTATTTGTATTTGACAAGTGTAAAGATTTGGAAATAAAAATTCATAGTCCTTTTTGTAAAATTTCCTCTCCTTTCCTCTCTTTCCCCTCTCCATTGTTGTTATTTTGTGCCTGACTTTATGATCTTTGGGATTTTCTTGGCAAAAATATTACAGTGATTTGCCATTTCCTTCCCTAACTCATTTTACAGATGAGGAAACTGAGGAAAACGGGGTTAGGAACAAGTACGAGGATCAATTCTGACTGATGGAAGTGGCTCTACAATGAGATGATTGAGAGCCATCTACACCCAGAGAGAGGACCTTAGGAACTGAATATGGCTCACAACATAGCATTTTCACTTTTTGTTGTTTGCTTGCATTTTATTTTGCTTCACTTTCTTTTTTAAACTGATTTAATTTTTATTGTGTGGCACGATAATTGTATAACTATGTACGCATGTATTGGATTTAACATATTTCTACCATGTTTAACATACATTGGACTACTTCCCATCTAGGGGATAGTATGGGGGAAGGGGGGGAAATTGGGACACAAGGTTTTGCAAGGCTAATGTTGAAGAATTGTCCACAAATATGTTTTGAAAAACAAAAAGCTTTAATAAAGAGAAAAAAGAAAAAATAGAATTCCTCCGCAAAAGATAAAATTAATGAATGAATGACCTGCCTAGGGTCACACATACAGCAAGCGTCTGAGGACAGACTGGAACCCAGGAAGATGAATTTTCCTGGTTCCCAAACAATTTACAGCAGCAAATAAACATAAAAACCTTGTATTTGACAAGTCTAAGACAAGATTTGGAGATAAAAATTCACATGAGGACAGATAACCGCCATAATGAGATGATCCCCAGTGTCCCTTGCTGCCCTAAATCTGTGATCTGGTGAGCTTACTGCACAGCGGACAGCTCGGAATGGGGTGAAAGCTCCCCGCTTCTGCCGAGGACCCCAATTACTTTCTGCCGCCCCCGCAGCACCAAGCCTTGCTCTTGACTTCCAGTATTAGCAGATTAGCAAAGGGGAACAGCCCATTCCCGGGGTTAAACAAGTCCCTCTTTCTGGGGGTGTGGCTATCAGTAGCCCCAACTTCCGCAGGCGAAGAGACTGCCGGAGCTGTGTTCGGGCTGTCGGGCGGACGGAGTAGCTGGAAGGGGGAGACAGGTCTGCGACGCCGAGGACTCCTCCACAAACACCCGTGCCACTCACGTCCCCTCTCTAAAGAAAGGGAAAAGCTGGACCTCCTGCCTAAGAGGCAAGTTCACGAAGTCTGGGATAAAGTGGCTTTCAGCGAGCAGCGCCTCTGGAGAGTGGACTCCTCCTCAGACCTGGAGATAGGCTCAGGTGTGCTGGGACTGATGGGGGTGGATGGAGATGAATGGGATGGACAGGGGTGGGGGGGGACAGAGTGGGAGGGAGAGGAGGCGGTCGAGTCCTCAGCTCGCTGAACGTCATCTTTTGGAAGGAGCAAGAGAGTTACAAGAACTTACTGGTAATTTTGAAGACTCACATATGAAACTGAAATGAAGGATTTGTGGGTAAAATTAAGTGCTTTTATATTCCTGACTCTGCAATGGCATGGCAGTAAGAAATAATCATATCCTTATTACTGTAAACGAAGAGCGTGTAATTTTGTCAATGTGAAAACATCCATAATATCTAATTTTGAGATTTACTGGTGAATCAAGATTTCTTAAAGCACAAAAACAGAGAGTGCATAACTCTTCCTAACTTCAGATCCAGCCCTGTAAAGGTCCACTAAGCCAAACGGACTAAAGATAATAGAATAAGCTCCCAGTGGTGAAAGGGACAGAAAAAATGAATTTCTGATCACTGAAAAACTAAAATGTAAACGTTTTCTATAAACACAAACGTGTGTGCACATACTTTTCGATCAGTGATACCTCAGTCTGTGTGACCCCATTTGGGAGTGCTCTGCCATTTCCTTCTCCAACTCATTTTACAGATGAGGAAATTGAGGTAAGTAAATAGTGTTGAGGTCACACAACTAGTTAAGTGAGTCTGCGATTTGAACTTAGATCTTCTTGACGGCAACATAACTTAGTGAATAGGGAGTTGGCATCAGCCTCGAGGTCAGGGAGACTGGAGTAAAAGTTCTGTATCTGAGATAGACTGCCATGGGACCCTATAATCTTTTTTCAGTGCCTCAGGCACTCTGGGACTAGAAGGAACAGTGTACTATTTAATAGGGAACTTTCCACACCAAATTTCCTAAATCATAGGTGCAATTTTTTTTTTTTTTAAGGGCCAGTCACTGTTGGTGATACAAATACAAAAGTGAGACTGTCTAGTCCTCCACCTCTAAATGATGATAATCTTAGAAATAGCTAGCATTTAGATAATGTTATATAATTCATCTAATTTGATCCACACAACAACCTTCTGAGTTAGGTGCTATTATTATCCCCATTTTACAGATGAAGAAACTGACAGAGGTTAACCAACTTAAGCAGCAACATATAACTATCTGAGGCAAGGTTCTAATTCAAGTCTTCCTAACTAAGGAGACACTTAATCCATGATCTTTAACTGACTGATTACAGGTAATTCTCCTATCTAGAAGGTTACACCACAAAAATGAAATCTCAGTTTTTTGAGGTGGACTATATGACTCCTAGCTGAAGAGCAGCCTAGTGAAGTGCAGAAAGACTCATTACCCAAAGGTTGGCCACAAGATAGGGAATCTGAGACCACAGCTTCTCATGAAGACTATATGTTAAGATTTGGAGGGACTATTATTTTCATCTGTAGGTGAATAGATGGAAAAGATAGACACTCAGTGAAATCACTGAGATTTTCCTCATAAAAAAATCTTTTTGATATTCAGTCTCTTTAGATGAGATCCTTAACTATTATTACTAAATTCCTTTCCTAAATAAATAAATGCCTAGAAAAATTCTATTTTGCCCCTCAAAGTTTATAGCTCCTAGAGAGAAGTGTCAGTGAAGTCTTGTAATCTCATCTTTTGGAAAAGCTGTGGATCTTTTGAGTTTGAAAGTTCTGAATTATTGTACAATAAGCTGATCACTAATATGGTAAACGTCCAGATCAAAGGACTACTAGAGTGCCTAAAGAGAGGCAAACTGGTCCGGATTGGAAACAAAGCGTGTCAAAGATCCTATATCACAGTGGGATAAGTTTGAGAAGTCCCTGCACTGCAAAATAAGGAGACACAGTATTAAAGGAAAAAAAAAAAACAGATAATCTGTGGACCTCTTTGATAAATATTTAAGATGCCAAAGCATCATTCTCCTAAAAGTTTATAATTGCTATACCTTCAATCTAGTCTTAAACAAAGCCCTGAAGAATGCTGGTACTGAACGTTCATTCTGGTGACAGTTATTTGAATATGAGATTGTATAGTTTGGCCTACTTCACTCTCCCTGAAAGGTAGATAATTTAACAAGAAATATATTTGAGTTCCATATTTTTCCAAATTTGATGTAGTGGTTACAATAGAATTTTTTTATTGTTATGTCTAAGTCTTTGTGACCTCTTTGTTGTTTTCTTGACAAAGATACTGCAGTAATTTGCATTTCCTTCTCCAGTTCATTTTATAGATAAGGAAAGTTAAGGCAAACAGGATTAAGTGACTTGCCCAGAGTCAAATAACTAGTAAGTATCTGAGGCTGAATTTTAACTCAGGCCCAGCATTCTATTCATTGCATCACCTAGCTGCCCCGAAACAGAATTTTACTTTTGTTTGGGGGGAAAAATCAGTATCTTCCATCTAGAAAACAAAGGAAAAATATCTCATGACTTTGCTAAAAATAAAATTTATTTTAATATTTTATAATTTACTTCACAGGATTGTATTCAGAAAGTCTTTTATGAATTGTAAACTGTCATATAAATGCAAATAATCATTTTTAAGTACAAATATGCAATACTCAAGATTTCTTGTAGTAGCTATGTGGTACAGGGGATGGAAAGTGCTAGCCCTAGATTTAGGAGAATCTGAGTTCAAATTTTGTCTCAGATACTTATTAGCTGTGTGACTCTAGACAAATTAATTAATCCTGTTTGCATCAGTTTTCTCTGGAAAAGGAAATCCAATCACTTCATCACCTTTGCCAAGAACAAGAAAATTTCTTGCAAATTACATTGCTTTTCCCTTTTTTGGTGACAAAAGGTCTGTTGTTTTTATTTTTACCAGAATTAATACTAACTAAAATAGAAAGTAAAAGTGAAGTTAATTCTGAAACTTAAAAAATTTGAACTTAAAACCAGATAATTTGGTTTCAAAAATTCTTAGACTATAAGCTATTTTCATGAAAGAAATAAGATTTAGTCAGTTTTTTTTTTCAATTTTTGAGGGAAATATCATTGAAAATTTTATTAGAATTTTCAGAGGACAATTGAAAGAATGAAAAGGCTTGCTTTTCTCACTTTAGACTAAAAGAATGAGTCTAGTAAAATACAGGTATGGGCTGTTTGTGTTCCTATCTAAAAGCAATTATCATCGTTGTCTATAAATCCAAGCTGGTTTCCTTGTAAGACTAAACAACTCAAAAACTTGAGGAATATTCCTCTGTTTTCTGGTTTAGAAATAAACATATCGTAAGTATAATAGCAGAAATAATCACAAAAGAAATTCAGATAGAAAAAAAGATTCTAAGAACATGGGAGTATAGAGAGAGGAGGGTCCAAATCAGTATTAAAAAGGTGGTAGACTGAAAAACAACAGGAGGGAGAAAAACACCTTGTTAACAATGGAATTAATTATATAATTAATTATATTAGATACTTCCCATACAAAAGAAATTAATGATGGTGTATCCTTTAGATCACTCTGAAGCAAGAATCCACAAGCCCTGGAAAATATATGGGTGAGAAACACACATGCACATACACATATATACATAATATACATACACATGCATGCATGTATATGTGTGTGCATGCAAGCATATATATGATACATAGATCTATATGTCATATTATAAATAAACCTGTCACTAATATATACATTTCATATATCTCCCAAAAAGCTCCTATGTCTATCTTATATACATTTACTATATATCTCTCCTATATATCCTATATATGCTTATCCATGGATACATATATACACATGTTGAATATAAGCTACATCTATGTCTATGTCATATATATGTATATATATATATATATATATATATATCTCCTATCTCTCTCCAATATAAATATCTTATATCTCATATATCTCCTATATCTATCCTATATACATTTACTGTATATCTCCCTTACCTACATATAATATATATGTAATTTATGCAAACATGTATACATATAATATGTATGTATACACACACACACACACACACACACACTGGAACATATATTTTAAATATGGTTTAAAGCCTGCCAAGACTTATCCCCACTATCCTTTATCTACTTCTCTGGGAATTAATAAGTGGGTGTGGGTGTATTGAAGTCCTGTGTAAAAACAAAAGACATTATTGGGCAAAAATGTGGTTTATAATTCTTTCTTCAAATAGAAGTTCTTGACATGGGAAGGGAAAGGAGGACTTGGGAAATGAATAGTTGGCTATGCAACCAATGTATAATAATGGGTTTTATTCAATGGGACAAAATGAATTGATGAATGAGAAGCATTTGTTAAATGAGTACCCTGTGCCTGGGACTCTGCTAAGCATTTTGGATACAAATAGAAAAGCAAGACAGTTGCTGTTCTCAAGGAATTTACATCCTAATTGGCAGAAAAAGGATGCAAAGGAAGATTCAGTTGTGAAGTGGATGGAAAATCTCCTCAGCTCAGGCTTCTTAGGGCATTGAGACAGGTTGGATGGCAGTATTCAGGGTCAATGCTGTAGGGCAGGGAGGATCTTGGTGGTCATTAGGGAATAATGGCAGAACTGGTGGTAAGACCCGTGGAACTCTACCTTATCAGAAGAATGGGAGTGGTTAAGTGTCTGGGATCTTCCAGTGGTTAGGAGTGACCATGTCTCCTTCAGCTCCAGGGGGACTGGAGTTGGCTGGACCCAAAAGTTGAAATGAAGAGGGAGCCAGGTTTCCTTCTCCCCTCTTTTCTCTATTTTCCATTCAGGAAGTTAAGGAAGGCTTCCTATGGGACTTAAAAGCAGCCAGTTCATAGCGCTGAGGAGGAAGAGATGCCCAGAGCTAGCAATGAGGTGTCTTGTTTGTGGAACAGAAAAGCGGGCAGTGTTACTAGCTCCAGGAGGACCTGGTGAGGAGCAAGGTACCAGAAAATTGGAGAGGCCGGAGAGGATGAGGTTGTGAAGGGATCTAAAAGGCAGAGAGCTTATTATTTTTGATTCCTGAATGACCGGAAACTGTTATTAAGTAGTAGCTAGTGGGACCTATCCTTTGTGTGACTGAATGGGGAATGGTTTGTAGTGGAGAAAGACTTGAAGCAGGCAGATTCCCCCATCAGACTTATGCAGGGATCAAGGCAGGAGGCAGGCGAGGAGGGCCTATACTGGAAAACTGGGAGCGCTGGAAGAGAGGAGGAGGAGAAGGAGGAAGAGGGGGGAGGGGAGGAGGAGGAGGAGAAACAACCCCAGCTCCTCAAGCATTACTTGAAGGCAGGAGCTGCCTCTTTTAGTAAAACCAGCATTTAGCAAGTGCCAGGCATATAGTAGGCATTTAATAAATGCTTACTGACTGACTGTAGCTATAGGATTAAGGAATCTGTGTCAAGCTGGGATGGAAAATGGAAAAGAGGGCACTGGCAAAAAGGTTCCCCATAATGCCTGTTCTGCTGAGTACAGAATTTTAAGAAGACTGAGAAAAAATGTGTATAAGTTTTATTCAAGAGGGCTTTAAATAGTATTTCCTGATCTTAAGTCACTACTCTTTTTAACTTCCCTATTTCTTTCAGAAGCACAGCTATTCTGGTCTCCAAAGTTTGCAAAGTAGGAATACCTCTTGACAATTCACTCTCATTCACCATCACCATTCCATATCCCTTCAGTTGCAAAATCTTACCAATTCCACTTAAACAATATTCATATCTGTCCCCTCCTTTCCACTCAAACCACAGTCTCACTAATTCAGGCCTCTCTCAGGATTGTTGCAATAGCTTTGTAAATGGTTTCCTTATATCTTGTCTCTCTCTTTTTCAAATCATTTTCCACACAGCTGAAGTATTTATAATCTTGAAACACAGATTCAAATATGGCATTCCCTCCCTCAAGAAGTTTTAATAGCTTCTTATTATTGCCCCTATGTTAAAATACATACTCCTCCAATTTAAATCCTTTCAGAATCTAGCTCTAGCCTTATATAAGATTATATGTCATTCCCTCCTCCCCAACACACATACTCTCTTTTTGTGTATCTGTCTCTTCCCCAACACACATACTCTCTCTTTGTGTCTCTATCTCTTTCTCTCTGTCTCTGTCTCTGTCTCTCTTTCTCTCTTAGTCCAGCTAAACTAGCCTATTTGTTCTTACTCATGCTTTTCTGTACAAATATATAAATATATATATATATATATATATATATATATATGCCCTTCTCTATATACATATATGTGTATTTTATGTGTAAATATCTCTATCAAGCTACATATTTATATTTTTAGGTAGAGATATATAAAATTCTAGTTATTTTCATTGAATTTTATACTAGATTATAAAGGAATTCCCAGTTTCCTATTAAACTGTGTATTTTGTCTCTTCTGGTAAAATAAAATGCTATTATATTAGGGAATGGCTAACAAATTATAATATTCATATATTATAATTTGTTAGACATTCCCTAAAAGGACAATTCCTTAGTTTTCAATTTGGGCCCAACATTGTGATATATAGAAAGTTTGAGAGACAGTTTCTGGACAATTAAACATTTTATTAATCAAGCTAATATATAATTAATAAAAAGAGTCAATAGTATTCTGGAATGCCAAAGATCCCTCATGGAACCCATTCAATGTTTAGATGTTCTTGGAAGAATGGATTTTCCTGAGGGTGGCAATCAACACCGACTTATTAATAGTTCATGAGAAGAAGGAATATCATAATGAAAGATGGACCTGTTCTAATAAGGGTTTGGGGGATATGACTCTGATTATTCTTACTCCCAGACCACTCCTGGCCTCTGGCAATCATCTAAAGAAAAGATTTACTTCTGTGCCCAAACCTGCCTGAGAACACAATGGGCCAGAATTCACCTTAAATTAAATTCTTTATAAAATTTTCTAGTTGGATGGGGCAATAACTCTCAGCCAGGATGGAAAAATATGTACATACTCTCCCTCCCCCTCTGAATTTGGGCAATTTCATCTATCAACAATGTCCTTAAGATTCAGGCTTGGTCTAGTAAAGAATGAGGATCTAGGAAGGGGTAAAAATACCCGGGCTTTCCCCAAGAATTGGCTATTTAATAATTATTTCTCTCAACATGAACATATTTTTGTTCACATAGAACTTTTTCCCCCCTTTCCTTGATATCCTTTGGGTGTATATAAGCATAGCAGTGGTATTTGCTAAATCAAAGGGTTTACAGAGTTTCATTTGGATACGTAGTTACAAGTTACTTTCCAGAATGATTGGACTAATTCCCAGCTCCACCAGTAGTGCACTAGTAATGCCTGTTTTCCCACAGACCCTGCAACATTTGCCATTTCCCTTTTGTGTCATCTTTGTTGATTTGATGGATGTACTTTAATTTGCATTTCTCTAATTATTAGTGACTTGGAGCACTTTTTCACATATTGTTGATAGTGTGGATTTTTCTCCAAAACTGATCATTTCTTTTGATCATTTATCAAGTCTTAAAAGGTTGAATCAGTATCTTGTTTATCTTGATTATGAGACCTTTATCAGAGAAACTTGCTGCAAAGATTTTTTCCCAATTGTCTGTTTCCCATTTATATCATCAAAATTGTCCATTTTGTCTCATTTGATCTCTGTATCATTTGCTTACTCATGAACTCTTTTTTTTCTGATTTAATTTACTTTTGATGTGACCTTCTGTGTCTAAGTCATTTATCCATTGAAGTTTATCTTGCTACATGTTGTAAGAAGTTGGTCTATGACTAATTCCTATCGAACTGCATTCTCATTTTTCCAATAATTTTTGTCAGGTAATGAGTTCTTTCAGGGGCTTGAAAGTCTTACACTTTGCTACCCTAATTGCATCTGTATTTTATGTAATCTGTTCCATTGATTGAGCTCTTGATTTTTTTAGTCCAGTCCTAATTCATTTTTATGATTACTTCTTTATAGTGTAGAGAATTGGTACTGAGATACTACCTCTCTTTCCCACTATTTTTCATTATTTCCTTTGAATGATCACATGTATTTCATTGTTATTTTTTCTAGTTCCTGGAATGTTGTCCCACAAAATATAATGAACCTGAGGCAGCTTTTATGGGAAGGAACTAGGGTACTTTCTATGTGCAGGTATTATATACAAAAGATGCAAACAATGGTATAGTACCAAAGACTAATATGAGTTGAAAAAGCTATAAGGATAGTGTTGCTAAACTTCATATTTGTGAAAAAATGCAAAAGACAAGAAAATTGACATTTAAAGCTATATTCAGATCAATGAAATGGAGAAAAAAAGTACATTTGGGGAAGATGACAGAAAAAAATATCCATCTGTTATTTCATCTGTCATTTCTACCAGAAATTATCTTCAACAAATAAAACTAAATAAATAAATCTTAAGATTGAAAAGGTATGACTAAATATGGATTAATATAGCACTGAAACACAAAATAAATGAGGCTATAATAAAGAAGTACCAGCCTTAAAAGAGTTCAGATAGCCACATGTGTATATATATTACATCCCACATTTTAAGAAATCATGGAGAACAGAAAGCCTCAGAAAACAAAAAATAAGCAAATAATGTTCCCATTTTCAAAATAGGAGAAAAAAAATTCTTCAAACTCTAGATTCTAAATCATGATATCAAATCCTGGCAAAATTCTATAATGGATTATTAAATATGTGATTTTTTAGTACAGTGACCATGAAAAAAACAATTCACTAAGAACATGTTACTTTCTTTTTTCATCTAGATAACAAGCCTGGTAAACAAAAAACCTGACAAGTCTTTAGACATCTATTTTGGGCTTTAAGCAAGGCGTTGAATGATTTTTTATGTTATCTTTGTGAACGATATGGAGAAACATAGAATAGAGGATGGTAAAATTAGTTGAATTAATAACTGATTGAACAGCTGGACTCAAACTGCATTCATATTGACATGGATTCATTAGAGGTTTTCTTTATGTGAAGCCCTCAGAGCTCTGTCAATAGGTTTATGTCATTCAACATTTTGTGAGTGAGGATAAAAAAGACAAGTCATTCTTGTTAAATTTATGTATAACAGATATGGGGGTGATATCTAAGAAGTAAAATGCAAAAAAGTATAAGCATGCCAGAAAAATGGACCAAAATGAATAACATGACTTTTGGGGGGTAAATGTAAATTTACATAAAAATGTAAAAAAATGTATGTGCCTAATTTTTAAAAAATCAAATATTTTACAAATTTAGTGTATGGGAGTCCTGGCTTATGAACAGTTCATATGAAAAAAACCTCAGGGAATCAAATTGCATATCTTTTTCACTTATGAGAGGGGGAAGAAACCTTTTAAAAACAATAATGAATTGTAATTGATATATTTTAGAAGCAACTAGAATTTTTTTTAAATGGAAGAGAAAAAATCAGCAAAATCAATCATGTGACATAAAAAATCTGAAGATGTATATGATATTCTCTACCTATGGACCTCCTCCTTCTGGAAAGGAATGGGGGCAAGGACAGGAGGTATATTTTCATGTCACTTCTTTGGGATCATACTTGTTCTTTGTCATTTTACATTAATTTTAGATTATTTTGTGGTTATTATTCTTTCCTTTTACATTGTTTTAGGTATTGTATTTATTATTTTCTTGGCTCTGCTTATTTTATTCTATATTAGTTTATATAAGTGTTCCCATTATTCTTTGTATTCATCATGTTTGTGGTTTTTTACATCACAGATATATTCCATTACATTCATGTACCACAATTTGCTTAACCATTTATTACCTTGTTAGTGAGCATCTATTTTTACTTCTTTACGACCACAGCAAACGCTACTCTAAATATTTTAATGAATATTGGAACTTTCTTTTTTTCAAAGACCTATTTGGCCAGTGGTAGAATCTCTGAGTAAAGTGGTTTGGGCATTTTAGTCACTTTATTTGCATAATTCCAAATTATGAAGGAAAAGTGAGAAAAGAAAGAATCTGATCAACATTCATATTGTATAATAGAAGTCAATCTATTTCTCCTCCCCTCCCCCTCCTCTTTCCATCAAACCCACACTTTAATCTCTAATTCTTGCACTATTTTTTGATTGTTTTCTATTTTATTGTTTTGAAAAGTGACTTTTGTTTTGCTTGTGATGATTCCCTCCCCCATCTCTCCTCCCTGATAATCATTTGTCTTGCCTTTCCTTGTCCCAACTTGTTTCTTAGTTGTGTGTGTGTGTGTGTGTGTGTGTGTGCATTCTCTGCTTTTCAGATAGGAGTATAGTATCTAGAAATACCACTCCTTTGTATACTCTTCTTTTCAATGCATCCCGATTATGAGAACTAGGAAGTCCCTCTCCGACTTCTTTCCTAGTGTATTCCTTTTTCCCTCTTTTCTTAAAACTATCAAAATAAAGCAAAACTGTACCCAGTTGCTGTGATTATATTTCTTGGTTCCCTTTTATATCAATAATTTTTAAGGGAAATTAATCTCTTCATTTAAATATAAACCCTTTCTGATGGTTAAGTCCCACTTATTCATTAACCAAGCTTTATCAGTTTTCTATTGATTTCTGTGTTTGCATTTCAAAGTTTATATGAAAGCTAAATTATTGCTCAGTAATAAGTTGAAAGAGACAGCTATATGACTCGCTGGTTAGAGTAGTTGATCTTCGAGTCAGGAATACCTGAATTCAAATGTGGCCTTTCTCTTTTTAAATGAGATTTGGAGTTCATGGTGCTACCCCTCCAATTAGAGAGGCAGAGGAGTGATGAGGTAGAGTACCAAAGGTGGTGGGGGCAGCTAGGTAGCACAGTAGATAGAACACCTGTCCTAAAATCAGGAAAACCAGAGTTTTCAAATGTGACCTCAGACACTAGCTGTGTGATCCTGGGCAAGTCACTTAACCCTGTTTGCCTCAATTTTCTCCTCTGAAAAATGTGGAAAAAAAAAGGAAATGGAAAACTAACTAACATCTTTTCCAATAAAACTACAGTTGAAATCACAAAGAATTAGAAACCAGTAAAACTACTAAACAACAGAAACCAAAGCTAGTGAAATCATTCCCCCTCTCCCCAGACAATTGGGGTTAAGTGACTTGCCCAGGGTCACACAGCTAGGAAGTGTTAAGTGTCTGAGGTGAAATATGAACTCAGGTCCTCCTGACTTCAGAGCTGGTGCTCTATCCACTGCACCACGTAGGTACCCCAAGCTAGTGAAAACTGGCAGAATGATAAAGTTATTTCAAGAGTGAGTTTCTTGGAGCATGATAGTGAAAGTCATTCAGAGAAGTTCCAAAGTAGAAAACTCATGTTGTATCCTACAAAGTAGTTCACTGACAAATACTGCAGATGTATTATTTTCCTTACATACAGATAAAATGGCATAATGGGGACTTTTTGGCAAAACTAACTACATTTTTAATGATGGTCATTTTGTTATACTGAAATCTTACTTGGAAATTCCTGATGTAAGCAAGATTCTCTATTGATCTTTACTATGCTAGATTTTGTAAAATTCTCAAAAGAAAAATCATTAGCTTCCTGAAACTCATTTGACATCACCTTTCACTCATTTACCAATTTTGTTTTTTCTTCTTATTTCAGATCAGAAAGAAATGTTGAGATTAAACAAAATTCTCTTTTGACTTGGATA
The DNA here is from genome assembly GCF_048593235.1 of Sminthopsis crassicaudata. Classification (NCBI taxonomy): domain Eukaryota; kingdom Metazoa; phylum Chordata; class Mammalia; order Dasyuromorphia; family Dasyuridae; genus Sminthopsis; species Sminthopsis crassicaudata. The sequence goes on from NC_133617.1 coordinate 509,317,063, forward strand.
TTTATCATGGGCATCCAGAATTCTAAAATCAATTGCACCCCTCTTTCTTCTTTTCCAAGGAGGAAGAGCATGGATACTAAGCAAGAAGTCAAACACTTTAAAGATATCACAGAGAGTCATACTGACAAGAACTTGAATAAATTAAAGGAAGACAAGGAGGAGGAGGGAGCAGAAGATATAGCTAAAGAAGACTTGGAAGAAGAGGTATTCTTTAAGTTTGTGATTCTGCATGCTGAAGATGACACCCATGAAGCCCTCAGGGTCCAACAGATGCTGCAAAATCAATTTGGCATTAAACCTGGAATAATCTTTGCTGAAATGCCATGTGGCAGACAGTATCTACAGAATTTAGATGACGCTGTAAACGGGTCTGCATGGACCATTTTTTTATTGACTGAAAATTTTTTAAGGGATACATGGTGCAATTTCCAGTTCTATACATCCTTGATGAACTCCATTAATAGACAACATAAATACAATTCTGTCATACCAATGAGGCCCCTGAATAATCCTCTCCCCAGGGATAGGACACCATTTGCCTTACAGACTATCAATGCTCTGGAAGAAAAAAGTTGTGGGTTTTGTAAACAAGTAGAAAACATTTTCCAGGATTCTGTGTATGAAAAACAAAAGGCCATATGGAAAGATTCAAAAAATATGGTAGATGCTTAAAAAAAGGAAGAAGAGTAGGACATTTTAGTGAATGAAACAAAACAAAATTACATGATTGGAGGCAGAGAAGATAAAATGATCTTGTTGTTTTATGACATCTTCCAGAAAAGTTAAAATAAACTTTCTGAGAACTTAGAAATAAGAATTATACTTTTTCTGGGAAAAGTCATTGGCACTGAAAACCTGTGAAATTGTCATGCTTCTCTAAACAAGCATTAACTATTTTGATTATTCTGTTCCCTGGAAAGGTTAATTTTCTCCACAATTTGAATATGTGACAAAAGATGTACTTTTAATTCATTTTTGGCATTTCCTTGATTTATCCTTTTCCTTGAAGGGTATTTTCCTTTGATTCAATGTAGTATGCCAGGTTTACATTCAGAAAACCTTATTTCAAATTCCAGATTGACATTTAATAAATGTTCGATAATTTCTCTGCTTTAATTTCCTCATTTGTAAAATGAGGGAGTTGAATTAGTTGGCTTCCAAGGTTTTTTCCAGCTCTTTATCTCTGATCCTATGGATATTATATAATTTCTTAAAATTGTATTCTATGTTTTTTTAAATTAAAATATAAGCTTGGCATTTTGTCTTTGACATATATATGTATTTGTATACATACCCACACACATATACATTCTTTCAAAGGGAATGATAAAAGACAATTGGCCTTTCTACATACCTAACTCCTTGAAAATTCCAAAGGTTTGATTTTTTTGTATGTATCTCTAGCTCCTCCTAGTGAAGAAAATTTTCTGAAAATTGAAATTAGTTATTCAGTAAATATTTGCTAAGAGACCACATGTTATAATGCAGGTATCAGCAAATTATATAGCCAAATCCATCTGTCCACCATTTTAGCATGTAAAAACACATACATGGATGTCTATACATATATTATACACTTGAGAAAAGGAACCTGATGCAAACAGAAATTAGTGACTTGCCCAGAGTTACACAATTAATAAGTATCTAAAGCCAGATTTGAACTCAAGAAGATAAGTCTTCCTGACTCCAGGCCCATGGCTCTAACCACTGAACAATCCAGCTGCTCTAGATATAAAAATAGATCAATCTATATATGTGTATATTTGTATTGTGCATGTATATTTGTGTGTATATGTATATTACATATACATGTATGTGTGTATATATAAGTGTGGTTTTATATATATATAATCTGTTGTCACATGTCCTTCACCTATTGATGGAGTGTGTCATATTCTTGAGCAGATAAAATAAACTGCAGTGTGTGACGGCCTGTAACCCATGCTGCCTTATTGGTGAAGTGTCTGACATGGACCCTGAAAATTCTTCCAAAGCATTTCATACTCAACAAGTTTGAGCTTCATAAAAATCTTCTGATATAGGTTACTACAGACTTTATTATTCTCATTTTACAGATGAAGAAAACTGAAACTCAGAGTTTACAGAGGAATTAGGGTCCAAGGTCCAAGTCCAGAGTTCTGTTTTCTACTTTCTTGCTACACTTGTTAATCCTTCTAAAAAATAAAAGGTGACTTTTTTCAAATTAAAAATCTGAAAATGACTTCCAGCTGTAGAGAATATGGATAGTTTCCAGCCTTATTTAGAGAACTGGAGGAGGCAGGTAAGGGAAAGGGAGACAATTTCTCTGTCTCTCACCCAATTCCATGTGTCTGTGAAGATATAGCATCTTTCTCGTGATAGATTCCTAGGACTGGCAATAAACTTGTGAGTTCTGGAAGGTCCAAACATTTGGGAAGAAATAGCTATAGCATCCTTGGCATGTCAGTGACATCTACTGATTTTTCAATTTTTGCCAATCCAAAAAAAAGTACTAAAAACATTTTTGCACATATGCGTCCTTTTCCCTCTTTTATGATTTCTTTGGGTTACAGACCCAGTAGTTTGTCAGCCCTTTTCAAGACTGCCTATCCACCAATCACCCCACTCTCACCTGTGACTCTAAAATGCCATAGCATGTACAGTAGCCACACCCTAATAAACAGTCTCCACCATTAAGATAAACCAGGTTGAGGATAGTCAAGGTGAATTAAACTCTGGTGAGGTAGAAGAGTGTAAAGACACCCAAGCACATGAAGACTTCCTCTAGCAGAATGGATAATTTGTTCCAATAGGCATGAAGGCAGCTGAAGCATGTTCTGTGGAATGCTTAAAGCTTGGTAAAATGCAGAAGATGCCAAGTTTATCTACTGAACCCAAGTCATTGCCATTGTCTTGACTTTTATCTTGCATCTGAATTTTGATGACTGACAACTTTCTGCAACTTTGCCTCACTCAAATCCAATTTACCATTCACTGGCAAGTCAAGACTTCACTCTGTGATTTCATTGGTCCTCTGAAAACAAAAGGCAAACACTAATAAAAATAAATCTAAGTTACAATCTGGTGCAGCTAGATGGAACAATTGGATAGAGTGTCAACCTTGAATCAAATCCAACCTCAAACCCTAGAAACATCATTTAATGCTGTTTGCCATAGTCTCCTTACCTGTAAAATGAACAGGAGAAGGAAATGGAAAATCACTTTAGTATCTTTGCCAAGAGAAATCCCAAAAAGGGTTATGAAGAATCAGACATGACTGAACAAGAAAGTTTTCATCTATTTTTCCTCTGGATATTGTATGTATTTGTGGGAGAGTAAAGTCAAGAGTTATGAGCAAAATGTTTTGCAACTTATTACTATACATCCTTTTTTAAAAATTAGTTTTTATTCAATATGCAAAAAAATTCTCTCCCTCCCATCTATTTATTTAAAAAACAACAACTCTTATCATAAATATGTATAATCAAGGAGAACAAATTCCCACATTGGCCATGTCCAAGCCTCTCAAATCACCCTAGTGGCTTTTTCAACGTTTCAAAGCTCACAAGGTTGAAGCCTTCTCAGATCTTCATTCACCTAAGAATGGTAAGTAACACAAGAGGTAAATAACACAATGGTAAGAAACACAATAGAAAGAGAAGCATTCAAAGCCATAGATTAAGTCCTGCAAAGAGTTATCTCTTTCCTCTATTTTGAGACTTAGAGCAGTTTTTACCTCATTTGTCACAAGGAAAGAGAGTAAGATTGGCCTGTTCATGTATCATTTAGTAAGAAAACAAGAAATAGTCACAAAAGATTTCCCATTCTCTGAATCCAAGTCCTCCATTACATATTATCATATGCACTTTCAGACGCATACTCAACAAATCCCCATATGGATTGTCAACAGGCAGCATGTGGCCAACACATGCCTTGAGGACTGGCTCCCAGTATCAAGTCAAATCAAGAAGAATGCTTTAAATCATTTTTGCCTAACTCTTAATTCACAGCCAACTGAAGGTTGCAATTCAGGGTTGCATCTCAATCTGATCTTTTCCAATAAATTTATTGTCATTAAACTTTATGTGACCCAATTTTAAAGTATTATTTACCCTCACAAATTATATTCTTTAGATTTCCTCTTTCAGAGTGTTCCAAATCACTACTGATCAGAGAAATGCAAATTAAGACAACTCTGAAATATCACTACACACCTGTCAGATTGGCTAAAATGACAGGAACAAATAATGATGAATGTTGGAGGGGATGTGGGAAAACTGGGACACTGATGCATTGTTGGTGGAGTTGTGAAAGAATCCGGCCATTTTGGAGAGCAATCTGGAACTATACCCAAAAAGTTATCAAACTGTGCATACCCTTTGATCCAGCAGTGCTACTACTGGGCTTTTATTCCAAAGAAATACTAAAGAGGGGAAAGGGACCTGTATGTGCCAAAATGTTTGTAGCAGCTCTTTTCGTAGTGGCTAGAAACTGGAAGATGAATGGATGTCCATCAATTGGAGAATGGTTGGGTAAATTATGGTATATGAATGTTATGGAATATTATTGCTCTGTAAGAAATGACCAGCAGGATGAATTCAGAAAGGCTTGGAGAGACTTGCATGAACTGATGCTGAGTGAAATGAGCAGAACCAGATGATCACTATACACTTCAACAACAATACTGTATGAGGATGTATTCTGATGGCAGTGGATATCTCCAACATAAAGAAGATCCAACTCACTTCCAGCTGATCAATGATGGACAGAAAGAACTACACCCAGAGAAGGAACACTGGGAAGTGAATGTAAAATATTAGCACTAATGTCTATCTACCCAGGTTACTTAAACCTTCGGAATCCAATTCTTAACGTGCAACAAGAAAATTGGATTTACACACATATATTATATCTAGGTTATACTGTAACACATGTAAAATGTATGAGATTGCCTGTCATCTAGGGGAGGGAGTAGAAGGAGGGAGGGGAAAATCTGGAAAAATGAATACAAGGGGTAATGTTATAAAAAAATTACTCATGCATATATACTGTCAAAAAAAAAAGTATAATTATTAGATTTCCTCTTTCAACTTTAGAACTACTAATTGCATTAATACTAGCTATCTTTCTAGCTTTTTGTATAATGTAGTTGCAGTGATTGAAATATTATTTTTACATTTTTATTTATAAAATTATGTAAATAATTCAAATCTATTTCATGTATTAAAATATCACTTAAATAGTCACTAATTGGTTCCAGAGTCTCCGGGAATATTAACCTTTTTTATATGAATTGTGTCTAGCTAGGCCTCCTCAATCTAATATTTATGTAATTGATTTTTTGAAACTGTGTAAGACTAAAATCACAACTATATTAAATCTTCTTTCACTGGATTTCAACTAAAAAAAATCACTTAAATGATACAATTTTTTTCATCAATTAATCATGATGAAGCTAGTTCTTCATAAGGTCAAGTTGGCCTTAAAATATAAATAAAAATTTTAAATAAATTTTAAAATATTAAATTTTAAAATACATATTAAAATTTAAATGTTCAATTTTTTTAAAATATTAAATAAAATATTTTTAAAAGTCAAGGAAAAAAAGAATTTGGATGCTCTACCACTTGAGGAATATGCATTTGGTATCAATATAATTTCATTGTCTATGGTACCCTTTAACAAGATGTAATTTCCTTCCTTATCTCTTTTAATTAGATCTATTTTTATTTTAATTCCCATCTATGAATGTAAACAGTTTAACCTTTAAATAATATATATTTTTCTCCTGCTTACCTTACTATACTTCTCTTGAGTTCTGTGTTTGAAGATCAGATTTTCTGTTTAGTTCTATTTTTTTTTTCAATAGAAATGATTAAGTCTCTTACTTCATTGAAGATCCATCTCCTTCCCTGAAAGATAATGATCAGTCTTGCTGGATAGTTAATTCTTGGTTCTAACCTCTGGTCCTTTGCCTTCAGGAATATGGTATTCCAGGACCTCCTTGTCCTTTATTGCAGACACTGCCAAGATTGTGGGTAATCCTATGATTCCTTGATATTTGAATTGTTTTTTTCTGGTAGCTTGCAGTATTTTTTCCTTGAGAGTATTGTTCTGGAGTTAAGTAACAATGTTCCGTGTGGGATCTCTTTCTGGAAGTGATGAATTCTTTCAATGACTATTTCCCCCTCTGGTTATAGTATATCAGGACAGTTTTGATGATGTCTTGAAGAACTATCCAGGCTCTTTTTTGAGGGGAATGCTTGCCCATCTCTTAGTGGTTTCCTGGGTCTTCATCAAGATAGTTCAGATTCCATGGTCTCTCTCTCTCTCTCTCTTTTTTTTTTTTTCCCTGACTCCCTCTTCTACTAAAACCTCTCTGTGATATCATCTTCCTTTTGGATTATATGTGTCTATGTATATTGGTTTTTTGCATATACACATGCAATTTTATACACATTATTTTCATGTTATCTTTGTGCAGTGGGAGAGCAGGTTTGATAGGTAAGAATGACCTAGGCACCGGTTTTTCCGAGGAAAAAAGGTTTTATTGCCATATAAAGCAGCACAGAACCAAATGGTATGGGTATTTTATAGGAAAAGGTAGAGGTGGGGAGGGAAGGACGATGCTTAAAAAACTTTTTTTTTTTTTTTTTTTTTTTTTTTTTAATGGGGGCTGCTTCAATCAAGGACCAGCAACTGCTTCTCCCTCAATCAGCATGGCCAGACAGAGAGGCGCCAAATCAGAGCGCAGTCCCCTCCCTTTCTTCGCCAAATTTCAGCCTAGGCCACTCTCTCCGGCCTCGAGAGACCCGCCCCCCTCTGCCGTGCTGTTTAGTGCTCATAACCGGGCCGAGAAGAAGCGGAGCTCTGAGAAGCAGCTCCAAATAGAGACCTTTCTTGACACCCCCAAAATTGCGCCCTCCGCAGAGTGGCTCCGCTCATCGCCATCATTCCAGCCAATAACGTCTGAAAAGAGGGAAAGAGGGCGCCAGAATAGATACCATTCTTTTGCCACAATACTTGTTCACACTTGCTCCCCCTAGCCCGCTCCCGGAGAATCGGCTCCGCCCACCACCGCCCTCCCGCCTCTAATGTTTGGCGGATCTGTAAAGGGGCGGAGCAAAACCGCTTCCTCGAGCCCAGTCCCAGAAAGATTCGGCTCCCTCCTCCACCCACCCCCACCCCACCCTCCCGGCCGTAGCCATTCCCGAGGGTAGAATCTGGCGGGGCTGAAAGGGGGCGGGGTCAAACGGAGGGTGGTCACGTTTGGTGTCCCGCTGCTACTTGCTGACCAGAGACGGCCAGAGAGGGGACTTCGGCCAGCTTTAGAACTTTCCCAGCTGTTCGCGCCTCGGATTCCTTGGCCCGCTGAGAGCTGCTCCGGGAGCCGTGTCACGTGGTCTTCGCGCCCTCTTCCCTTTGCGAGGTCTCCGGGGGTCCTAAATAGTTGTAAGTGTTGACTAGCAACTAATGGGTGCGTCTGAGAGAGGCGGGTCTCGGAGACAGGTGCCCTCCTCCACCCCCACCCCCGCCCCGCTGTGTCCTGCTCAGCAGCAGTGTCCCCCGTCCTGACCCCAGATCAGCTCGGCCAGGGCAGCTGCGCCCGCTCCCCGCGGCTCCGCCGAACCTTCACTAAGTTCACAGCCTCGCACACCTCTCTCCCCGGAATTCTGGCCGCGCTCGGTGAAAGCCGGATGTAATCTAGGGCGGGGGTACTCGCGTGAGGTCCGTGAACTTGGTGGATTTGTAGTTCATATTTTCAGATACTACATTTCACCAGAATTGGCTTCCCTGTAATTCGTGCATTTCATTTCGTACCTTACTTCTGGGGTTAGCTTCACCATACATACTACTCCCCGTCCGAAAACAGGTGACACTTAGGGGATTATCGATGATTTAGAAGCTATGGAGATAGTAGGGAAAGATCCGGCGCTTGTCTGCGCAGTGGTGCCCGGTGGTCCTGGAACAAACTGGCTCGGGGCGGCTGCACGCCTTCCTAGCAAAGAGTCAGACTGGCTTATCGAGGGCGCGCGCGCTTGCTCTTTTCCCCCAAGCCGGGGCCAAGTACACTAGGCCAGAGATGCCATGTGCCCAGGAAGTCTGCCTTAAATACGGAGGTGATGATGAATGAGTGTTGGGGGCTTCCCCCTCTCTTGGCTTCCTTGTCTCAGCCGCCTATCGGAAAGCGGGGTAAGTTTCAGAGGGGGTGGGCTTCGTACTTTCTTTTCTCTATTTTTCTCTCTGCTTTTTAAAAGCTTGGAGGAAAGTGTGCTTGTGTCTTCCGGAGTTCTGATCTTTGGCTCTCTGGGGACAGGCTGCTTGTCTGAGTGCGGAGAGGGCTGGATTGGACCGAAAGAAGACGGGCTTTTAAATCCTGTTTCTGGCACTTAGCTGTGTAGCTTATCTGAGCCTCTCTACTTAGATTTCAGATTTTCTACCTAAAGGTACGTAACAGTCTGGTGAGATGGGATGAAGAAGTTCCAGACGTTTGTTATCTATTTTGTGTTCTTCCCCTAGTAGATTACTAGATTTAGAGCAGGACGGAATCTCAGATCATTTAAATCAGGCCGCTCATTTTTATAGATAAAGAAACTAAAAGTTACACAAGAAGTGACAGCTGATTTTGAATCCTTGTCCTCTGACTCCAAATCTTTGTGCATCCCCCTCCCACTTAATAGTATTTTTTTCCAATTATATGTAGAGATAGCTTTCAATAGTTACTTTTATAAGGTTTTTGAGTTCCAAATTTTTCTCCCTCCCGGAAACGGCAAGCAATCTGATATAGGTTATACATATGCAATCACTTTGTTAACAATGTTCCTGTATTGGTTTCTAAATTGAATAGTTGGAGCCTCACAAAGCAGGCCTAGAGCCTGATGTTAGAGATCAAGTAGCCATTTAACTAATCACTTTCAAAGAAAGGAATACATTTTGCAAACTGGAAGTTCTAGGTAGGAGACCTCCTGTTGCAAGATACACCAATCATTAAGTGGAAAGAGCTGGAAGGTGGATTACAATACAATCATTTTCAGAACCCCAGGGGTTTTCCTGGACAAGTCTGGAAGTACAGGACAATATGGGTGTTCTCCACACCTGTGGGAACAGCTCTTAAGTGTTTGTTACACATCCTGAGGGTCACTACTTGGTGAGGTTCATATCCAGACTTTGGATGGGGATCAGGTTCTGCAGTCTTTGAGAGCCTGATCAAGAATTGATTGATCATTTTAAGCTGCAGTGTAAGACTCTGAATCCAAATTCAGAATCTGCTGGGAAAACAGTAACTGAAAAATCTAGATTATTAGTATCTCCATCACATATCATATTGATAATAATGAAAATAATAATAAATTTCCCATAATAATCATATTTACACATTAGTCATATACTTTTCTGGAATGAACAATTGATCCATTTCCTAAAACTTGATCTTTCTTTGTGTTTTTTTCTTCCCTTCTATTCAGTACAAATAAATTTAACACTGTTGACCTTTGAGTTTTTATGTTTCCATACTAATGTTTCCTTCAGGGAGTTCAACATATGTAACCCAAGGCAGAGTATTTCACTGAATACTTGAATAAATTTCAAAATATTTACCACCAAACCACAACCATTCTTAAACTTTTATTTTTATTTGGGATGAAGCTAAAACCAGTATTTCAAAAAAATCAGGCTGATAACAGAAGTTCAGTGAATCCAACTCATAAATTCTGGTTATCTAATAGATACCACTAGTCCGTGTGTTTATGAGGAGGATGTGATTGAACTATTCAGCAGTTAGAACTGAGGCTCTGAGTTGTGATACAGTCAGTATGTACTAAGTCTTGGTACCCATTTGAAAATTACTAGATTTGATTAGATTTGGTGGAACAAAAGATGACATTGCTAAATTTAGTAGATGCCATGTCCTCTATCCTTACATATTGACAACTGCTCCAGAGTTTTGAGTCTTAAAGAGTTTGGCTAGAATAAATACCTTGCCTAAAGTCATACAACTGATATACATCAGACTCAGGCTCAAGTAAGAGGCTCTTGCTTTCAATGCTCACTATTGGCTCTCATTAACTCTCTTAGATCCTTCTTAATTTTTTTAACATATTATTTTCCTTAATTCTTTGAAAATATTCCTTTCCTCATCCACTGATCAAATATTTTTGTCATGAAATCAAATGATTTATTGTTCAAGAAAGAAAGAAATAGCTCTGTGGAAGTGAGTTAGAAAATAGACTATTGGAACAAAAGTCCTTGAAAGACAGGTCTCCCTTTGGGCAGAGGTATTTCCCAAATGGACTTTACTTATTTGGTGGCCAGGAAATGCTTCTTTTGCACTTTACATGTTTTTTGACCTTGAGTAGTTAATGTTCAAACATAAGTTTTTATGTTCTAGGATTGGAGTGTTTTCAGCCACTATAGAAGCAAGCTTTGATAGGTCTAAAATCTTCATATGAATTTGATTTGCAGAATGTACATGTGTTAACAGATGTGAAGTGTATTGGGTTGCATTGCTCATACTTGAGCTCTGATCTCCTAGTTGCTGCAAATAAATTGGGCATAGGACCAACAACGATATAATTCCAAATCTGCCTTCTCTTTCTGGAACATGGACTCTTCCTACAGATAAGAAATACTTTTATCAGTGAAAAGTAATACCTCTTTGTTACTAGAGTACAGTTAAACTTATTTTTTCCCCAGTAAGGCAGGACTAAGGTCAGATTTGGTTAGGAATTGTTGTTTAGTTTTTTGATAGTGTAAGAAAATAATCGGAATTAAATAATAATCTTGATATTTATTAGGTTATTCAGTTCTCTATACCTAAGTTTGCTTAGCAAATAGTTGCAGGATCAGAGATTTGGAATGAAGCAACTCTAGGAAGCATAAAGTATAATTTCTTCATTTTACATATGAAGAAAATTGAGATAGAGATATAATGACTTATTTAAAGAAGAGGAGGGAGCGGAGTATTAAATGATGTGGTGGGCAAAGTGCTAGTCCTGGAGGCAGAGATAGTTCAGAACCTGCTTCAGATACTTACTAGGTGTGTGCCCTTGCAAGTTACTTAATCTCTTTACTTTAGTTTCCTCATCTGTAAAATGGTGATAATAATAACACCTTCCTCCCTCCCAAGGCTGGTATGAGGATCCACTGAAATAATATGCAATTGTAAAGCACAGTCCCTTTCACAGAAAATGTTATATAAGTGTTACCTCATATTATTTGAGTTTACATGAACCAGAAATGGCAGGTTTGAGGTGCCCAAAGGTCTACTTACACTTCTTACATAACTTTAGCAAATAAACTGTCTATTGAGTGCTTTTGCAAGACTTCTGTTTTAGGTGAAAGTTATTCAAAATTTGTTACAAAAATTATTTGGTGGAAAAAGTAACTACCAAGGACAGCTTTAGAAAACAACCAATAATTGCACATATTTAACCTATATCAGATTGCTTGCTGTCTTGAAAAGGTGGGAGGAAAGGGAGGGAGGGAGAAACATTTGAACATAAAGTTTTATAAAAATGAATGTTGAAAACTATATTTACATGTATTTGGGGAAAAAATACAATTAAAAAAACCCAAACAGCCTATATAGCTTATTAGAAAACAAATAAATTCCTAGAATTTTTACACTTGATTATTCATGCTAGTAAATCCTATGTAAAAATAGACTATGAAGATTTCCAGGTCAAAGATTGACTACATATCTGCCTAAAGATTATTCTGAGGCCTGAAGAGACTTACATGAATTGATGCCAAATGAAGTGAGTAGAACCAAGAAAACATTGTACACAACAACAACAAGATTTTGTGATGACCAACTGTGATGGACTTGTTAAAAAAAGAACCAATTCCAATAAACTTGTGATGGAGAAAGCCATCTGCGTCCAAAAAGAGGACTATGGAGATTGAATATGGATCACAATATGGTATTTTCACCTTTTTTGTTGTTGTTTGATTGGTTTCTTTTTTCTTTCTCACTTTTTTTCCTTTTTGATCTGATTTTTTTTTTGTATAGCATGATAAATATGGAAATATTTTAGAAGAACTGCACATATTTAACCTATATTGTATTACTTGCTGTCTAGGGAAGGGGAGTGGTAGGGAGAGAGAAAAAATTGGGACACAAGATTTTTCAAAGGTGAATATTGAAAACTATCTTTGCATGTATTTTGAAAATAAAAATCTGTTTAATAAAAATAAAAAGATTATTCTGAAAGAGATTGAGATAGCATGCCCCAGGGGAACAAGCCTTGAATGAAGAATCAGAGAACCTACATTCAAATTATGCCTTTAGTGCTTATATATATGTATGATTTTGGATAAATTATCTTACTTCTGTAAAATGTAGTGCTCAAACTGAATGCTCTCTAAGCCTCTACCAACTGTTTAAGTCTATAATAGTGTGACATGAAGGATAGGTTGGAGGGGGAAGGTAATGGTCCCATGAATGATTTAGGATTTTGCTGTAATACAGTCCTTTTCAGTCACTTCTGAGTTCTCATGACCCCATTTGGGTCTTTTGGGGAAGAGATACTAGGTTTGCCATTTCTTTCTTCAGCTTACTTTACAGATGAGGAAACTTCAGTAACTTGCCTAGGGTCACACAAATAATGCTAAGACTGAAGTTGAACTCAGGTCAAGCCTGATACTACCAGCATCCCACCCCACTTCCACTATCCCCTTTACTACTATCCTCCTCCTGTTCATATTCTAGGCAGGTGATAATAGAGACAGAAAAGTGGAGACAAAAAGTTTTTTTCTGGATCCTAGAAGGCTAGTTGGAGTCATATTTTAACCTAGGGATTCTAAAACCAACTAGAAAACTCATCAGCACAGACTGGGAAGGGGTGGGGGGGCTCATCTGCCAATTCTCTGTTAGATGTATTTTAGCCATTTTTCTCTTTTTTTGTGTTTCTTTGTTGTTTTGAATGCTATGTGGAAATCCTGACTCCTTTCTAAACCTCTTATTACCATGTATCTTGACTAGAAAGCCTCCTAGTTTATTGTTATATATATTTTTTAGCAGTATACTTTATACTAGCAGTGAAATTTATTGTATTATTTATAGTTGTAATATTTACCTTTTCTGTGATTTAAAGCCCTTGTTCTCTTTTATACATTTTAAATATAGACATTTTTATACATTTTTCTTCATAATTAAGTTAATGGATATTGATAAACAAGAATATTTCCTTACATGAAGAAAAAGAAAAATAATGAAATCATGAATCTCAATTACAGCTTTTTTTTCTTTATAAAATACATTTTGAACACAGTTGTGCTAGCACTGCCCTGCTTGTATCTAATCCCTTATGAACTTCCTCCTGTTTGTTTCTATGTACTTTTAATGTTTTACTGATGTTCTTTTATAAGTCTCACTCTGCATTAGTTTGTACAAGTCTTCCCAGGTTTCTCTGAATATATTTCTTTTATCATTTCCTTTGGCCCAATGATGCTTAATTCGTTCAGTCATTCCCTCCTATATTTGTTGTAATTAAGTCATTTCAGTCATGCCCAATTCTTCTTAATCCCATTTGAGGGTTTTCTTAGTTAGCAAGGATACTGGAGTGGTTTTGCCATTTCCTTATGCAGTTCATTTTACAGATGAGGAACTGAAGTAAACCAGCATAAGATGATTTGCCTAGAGTCACACAGCTAGTAAGTAGCTGAGGCCAGATTTGAACTCAAGAAGAAGGTACTCTACCCAGTGCACCAGCTAGCTATCCTTTCCCCTTTTGTTCTCATAATAATTTTTGTTAAGTAAATTTTCTTCTCTCAAAGTTGTTTAATCTTGTGTTTATCAAATACACATTTTTATGTTCCCTGAATTCCTTATTCTGTTTGATCAGTTTTCTCTCTAGTTTATCTACCAAGTTGTTTTTTTTTTTTACTTAATAATATATTGTTTCCAATTACATGTAAAGATAGTTTTCAACATTTATCTTTGTTAAGATTTTGAATTCCAGATTTTTCTTCTCTCCTTTACTTCCTCCCCTCTCCAAGACAGTAAACAATCGGATATAGTTTATACGTGTATAATCATGTTAAATATATTTCCTTATTAATCACATTGTGAAAGAAAAGTCTGAACAAAAGGGAAGAACCTTGACAAAGGAAAAAAAAATGTGAAACCTTTATCCTTCAATCGGCATTCAGTCTCCATAGTTCTTTCTCTGGAGGTCTATGATACTTTCTTCACAAGTCTATTGTAATTATCTTGGATCACTATATTGCTGAGAAGAGATAATTCTATTATAATTGATCATCACACAGTCTTGCTGTTACTGTGTACAGTGTTCTCCTGATTCTTCTCACTTAACTCAGCATAAGTTCATGAAAGTCTTTCCAGATTTTTTAAATGAAATTTGCATGCTCAGGTTTCTTGCTTCATCAGCACGCCTCTGCTATTTCCATCCCGGCCTCCATAATTCAATTTTTGTTAGGATTTACACTTGGTGATGTAATTGGGATGTATCAGGTGCAGAACTATGACATTCCAAATTTGGCCAAAAAGCTTGAAGAGATTAAAAAAGATGTTGATGCCAAGAAGAAACCTCCTACCTCTTAATGCCAATATGAGATACACTGAGATGCCTTTGAGCTAAAATACACCCATATCACCAAAACCACCCTTTATTACTCCTCCTGGATTCTTCTGACCCCTATATCTATGTGGAAGATTCTGATACTTGCATCATTATGCTTGACCAGAAAATGCTAATTTTGATTAGTGGTGTCTCTCCTTACCATTAAATTATGGGTTTTTAGTAATTTTTAAAAGTTGCTTTTTATATGGCCAAACAGATGGCAATAATACTAATCCTTCAATCATCTGTAATACTGGATGCTTTATAAGCATCAAATAATGTTGTTCCAAATCAGTTAAAACTATCATATTGCAACTAACAAAAAAAGAAAGAAATCAGCCTCCTCATTATTTCTTTTGGAACAATAGTATTCCATTACATTCATACACCACAACTTATTCAGCCATTCCCAATGGATGGACATTCCCTCAATTTCCAATTCCTTACCATCACAAAAAGATCTGCTACAAATGTTTTCATACATATGGATCCTTTTCCCTTTTATGATCTCTTTGGGATACAGATCTAGTAGTGCTTTTGCTGGATTAAAGGATATGCACAGTTTTATAACCCTTTGGGAATAGTTCCAAAGTGTTCTCCAGCTCAGATGGATCAATTCACAACTCCACCAACAGTGTATTATTAGTGTTCCGGCTTTCCCACATTCCTCCAACATTCATTATTTTCTTTTCTTGTCATCTTAGCCAATGTGATAGATGTGAGGTAGGATCTCGGAGTTTTTTTTAATTTGCATTTCTCTGATACTCAGTATTGATTTAGATTATTTTTTAAATCTTTTTTTTTTCTCTCTTGTTTTATTGTTTTATTTTTTCTGGTTATATATGTACATTCATTTTTAAAGAAATTATTTATTTTTTATTAAAGCTTTTTATTTTCAAACCCTATGCATTATGCATGGATAATTTTTCAACATTGATCTTTGCAAAAACAAAATCCAAATTTTCCCCCCTAATCCCACCTCTAGATGGCAAGTAATCCAATATATGTTAAACATATTAAAAATATAGATTGAATCCAATATACATATTTATGCAATTTTTTTGCTACACAAGAAAAATCATATCAAAAAGGAAAAAAATGACAAAGAAAGCAATGCAAGCAAACAACAACAAAAAACATGAAAATGTTATGTTGAGATCCACACTCAGTTCCCACAGTCCTCTCTCTCTGGGTATAGAAGGCTCTCAAAGATCATTGGAACTGGCCTTAGTCATCTCTTTGTTGAAAAGAGCCATGTCCATCAGAAATGATCATCATAAAATCTTGTTGTTGCTGTAATGTACATTCATTTTAAAATTTTTTATTAAAGCTTTTTATTTTTCAAAATATATACATGGATAATTCTTCGACTTTACCTTCCAATTTTTCCCTCTTTTCTCCACCCCACCCCCACCCCAGATGGCAAGTAGTCCGATATAGTATATTCTTTAAAAAAAAAAAAAAACATTTCCTTATGAATCATGTTGGGATAAAAAAATCAGAACAAAAGAGAAAAACAAGAGGAAGAAAAAGGGGGGAAAGGTGAAAATAATATATGTTGATTTACATTCAGGCTTCTCAGTTCTCTCTCTCTCGATGCAGAGAGCATTTTCCATTCAAAGTTGATTGGAATTGCCTTAAATTATTGAACTGAGAAGAAGCAAGACTTCCATAGTTGATCATTACACAATCCTGCTGTTAATATGTACAATGTGTTCCCGGTTTTCCTTGTTTTGCTCAGCATGAGTTTGTGTAAATCTTTCTAGGCCTTTCTAAAATTCTAAGATTTCAATGTTCATCATTTTTATAGAACAATAATGTTTCATTATCTTCACGTACCATAACTTATTCAACCATTCCCCAACTGATGGGGATCTACTCATTTTCCAATTTTTTGCCACCACAAAAAGAGCTGCTACATTTTTTGCATATGAGAATTCCTTTTTCCTCCTTTATAATTTCTGTGGGATATAGATCCAGGAGTGGCACTGCTGGATCAAAGGATATGCAGTTTTATATCACTTTGGGCATAGTTCCAGATTGTTCTCCAGAATTGTTGGGTCATTTCACAACTCCACCAACAATGGGTTAGTGTCCCCACTATGTTTCTCACATCTCCTCCAACATTTATCATTATCTTTTCCTATCATCCTAGCCAGTTTTAGAGGTGTTAGGTGGTATCTCAGAGTTTTAATTTGCATTTCTTTAATCAACAGTGATTTAGAGCATTTTTTTATGTCACTATAGATTACTTTCTTCTTCTGAAAATTGCTTATTAACCATTTATCAGTTAGGAAATGACTTGTATTCTTATAGATTTGACTCAATTATATATTTGAGAAATAATTTTAAAATATATTTTGAGAAATTTTACAGAAACGCTGACTGTAAAATTTTTTTCTCAGCTTTATGCTTTCCTTCTAATCTTCCTTGCATTAGTTTTGTTTATACAAAAAAAAAAACCAACAAAAAAACCTTTTTAATTATAATGTAATTAAAATTGTCCATTTGACATAATGTTCTCTATGCCTTGGGTGGTCATAAATTCCTCCTTTCTCCAAAGATCTGACAGATAAACTTCCTTGCTATCCCAATATGCTTATAGTATCATCCTATATGACTAATATCTATTTTGACCTTATCTTGGTATAGTGTGCCAAGTAATTTCAGAATTTCTATTTTATGTTTTGAAATCTGCTGAGGAAAACCCTAAATCAGCAGTTGTGGGTTTGTTGTTGTTGTTTTTCCACATGCTTCATCTTGATATTCTTGCCTGTGTTTCCTTATGTAACTTATTGTAGTATTAATTTAGGAAGTATTGACATTTTAATATCTGTTTGACCTAAATTTGTGTAAGATATAAATATCATGTATTTTTTTCTGTCAGAATTATTTTAAAATAGTTTTTTAAAATAGATCCCTATGTGTCTTGGCAAATGTATGCCCAAATATTTGATAAAATTGTTATAAATGAAATTTCTTCCTTTTTATCAGTTTTTAATTTGTGATTCTGGTATATTGAAAACCGGGTAGTTTCTATGGGTCCAATAAATTTTGCCTTTTTCAGTATTAACTTAGAATGTCAGCTAAAAAAAATCTATTTTATTGCTATGTGTGTATGTACATGTACCGGTATACACATGTATACACACATGTATATATGTATATATAAAAAAATCATGAAATTAATGTTCTTATTGGGATCTGAAGTCACTCCATTCATAAAATTGTTCCAATTATTTGACTTAATAAATAAATAAAAGGTATC
This sequence comes from Sminthopsis crassicaudata, assembly GCF_048593235.1. NCBI lineage: Eukaryota > Metazoa > Chordata > Mammalia > Dasyuromorphia > Dasyuridae > Sminthopsis > Sminthopsis crassicaudata. The sequence continues at coordinate 509,334,892 of NC_133617.1, forward strand.
CCAAAAGTTTTAGTGCAGTTTTAAGCTTTTAGTGTATGAATTTGCCAAAAGCTTAGAGCTTTAACCTGCTTCTCCTCCATTTTCATCCATTTCTACTAGTTCTATGTTCTGGGGTTAGATAGATAGATAGATATGGAAGATATTATATCTATATTTTATACATAATATATAGATACTTGAAGGCATTTACCTTGGCCTCCCTAATCTTTTCTGTAGGGTAAACATTCCCTTTCTTTTAGGTGATGCTTATCTAGCATGTTAATAATAGTCAATACACAGTCTAAGTTCCAAGGAGCCTCCATTGTATTTTAATTGTGGAAATGAAAAGTTAATTATCATTACAAGTATGGTTGTAGCCACCGTGATACTGTTATTTATAGGAGTTTAGAGATGGGAATGAATGATCCTTGGGCTTGGAGAAGTTTGGAAAAGTTTTTTAGTGGAGGTGGAATTTAAGGATGTGTAGAATTTGGGCAGGTTAGATTTTTTTTTTTTAATTTTATTTAGAATTTTTTTTCACAGTATATATGCATGAGTAATTTTTTTTATAATATTATCCCTTGTATTCATTTTTCCAAATTATCCCCCCCCCTCCATTCCCTCCCCCCGATGACAGGCAATCCCATACATTTTACATGTGTTACAATAAAACCTAGATACAATATATGTGTGTAAATACCATTTTCTTGTTGCACATTAAGTATTAGATTCTGAAGGTATAAGTAACCTGGGTAGATAGACAGTAGTGCTAACAATTTACATTCACTTCCCAGTGTTCCTTCTCTGGGTGTAGTTATCTCTGTCCATCATTGATCAACTGGAAGTGAGTTGGATCTTCTTTATGTTGAAGACATCCACCTCCATCAGAATATATTTTCATACAGCATTGAAGTGTACAGCGATCTTCTCTTCTATTTATTTCACTCAGCATCAGTTGATGTAAGTCTCTCCAAGCCTCTCTGTATTCCTCCTGCTGGTCATTTCTTACAGAACAATAGTATTCCATAACCTTCATATACCATAATTTACACAACCATTCTCCAATTGATGGGCATCCATTCAGCTTCCAGTTTTTAGCTACAACAAAAAGAGCTGCTACAAACATTTTGTGGGCAGGTTAGATTTTAAGAAGATTATGTGTAATGGAAAGCCTTGGGCTTCAAAATCTAGAATTGGTAATCTCATAGGGGTTATTGTAAAGAAAGAGCTCTTTATTACAATTGGATTATTATTAACCTAAGGTTTGTTTAATAATCTCCATTTATAAATGTTTTAAATCACTATTGATTAAAGAAACACACATTAAGACAATTCTGAGGTACCAGTTCACATCTCTCAGATTGGCTAATATGACAGGAAAAGATAATGATAAATGTTGGAGGGGATATGGAAAACTAGAACACTAATACTTAGAGTTGTGAAAAGATGCAGCCATTCTTTAGAACAATTTGGAAATTTCCCCAAAGGGCTAATAAACTATGCATACCCAGCTGTGCAGAATAAGATTTAGTAAAGAACTTACAGATTAAGCACATATTGATCAGAGATTGCTAGCTAATGTAAGTCAGACCTATAGGCCCCAGTCATGTGAAGGCCTAGGCTGCATTCCATTGTCCAAAGAAGAAGAGGCTGTAAATCACCTTGTTGGTTGCATTCCACTGACCAAATTGGGGGGGGGGGGTGTTGGTGCAGACTCATATGACCAATCACAACCTATGGAGGGTGGGATTTTGGAGGTTCTTTGTCTGAAATGTATAAAAGTTGGGGGCGGAGCCAAGATGGCAGAGAAGAAACACACGACTCTGTGAAAGTCCTCACTCCCTCACAACCAATTAGATAAATTAAGTCTCAAAATAAGCCCAGGACTGATAGATACCACAAGGACTGGAAGCACGACTTACCAGCTGAAGAGAATCTGGAGTTTCAACAGAAAAGGTCAGTCCCCAGGGGAGGAAGAAGAGAGCCCAGCACAGACTGCTGGGTGCTAGCACACTCTGCCCATTGCGCTGGGAAGGGCTCTGGGATCAGAAAAGCCACTGAGGTAAAGGAATCTGGCACAGGCTGTTAGCTCTTCTCTGCTAATTATTTAGCAGTTCAGAAGAGAAAGCCAAAATATTTTAAAACTCAGATTAGATTTTCCCCCGGACCCTAGAGGTGACTCAGCAGATCTCGGCATCAGGGGGTGTGGCCTCAGCTACCACCTGAGAATAGTTAAGAGATTGACAAGTGGGTGGATACGGCCCAAGGCAACACACACTGCCTAGCTTAGCTGGAGGGAGTGGAACTCAGCTCCAGGAAGTCCCAGAGAAGCGGAACCTTTGAACTAGGGACCGCGGTTTCTGGCAGACACTTCCAGTTTGAGCACAGGGGCTTTTCACGTCACCTGCTGCAGACATCCACGCCCCACCCGGACACATAGGCTGGGCTTTGTGCTGTCTTTACTGTTCAACGCCCTCGGGCACAGCAGTGCTAATCACCTCTGAGGCACTTCCAGGGAGGGGGTGAGGAACTCTCTCCCAGAGCTCTCTCTAAGCTCAGGCTCAGGAGCCGCTGCATCCATCCGGTCTGGGAGGAAGCTGGTAAAGAAGTAAATAAATAATTTCCTACCCCAGGGACAGACCCCAAAAGATTTTTTAAATATGAGCAAAAAAGCCAGAAAAACTATAGATTCCTTCTATACAGAGAAAGAGCGGGTATCCAACCCCGAGGAAGTTAACAGCAGAGAGACAGCAGATAACAACCTAAAGGGGAACGATTCCTGCCCCCCATCACATAACTCTCTCCTAGAAGAAACTCTTAAAAAATTAAGGGAGTTTGAAGAAAAATGGGGAAAGGAAAGGGAAGCTATGATAGAGAATAACAACGTCCTGAAATTGGAGTTGGAAAAAATAAAGAATTCACAGGAGATGCAGGGAAACAAAATTTATGAATTAGAAAAGGTTAAAAAAAACACAGGAAGGTAGGATTTCTGAATTGGAAAAGATAAAAAAGTCTCAAGAAAATAAAATTTCTGAATTGGAAAAAGAAAATAATTCTCAAAAAAAAAATTAGGGAAATGGAAAAAAATTCAATAGAGCAAAATAATTCATTCAAAAACGAAATTGGGCATTTACAAAAAGAACTAAAAACTGTGAAAGAAGAAAATAACTCCTTAAAAGTCAGGATGGAACAAATAGAAATGAATGATTCACAGAGAACCCAAGAATCAGTCAAACAAAACAAAAAAAATGAGAAGCTGGAGAACAACGTGAAATACTTACTGGGAAAATCTATAGACCTGGAAAATAGATCTAGGAGAGATAATCTGCGGATTATTGGACTTCCAGAAAACTATGACCAAAAAAAGAGCCTAGATTCTATTTTACAGGAAATTATCAAAGAGAACTGTCCAGAGATAATAGAAACAGAAGGGAAAGTAGATGTGGAAAGAATTCATCGAACTCCTTCTGAAATAGACCCTAAAAAAAGAACACCACGGAATATAGTGGCTAAGCTGCAGAATTACCACACAAAGGAGAAAATCCTGCAAGCAGCTAGAAAAAAACAATTTAAATACCAAGGTGCCACAATAAGGGTCACCCAAGATCTGGCTGCCTCCACATTAAAAGATAGAAGGGCCTGGAACCTGATATTCCGTAAGGCAAAAGATCAAGGACTGCAACCAAGAATGAACTACCCAGCTAAGTTTAGCATCTTTTTCCATGGAAGAAGATGGTCATTCAATGAAACAAAGGAATTCTATATGTTTCTAAGAAAAAAACCAGACTTAAACAAAAAATTTGATCTACATCCACAAGACTGAAGAGAAACAGAAAAAGGTACACAGAACCCTTGAGAACTGTAACTCTGTTGTGGGTATATAAAAAGTACTCAAGGATAATTTGATTTTACTGATATAAAAGAAAAAAAGGGGGGTGTAGTAAAGGGAAGGAGGTCGGTTCAGAAAAAGGAGAAGGAATGATAAAAAGAGGGAAACTACATCCCAGGAAGAGGCATAGAAAATACACCATATCTGAGGGAACTTAGTGAGGGGGAGAATCATTGTGTGAATCTTACTCTCATCAGGAGAGGCTCAAAGAGTAAATAATTAACATATTTGTTTTTCAGAGAATTTTCTCTCACCTCATTAAAAGGGGGGAGAGGAAAAGGGAAAAGGAAAAGGAGAATAAGTGAAGGGACTTGGAGGGAGGGGGGAGGGATCCTAAAAAAAAAAAAAAAAAAGAGGGAGGGTTGCGCGTCACAAGGGGGGTCTGTAAATTAAATATCGGGGAGGGGGATCAGGGGGGTCAAGGGAAAAAAGCATAATCTGGGGATAATACGATGGCAGGAAATACAGAATTAGTAATTTTAACTGTAAATGTAAATGGGATGAACGATCCCATCAAACGGAGACGGATAGCAGATTGGATCAAAAAGCAGAACCCTACAATATGTTGTCTACAGGAAACACACTTAAAGCAGGGAGATACATACAGAGTAAAGGTAAAAGGTTGGAACAGAGCCTATTATGCTTCAGGTAAAGCCAAAAAAGCAGGGGTAGCTATCCTTATCTCAGATCAAGCAAAAGCAGAAGTAGATCTCGTTAAAAAAGATAAGGAAGGAAACTATATCCTGCTGAAAGGTAGCATAAATAATGAAGCCATATCAATACTAAACATATATGCACCAAGTGGTATAGCATCTAACTTTCTAAAGGAAAAGTTAAGAGAACTGCAAGAAGAAATAGACAGTAAAACTATAATAGTGGGAGATCTCAACCTTGCACTCTCAGATTTAGACAAATCAAACCACAAAACAAACAAGAAAGAAATTAAAAAAGTAAATAGAACATTAGAAAAACTAGGTATGATAGACCTTTGGAGAAAACTGAATGGCAATAGAAAGGAATATACTTTCTTCTCAGCAGTTCATGGATCCTATACAAAAATAGACCATATATTAGGACATAAAGATCTCAAAATTAAATGTAGGAAGGCAGAAATAATAAATGCCTTCTTCTCAGATCACAATGCAATAAAAGCTACATTCAGTAAAAAGTTAGGGGTAAATAGAACAAAAAGTAATTGGAAACTGAATAATCTCATCTTAAAGAATGACTGGGTGAAAGAGCAAATTATAGAAACAATTAACAATTTCACCCAAGATAATGACAATGATGAGACATCATATCAAAATCTTTGGGATGCAGCTAAAGCAGTAGTAAGGGGAAATTTTATATCTTTAGAGGCTTATTTGAAGAAAATAGAGAAAGAGAAGATTAACGAATTGGGCTTACAACTTTAAAGGCTAGAAAAAGACCAAATTATAAACCCCCAACCAAAAAAATTAAACTTGAAATGTATAAAAGTTGTGAACATTTTCAAGGGAGTGGCTCTCTCCTGCTGTGAATTTGGCTCACAGACCAGAATGGGGTCCGCTTCTTGAGAGTCTAATAAATAATTCTGCTTTTCTATGTGATCTCTGAGTAGTCATTTTTGGATAGGATTTTCTATCCCTCACACTTCGATTTAGTGGGGGGGCCTGTATTCCAAAGAGATTATAAAAAAGGAAAAGGACCCATATATGCAAAAATGTTTGTAGCAGCTTTTTTTGTAATGGCAAAGAACTGGAAAATGAGTGGATGCCCATCAGCTAGGGAACGGATGAATAAGTTATGTTATATGAAACTAATGGAATATTATTGTTCTATAACAAATGATGAGCAGGCTGATTTCAGAAAAGTCTGGAAAGATTTACACAAATTGATTCCGAGTGAACTGAGAAGAATCAGGAGTGTACACAGTAACAATAAGACTGTGTGATGATCCACTGTGATGGATTTGGCTCTTCTCAATAATGTGGTGATTTAAGGCAATTTCTTTTTTTTTTTTTTTTAATTTTTTTTTATTTTATAATTATAACATTTTTTTGACAGTACATATGCATGGGTAATTTTTTACAACATTATCCCTTGCACTTACTTCTATTCAGATTTTTTCCCTTCCTCCCCCACCCCCTCCCCCAGATGGCAAGCAGTCTTATATATGTTAAATATATTACAGTATATTCTAGATACAATATATGTGTGTAGAACCGAATTTTTTGTTGCACAGGAAGAATTGGATTCAGAAGGTAAAAATAACAGTTTACATTCATTTCCCAGTGTTCCTTTTCTGGATGTAGCTGGTTCTGTCCATCATTAATCAATTGGAATTGGATTAGCTCTTCTCTATGTTGAAGAAATCCACTTCCATCAGCATACATCCTCGTACAGTATCATTGTTGAAGTGTATAATGATCTTCTGGTTCTGCTCGTTTCACTCAGCATCAGTTGATGTAAGTCTCTCCAAGCCTCTCTGTATTTCTCCTGTTGGTCATTTCTTACAGAACAATAATATTCCATAACATTCATGTACCATAGTTTACCCAACCATTCTCCAATTGATGGACATCCATTCATCTTCCAGCTTCTAGCCACTATGAAAAGGGCTGCCACAAACATTTTGGCACATACAGGTCCCTTTCCCTTCTTTAGTAGTTCCTTGGGGTATAAGCCCAGTAGTAGTATGGCTGGGTCAAAGGGTATGCACATTTTGATAACTTTTTGGGCATAATTCCAGATTGCTCTCCAAAATGGTTGGATTCTTTCACAACTCCACCAACAATGCATCAGTGTCCCAGTTTTCCCACAGCCCCTCCAACATTCATCGCTATTTGTTCCTGTCATCTTAGCCAATCTGACAGGTGTGTAATGATACCTCAGAGTTGTCTTAATTTTCATTTCTCTGATCAATAGTGATTTGGAACACTCTTTCATATGAGTGGAAATAGTTTCAATTTCATCATCTGAGAATTGTCTGTTCATATCCTTTGACCATTTATCAATTGGAGAATGGCTTGATTTCTTATAAATTAAAGTCAATTCTCTGTATATTTTGGAGATGAGGCCTTTATCAGAACCTTTAACTGTAAAAAATTTTTTCCCAATTTGTTACTTCCCTTCTAATCTTGTTTGCATTAGTTTTGTTTTGTGCAGAAACTTTTTAATTTGGTGTAATCAAAATGTTCTATTTTGTGATCAATAATGGTCTCTAGTTCTCCCTTGGACACAAACTCCTTCCTCCTCCACAAGTCTGAGAGGTAAACCATCCCATGTTCCTCCAATTTATTTATGATTTCGTTCTTTATGCCTAAATCTTGGACCCATTTTGATCTAATCTTAGTATGTGGTGTTAAATGTGCGTCCATGCCTAGTTTCTGCCATACTAATTTCCAGTTTTCCCAGCAGTTTTTGTCAAATAATGAATTCTTATCCCAAAATTTGGGATCTTTGGGTTTGTCAAAGATTAGATTGCTATTTTTATTCACTATCTTGCCCTGTGAACCTAACCTATGCCACTGATCAACTAGTCTATTTCTTAGCCAATACCAAATGGTTTTGGTGACTGTTGCTTTATAATATAGCTTTAAATCAGGTACACTTAGACCACCTTCCTCTGACTTATTTTTCATTAGTTCCCTTGCAATTCTCGACCGTTTATTCTTCCATATGAATTTTGTTGTTATTTTTTCTAGGTCATTAAAATAGTTTCTTGGGAGTCTGATTGGTATAGCACTAAATAAATAGATTAGTTTGGGGAGTATTGTCATCTTTATTATATTCGCTCGGCCTATCCAAGAACACTGAATGTCTTTCCAATTATTTAAATCTGACTTTATTTTTGTAGCAAGTGTTTTGTAATTTTGCTCATATAATTCCTGACTCTCCTTTGGTAGATATATTCCCAAATATTTTATACTATCGACTGTTATTTTGAATGGAATTTCTCTTTGTATCTCTTGCTGTTGGATTGTGTTGGTAATGTATAAAAATCCTGAGGATTTATGTGGATTTATTTTGTATCCTGCGACTTTGCTAAAATTCTGAATTATTTCTAATAGCTTTTTAGCAGAGTCTTTGGGGTTCTCTAAGTATACCATCATGTCATCTGCAAAAAGTGACAATTTGATTTCTTCATTTCCTACTCTAATTCCTTGAATCTCTTTCTAGGCTCTTATTGCCGAGGCTAGAGTTTCTAGTACTCTATTGAATAGTAATGGTGATAGTGGGCAACCTTGTTTCACTCCTGATCTTACAGGGAAAGGTTCTAGTTTATCACCATTACATATGATGTTTACTGAAGGTTTTAAATATATGCTCCTTATTATTTTAAGGAATAGTCCATTTATTCCTATACTCTCAAGCGTTTTTAGTAGGAATGCATGTTGGATTTTATCAAATGCTTTTTCTGCAGATTTAAGGCAATTTCAATAGATTTGGTATGGAAAATTCCAGTCACATCTACAGAAAAAAACTAAGGAGACTAAATGGGATCAAAACATAATATTTCAGTTTTTTGTTTGTTTTTTCTTTCTTGTGTTTTTTTCCTCCTTTTGGTTTGATTTTTCTTGTACTACATGACAATTGTGGAAACTTATTTAAAAGGATTGCACATATTTAAACTATATCAGATTGCTTAATGTCTTGGGGAGAGGAGAGAGAAGGGAGGCAAGGAAGGAGAAAAATTTGGAATATAAGGTTTTGCAAAGGTGAATGTTGAAAACTGTCTTTATATGTATTTGGAAAAATAAAATATTTTTTAAAATAGCCTCCATTTGTGTTTCAGGTCCATTATAAGGGAGACAATAAGCAAGCATTTTTGAAATGAGTACAAATTTTTATTCACCATGTTTGTAATAAAGGAATGAGTCAGGAAAATTTTTCACTTTAATTTTGAAGATTTGCAAATTCTTTGTTGTTATTTTATGCCCCTTTGGTTTTAGGAATCCTTAGACCAGAAGCATGGCATCAACATTCAATGGAGAAAATTATAATGTTAACCTCTGGGAAGCCCAAAAAAACATGCTGACACAGCCTCTGAAAGACAATGATATAGAGGTGAGAGATTCCTTAAGTAATAATGGATTGTTATACTGGAGAACATGAGTATGCTTATCCTTATCATTATCTATAAGGATTTTTTATAATACTTATAATTTGATTATAAGTATTTTGATTTTGGGTGAAAATTCAAATGAAATAATTTATATACAGTGCTTACAAATTTCAAAGTGCTATATAAATACTAGCTTTTTATTATTGCTAATATTGCTATTATTTTGAGACTTTTGCTTAAAAATAGATCTTTATTTTCAAGGTCTTGAATTAACTTTATAAAAAATAATTTTATAAATGATATCTAGGCTAAAGGTACATGAACACTGCAGGTTGTTGAAGAAAAAAATTAATACTAAAACTGTACTTTGAGATTTAACATTAATCTATATCTAAGATATCCAAAACTTGAGCAACACCAGACCTAGAAGTCTAGGAAAAATAACTATATATTAAAAGCTAACATTAATATGATAATCACAACAATTTTATGAGACTAGGTGCTATTATTATCCCTATTTTATAGGTGGAGAAACTGAAGCTGAAAGAAGATAACTTTCCCAAAAAGATAACTTAACCAAGATTCCCCCAAATAGAAGGTATCTGAGGCAGAATTTGAATTGTGGTCTTGCTGAGTTCCAAGCCCAACACTTTATACATTGGGTTGCCTAGCTGTCTCTCTAAATTACAGTATCATAAAATGTTTCCATTTAGAATTAACATTAGAGATTATATAGCTGAAACCTCTCAAGGTATCTTGGAATTTACTAGCTAGATTTCTTTTTCAAGGACAGTGCTGTAAACTCAGTTGACTCTAGTTCTCATTAATTCACCAACAATAGGTCACAGATGAAACCCCAGTTAGTCATTGTTCAGGCCCAGAGTGACTTAGAATGAATATAAATAATAATTGTTTCTGTTTTGGCCAGAAACCAAAAGTCTTCTCTTTCCAGATTTTGTATATGTGTGTGTATAAAATATAAATATAATAAATGTCAATATATTTTATATAAATGAACAATAAACATGTGATAAATGAACATATCATAAATATGAATATTATGGCGTATAAATATATAATATTTAGGTATATTTATAAATGTTAAATATAAATATTTCATATTTATATGTAATGTGTATAATATATCAAATTATATATATAAATAAACCCATAATCATCATACTCTTATTTTATTTTTCTCCCTCAGCTCATTTTCTAAACTATTGGTTCTTTCTTAGATAATAGTAACAAATGAAATTTATGTTTTCCTCCTTAAGATTTTATTGGGCTCTTCTTTAATTAGGTTTGACTAGCCATTGGAGCCTCCAAATGGGACCTCCCAAAAGTAGGACCTATTTCCTTAACTTTTTAACTATTAAAATGCTGTTGCTTTGGTAGAAGCAGACTTGAGTGGATTTGAAAATTGGTCTTTTTTTAATGATCTCTTTTATTCTCACTAGGTATATACAATTATTAAGAAGGAGAATAATCGCCAGAAGACTGGGTTGGAACTGATTGCTTCAGAGAATTTTGCAAGTCGAGCAGTTCTGGAAGCTTTGGGTTCTTGTATGAATAATAAGTATTCAGAAGGATTCCCAGGCCAGAGGTGTGTGAACAGAGCAGATTGTTGGAGAAAAAATATTAATATTAATATTTGAAATTTAGGCTTAATTGGACATTAATCCTAGCCCCTTCTAGCTTGAAGAGAAAAATGTCTATGTCATCTGACATGACTTAGCTCAAAATTTCAGGTAACATTTACAGGAATTTTGAACAGAGATAAGATATATTAAACTATTGTTTGGATTGCCTTACCAGAAAGTTGAGCAATCTAGATATTTTCTATGCCCATGAAGTCATATCAAAGATATCTCTTCCCTTCCATTGATGTCTTAATCCTTTCTTAGTGGAAAAAAGATAGAGGCAATAATGTGAACCAGATTAGAGTTAACATCTGAAGGTATTACAGGTAATCTCTTGTCTTAAGAAAAACCTTTTGATCCCAAAGGGCTTTTCCAAGGATTTTTGAAAGGACTTTAGAAGAACATGTGAATTCCTCATATTTGACAGAAACTAAATAAGAACATTTTTAATATTTTCCCCAATGCTTGAGATTTACTCCTGAGAAGGGAATTTAAAAGTTTGAATTCCTGTGGAATCAACACAACTGAAATTTGCAGAATAAGACCTCCAAGCCTTTAACTAAACTATGCCTCATCTTACACTTACTTTCAGAAGTTAAGCCCTTATTACTATTCTGTAGTATAGTAGGCCTGCTTAGAGAAGATTTTAAGATTTCAGTTCATTTTTACTATACTTTTTGTGACCTCCAGAACAATAGAAATCAATTAGGATAAGGGCTGTTTTGTTGTAGTCATTCTGCAGAATAAGTTCTATTAAAACATAACATAACCCCCAGGAAAGTTATAGCTTCTGTCAGGGTAATGGACTTAATGAGGGTTGGAGAAAAATGAACCAGCCTCTAGAAACAGGGACAAATTTCCATCTCTTACATTCAGTGGTTTCCTTGGCCCTCCCCAGTTTAGTTCTGCCCTCTGAAGATTGTTGCCCAACAGAAAGCAGATTCCAGTTACTGATAAAACATTATCAGTACAAGGATAATCTCATTTCACAGATGAGAAAGCTAAAGTCCTGTCATTTCAGATTAGCTAGTCAGTAAGCAACTTGGGATTTGAACTCAGATCTTCCAACTCCCATATCCCCCATGTATTCTACTGCCACCATTTTTCCAGTATTCAAATGGGCATGGAATTAGGAACATTTCCCTCCTCCCTACTTCCCCCCTTCCGCCTCCCCGTTCCCTCCCACCTCCCCAAGAGTCTTGGTCTTTTTCATTTGTTCTTTCTCAGGTTCCTATTGCTTGAATTCCTCAAGATTCTGCACTCCTTGTACTCAACTTAGACATTCTACCAAGTCCTGGTATGTTTATAAGTCTCTCTTCCTAATTATCTTGTAGGTATTATGGTGGCACCCAGTTTGTGGATGAATTGGAAATTCTATGTCAGAAGAGGGCTCTGCAGGTTTATGGCCTGGACCCAGAAAACTGGGGGGTTAATGTTCAACCATACTCAGGTAACTACCATGTCTGTGTAGATCTGTCCAGCTTAGAATTATAGGGATTTATGCCCTAGATGCCCTAAAAAAAGGAGTTTGAAGTGCCAGCCTGAATCTTGCTACAGATGCAATTTTAACAATGAACAAAGTAAATGGATTTTTTAGGGATAGAATTTCAGATGTTTGTGATAAACTTCCTTATAAGGGAGACGTTGTAGATTGGGGGAAAGGATGATCTCTTCCTAAAATGATGCCCTGAGACAGCATAGAGAACTAAGGCCATCCGTGCTCCCCGGCCACCCTAGGATAAGGACCGTAGTGCCCAGTCTCAGGGAGCTGCTGCCAGGAGAGGAGGCATAAATTTCCAACTGATCACATTGAACCCTGGCACTCTGACAGCATAAGTCATCTGCTCTCTGTTGTAGGATCTCCTGCAAATTTTGCAGTGTACACAGCTCTGGTGGAACCCCATGGGAGGATTATGGGTCTAGACCTGCCTGATGGAGGTCACCTCACCCACGGCTTCATGACAGAGAAGAAGAAAGTCTCTGCCACTTCCATTTTTTTTGAGTCCATGCCCTATAAGGTAAGATGGGAAGGCTCTGCTGGGAAGTGTCTTCTTCTCTCTGATGCTGTAGAATGGAAGGGAGTGGGTCCCCACGGATCCTCATATCAGTCGCCAAAGACAGTCCTTGTGTTTTGGCCGCTTCTCATTCTGCTTCACATTTCAGAGCATGAGGTGTAATCCTCATGGAATTCTCATCTATCAATTTCCAACAGCATTTAGAAGCAGACTTTACTCTTGCACCTGCAAGTGAGATTTCATAATGTACAATTCTCAAAGACCACTTCTGATTTAGTGATTCTGTGACTCTACATTGATGATATCTTTGTTGGTCCTGGAGAATTCAACTGAAGATAATGGAAATGAATAACTATAGTTTTAGCTTCTGTTGAGCAAACATTCTCTTCATGACCTACAAACTGCTTGTTGCCACCATTGAATCATCATGTTATGATTTAAATTTGATCTGATGTAACTCTTTTGGCTACTTTGTAGCCAGGGATGCAGCCCTGGAAACATAGTATTTTTCTTTGGCTGGGAATTTTTTGTGGTCTAATTAGGAAATAAGTGTTTTCTTGTTGGCTAATCCACTACTTGAAGCTAACTATTTTAGTAAATTAGTTTGCCTTTTATATACCTCTGATTTGCCTAGTTATTATCTTTCTATACTGTAAGTCTCATTATTAGTCACCTTAATTTGCCTTTTAGAGGAAAACATGATTGTGTTTGCATATGTTTGAGTGGAAGAGTATCCCTTGATTTAAATAGGGAAAAAATTTTCTTTATCATCAACAATAACTCCTTAAACTTTTCCTCATTTCCTTCTCTGGTTCAATGATTTTGTTCTTTGACTGCCACTATGACCCAGTTCCATTACCTTCACTTTCAGTTTTCTTTGTTTTTGTTGGGGGTTTTTTGGGGGGAGGGGATTGTATTTTTTTAAAATTTTAAACTTAAATATAAAATGAGAAAAGGAAAAAGATTACCATGTACACAGCAGACCATGCAAGAGGATTCAATATAAAACAATACATTTCCATTTCAAGAAAACATATATAATAAATACTAAACATTGTTTTCAGAGATGCCCAGTGTTTCTTTGGTTCCTTGTTGGTTTACTTTTGTTCTTGGTTATGCAATTTTAACTTTATTTTTCCCCCCTTTCTTTCCCCATCTTATAAAGAAGACTAAAATTTAGCATATGTGTGTATTCATATACATATATACGTAGATATTTATAAACATACACATATATGCAAATATATGTAGATATTTTCTTCCTTCTCTATTTCAAGTAGTTGACTTTATTTTCATTATTATCTTGACTTTTTTGGACTGCTCTTATTTTTCTAATATTTCTTCAGTCTCTCTTATTTGATTTTTAAAGTCCTTTTTCACTTCTTTGAAGAACTATTGTTGTGCTTTATGATGTTTCTCACTGAAAAAGGAAAGGCTTTTTTTTTCTTTTTCTTTCTTTTTTTTTTTTTTTTTTTAAAGTTCCATTATCTTCCTCTGAATATGAGCCCAGATCTTCTCTATCTCATAGTAGCTTTATGATTGGGCTTTTTCTCCTTTGCTTACTCAATTTTTAAAATTTATTTATTTAGTTTTAGGTTTAGGTTTGTTTTGTTTGTTTGTTTGTTTGTTTTTTTTTTTTTTTTTTTTTTTTTTTTTTTTTTTAGAAGCTGTTAATGTAATCAGGTTGTTGCCTAGAGGTATGGAGAAGATGTCTCAAGTCTCAGTTTTTTCTTACTGTCTGTCTCAGGGTTTTCCTCTCCACTCCTAAGCAAAAGCTAGAGCCCCTGTACTAGAAGTGATCTTGCTCCCTGTGTTCTCTTTGGTGGCTATAAACGAAAGCTGTTCTCTTTACCCTGGAATTGAAACCAGGACTCATATAAGTGCCTACAACCAATGGGGTCTCTACCTCTGGCTACTGTACTCATCAGGTATGTGCTAGCACTCCATCCCCCTCAGAACCACAGCCTAGGTGTGACATCCCTTGACCTGGAAGATCCTTCAGATCTTCTACTTAATTGTCAGACTTTCTCACTGCAAGATGAAAGCTAAGGTTGTTGCTCTAGCTGCCCCCATAGCTGGTCATCTCTTGATTCTGCAGAATAGACCTAAAAATATGTGTATTTCACTTAATCTGAACCTCCCTCGAGGTTGGGTTTCCTCAGATTGTCTTAGGAAAACAACTGCTTTTAACTCTTTATTTCTACTTCTCTGAATCAATGTTCTGTTCTTTTTGGTAGAAAAAATTTGGAGAGCCAAAAGTTTTCTCACCTGCTCTGTCTTCTTCTCAGAATCATCTTCCTCAGTTTTCTTTGATTTGTTGTTCTCCCTGATTAAATTGTAAATTCCTGGAGTGCCTTTTCTACATTTGTATCTTTAGCTCTAGGGCCTGATAGTAGATATTTAATGAATGTTTATTGACTGCTGTTTGTGGGATAGACTAGGGGGGAAGAGAAGAACTTTTTGTTTATCTACACTGACTTTATCTTGTTACTCTCCTTTCATAGGTAAACCCAGATACTGGCTATATAGACTATGACAGACTAGAAGAAAATGCCCGCCTCTTCCACCCAAAGCTGATCATTGCAGGTAATTAGCTAGAATGAAAACAGCTTCATCTTTCTCTAGAACCGTATGACATGAACTTCTGCCAAATTAAGCCCTCTCCAGTTCCATTTAACTGCTGAGGCCCTTCCTTGGTTTCACTTTGATCCTCAAATCTGAGAATAACCTTGCCTCTGTTCTAGCATGAAATTGTTAGCCTTCCTATAGATTCTTCAGATATCTAGAGGAATTAGAGCCCAAAGACCCACTAGGTTTTCATGATTGAGATGAAATATGTCATTGCTTTTCATCAGGAGCAAGTTTATGAAGGATCGAAGCTGCTTTGAGGCTACTTTTAGTAATGGTAGATCATTGGAGGATTTTTTAGCTAGGAGCAGTATTTTTACTGCTTTTCCTAGGCTTCCTTAATCTTGGTGCCTTCCCCTTGTTGATTACTTCCAATTGATGCTATATATTCTTATTTGTACAGTTACTTTCATGTAGAATCCCTGATTAGAGCTGCTTGGGAACCGGGACTGTCTATTGCTTTTCTTTGTATCCCTAGAACTTAGCATGGTGTTTGGCATTTGTTGTTCTTTAGTCATTTCAGTTATATCTGACTCTTTCTAACCCTATTTGGGATTTTCTTGATAAAGATGCTGAAGCTGTTTGCCATTTCCTTCTCCAGATGAGGCAAACAGGGTGAATGGCTTGCCAGGGTTACACAGCTAATAAGTGTCTTAAGGTGGAAGGGAAAGTAATGTTGAAGTTTGCATCCTTGGTGACTGGAAATATGGTAGTATATTTAACAGAAAAGAGGAAATTTAGAAAAGAGGCATAGCAAATTAGAAGAGCATAGGATAGTTTACCTCTCAGGCCTTTGGAGAAGGAAGGAATTTGTGTTCAAAGAAAAACTGGAACTCATAATTGAACACCAAATAGATAATTTTGATTATATTAAGTTTAAAAGGTTTTGTACAAACAAAACTAATTCAAACAAGATCAGAAGGGAAGCAATAAATTGGGAAAACAATTTTACATTTAATGGTTCTGATAAAGGCCTCATTTCTAAAATATATAGAGAATTGACTCAAATATATAAGAATTCAAGCCATTCTCCAATTGATAAATGGTCACAGGAGATGAACAGACAATTTTCAGATGAAGAAATTAAAACCATTTCTAGTCATATGAAAAGATGCTCTAAATCACTATCGATCAGAGAAATGCAAATTAAGAGAACTCTGAGATACCACTACACACCTGTCAGATTGGCTAAGATGACAGGAAAAGATAATGATGAATGTTGGAGGGGATGTGGGAAAACCTGGAATGGTTAATACATTGTTGGTGGAATTATGAACTCATCCAACCATTCTGGAGAGCAATTTGGAACTATGCCCAAAGGGCTATCAAAATGTGCATACTCTTTGATCTAGCAGTGTCTCTACCAGGTCTGTATCCCAAAGAGATCTTAAAGGAGGGAAAGGGACCTGTATATGCAAAAATGTTTGTGGCAGCCCTTTTTGTAGTGGCAAGAAACTGGAAACTGAGTGGATGCTCATCAATTGGAGAATGGCTGAATAAATTGTGGTATGTGAATGTTATGGAATATTATTGTTCTATAAGAAATGACCAGCAGGATGATTTCAGAGAGGCCTGGAGAGACTTACATGAACTGATGCTAAGTGAAATGAGCAGAACCAGGAAGTCATTGTACAGGCAACAGCAATATTTTACAATGATCAATTCTTATGAACATAACTCTTTCCAACAATGAAATGACTGATCTTGTGATGAAGAGAGCCATCTATACCCAGAGAGAGGCCTGTGGGAACTAAATGTGGATCTCAACATAACATTCTCACTCGTTGTTGTTCTTTACTTGCATTTTATTTTCTTACTCATCTGCTTTCCTTTTTGATCTGATTTTTCTTGTGCAACAAGAGAATTATATAAATATGTTTATACATATTGCATTTAACATATATTTTAACATGTATAACATATTGGATTGCTTGTCATCTAGGGGAGAGGGTAGGAAGAAAGAGGAGAAAATCTGAAACACAAGGCTATGCAAGGGTCAATGTTGAAAAATTGTCCATGCATATGTTTTGAAAAAGAAAAAGAAAAGAATGAATGAATGACAACAATAAAAAAAAAAAGAAGAGAGGCTTAGGGGAAAAAACCACATGAGTTTAGATCTGAAATGTCTATAAGATATTCAGCATACTGTTGTTCATATGGGTCTAAAGTTTGAGAGAAATCAGGCTTGACATATTGATATGAGAGGTATTTATATAGAATTGTAATTGAACCCATGGGAACTAATGAGATAACTAAGATGGAATATAAAGACAGAGGAAGAGTTAGACTAGGACAGATTTTTGGGGAATTTTTAAATTTATGAACCAGAAAAGTGTGACAATCTAGAAAATGATACTCAGAAGGAAAGGGTAAGAGGCCAACTAAGAAAGAGAGAGAAGTGTCAGAATCCAAGTAATGAGAGAGTATCCAGGAGGAAAAAAAGCTTAGCTGACAGGATTCAGAGCTGTTGAGAGGTCAAGTAAGACCTCTGAATTATCAGTAAAGAGATTGTTGGTAACTTTGAGGTCAGAAGCCAGATTGTAAGGGGTTGGAAGTGAATTTAAGCTGAGTAAATGCCATATATACATATATACAAACTCTTTGGAAATTTGATTATTAAAGGGAGAAAAGTGAGAAGACAATGGCTAAGAAAGATCAAGGGAATGAAGGGAAAAGGGAGCATGTCTATAGATGAGCAGAAAGGATTCAATGGAAAGATTGAAGGAGAAAGAGAGGAATCAAGGAGGTAGGTGCCTGGAGGAGATGGAAGAAGATGGGAATAAGACAAGAGATAGAGCAGATTACCTTAAGCTAGAAAAGATTTCCTTGTTAGACATTGGAGCAGAGAAGGAACAAGTGGATGATGATATTGGGTTTAAGATATGGAAGAGTGTTAGGATTACTAAGTGAGAACTGAGGTTGTCTGGATAGTTACAAGGTGAGAACTCAGGTTGACTTGGTAGAAGGAGCAAGCCCATTGGCTGAAGTGGTTCTTCCCAGAAGCCCTTGCATTATCCCACGCCCATTCTCTGGGAGAATAAAAGAGAGGACTCTCAGAGAAAGAAGGAGACTCTCTGCATTACATCAGGCCTGACGGGGCTCTCTGCAGGAAGGGAAGTCACTTCTAAGGACAAGAGTTAACAGCAACTGCCTGGAGACAACGGTTCACTACAGGAAGAAGAATCTGTCTTAAAGATTTGAGTAGACACAGCAGATCTCTTCCCAGAGAGCGATCCGGCAGCTTCTGGAGACGACAGCACGCAACAGTTGGCGCCCAACGTGGGGCAAGGATTTTTACTTATCCTGACAAGAGGAGCTAGACCAGACCTTTGCAATTTGGCGCCCGAACAGGGACAGACACGGTCCTGATTCCAGTGGAAAAGCTTCCGATCTAGATCTCAGTCTCTCTGACCCAGAACCGTGAGTAACGAGGAAACTTTGTTAAAGATTAAGTGAGCGTGCTAATAGATACATAAGGAACTTAACTTGTTAAGGGATAAACCAGGAATCTCTTATAGCTGAAATGGGGCAGATGTTAGCTATATTCAATCCCTGGACCTCAGCCGACTCAACCCCAGCCCCAGAAGCAACCTCAGCTCCATTCAGGAGTGGTACTATAGAGAGTATAATCAACATAATTGAGGAGCAGAGTTTACTTGTAACCTGGGTACAGATTGCTAAACTCTTGGCTGCATTAAGACGCACATCCCCTTGGTTCTTAGAGGAAGAAAAGATAGATGTAGATAAATGGAAGCTAGTGGGATATGAAATGAAAGAATTTCAAGCAAAAAATGGGCCTCGTTCAATTTCTGCAGAAATATTTTATATCTACAACATAGTTCAATTAGCCTTAAACTATCAAGCAAGTTGTAGGAGAAGGAAAAGTTCTAAAAATGAACAGAGGAGGAAGTGTGAGGAAAAAAGGAAAGATCAAGATCTTTCCCTAGAGCAAGAGGATTTAAATGAGGAATTATGGTATGATTCTCTTGAAGAAGCTTCAACCCTGCCTAGAGAACAGATTATTGACAGGCCCACATCAACCCCACCTTCAGAGATGGAGGAAGAAAGAGGGGAAGAGGCAGAAACACAAACAGAATTGCCTGTGAAGAAGCCTAAGCCTATGACAAGATTAGAAAAAGCATTGGTTAAAGCTAAGAGAGAAGGACAGGATATAAGTGATTTTATACATGCATATCCTGTGATTGAAAATACTGACTCTGTAGGTAAAAAAAGGAGAAGATATGCACCTTTAGATTTGAATAAAATTAAGGATTTGAAAAAAGGTTGTACCCTTTATGGGGCTACATCAGCTTATGTCAAAATGTTACTAGATGGTTTGTCTTATGAAGTCCTAACCCCGAATGATTGGAAATCCATAGCAAGGACATGCCTGGAACCTGGAGAAAATTTATTATGGCTTGCGGAATTTCATGAATTATGTAAAATTCAAGTCAGATGCAATTTGGAAATAGGAGTTAACACACAATTCACTTTTGAGCACTTGGCTGGTGAAGGTCGGTATGGAGAGAATTCGGAACAGATTAATTATACCATGACAATATATGAACAAATTGCTAAGGCTGCAATAAAAGCTTGGGGTGTCCTTCCTGGACAGAAAGATCGTGGAGAGGCTTTCACTAAAATACAGCAAGGTCCCAATGAACCTTTTGCAGATTTTGTGGGACGTTTGCAAACTGCTGTCAAAAGAACTATTGGAGAAAATTCAGCTACAGAAATAATGACCAGACATCTGGCTAAGGAAAATGCCAATGAGATTTGCAAAAGAATTATATGGGGATTAGACAAAGATGCTCCTTTAGAGGAGATCATAAGACGCTGTGCTACAGTGGGAACAAATGCTTTTTACACCCGGACAATGATGAATGTGGAAAGACAGGGTCCCTCCTGGCAAGGGCCTTCTAGAGAAACTCGGCGATGTTTTCAATGTGGAAAAATTGGACATCTAAGAGCTCAGTGTAGGTATGGAGATACAGTGAGAAGACAGGGTGAAAGAAGACCTAAAACCCCATGTCGAAAATGCAACAGAGGACTCCATTGGGCATCAGAGTGTAGAATAATTCAGGGAAATGGGATGAGGAGCCCAGGTCCAGGGCCCCAGGCAAAAAAAGACTTGGGGCATGATGGCAGCTGATGTTACACCCAAAGAGTCTTTAGAAGGTCAGGACTCTGATTTGATCAACCAGCAGAAAAGCAATCACATGGCAGAAAGGGATTACCTGATAAGTGAGTCAAAAGGCAATCAGATTGCAAAAATGGATTACACTTGGGGAGAATACAGGCCTTTTAAACCAACAGGGCTGTGTCCAGTGCAAACAATTCCAATGTAATTGCCAGATGATGAGAAGAGATTTAGAAAGTGGTAAATAGAAGGTAATTAGATAGGTTAACTGCCTGGGAGAGAGGGTTTGCTTGTATTTCTTCAGCAGGAGAAGGAATCAAATGGGTGCCAACGAGTCATATTCGCTTTGTCCATCAGAGAGAGACAGAAAAAGAGAAAGACCTCAAAATAAAGGAGAAAATCTAAGAAACATCTGACACTGAAAGAGCATGGATAATAAGAAGACTGTTAAAGAACTTTAAAACCAGCAGGAATCATTGGACTTCCTCACACAAGATGAGACTAATGGACAATGGACTTATGGACATTTATAAATTTTCAATTTATGATTATGTTATATACTTCTAGCATGTGTTATGTTACTATGTTACTATATGCTTATGTAATTTATGTAATTATCTGTAATACTTCCCATATTGATGGATTTATGTTTCAAGGTCATTTATGTAATTATCTGTAATACTTCCCATATTGATGGATTTATGTTTCAAGGTCATGACTATCCTATGTTCTAAATCAAAAGAAAGGGGGAGATGTTAGGATTACTAAGTGAGAACTGAGGTTGTCTGGATAGTTACAAGGTGAGAACTCAGGTTGACTTGGTAGAAGGAGCAAGCCCATTGGCTGAAGTGGTTCTTCCCAGAAGCCCTTGCATTATCCCACGCCCATTCTCTGGGAGAATAAAAGAGAGGACTCTCAGAGAAAGAAGGAGACTCTCTGCATTACATCAGGCCTGACGGGGCTCTCTGCAGGAAGGGAAGTCACTTCTAAGGACAAGAGTTAACAGCAACTGCCTGGAGACAACGGTTCACTACAGGAAGAAGAATCTGTCTTAAAGATTTGAGTAGACACAGCAGATCTCTTCCCAGAGAGCGATCCGGCAGCTTCTGGAGACGACAGCACGCAACAG
Organism: Sminthopsis crassicaudata; assembly: GCF_048593235.1. NCBI lineage: Eukaryota > Metazoa > Chordata > Mammalia > Dasyuromorphia > Dasyuridae > Sminthopsis > Sminthopsis crassicaudata. Next base: position 509,356,362 of record NC_133617.1, read on the forward strand.
AAGAGGGGTGAAGTTAAATAGCCTTGATTTTCTCAGTAAAGTAAATGACAGAAGAAGGGAAGGGGACTAGAGAAAAGAGGTTTGGAACAGCTGCTTTTCTTAGAGCAGTAGAGTCAACTATAAAAGGATTTTTGTAGTGGTGGGATGAAATCTTTGAGATAAGATAGCACAAACATTGTGCCAGCAGCATTCAGCATGAGATAAGTAGGATTATTAAAGCTGGATGGTGGCAGGCAGCCCAAGGCTGTGATTTTACAAGGCATGTGTGGTAATAGAAGGAAACTAGGGAACCAAGAGTAAAGAATATTGTGGATGTATTGTATCTAGGTTATATTGTAACACATGTAAAATGTATGGGATTGCCTGTCATCGGGGGGAGGGAATAGAGGGAGGGGGGGGATAATTTGGAAAAATGAATACAAGGGATAATATTATAAATATATATATATAATATAAAAAAAGGATATTGTGGAGTTGAAATAGTGAACAGTAAGGACAGAAAAGTGAGGTTAACAGAAGAATAACAGACTGGAAATATGTGTAGCCTCTGGTGAGCTATATAAGAATGAAGAGTGAGGGAGAAGCTAAAGGATTAGAGGTTGTGACCCAAGGAAAGAATGATAGTCAAAATGGAGTAAAGGTACAAATCTAGATATTTTTGGTTGAGTGGACTAGGAAGCCAGAGTATTTGAGATAATATAAAAGTAGACATTGAATTCCCCAAATATTTAGGCAATAAACTGGTAGTTGTCTATAACCAACATCTGGATAGTGACTGAGCTGGAAAGTGTGACCTTAGAGAAAGAGAGGGGATCCAAGGGTGTTGGCAGAGAAAGCATGTCCATTCTAGCACGCAAAGCCCCCTGACTGGGCATACAAGAAGCACCCAACCCACATTATTAATCTTGTTGGCCCTCAGTACCTGTCTTTAAAATTAGAGCATTGGACATAAGACCTCTGACTTAACTTCTACTTAACCTTCAGTTCTAGTTATGTGATTTTATGACATAGTATGTTATGGATGAAGTGAATTTGGAGGGAATCAGCTCTGCTCAAGAGAAAGAAATTGGAAGGAGTATGAAGCAGAGAGATCCAGGAGAGGGAAGCTTCTTTAATAATAGAACAGGGTCTCTACACAAAGTTTTGCAAGGGTTAATGCTGAAAATTATCTTTGCATGTATTTTGAAAAATAAAAAGCTATTTTTATTTTAAAAATTTTAAAAAAGAGAACAGGTTCTCGAGAGTACAGTGAAAGACAAAATTGTTGAAAATTTGAGAAAGGTAAGTCTTACCTGGATAGGGATTAAAGAACAGGGGTAATTAGGTGGTACAGTGCCAGTGGATAGAGTGACTGGAGTCAGCAAGACTTATCTTCCTGATTTCTAGTCTGACCTCAGACAGACACTTACTATCTGGGCAAGTCATGTCATCCTATTTGCCTCAATTCCCTTATCTATAAAATGTGCTAGGAAATAGCAAACCATTCCAGTATCTTTCTCAAGAAAACCCCAAATGGGGGCAGGACAAGTCAGACACAATTGAAATGTCTGAACAACAAGCAGAGGAAAAGGGTTTTCCCTTGGGAGCCAGCAAGGCAATATGGTATCTAGAATGAACACTGGCTCTGGAGTTGGAGAGTCTAGTTTCAGTATCCCACCTCTATTGCTATTTCAAAGTTATTGAAGCTGTTTCCTCATATTTAAAGGAGTGGATTGGATGTTGTGACCCTTTCCAGCTTTAGATCTGTGGGCCTTTTATTCTAACTCTGGGAGAGATAAATTGTATTTGAGTGTGGCTCCCATTTTCAAGATTCCTGTGATGACTCTTTTTTTTTTCTCTTCCAAACACAGTGGGAGAATGAAAATTGGTTGAGTATCAGAATGAGCAAAATATCTGGTGGGCAAATCTCCAGAGGTCTAACTGAAGCTGCGCCACACTTGGAGCATTTGGCATCTGATCTCTGTGGCAGTTTGGGGGCATTTGAATACTTACAAGAGTGTAGATATTTTGTACTTAGTAAAATAATGTTCTCTAATTGCATTATCTCATCTCTATTCCCAGTAGTTTGGGGTAATGGGAGTGGTAGAAGGAGAACTTTCAGAAATACGTATTTTCAAATGTGACATTGTAGTCAAGAGTTCAAATTGTAATCAAGTCTCAGTTTATCTGTGTTTTTTCAAACCTGACATTTCCTTTGTTTCATCTTAGGAATCAGCTGCTATTCCAGGAACCTGGACTATGCCCGCATGCGGAAGATTGCAGATGATAATGGGGCATATCTTATGGCTGACATGGCCCACATTAGTGGACTGGTGGCAGCTGGGGTAGTCCCCTCTCCCTTTGAACACTGCCACGTGGTGACTACTACCACACACAAAACCCTTCGAGGTTGCCGGGCTGGCATGATCTTCTACAGGAAAGGTGTGACAATACAGAATTAAAACCAAAACACGGGGGCAGCTAGGTAGGGCAGTGGATAGAGCACCAGCCCTGAATTCAAGAGGACCTGAGTTCAAATCTGGTCTCAGACATTTAACACTTCCTAGCTGTGTGACCCTGGGCAAGTCACTTAACTCCAGCCTCAGAAAAAACAAAACAAAACAAAACACACCAGCATCACTGCCCATCTTATTTAGATCCAGCCTCTCTTGAGAAGGACTTGTGATCCTCTTACCTCTGTAGGAATAGAAGCTCTGGAAGGTATGGTTAAGAAGGATGACATAAGGTGCACTAAGCCACTTGTGTTTGAGCCACAGTTATGGTACTAGTAGGCCTATAAAATCAAACTCAAACTCCTTAGTCTGACATTTATTTCCCTCTAGGATTTGGCTTCAGTGGATCTTCAGCCTCATTTCCAGCTACTTCCTTTTGTCCAACCTGCAGTCTAACAGGACTACACTTTGTTCCCTGAATTGACCTTGAATATATGTACCAATCACACCTTTGCTTACTATTCTCCCTTTTACCTTTTAAATTTTTATTTGTCCTTAAAGGCCCAGTCCTGACTTCTCTGAAGTCTTCCCCAATCCCTTAAGTGGAAGTGATCTATGGGCTCCCAGTGGCACATTGTTTTTCATTTCTTCTATTAGTACTAATCACAAGCTACCTCTTAACTGTAGCTATTTGTACACAGACTTCGTATTTATTACTAGACTGAATTCCTCTGAATCCTTTGTAGAATCCAGTGGATTGTAGGTGCTTAATAAATCCTTCTAAAATTTATTATAACAGCTAGTGCTTATGATCAAATAACTGCCTATAGAGTAGCCAATCAGTACCAAAGAGAAGATCACAAGTTTCCTCTTATCATCTAGATTTCTCAGCTGGAGAAATCTAATCATTCCTGTTCTAAAATGACATCTCATTGCCTGGTCCTTTTTGACTCATTTCCTTTAGAGAAAGTTTCAGCATGGTTTGGTGGTTTCTAAATCAACGAATTCAATGAGAAAAGAATCAGAGGAATAGCAAAGTGATTTTCATTCTAATTTTTTTCTTTGCTAGGAGTGCGCAGTGTGGACTCTAAGACAGGTAAAGAGACAATGTACAATTTGGAGTCACTGATTAATTCAGCTGTTTTCCCAGGACTACAGGGAGGGCCTCACAACCATGCCATTGCAGGTAAAACAAATATTACAGCCCTCTTGTGGCCTTGTGATGGTAACACATCCCATAGTCATAAGTGTGTATAGTTTGGTGATCCTTTTAACTTTTTAGTTTTCCAGCCTCTCAACCAAAAAACAACAACAACAACAACAACAAAACCAGCATCAGGATTTCTGGGCTATCAAAATGTCTATTGAACAGATCCCTTACATTCATTTTTTTTCTTTTTCCTGTATTGAATTTTGAGAACTGTTAATGAAACTGACTTAGAGGAAGTTTTTCTCCACTATTGATTTTGCTTAGGTGGGGCTTATAGGGAAGGGTATAGTTGGATATTGAATAAGGACACAAAGTGTTATGGAAACAGTGAGCTTGGTATTATGATTAGGAAAAAATGAACTGTGGTATATGTGATTAGGTGCACTTCAGCGTGATAGTTTTCAGGGAATAGACTTTTTTGGAGGAAATAGAGAGATTGTTTGGGAAATATCTTTTAATAAAAAAAAAAAGAAGAAAAAGAAATAAAAGAAAGGAGGGGAATTAGTAGTGATGGTTTGGAGCAGAAACCTGGGCTATGGAACCATTTCTGGAAAATAAAAAGGCATGACCCAAATATGAGAACTATATATGAGACAAGTTCTTAGTAGAGTTAATATGTTTATTACCCCCACTTTTTTATGTGGTCTTTCTTGCTTTTTTTGTGTATCCACCTTCCAAGTAACTTCCTTTATAACCTTGTTAGAGAAGAAGGTATTTGATAAAATTAATTCCCTCTAAAATGCTAGAAACAATTTTTGGAAGTAGTATTAAAGTGCCAAAATTTTTGGCAATTACAATAGGTGACTTGGGCATCCAGATGGCTTAGTAGATTCATCTTTCTGACTTCAAATCTAGCCTTAGAAATTTCCTAGCTGTGTGACCCTCATCTTGACTTTGCTTGCCTCAATTTCCTTATGAGCTAGAGAAGAAAATAGCAAACCATTCAAATATCTTTCAAGAAAACTTTAAATGGTATTATAAAAATTCAGACATAATTAAAATAGCTAAACAACAATAATATTTGAATTGGCAAAGGACATTTTATAAGAGGTAAAAATGTAGTTTCCTGGTTTCTCAAGGAATTAGCAAATGTTTTTAAGGCAGGCCATGGGGCTGAGTGTACAGATGCAAAGAATGAAACAATCATTACTCTCAAGGAGATTATGTTGAAAAAAAGCAGGTATATATACAAGTATATAAAAATAAATATAAGGACATTAAATACAGAGTGATAAATACAAGGAAGAGGAGGATCAAGAAAAGTTTCAAGTAAAAAGTAGCCCTTGAGCCGCATCTTGAAGGAAGGGAAGGATTCTGTGAGGAAGGAGTGAATTTCAGGTCCAAAGCATAGCTAGAGCAAAAACAGACAGATGGAAGATGGAGGAGGACTGTACACAAGGAATAAAGAGAACAATTTAAATCATATACAAGATACATATATTGTATTTAACATGTACTTTAACATGTTTAACATGTATTGGACTACCTACCATCTAGGGGAGGGGGTGAGGAGAAGGGGATAATTTGGAACAGAAGGCTTTGCAAGAGTCTGTTGAAAGATTACCCATGCATATGTTTTATAAATAAAAATCTTTAATAAAAAAACCATATACAAGAGGAGGAATAATGTACAATAAGGATGGAAGAAAATCTTGAGATAGGGAGGCCATTGTAATAATCTAGGCAACAAGTGATGAGGGCCTGAACTTAGATAATGACTGAGTAAAGACAAGAGTAAAGTAAAGAGAAGTAAAGAGTAGAAACAGTAAGATAGGGCAACTTAATTGGATTGTATGTTATAAAGGAGAGGAAGGACTTAAAGAATAGAAGTCTGGGGGGAAGAATGGTGGAATGAGGGAATTTGAAAGAGAATAGGTTTGGGGGGAAAAGAGAATGAATTCTGTTATGCATATGTTGAAATAAATCTCATGGACTAGGAATGAGAAATGTCTAATAAACAGTTGATAATGAGGAGTAGGAGCTTGGGGGAGAGACTAATGCTAAATAGAGCAATTAAATTTTACATTGAAACTGTAATGATGAAAATGATGAGATCACCAAGGAAGAGATTTAGATAATTTTGGGGACAAGGGACAAGGTGGAATTTTGGGTCCATTTTAGATTTTTAAAAAGTATGCCTAGAAAGAATGTAGAAACTGAGACAAGTAACTGAGTTTAAATACAAAGAATAATAAATGCTAAGGATAACCAAAATGACTTTTTTAGGAAGATCAGGGAGGGGAGAGGTGATGGAACTACTATTTGGAGGGGTTGGGATGTTAACAAATGGTGAACAGAAGGTAGAACTACTTAATCGTTCATATGTTTCTATTTTCTTTACCAAGTAGAAAGAGCTTCAAATCTATGAACAAGCATTCATTAAAGGGCCATACACTTTGCTGAATGCCTGAGATACAAAGAAGGGCATTCTCTACCCTCATGGAGGTTATAGTCTAATGGGAGAGACAGCATAGAAGTCAGAACATAGAAGATAAATTCAGAGTAGATGGGAAGTAACTTTGGAGGAGATAGCAGTAGCAGCTGGAGATGATGGAAAGAATTGGAAATAATACCATAGGAAGACTGATACAAGGAACTCAGGATGCTCAAACTGAAGAGAAGATTTAGAGGGAAAAAGAACTCTTTTCAGGTGTTTGAAGGATTATCATGAAAGATTATACTTGGTCTTGAAGGACAGGAAAAGTTGCAAAGGGGCAGATTTTGGATGATTATAAAGGAAAAGCATAGTATTAAGAGTTATCTCAGAGTGGATTCTTCTACCTCAAGCTGCAGTTGATTTCCCATCACTGGAGGTCTTTAAGCTCCTTGGGTAAGCACTTCTGGTTCAGGTACTAACTGGAGGAGGGGGACAGAAATGAAAGGGAAGGAAAAAACATTAAAGTCATACACTATGTTGAGTGCATGAGATATGAAAAAGGGTATTCTCTGTATTCAAGGAGCTTATTTTCTTTTTTTTTATTTAGAATTTTTTTCACAGTATATATGCATGAGTAATTTTTTTTATACTATTATCCCTTGTATTCATTTTTCCAAATTATCCCCCCCTCCCTCCATTCCCTCCCCCTGATGACAGGCAATCCCATACATTTTACATGTGTTACAATAAAACCTAGATACAATATATGTGTGTAAATACCATTTTCTTGTTGCACATTAAGTATTAGATTCCGAAGGTATAAGTAACCTGGGTAGATAGACAGTAGTGCTAACAATTTACATTCACTTCCCAGTGTTCCTTCTCTGGGTGTAGTTATTTCTGTCCATCATTGATCAACTGGAAGTGAGTTGGATCTTCTTTATGTTGAAGATATCCACTTCCATCAGAATATATCTTCATACAGCACTGAGGTGTACAGCGATCTTCTGGTTCTATTCATTTCACTCAGCATCAGTTGATGTAAGTCTCTCCAAGCCTCTCTGTATTCCTCCTGCTGGTCATTTCTTACAGAGCAATAGTATTCCATAATCTTCATATACCATAATTTACCCAACCATTCTCCAATTAATGGGCATCCATTCAACTTCCAGTTTCTAGCTACAACAAAAAGAGCTGCCACAAACATTTTGGCACATACAGGTCCCTTTCCCTTCTTTAGTAATTCTTTGGGATATAAGCCCAGTAGTAGTACGGCTGGATCAAAGGGTATGCACAGTTTGATAACTTTTTGGGCATAGTTCCAAATTGCTCTCCAGAATGGCTGGATTCTTTCACAACTCCACCAACAATGTATCAGTGTCCCAGTTTTCCCACATCCCCTCCAACATTCATCATTATTTGTTCCTGTCATCTTAGCCAATCTGACTGGTGTATAGTAGTATCTCAGAGTTGTCTTAATTTGCATTTCTCTAATCAGTAGTGATTTGGAACACTCTTTCATATGAGTGGATATAGTTTCAATTTCATCATCTGAGAATTGTCTGTTCATATCCTTTGACCATTTATCAATTGGAGAATGGTTTGATTTCTTATAAATTAGGGACAGTTCTCTATATATTTTGGAAGTGTGAGACCTTTGTCAGAACCTTTAACTTTAAAAATATTTTCCCAATTTGTTACTTCCCTTCTAATCTTGTTTGCATTAGTATTGTTTGTACAGAAACTTTTTAGTTTGATGTAATCAAAATCTTCTATTTTGTGATCAGTAATGATCTCTAGTTCTCCTCTGGTCATAAATTCCTTCCTCCTCCACAGGTCTGAGAGGTAGACTATCCTCTGTTCCTTTAGATTATCTCATTCTTTATGCCTAAGTCATGGACCCATTTTGATCTTATCTTGGTATATGGTGTTAAGTGTGGATCCATATCTAATTTCTGCCATACTAATTTCCAGTTTTCCCAATAGTTTTTTCCAAATAATGAATTTTTATCCCTAATGTTGGTATCTTTGGGTTTGTCAAAGATTAGATTGCTATAGATGTACCCTTTTTTGTCCTTTGTATCTAATCTGTTCCACTGATCTACCGGTCTATTTCTTAGCCAATACCAAATGGTTTTGGTGACTGCTGCTATATAATATAGCTTTAGATCAGGTACACTTAGACCACCTTCCTCTGACTTTTTTTTTCATTAGTTCCCTTGCAATTCTCGACCTTTTATTCTTCCATATGAATTTTGTTGTTATTTTTTCTAGGTCATTAAAATAGTTTCTTGAGTCTGATTGGTATAGCACTAAATAAATAGATTAGTTTGGGGAGTATTGTCATCTTTATTATATTCGCTCGGAAGGAGCTTATATTCTAATGAGACAGACAACATGGAAGTCAGAACATAGAAGATAAATTCAGAGTAGATGGGAGGTAACCTTATTAGCAGATAACAGATGCCTACAATAAGCCAGATGTTCTAAATATTTTACAAATATTTCATTTAGTCCTCATAGTAACTTTGGTAGGTTGACACCATTATCATCATCTCCATTTTGCAGATGAAGAAACTGAAACAAAAAATATGAAGTGACTTGCTCAGTAAATGCCTGATTTTGGTTTTAAACTCCAGTCTTTCTGATTCTGATTTCTGATTCCAGGCCTAACATTTGAGCTAGACCAGGACTAGCACAGTGATTGGACCAGCAAACCTCTGAGAGAATCCTTAAATATCTTAAGACTTTTGTGACACATCCTCAAGACCCTCCAAAGCAGGGATAACTAGTGCTGAATGTAACTAAAGTTTTGCTTAGTAATTTTGTGCAATTATAAATAGGGATTTGAAAAGAATAATCTTCAGATACTAAATGAAAGATGTAGTATCCCATTCCTTTCGCTTTGGCTTTGTTCCTGGGTTTGGGAGTAAGTGAAGATGAGTTATTTTGATGTTAGTAAACTTTTTTACCCAATTGTTGACATAGTCTTTTCCTAATTAGGAATTGCTGTAGCTCTGAAGCAAGCCTTGGCACCTGAATTTAAGATTTATCAGCAACAAGTGATTGCCAACAGCAGGGCCCTGGCAGCAGCCATGATGGAGCTGGGTTACCACATAGTAACAGGTAAGTACTTGCACCATGTCTGTTAGAGATCCTGTCTATCATTTAACATGGAACAACTGAGTGGGTCTGGAGTTAGGAAGTCCCCAATACATACTTAGTAGTCCTGTGACTCTATTTACTTCAATTTTCTCATCTATAAAATGAGGATAAATAATAACACCTACCTTCCAGGGTAGGTGAGAATCTGATGATATAATAATCATAAAAGCCTTAGCACAGTGCCTTGTGAATAGTGAATGCTTATATAAAGGTTAGCTATTATTGTTTAGGGGCAGCCAGGTCTGGAGTCAGGAAGACTTGATATAGACACTTAATAGTTATGTGATCCTGGCCAAGTCACTTCACCCTGTTTGGCTCATCTGCAAAATAAACTGGAGAAGGAAATGGCACTTTAATATCTCTGCCAAGAAAACCCCGAATGGAGTCATGAAGAATTTGACATGATTGAAAAAGCTGAGCAACAGAATATATTGTCAGAAGAACCTATCTTGTCCAATTCTATTGTCTTTTTCTTTTTCAAGTTCAACTGTAGAAGACAGAATGAAGAATAATTGAGGAAAGGCAATTTTTATTTATTTTTTTCTTTCTATTTTTGGCAAGACTTGCCCAGGGTCACACATCTAGGAAGTGTTAAGTGTCTAAGACCAGATTTGACCTCAGGTCTTCCTGACTTTAGGGCCACATGCCATCTAGCTACCCTCCAACCCTATTGTCTTACAGTTGCCAAGGTCACACAATGAAGGTCAGAGCTTCCATTTGATCTAAGAACCTCTGACTCCAGATTGAGCACTTTCCTCACTATTTCACCTTGCCTTCCAAAGACAGAGGAGAGTTGTTGGGCAGTGGACTACTGATGGTGAGAGTCCTCCTTGCAGGCTGACTCAGGGCAGTGCTCTAGTGCCCCCCCAACTATGGGGGAGTCCCCCAGGCCTCCTCACCACCACTGAAGGGTGGTATTTGTGGAGAACATCCCATAAGAACTAGGAGCGCTATAAGAACTTTTTTTTGGTGGACAGTCTCAGCCATTGTCTCATCCAGGGAGAAGGAGGCCTGAGGCCATGCATGGTACCCTGGAAGGTGTGAGGAGAGGCTCCCCATCATCTACAGTCGAGTCTCAGGAATTACTCTTCTGCTGCCCTATGAAGTGAAGCAGATTTGCCTGTTAGTTTCACTTTGGCTTACTTCTATTTGAATTGTGTCTTCACTGAAAAAAAGTCTCTATATAGTAGCTGTACTCAAATATAGTAATTTTTTTGGGGGGGGGAAGGCAATTGGAGCTAAGTATTTTGTCTAGAGTCACACAACTAGTAATGTCTGAGACTGGTTTTAACTTAGGTTCTTCTGACTCCAGGGCAAGTGCTCTATCCACTATACCACCTAGCTGGCCCTATAATTTTGACTATTCATATCCTTCCACAAGGTCTTGTACATTCCCCCTCCCCCCCTTACTATATACTTCAGTTTGGAAGATAACCTAATGAGGACTCAGTAGAGATAGGATAGACAAAGGAAGACCCAGTAGACAAAGATGTATAAAGTGTACCTTTGAGGAGCTGACCTTTCACTTGGGGTCAGCAGCATGTAAACAGATAATTGGGAAACTAGGTGGTGAGGTAGATAGAGCACACACCTTGGAGTTAGGAAGACTCTTGTCTTTGTGAGTTCAAATCTGGCCTCAGACACTTATTCATTATCTAACCTTGGGAAAGTCACATAACCCTGTTTGCCTTAATTTCCTCATCTGTAAAATGAGTTGGGGAAGGAATGGCAAAACACTATAGTATCTTTGCCAAGGAAATTTCAAATGGAGTCTATTTCTTTTTAATTAAACATTTACATGTTTTATTTACATATACAATTCCAACAGAATAGCCCTACTGCTGTGTTTCTAATTCTTATCAATTAACTTCAATACATAACCAAAACCTTTATAGCTATTTTAAAGGATTATTCATTTACCAATGTGCTTATTTCAACAAAATAACCCTGTCAACCAGAGAGGGGCACATGCCTGAACATGCTCATTGAAGTTTATATTCCCCATCCTCTTTCTACCTCAACTTTAAAACAAATAGACCAAAAAATAAGAAAAAACCCCAGTGTAACTATTTACAATTTAGAGGAAATATAATCTTTGACACCTCAATTTTTAATGAAGAGCTGGGTGCTCTGCCCTCCCCCACCCCATTCCTAAGTGGATGAGAACAGCATTTGAAAGTGTTGTGCTGGAGCCTTGACATATGACTGATAAGCAGCATGGACCAGAGAGGTTGGCAGCAAATTGTTTTGTTGGTGAATGAGGTTTTGTAGGGACATTGTTCCCGAGTTTCCTATCCCTATCAGTTCCCTTAGGGATGATATTCTTTCCTGGCCCTGTAGCTTTGAATATTCATAGGGCCTTTTGGAAGGCACCTTTACTTTTTCTTCTGACAGCTCCTCTCTGGGACTTGGCTGATACCTATTCTGGGTTCTCTATGGCTTACATGATCCATGTGACAACTCTCTGACAGGACTGAACAACAAACGAATAAACATGATCCAAGATGAAGAGCAAAAGAGGCAAGGGAGAGATCAGCAAAGTGTTCTGGAATATTTGAGAAAGCAGAAAACATAACTTGGGGTAGTCCTATGGAGGAGACTGTAGAAGAGGTGACAATGGAATTGATATATGAAAGCAAGATAAAGATTTTTTTTTTTGGGGGGGGGGGGCGCTGAAACAATCGGGGTTAAGTGACTTGCCTAGGGTCACACAGCTACGAGGTGTTAAATGTCTGAGACCACATTTGAACTCAAGTCCTCCCGACTTCAGGGCTGGTGCTCTAACCACTGTATCACTTAGCTACCTAGCTGCCCCAAAATACAGATTTTTAAAGATGGAGAATAAGAGCATGTTCATTCCAGGCAGGGGAGTAGCATGTACGACCATAAGGAGACTAGCAATGGAAATACTGACTTTGGGGAACAATTTTCATTAGTTTACTTTGGGCTGTCTGAAGGATGGAATGGAGAGGAAAGAAACAGGAAGACCCGAAGATTTATAATAAATAGATACAAAGCTACTGTAAAGAGGCCCTATCATGAAATACCAGATAATGCCAGTATTAGTGAAGAGAAGGTATGGGATGTGAAATCTTCCATTGAAGCATAATCATCATTGGCACCTGATGTGACCCTGACCTTATGAACTAGGCTAATTGTGGATAACAAAAACAGTGAAATGTGCAGAAGGGATCCACTTTTGGGAGGGAAGATAGCTGAATACAGTTTTGGACATGTTTAGTTTCCTTTTTATGGAAGTATGTACTGTGATAAAAAGCAAGCTTGTTAGCATTTATTAAGTGCCTGCTGTGTACTAGGTACTATAAATCTGGGGATACAAGGAAGATAGTTTATGCTCTCAATGTGTTTAGTCTAATGGAACAGACAGGATGGGAGAAATACTTTCTTTTTTTCCTTTTAATAGTTTAATAAAACCACTTCCACTTCTTCAGTGACAAAGAGGGCCATCTACAGATGGGAACTGAATATGGACCACAACATAACATTCTTTTTCTGTTATTTGCTTGCATTTTATTTTTTTAGTTTTTTTTTTTTTCCTTTTTGATCTGATTTTTCTTGTGCAGTAGGATAACTTTGTAAATATGTATACATATATTGGATCTAACCTGTATTTCAACATGCATTGGACTACCTGCCAGCTGGGGAGAGGGTGGGGGTTAGGTGGGGAAAATTTGGAACAAAAGATTTTGCAAGAGTCAATTTTGGGAAAATTACCCATGCATATGGTTTGTAAATAAAAAGTTTTAATAAAAATAGTATTTAATATTTCCTCCCAGTTCCTTGTAAAACAGTTTTAAACATTTGTTTTTAAAACTTTGAATTCCAGATTCTTTCCCTTCTACACTGAGAAGATACATGTGAACTTATGCAAAACAGAAATATTGTTTTTATGTACAAACAAAATACATAAAGGGTAGGAATAATAAAGAAAAACACTAGCATTTAGGAGCACCAGGAAAGGCTTCTTGTAGGTGAAATTTTAGTAGGGACTTGAGGGAAGCCAGAAGGCAGAAATGAGGGAGAGAAGTCCAAGAAGGAGGAATAGTCAAGTAAAAATGCCAGTCTGGAAAAGCAGTGTCTTATGTGGACTACAGTAAAGAGGCCCAATACAATTGGGTAGCAAAATACATGGAGAAGAGGAAGGTAAGGATGGGACAGACTCTGAAGGGCTTTGAATGTCACAAAGAATTTTATATTTGATTCTGGAGGTGATGGGAAGCCAGTGAGAGAAAGGGAAGTGATAACTGAATGGAATGGACAGTGAGATCAATACGGAGGCTATTGAAACAGTTCAGATGGAAAGTGATGAAGGCAGCCCCAGGCTTGGAGCCACAGGGAGGCTACTTTGTGTGCAGGTCAATTCCTCAAAGATTTCCAAAGCTTGGAAAGAAGCCTAACTGTGGAGTCAAGGCTTCAGTCTGTTACTGCCTGTGTGACTCTATTTGACTCTTTGGTCTTCAATTTCCTTAATTATATAACATGAAGGTCCTGGACTAGAAGATCTCTAAAGTTCCTTCTAGCTCTTAAGTCTATGACTCGGTGATTCTTACTGATTTCCTTTACGTAGACAGACTTGGCTGGAGAACTGAATTGAGGTACCATGAAGAATCTTTATATTTCAAAATTTTCCCCAGGTGGTTCTGACAACCATTTGATTCTTGTGGACCTACGCAATAAAGGCACCCATGGAGGAAGGGCTGAAAAGGTGCTGGAAGCTTGTTCTATTGCTTGTAACAAGAACACCTGTCCAGGTAAGAATCTCTATCATCTAAATAACAAAAAAAACTTACATCCTTTCCCCCCCTCCATTTTCCTTACCTCCCAAGGACTCGTTTCCTTTAAGCTATAGAAAGTACATCATTCAGAGTAGTTAGAATTGGATAAGACCTTAAAGATTATCTAGCCCATCCCCTTCATTCTATAAATGAGAAAAGGGCCCAGAGAGACAAAAAGTATCTCCATAAATTACTAAGCAGTCAGGTTTGAACCATTGATTCATTTTAGTGTGTGTGTCTCATATCTTATAACTTTGGAATAGCATGTAGGAATTAGGAACACTTATTAAAGTGCAGAATTATATCATTAGGTATGAGTGTGATTTTTAGGGAAGAATTCACTTCTGTTTAGGGAATAATTTTCTCTAAAAAAAAAATCAGTCTCACAAACCTGTGAGTTGAGGAATGAGATTCTTTAAGAAATCACAAACTCCTTGTCAACTGGTTGTTTTTCAGCAAATAAGATTCTATGATGTTTCTATTAGGATAAGGATGTTCAGGTAATTTCTACAATGGGACAATACATAGCACCATCCTATATCCATTTCCTTCAGGACAAACCCTAACCCAACCAGGGAAATTTTCAAAATTAAGCTATAAGACTAAATTGTTCTAAGGATTAGATTGGGATATTTTCTTTTGCTCAGGAAGTTTTTGTAGCCACTTGAAAAAAGGTAGATATCTTGATGAAAGGATCAGTTTTCCAGATTTGTGGTTGCAGTGGTCTAAGAACTACTTTAAACAAAGTACTGGCTTATCCTCTGTAAGTATTACATAGTGGAGAAATAACTTTTGCTGTGTTCCCCAAGGCAACTTTTAAGCCAAAGATGTAACATCGTAACATTCATTTTTTTTGTAGTTCTTTCCTATAGCTGTTAGGACCTTGCTTGTTTCAAAATCATTTAGAAAGTTATATTAAAACACAGATAGATAGGATCTGGGCTAGAATTCTTACTGCAAGTTAACACTCTCAAGTATGGTTTTAAAGTTTGGCAAATGAGGAATTTGATGTTCTTCACAGGAGACAAAAGTGCATTAAGACCTAGTGGATTGAGACTAGGAACCCCAGCTCTGACCTCCCGAGGATTACTGGAAAAAGATTTCCACAAAGTAGCCCATTTTATTCATGAAGGTAAGAATGAGGCCTCAGGATGATGCTGAGTTTGTGGATTGCTGTAACTTGGGTTGAACAAATGCCTAGCAACAGAGTCTTGACTCCCACTAACTTCTCTGGTTATTGAAATACTGGAGGAGACTATTCACTGAGGACTGACTTCAGGGTTCCTCAGGCTTCGTAGGCAAAGTGCTGCAATCTGTTCAAGCAGTAGGTGAAGGGCTGGGTTAATAACCATTCATGTGACATGATATAGTAATACCAGTTCCCAGTGTGGACCTAAGACCCTTTCAGGAGGCCTGTGAGGTCAAAACTATTTTTATAATATTAAAACATTTTAATTTCTAATATAGTAAATATATTGATATCCATATAAAAAAAAAAAAAAAAAAAAAAAACTCTTAAAAAGTGTAAAAAGGTCCTGAAACCAAGTATTTGGAGAACTACTCCTCTGAACATAACACTCTCCTGGTGGTCTGTCCTGAACTTTTCCATACCTTTAGAATGTTTGTTACTCATGTCCAACTCTGTCACCCTGTGGACCATAGCACGCCAATGCTGTCCATGGGATTTTCTTGGCAAAGATACTAGAATGGTTTGCTATTACCTCTCCAGGAGATTAGAACAAACAGAGGTTACATCCCTTGCTTAGCCCAGGATCACAAAGCTAAATATCTGAGGATAGATTGGAACTCAGGTTTTCCTGACTCTAAGCCTAGCACTATATCCTTTGTCTTAAATGGGTCCAGACTTAAGATACAGGAATACATTGCTTTTTTTCTTTTCCTTAAAAGCCCCAAGACAGGCTGGCCCATGGGTTTAAAATACAAAATTTGTCAATCCCTCCTATAAACTGGAGTTTCAGAATAAGCAGATTTCTGATAGATCTTTTGATCCAGCAGTTGAGACTGAGCTATTGTTGCCAAGGCTGCAAGAAATAGTAGAAATCACTTACTTGTCTTCATTAAGTATATAAATGTCTTCATCTCAGTCAGCCTGCTTTAAGGTCTAGTGTGGTCCCTTCCCCTCATCTTATAGATTAAGAAACTGGAACCCAATGGCTTCCCTCTGGGTAGTCAGTGGCAAAGCTTGAATCTAGGTCCTCGGATCCCAAATTGGACTCTCTTGTCCAAAAGATCACTGTCCTTACTCTCCCTTTTGATGTTTTGGTTCACCAAGTTCAAGTTGTTAAGAAAGGAAACTTAGTTTTGATATGTAAAAATTCCTCACTGATTCAAGTGACGGATGAAGTCAGTAGGTCCCTCATTAAATACTTTTTAAATTAAGTAGAATGACTGACTCCTATTGAGATGATTACTGGATTTGACTTTGGTTCCACTCCTGGTTCTGGTACTTTGTATGGCCTCAGGAAACTTTTTTTTTTTTCTTCTGTTTCTTCAGAAAGTGAAGAGAGACTAAATGATAAGATCTTTCTGTGACTTGCAAGACTTACGTTATGGGAATTAGTCGTCATCTGCTAAATGTTAAAATAAAAAGCAGGTTCTTCTGATCACTTAGTGAAGTTGTTAGCTGGGCCTGCATCAACTTGATTTGTGAACAAAGGCCATCTTATTTCTGAATCTATTTTTGTTTTGGAGAGTATTATTATCATCTGGATTTATGTGTTTTGTACCACAGTTAACTGCATTGTAATACATAATATATAATTGTATACAATATATAATGTAAAATTGTCTTCAGCTTCTTGGTAAGCAGAGTAGCTTCATTATTATGATGTTGTTTTGCAGGAATAGAACTGACTCTGCAGATTCAGAAAGATCTTGGGCCCCAGGTCACCATGAAAGAATTCATGGAGAAACTTTCGGGGGATGTGAAGTATCAAGATCTTATCAAGGCCCTCAGAGACAAAGTGGAGAGCTTTGCAGCTGGTTTTCCTCTGCCTGGAATCCCTGATTTTTAAAATGAAACTTGGATGATGTCAGCAGTCTCTTGAATTTTAGAGCCAGATTGGAAATATTTAGCCTGATGGCTACCCAAGTGCCAAAAGCCTCCTTTTAAGGAAAGTAGGACAATGTATAATGGGGAGTGGGATGTATACTATATAAAGAGAGTGGAAGGAGAGGGGTTTTTGGGGGTGGGAGGGGATCTTTTTTAATGAGCTTTTTAAACATCTCTGCATTTTAAAAAAATTACCATTTGGCAGTCACTGAGGAATTCCAAAGGATGGTGTATAAACCATAATTCCCATTATTAGTCATTTAGGGGATACTTTACTAATTAGTGAATTTATTTTGAGTCACACTTATTAATTTTTGTATAAAAATTAGCGTTTTCTATGGCCATTCGGCCTTCATTCAAATGAACAGTGCTATAATGTAAAAATATTACTTAAATAATTTTACTTAACCTTCCCTGCAGTACTCAGTTGGCTTGTTCATAACTTTGTTGCAGCAGCTAGGAAAACACCCATGTTAATAGCTTGTAAAAGTTACTCAATCTCAGTATCATGTTGTTTAGCAGAATGTCAGAAGAATTGAATCATGTACATTTTAGAGAGGAAATTATTCTGAAGCTTCAATTAAGTATATTATTACAAGCCTGACAAGTTTGTGTCTGGTACACCATTATGAAGAAAGAGCTCAAAGCACCTTATGAATGCTTTAATCCTCGAACTTTGGAGAGTAAAGTGGCAAGTGTGACCTTTATTTCTAGAAGAACAGATCACAGATGATTTGCCGATTACTTGCAGTAATCGCTTTATATTCCAGTGTGACATATTGGTCTATTCCCTACAATCAAGACATCTTAAACTGGTGCCTTCCAATGAAACTTTTTCCAACAGCTGAGTGCAAAACAGTAATGACCATTTTTAATAAGCACAATAAAATTAACCACAGAATGTGACAAGAATTATAGCTTTAAAAATACAACCAAATTTATATTTCAAAAATATTTGAACTCAAATAAATTAATTTTTTACAGTACATTTCTTATACTATTCATTTGGCATTAACTCATACTTGTGCAGCTACACCTAAAATGATATTACAGACATGCCAAGAATACTACTTCCATTGGGCACTTGTTTAAACTATCGCTTATACAATGATCTGTACACACACAAATACAAACAAGTGAACATGCAATAGTAAAATAGTTTTCCTTTAAAATAAGTGAGAATTCATCACAGCCCATGTTCCTACCTGAAAGGCAATATTTATCTCAACCCAATTAGTATACCAAACTCCAGTGTTTGAATTGTCAGAGGGTGAGGTTGTACCCTGTAGCTCTGCCTCCTCACATAAATCAGCCCATCACTGCTGGTTTTGACTCATCACATTTAATGGAAATAGGTACTTTAGAATCATCCCTGTGGGTGACTGATTCACCAGTTTTCCCATTTTTGCTTCCATCTGGGTTCTGGCATCAGTAATGAATTTTGTACAATGGTCTAAAGTGCACACACGCATACAGTAAATCACTCCCTGCTCCTTAAAGTGATGAACATATTTATAGAACGTGAATTGACAATTTGCACTGCTGCTTAGGAAAAGTTCATTTCTTCTACTTGAGTAAAGAACAAGCTACTGACCAGAGCCCAACAGTTGCAGGCAACTTGGCCTCAGGTCTTTTCCTAACCTATGAACTTTGACCTTTTAACTTTTTTGAACTATCCTGCCTTCCTTCCCAGAAGTATAACAGAACATAAGTGCTCATTGAGTCAAGACCACAAGCTTCTAAAAGCAGAGGCAGCTCAAGATGTTGGAATTTTCAACTGCATTACATTCCACCTTAGGAGCAGAGAAAACCCTGTTGCCTCCCTCTTTTTACCAAATGAATTTTTTTATTTCTTAACACAAAGCACAGTATTGGGGAAAAGCCAGAAAACGAGTTCAACTTAAAATATAAATCAACACATCCTTTCTGAACTTTTAGGGAGGCGAACTTGAGAAAAACAACTTTTTGTTGACATTCTTCCAAATGGCTGCCCTGATGAATTCTATTAGTCTGAGAAGATGTGTCCAGTTGTTGCACTGACAAATATCACAAAGGTAACACTACAGACTATGACTGACATGCAACACTGAGGATCTGTTGGGAGGATACATGCTCTTGGTATTGACAAAAAACCAGACTATTTAAAAGCAAGCAATCATTTTTGCTTAGAGACACTTCATTAAACCTTAGCAGCCCTGGCAAGCAGATTAAAAACTGATGGCCCCCTCTAGAATCTTAAAATGAGATCAGGTTATTCACGTAGGTTTTAATTATGCTGTATGACATTCCAAATAAAGATCTTGGAAAATTAAAAGTATTCTTTGAAAAAAGATAATTTCCAGCCGGGTTGACTGAAGACCGTAATAAATCTTAAAATTGAGAAATAGGTGCACCCAATTTTTCCAGGTAACATTTATGTAAAAACAAAACTATCCAACTTAAGAAGGGGAGTATTTGGTTAGGGGAAGCAATAAAGCAGGAAATAGGAGATTAATATGGCTTTATACAGGCTTTTTGTTTTAATTTCCTAAAAAGGATTTTAAAACATATACGAATAAATCCTTAACAAGTCCGATGATCAGGTTTCTATCACCTAATTCTCGCCTTAGTCGTTTTCTCCAAAAAAGGGTAGTATAAAAAAAGAAAATACTGAAACTAGACTAAAATCTCCAAAAAAAAAAAAAAAAAAAAAAAAAAAAAAAAAAAAATCTGTTACCTAAAAATGAATCTTGATTAAAAAGTGAGACTGTTACCTAGATTCTGGGACGTGATTAATTACTTAAATTTGAGTTTTCTTTTTGAATGTTTTCTATGATATTTATTGTATTGATTACAAAAAAAAAAAAAAACCTGAAGTTTTTTTAGCATTTATAACTCATATCCCTCCGTTCCCCTCCCCCAATTAAAAAAAAAAAAAAAAGCTGTCTATTAGATTCAACTTTCTGAAATGGAAAAAGTGTTAACAGGCCTTGCCATAGAATGCATTTAAGCTAAATTCCACTTTGTGGGTGTGTTAAATATTTATTACCAAACCCCTGATAATTTTTCAAAACCTGTTTAAGAAATAATTTTACTGAATAATATTTTTGGAATTCATATTCCCTAAAGTTATTTTCCAATTGGAATATAGCCACAACACTTAAGTTTACCCTTCTTAATGATAACTTTTGTTAAGTTTTTTTTAAAGAGGCTTTTAGAGTCATAAGCTACACTCCGATTACTGTAGAAAAAAAGTCTGTTCTATTATAATGGTTTTTCCTATCTTACTGTCCACAATTTTGGTTACACCTTCTGATGCCATTAATGTCAAGATTGGGAAGGAGCCCCTTTCTTCACTCCTATCCCCCAAAGAGCTCTATTCAAAAACCACCATAGTGACTTAAGCCAAATGTACCACAAATCAGAAATGGAAGCAGTTACATTTTCCTTTTGCTTCAAAGGAGTCCTGAAGTGGAAAGCTTAAAATTCAAATAGAAACAGCAGCTCTTTCATCATTCTTTTTCTCTAAAGAGAAACTGCAGCTGCATCTGCAGTTGAAATAGCAGTTTCGTGGATATGCAAAAGCACAATATGACCACCCAACTAAGATACACCAACATTTGACAAATGTGAGGCAAAACTCTCTGATATAGGTCTATGTCATAAGCAAAATTTATGTCTCATGTTTCAAAGGCACCAGGAACCTTTCTCCTATGCTTTTTGCTATGTAGTGGGAAAGAAAGGGGGGGGGGGGGGGAAGGAGAAATAATCTGAAGATATCCAAGCTGCTCCATCATGAAAAAGTCCCCAAGTTTATCAATTTGACAAGCAACATTGTACTGGAAGTAGGGAAAGGGAGAAGAGATGGCTTTCCCACTGCTCTCACATAGAACAGCTGGGGGAATGAGAAAGAAAAAACAAATCTCTTCTTGTCATTCTCTTTCTTTGGGAGAGGGCACAACACAAATGTCACGGTATTGAAAAATTCATCGAAAAGGAAAAGCATGCTGCCCTAGGGGCAATAGCTGGATGAAGCTTAGCTTCAAAGAAACCCTTTGAGTTAGGACACTAGGGTCCTGACATCAAACTTGAACAAGAGGAAAACACAAACCACCTAAGAATCTTCCATTGATACTGGCTCAATGGCAATATCACATTCAGTACAGAATTCAAGATTGCTTCATATCTGCAAACACATGTTTTTGTGGAATAAATTAAAAACAGCAAAATCTCATGGCTGGGAAGAAAAAATAGTATTCTTTGAAAACACTAAAAATTTCAAGGTTTCAAGAAAACATTTATCTCCACATTCTGGTGGCAGGTGTGAGGGAGTGTATATGTGTGAGGAAGTAAAGATAAAAACCAAGAGTAATATCTAATCATGACATAGAGGCAGAGAATTAAATGCAACTCCCTGCCAACTTTAAAAAATCACCTATAAACCCTTTGTGAGATGGAGGCCACACTATGAAAACAAAAACAGGTCAAGAGATAGGCACTATCCTCTCCAGACCATCATCTGGCTAAAATTCAGGGAATTTTAGAACACAAGAAAACTGCTAGTCACAAAACAGTGAAATGAACCAAAACCTGTAGTCCAGCTAGCAAATTACACTTTCTGAGAGGCTTGTAAAGTTGTAAAGGCTTAATGGATAAAAGGATTTGGAGTTGACAGTGTTGATCCATAGTTTTTACACTTCCCCAGAGCTTTGCCATGACAGCAAACGAACTAAATCCTGATCAGAGAGAAGCCAGTACAACAAAATCATGTGAATTACCCATTACTAGCTTGATGGTACTGGTCAAACTGGTACTTTTGGCCCCACCCACTCCATGTTCTTGATCTTGCTCTTGGTTATCCTGGAATGCTTCAAACCACTGTCTTCCAATTACTACTGCTGACACTTTGCATACCTAAGCTCAAAAAGTCTGTTTGGGAATACCCCTCCTAGCCCTCCCCCCAGGACTGAACAGTGAAACAGGCAGACAAGGCACAGATGGATCTCTCTGGGCATGAGAAATAACAAGATTCTAACATACATTCATCATCAGTCAAGGGGGGCATTTTCTCAAACTGCCTAGTCAGTAGGTGCTTTCAAAATGGCAGCTGCTGTGCTTTCACTCTCCCCATTTCAGGGATCAAGGAGCAATCAGTTTCTTGGGACTGCATTTAAATACCTCCTTTGAATACAAGTCTCTAGGAATGTCAGATAATTACAGGGCCACTTCCAATTACCTGAGGTCTTAATGAAAAGACATTAATGTACAAATTATGTATTAAGTTTCTATTTGCCATAGTTAAATTAGTTTCCCTGGTCATTTTGCCCCTCAATGTGATGAAGGTTTGGCTGGATTCCTTTTTTGAGTTTTCTATGCTGCCTTGTAGTTTTGATGTAGCTTACAGTAAGTTTTTTTTAAATATCAAGGAATATTTTCGCTTTAATGGACCCTTGTCCCCATTGCTGTAAAATGAAGAATTTGGGGGCCTGATCACATAAAACAAATGACACAACAAAGAACTTAATGGTAGCTGACTGCCCTCTTAAATATCTTCAGAGAAAGCTCTGCTGTGGAAAATATCCCACATTTGGTTCCTGAGTATCAGGAACCTCTTAAACATCTGCATTTCCCCAGCTGGAGAGGTCCTGATGCTACTAACATTTTTCATCATCTAATTTTCTTTTCCAATGAGTAGCAGAAATAGAAAGTCAAGCTCAGGCAAATGTTCAGTCATCCTCACTGCACCCTCTTACCCTAAAGTCATATATGTTTCTGTTATAACAGCTGGGAATAGGCCTAGATTTTGTACAAAAAGCTGGGAACATAATCAAACCTGAGCATCGAATGATTAGGCCTGACAGGCTCTTGGATATATTGCAGCTTGAGCAGCTCAGCCAAATATTGCACCACTTTGACATCCTCATTCACTAGGCCCAGGTGGAGCTTCAAGAAATTCACCTGTCGGCCTACCACAGACTGCTCTGTCTCCTTCTCATTGATGGGCAAGTGTAAGTGATGACAGAAAGCATAGAGAAAGGCCTTAGAGCATAGCTGGGTCAGGACGCTCTGTACATGCATGTAGTAGGTGCTCCCCCGTTTGATCTGGGTTCTGTGATCTGCCAGGCGGGGCACTAATGTGCCCCGGTACAGTGGGCACCGCAATGTTTTGTTGTCCAAATCTAGTATGCTAGTGTAACGGCTGTATCGGTTCAGGGAATGGAGGATGTTGACACCAGCTGGAGAAACCACTCTGAAATAGATAGGCAAAGATTAGTAAGGACAGTGAGACCCAAAAATCTAAGGAGACAAATCAGGAAAATTAAATGAATTGGGTATCTTCAATGATCTCTTGATTTTGTAGTGGCTTCCAGATTTGAAAGTTTCTCTGGAAACCAGAGTTTACCTTTACAGAGAGGTTCACTCAAAACTAAAGGAGCAAGTATTGGCTAAAATAACCTTTCACAATGTTTTCTACCTTTGAGATCTCTTTATTTCTTTATGCTACTGGTCACCTGAGTATATTCAATTTCCTTATTCACTTACCCATAGAAATCTTCATTATTTGGATGATTGGAAAACTAGAATTAGGATCATGGCATTCAAGGATTACAATGTCATTTTGAATTCAATGAACACTTAACAAAAGTCCACCATATGCCAGGCACTGGATAACACAAAGATCATCTTCACCTTCTTAAATACTTAACAACATCATCCCTTTCATTTCACATTTTTACTCTGCCCCCTCCCCATCTCTTCTCTGTCTCTATAGTTCAAAGTCTCCCCCATGAATAATTTTCCAAGATAAAACAATTCTTGTTTAAAATATCACTTGTGAGGTAAAAGGACAGGGACAAATGCCCCCATTTTGTAAATAGGTGAATTGAAGTTAAGATAATCAATAACCTGAGCCTATTCATTTTTTCTCTAGGAGTTTTGGCAAATTTTCAAGTTGCCTTTCTTTTGACAATTGCCCTCTTTTATGGGTACCCTCCCTTCTTTAGCCAATTCTTTCAAACCCTTCAAGTTTTTCCTAAAAAGTCTGAATAAGTAAGACAAAAAATATGGAGAAAAATCTAAAAACTATCATCTACCTCTGCAGTAGGTGTACTTTACATTCCATTTCTGTCTTACACGAATATTTTAATATTAAAGCTTGTCATGTCAGTAATTCTCAAACTTCACTAATTTGAGTGGGGGAGGAGGCAGAAGAGAGATGTTAAAGTTAAAAAGTCTGAATCAAATTCATCCTGTAAATTGTTGACAAAGTATTCCCAAACAGAAGTCCAACAGTAATGAACACATCAGAAATATTTGTAACAGGTAGTTAAAAATGTTGCATATAATCAGTGTCCTAAGTACTTAAAATTATCTCATCAGGGTTAAACATGTTCTCTGTGTTAGCTATGGAATGGGAGGCTAGGTCACCTGATTAAAGGAATTTCAGGCACCAGCCAAGCAGATGAGAAAGGTATTAGGGAGGAAGGAGTGGGATTTGGGGAAAGAGCTTTGCCAGGTCCCTTCAAATCACACCCAGTTGGCTGAAATCTATTTTATCTCCTGTTTTGAGACCTGCTTAAGAGACTATATGAATTAGTGCCCATTATCGACCTTATTAAGAAGTTGTATCTCTAATCATTTACCTCTGTAAGCCAATAAGTTTCCACTTCTGAAAATCCATTATGTGCAAAGGGGAAGAGACCCAGTATTTCACAGGTTTGGCATACTTGCCATAGTTGGGAACAAAGATGGAGAGAGCTGTTACAAGCTTCTTCACTATTGCTTCATCTTCCCCTAGCACAATAAGAGTCCTTCCACTAAGCAGAGAATAAATTGCAGGGTGTGCAAAGGGGTACTGCCTAATGAATTTTAAGGCATTCTGCCCAGCCTTTTTTTTATGCCTCTCTGAGAAGAGGCCAATGTGATGGGCAGGAGAAGGAGTCCTATCTGAACTGGTAGATGCTGCACTGCTAATGTAGCTGGTGGAATCTCCATATTCATTAAGGCTGATCTTATTGAGATCCCTGCTGCTTCTCAGACAGCTTGGGTCCAGGTCATAAGGAGAAAGGCCTTCCGTTGTATTCTCCTGGCAAGAAGAGTTGATATCATCCACTGAGAAGTCCACGTGAAATCCCTGTTGCCTCTCCTTATAACGCTGTGGGGGGATGCTGACCACTCCATCTTCATCGCAGTGTTTTTGTGTTTGGTCAGAATTTGGTATGAGGAGACTTGAACTATCTTTTCCAATACAACAAGCAGAATCTGTTTGTGCTAAGGTGTTTTCTAAATTGCCCTCTGTCTCACCAAAATCCTGTTGGCTGACACTTGCACTAAAATGAATAGCTCCTTCATCATCATCTGCATAAGGCTCTTCCACATAAGGTTCCTCATTAATGGCACTTGGGTAACTTGCCTTAAAGTCATCAGGGATCAAGGCCTCTGAGGGACAAGTGCTAAGAACCTCAATGCTGTCTTCACTGATAGTCCTTCGGCTGACTGCTTTGCTTCGGACCACCTGAGGGCTCAATGGGACAGTCAAGCTTGCCTGACTGTCTGACTTAGATAAAACAGAAGTAGACTTTTCAGTGCCCAAAACTTCAATGCTTTCCCCACTACTGATGCTTCCTTTCATATCCATATCAAGGTAATCCAAGTTCTCGGGATGATCATAAATGCTAGCTTCTGTTACCTCAGACTCTTTGAATTCATCTCCAACTTCCTGTTCCATCTTGATAAGTACAGACTCCACACTGGACTTGAAAGATCCCACATTAATTAACACTTTAGGAATTGGACAATCATCCAAAGATCTGGAGTGCAGCTTGTCTTGACTGTACTCCATTGGCATATTTTCTTGTTTCTCTGCTATTTTATCATCTAAAGTTACCAAGTCTTCAAAGAGGAAGTTAGTTATACGTTGTTGTTTCAAAAGGGCTCTGTCAATCTGGCTGGTCAAAAGATAACACAGATCTCCTCTAAACATACGTTCAATGTGATTCAACTGAGCCAAGGTCTGGGTGAAGAATTCAGTGTCACAAAGTTCTTCCAAGGTTTTCAGCTTTTTGTCAAAACATTTAGCAGACTTTGCCTTGATGAGCTTGGGGGTATATGAGGTTCTCCGCCTATAAAGATTTCTTTCAGTAGGTTCATCAGGGTTAGAGGTAGAGGATGCCTGGTCAGCTGATTGATCCTGGGCACATTCTGGCTCACATGGATAGCAATCAGATGCCTTCAGTTTTCGTTGAGGATAAGATCTGATTTGCTTTAATAGGTCTTGGTGTTCAATAATAGATTTTTCCACACTGGCCAACTCGTTAGCCTTTTCAATGGCCTGAGAGGAGTAAAACCATTTGTCACTGGCTTTTTTCTGGATCTCTGTTTCAGTGTGAAGCACTGTCCTAGTGTAATCCAGATCTTTCAATTTCTTTTCAAGTTCATTTGCAAAAGCTTTTCTATTGCCTTTCTTCAAGCACTCTGAAGCCTTGGAGAATTCAGCTGAGAGCTCTTGGAACTGCTGCATGATTTTATGTTCATCAGTGGAAATATAGGCCATGCAAAATGGCCTAACGAAACCTCTGGCCTCCAGATCATAAAGGGTGAGATGATGCACATAAGCAAAAGCTCCTTCCTTTGAATCCCCCAGTACAACCTTGGAGTCTTCAACAAAGTTCAGCTTGGGATAGGCACAGCCAGATGGATGCCCCACAAAGGAGGCCTGGTAATCCACAGACATGATCCGGAGGGAAAAGTAGTTAAGATCAAAAGTGCCAAAAACTTTGGTATCATCAGGGATGGTCAGCAAGGGCTGGGGTCCCACCTGCTCTGAGAACTCGGAGATGAGAATAAAATCCCGAGAAAATTTGGCCCCTGACAGCTTAGACCACGGGTTCGCCCCCTGGTTTGCAAAGGGGAACAGGGGTACAGAGTATTCCTCTGGCAGGGCCGGCTCATTGTAAGGTTCCTCCTCGTATTCTTCCTCTTTGGTAAAAGCCACCACATCAGGGGCGCTGATCATATTTCCAGTTATGGTAAAAGGGCATGAGGAAGGAGAAGTGAAAACTGAGAAGTCAATCAAAAACACAAGGAGAACTAATGAGCAGAGGGCTCCGGGGACAGGGAGGGCTCTCGGGAGCTCCCCTAGCACGGCAGGCTCCCTGGCGGCAGCCCCGGGGTTCGCGCCCCCCGCTCCTCACAACATCTGGTTCCTCCAGGGACTTCGGTATCCTCATCCAATCGAGTCCCTCGTGCCTCGGGGTCCCCCGAGGCCGGGTTCTGGGCCAGTCGGTTGGCTCCAGTCCCTGGGGGGGTTAAAAGCAAGGAAGGTAAAGCCTTGTCCTCCTCTCCTCCAGCCCGCAGCTAACTCACCCCTCGCCGGGCAAAGCTGGACCCGAGAAATCAGAAGCAAGGTCGCCGGCGTACCCACCTATGCCGCCGCTTCCCCGAGTGGGCTCCTCTGCCCGAGGCTGCGGGCGGCCACGGAGTCCAGTGAAGCTTTGCAGCCGTCCCCGCGACCGAAACTCGCAGGAACGAAACCGTCCCGTATTCTCGGACGCCACAGTGGACAGCCAGCTACTGAGGGGTCGCCATCTTAGGATCACATGACCCAACGAGCAACACTTTCGTGAACCGGAAGTACCTACGTATACCTTCTCACGGAAAAGCATTATGGAAAGATAAAGGAAGAAGAGAAAACGAAAGTGATAAAACGTTAGATGGGCCGGACGGAAAAAGGACTGGGAACCAACTGGGAAGTGTTCCTATGGGCAGAAAATCCCAAGGAAGAGAGAAAAGGCCTATCGTGGAAAACTGTTACGCCCCTGCGCCCGGGCCTCCTGGGAGTTGTAGTCGCCTACCCACCACGAAAAACAGGAAGCTTAATGGCCGGTGAAAAGCAACCTCGCTACAGGACAAATTGTCTCGGGAGCTGTGGTACAGCTCCTGGAAACTGAACGGCAGGCGCAAAGCAACTACATTCTAGAGCATCCTGGGAGTTGTAGTCCCCAATCCGGGAGCAACCGATAGTTGGGTGTTTAGTGGAAATGTAAAACAACTACACTGTGGGCCGCGGAATCCTGGGAGTTGTAGTCCGCTATACTTGGAGCGACGGGCATCCAATGGTCAGTGCACGAGAAAAGCCATCATACCGAGAGCCAAGGCATCCTGGGAGTTGTAGTTCCCGTTACCCAGAGCGACGGGAAGTTGAGTGCCTTGGGCTGCAGTTTTGCCGGGCGGGAAACATTCGGACCTGCTGCTGAGACCTCTAGGGGCCACGTCTGTGCCTGAGAGCGTCCGCCCGCGTCACTTTGTCAGGATGAGTTGTTGGGGCTTGTCCTGGCTATTTTAATTCGCCCCCCTTGGAGATCGGGAGTGGACGTGGTGGTGATTGGGTGTGGTGGGACCAGGAAACCTGAGCGCTGTAGCGGAGTTAAGCTGCAAGTGAACCCCGGGACCGGGGCCGGGATCATGCGCGGGGGTCGAGGTTGCGAGCCCGTTGCCTCGGCATGATTTTTCTTGCCGTCCGCGTAGGCCTCCGCGCCGTCCGGGGCCTGTCGGGGCTGCAGTGCCGCACTTTGTCTCAGGACGCCATGGAGGCGGCTTTCCGAGGCTGCCGCCGAGTCCTCTGTGTGGCGGAGAAGAATGACGCGGCCAAAGGCATCGCGGACCTTCTCTCCTGCAGCAGGATGAGGAGGGTGAGTGACCGGGGCGGTCCTGGCCGGCCTCTGGGAGCGTCTGTCTTACAGCTAACCTGGAAGGGAAGGGCTCATTTTACAGTGGGGGAGACTGAGGCAAATAGCTTACGTAACTCCCCCAGGATCACTCCGGCAGAAAGTGTTTGAGGCAGGATTCGAACCCCAGAATCCCAAGTCCTGCACTCCCTCTCCTTTTCTCCTCCTAGAGCTGTCACATTACTCGCTGTGCAACCTAAGAAACAATTGATTTGCATGGAAAACACACTTTGCTTTCCGGTTTGCATGAAGGCAGAGTTCCATGGGAGTAATTGTCATAAAGATTGGCATTTATGTGCTACTCCTACTGGGTGCAAATTGCTGCACAGCTATTCTCATGGGATCCTCCCAGCAGCCCTGGGAGTCCGAGCGGTTGTGATCTCCATTTTCCAGCTGGACAAACTGAGTCTGACTGAATGACTTGCCCATAATTGCGCAGTTAGTGAGGGTCTCCGGTGGGATTTGAATTCCTCTCTTCTTACTTCCTGGGCAGGGAGGGGGCACAATAGATGGTGTCTGCTCTGAGGTTAGGAAGGTATTCCAAGTTCTAATCTGGCTTTAGGCACTTACTAGCCTGGGTGAATGGCGTCTGGAGAAGGAAATGGCAAAACACACTAGGATCTTTGCCAAGAAAATCCACGCAGGCTCTAAGAGTCAGAAACGACTGAAAAATTACATTTTCTTAATTCTCCTCCTCTTTACTCAGTGCTTGAAGCCAGTTTTCTCCAAACCATTGAGATCATTCGCCCCTGTGAATAGCTTCTCTCTTCCTCTAAATGGGCTGCGTGACTTTGGGCAAGTCTCCCTGGGATAGGGAATTTCCTTTCCTAACAAATGATTAGGGGTTGGGGGCAGGGAGAGGAGGAGTGAATAAAAGCAGAGAGCTGGGGAGGACTGACTGCCAGGTTGTGAACAGTTAGAATGGTGGGGATCTCAGAAATAGGGAAGTTAAGGTTTACAGGGAAAAATGAGCAAGTTCTGATTTGTTCTTGCTGAGTTTGAGCTGTTTATGAGCCTTCAGTTAGAGCGGTCTTTTAGACAGGTGGAGGTCAGGCATGGAGCTCTGGGGGAAGGGAAGGCCTGGATAAGTAGAGGGGGAGTTGTTTGCAGAGATGGTAGTTGGGTCTGAGAGAAAGTGTGTAGAGATGGAGAGGAGGGAATCCTGGGAAGGGGTTGCAGATGGTGAGTCTTAAAGAAGCCTTAAAAGTTGAGAAAGTTTGGTTAGACAAGAGAATTGTAGAAAAGAGTGCCAGAGAAACTCAGAGAGAGGATCTAGAAAGAGGAAATAGGGATGGCAGACAGCATAAAAGTTGAGAAGCTAAGAAAACCATAGCATTTTTGAAGACTTGATCTGTCCTTGAGACTCAAATAGTGATCCCTGCAGGCTAAATGTTGACTTGGAAAACCACAAGTTAATAATCTATGTTGCATTTTGAGGCAGCTAGTCCTAGAGTCAAGAAAACTTTAGTTCAAATCCAGCTTCCGACACTAGGTAGGTGACCTTAAACCTACTGGAGACCTGGAAAACCACTGCAATGTCTTTGCCTAGAAAATCCCTAGAAAAGGGTGGTATCCATAGCGGTCCATGACAAAGAAACACAACGCAATAATTGAACAACAAATATTATTTTGTATTTTTATTTCTTAAAAACATTTCTTAATTGTATTTTAATCTGGTTCAGACCATTGGCTTGCATCCTTAGAATTTGACATCTTGTTGAGTTGAAATTTAGATTGCAAGGATTTATGAAGTGTTGAGCAATGAGAAAATCAATGTCAGTATAGACAGCTTTTTCAAGATTGAAGGTTCTTTACCTTTTTGGTGTCTTGGGTCCCTTTGACATTTTGATAAGAATTCCTCAGAACATTTTTAAGTGCATAAATAAAATTTTTTAGAATTAAAATGGAAATTATATTGAAATATAATTATCAAAAAATATTTTTAAAAATAATCACCTCTCCAAGGATAATTAGACTATGAAAAGAGAGCTGTAGAATTGAAATTTGAAGAAGATGATGTAATTTTTTTTTTTTAAGTTGGCAGGGAACATATTTAAAGGCATCAGAAAGAATTGAAAAATAAGGAGAGATGGCATAATGAAAGGAGCAATTTCTTAGGGAAGAGAACAGGAATGGTATGAGCAAAGTTTGTTTATGGAGGAGGGGCCATCTTTATTCTCAAACTCAAATACATGAAGAGAGTTGAGGGGATTATGCTGAGATGATTTAAAAGGTGTGATTGATAGGATTGGCAGCCTCAGTTTTTTGGATGAATATCCTCAAATTTTTTCTGGGAAATATGACTCAAGGGCCTCTGCTGAGAGGGAAGGAGAACTAATGGTTAGGAAAGAGGAGATTTGAATAATGATTGGGAACATTTTGATGGAAATTAAAAGGATTGTTTAATGCTGTAGTGAGGGTCCATTTGAAATTCAATAACAAATCTGTAGTGGTTGTCTGACTCCATCTAGCAGCATTGATAATCCAGCAAGTAAAAGCAATAATTCCAGTTTAGGATTTTAAGAGGGATGAGCAGCTGTGGGACAAGAGATTCACAGATCAAGGACAGTATAAAATAAAAGACCTTAAAAAGTGGAAAGTGTAGGCATAGCAAAGGTGATGGCAAGTATCATGGAATCATGGCAGATAGAGGGACTGGATTGTGGTGAGAATGGAGGGAGAGTGATCCTGGGGCCTGGAAGATTGATAACTTCCAGAATAGGAGTAAAGAAAAGGTCACTGAGTAAGATGTTAGAGAGGAGACTGGAAATGGCTGTGAAGTGAGCAGAGTAGACATGGGAAAGAAGATCAGTTAGCTGAGGAGAGTCACCTGAGAACCAGGGTCCGGGAAAAACCAAGTTTCTATGACTAATAAGCAATGTGCCTTGTACATAGTAAGCTCTTGATAAACATCTTTTTAATTGAACTAAAGGAAGACTTCAGTAGGGTTTTGTTATGATGAAACTTGTTCTTGCATCCATAGAACCTAGTGTAGCATGTGTTTTTGTAACAGATTCCACAATTACATTTTTGTTAATCTGTTAGTTGACTGGCCTATATTTCCTGCCTGGAAACTTCCAAAAATGTCTACAAATTTATGGGATTTTTCTATTAGCCTTTTTTTTTTTTTTTTTTTTTTGGCCCCTTCCAACAAAAATTCACCATGCTTCATAGATTTGGAGACAGTTTATAATTGTTGTATCTCTGTTTCATTTTCTACTTTTTATCTAGAGTTAAGGCAAAAACATAGGATATATAATTTTCTTTTTGTTTGTTTTTGTGAAGTAATCAGGATTAAGTGACTTGCCCAGGGGCAGCAGATTTAAAGTCAGGTCCTTTCAATGCCAGGGCCCAGCTTCTTAACTACCCCATAGAACCTATATTCAAATTCTGCTTCTCCTACTTTCTTCATCTGTGAATATAAGCAAGTCATTTCCTTTCTCTAGACCTTATTTTCCTCCTCTGAAAGAAGTCTATTTCTGTCATCTAAATTTATGATCCTCTGATCCTACTCCTTTTCAGGCCCTCCATTTATAGAGCCTTAGAATGCTGAGGAATGTTAGATATCATTACTCCAACTAAATGATGTCACTTATAAATTCCCATAGTTAATTACTGGCAGAGGTATATTAAGTCTATTTCTCTTGACTCCTAGGACAGTGTTCTTTCTACAAAATAGTCATTTGTTATTGCTTTTAGAAGAAAGAAATGATAATGTTTTATAAAGGAGTTGAGGGATGATAATGGATCTTAAATCTAATCTTAAATTAAAAAATAGGAAAGGGGGAGTAGGACTGGTAAGGGAAGGAAAGAACACTTAACTGCCTTATTTTGAGAGTCTGTCAGAATTAACAATGTTTTAAAATTCTGGTCTGCTTTTCATTTGCAGGTGGTTTATTTATTATTATTGCTTATTATGTAGAAAAATTATTGAATCCATAGGTTTTGCTTTGTCTTGTTTTGTTTTTCTCATTTTTCTTTCTTTTAAATAGAGAGAAGGATTGTCCAGATTCAATAAGATCTATGAGTTTGACTATCAACTATATGGCCAGGTAGGTGCCAAAATACTTTATCACAAACAAAAAATTTTAAATGTACCACAATTATATCATAAATTTCCTTTTTCACAATTTGTTTTAAGAAACACATATATCACCTTAACAAAATCATACATTGTTTTTGCTTCTTTTCAAATTTTGTTAGTTAAGTATTACATTTGTTTGTTTTGGGGGGTTTTTTGATCACATAGCTAGTAAGTACTAAGTGTCTGAGGTCACATTTAAACTCAGGTCCTCCTGACTCCAAGGTTGGTACTCTACCACTGCCCACTACACCATCTAGCTGCCCCATTAGGATTTGTAACTGATATATTCTAATCTTACTTTTTAACTTCATATATTTTCCAATATTTCTTTGTAGTCTTCATATGTCATTTCTTGTAATGCAATCATTTTATGTTCATATAACACAATTTGTTAATTTTTCAGTCGTTTCAGCCATGTTGTTCCTAAGCTTCTTCCTATGATAAATAGAGCTGTTATGAACATTTTTTTTCTACAGATAGATAATAAAAATAGTATTGTTATCACATAAGAATAATATTACATAGCACTTACCTATATGCTAGGCACTGTGATAAGCATTTTACAATTATCTCATTTAATCTTCAGAATTACTTATACAAGTTAGGGGCTGTTATTCTTCCCATTTTTATAGGTGAGAAACTGAAGCAGAGGCTCATACAACTAGTAAATGTCTTGAGGACAGTTTTGAATTCAGTTCTTTCTAACTTCAGGCCCTGCACACTATTCACAATACTTCGTACTGTCCAATAAATCTTTTTTTTTTTCCCCTTTTGGTAGTTATGCTGCTTTCTATATTTCAACATACTAGCGTTTGTATAGCATAAATATGAAGTTAATAAGTATAAATAAATGCAAAGTAATATGAGGTAGTTAGGAAGAATGTATGCTAGCAATTGTAGGGATTAAAAAAGGCTTCATATAAAAGATGATGCTTATATTGGATTTAATATATATTTCTACCATGTTTAACATACATTGGGCTACTTGCCATCTAGGGTAGGGGATGAGGAAAGGGAGGGAAAAATTGGAACACAAGATTTTGCAAGGGCTAATGTTAAAGAATTGTCCACACATATCTTTTGAAAAACAAAAAGC
The DNA here is from genome assembly GCF_048593235.1 of Sminthopsis crassicaudata. Lineage (NCBI taxonomy): Eukaryota > Metazoa > Chordata > Mammalia > Dasyuromorphia > Dasyuridae > Sminthopsis > Sminthopsis crassicaudata. Next base: position 509,390,300 of record NC_133617.1, read on the forward strand.
TTTAATAAAGGTGGGGGGAGGGGAAATATGATGCTTGAGCTATTTTTGAATATGTGTGTTACTTGGAAGAATTCCTAAGTAATGGGGAAAGTTAGTTTGCATGTGGTGACCAGAGCGGTGTTTTTACTAGTATTCACTGAAAAGTATTCAGAAAAAGATTTATTTTAGTAGATCATTTAATTTAATAGAGTACTTTATCTGTAATTACAAAATATAATTGATAGAACCCAGAGAACAACTTTGAAAAACTTAGGACCTCTAATCAACATGCTCAACCATAAATCTATAAGCCTCATGTTTTAATACCCTTTTCACCTCAGGGAACTGATGGACTCAAAATGCAGAATGAGGCATATAGTTTTCTTTTCTTTCTTTTTTTATTTTGGACATGGCCAATATGGGAATTTATTTTTCTTGATTATATGTGATTGTAACTTATTTTTCTTGCTTTCTCAGGAGGGGTAAAAGGAAGAGAATTTGGACCTAACAATAAAAATGAATTTACAATTTTTTAAATTTAAAAAAAGTCATTATTTTTTCTCTTCCCTATCTCCCCCACAGAATGTCACCATGGTAATGACTTCTGTTTCTGGACATTTGCTCGCTCATGATTTCCAGATGCCGTTTAGAAAATGGTCAGTACTTTCCCTGGTGGGAAGAGGGAAATGCGTATTTTTACTTTGCAGAGAGTTGTACAACATAGCAGAAATTCTAAAGGATCAAATGAGTATAAACCTTTATCAGATACTTAGAGTTATCTTTAGTTTTTTGAGTTTTGGAACACTAAATTCTAGAGACTGCCCATAAACTACAAGGGAAATCACATTTATTATATATGTTACATAGAGGGTTTCAAGAATTTTGTTTACTTACTTCCTTAAATATATGTTCTAAAAAAGCTATTGATGCATGTCTCACATGGCATTCCTGCCACATGTTTATATGTGTGTGTGTGTCTATATATATATATGTTCACTCTAATGCAAGAGAAAGACTTAAAGTACCTTATTTACTGTTTTAGTCTAAAGTTGTTTGGAATGGTAATTTTTATAGTGTATAGTTTCCAAATCATTTTATTCCCTTGAATTGAGCTAAAGCTCCTGTTTTTTTGCAGAACTTCTGATTCTGTTTGGGAGTTAAAGGGTTTCTAAAAAGCAGAAAACACAAATCATTTGGATTTTTTTTTTTAAAATCCAAAGAACTTTATTGAATTGAAACAATTTTTAAAATATGGACTTAAAATGAAGATTGATTTTTATACATGGGAGCCCTTCTCTGTGACTATACCTTTTAGTGAGTATTTTCTTAATTATGGACTTTTTTCCTCCCACCTTTCTGCCTTAGTTATATTAGACCTTCCAGCTGACCATGAGTATTAATGAGTGACTCACATAAATTTATCTCCACTGTAGTGTTAGCTAGCTAATGTTGCCAATTCCATGGGACAGGATTATTTAAGGATCTAATAAAAATTTTGTCTTCAAAAGGTCCATAAATAAAGACTGATGATATTGTGGCAAGAAAACCTACTTTATTACAATTTAGAATATAAGTTTATTCCATAAATTTAGAACAAGCCTAGTCAGAAGAAATATCAATTGATACTCAAAGCAGTGTGATTCTGGGGCAAATGTGATTATGAATACAAGCCAGTTCCCACAAGTACTATTAGAATGAGCTTTGAAGCCAGGAACACCTGGATTCAAATCTAGCCTCCGAATGTCTTTTGACTGTTAGCAAATCACTTAATATCTTAGTGCTCTTAGATGAGGGAGTTCTCTCAACAAGTTTAGATTGATATCTTAGAGCAGTTGTCCTCAAACTTTTAAACAGGGGGCCAGTTCACTGTCCCCCAGACTGTTGGAGGGCCAGACTATAGTAAAAACAAAAGCTCACACTCAGTCTCCGCCCCTCAGCCCATTTGCCATAAACCCAGCTGGACAATAAACGTCCTCAGCAGGTGGCATCTGCACCGTAGTTTGAGAACCCCTGCCTTAGAGTCTTAGAGAATTACCTAGAACAGAGCTTCTTATCCTGTGGATTGTGATCCCATAGGGTTGCAAAACTGAATGTGGAAGTCATAAAATTTATGATTTATCATCTGCAAATGTTTGATTTGTATACCTCTTTTATATACCTATATACTTAGTGTCATGTAAAGAAAAATTCTTGGGTAAAAAGGAGTTGAGTGTAAAAAGTTTGAGAAGCCTAGAGAACTAAAAAGTCAAGTGACTTGCCCATATTTACACAACTATTATGTGTCAGAGGTGGCACTTGAATTCAGGTCTTCTTGGTTCTAAGGCTGACTTTCTATTCACTTTACTTTGCTTTTTATTTTTCAAAACATGCATGGACAAGTCTTCAACATTAACCCTTACAAAACCTTGTATTCCAATTTTCCCCCCTTCCTCTATACCTACCCCTAGATGGCAAGTAATCGAATACATGATAAACATGTTAGAAATATATGTTAAATCCAATATATGCATGCATATTTATACAATTATCATGCCATACAAGAAAAATCAAATCAAACCCAGTAATAAATAAATAAGTAAATCAAGAGAAGCAAAATAAAATGTAAGCAAACAACAATAAAAAGAGTGAAAATGCTATGTTGTGAACCACATTCAGTTTCCACAGTCCTCTCTCTGGGTGTAGATGGCTCTCTTTATTACTGAACAGTTGGAACTGGCTTAAATCATTTCATTGTTGAAGAGAGCCACATCCATCAGAATTGATCATTGCATAATCTTGTTGCTGTGTATATTAATCTGGCTCATTTCAGTTAGCATCAATTCATGTAGGCCTCTCCAAGCCTCTCTGAAAGTTGTTTCTTACAGAACAACAATGTTCCATAACATTCATATACCATGATTTATTCAGCTACTTTCCAACTGATGGACTTCCACTCATTTTCTAGTTTCTTGCCAGTTTCTTGCCTTTCTTCTATAAAAAGAGCTGCCACAAACATTTTTGCACATATGGGTCCCTTTCCCTCCTTTAAGATCTCTTTGGGATATAAGCCCAGTAGAATGTGTATGCATTTTAAAAATTCATACAATCTTTACATTTTATAGAATTGAAATTATCTGTTTTATCATAAGTAATTCTATATCATTGCTGGTTAAGAACTTTTCTTCTGTCCACTTTTTGAAAAGGTCAGACCTCATTTCTTCTGATCAGTTTATGATATGATTTTTTTTAAAAAATATCTAGAGGGATGATTCATTTGGAATTTATTGTGGCCTGTGGTTTCAGTTTTTAGCCTAATTGAATTTTATGCCAAACTGCTTGACAGCTTCTTAGCAGTTTTTATTTAATGACAAATTTCCTTTCCCAGTAATTTGTATTCTTGAATTAATTGAAGACTATACTGTTTCATGGATTGATTCTAAATTGTGTTTATCTTTCTGCTCCACTGATTTATTTTTCTATCTTTGTTTGTGCTCTAGGCAGAGCTGCAACCCTCTTGTACTCTTTGAAGCTCAAATTGAAAAATACTGCCCAGAGAACTTTGTAGATATCAAGGTAGGAAGAGCTTTTGAGTTCATCAAGCAGGACCTTAAATATTTATTGAGCAGTGGCAGTTATGAATTTTAGGGACTAAGAATCTAGTATTCTGTCTTTTTAATAGAATAGAATTTTAATCAAAATAAAATTTTAATAAATACATTTTCAACAAATTAAGTTACTAATACCTTTTGGTTATATAACAATCATTTCTGCATGTGCATTTCTGCATTCTCCTCCCCAAACTGAACCCACCCTCTTAATAGAATGTATGTTTCTTTTCACACAAATCAATTTATCTCTGAAATCTTGAGTATATTACTGCTTTATTCCCTTGCCTGGAATGCTTTCCCTCTTCACCAGCACCTTCTGGCTGTCCTGGCTTTCTTCAAGACTTATCTGAAAATTTTGCAAGAAGCCTTTGCCCTAAATGTTAGTGTCTTTCCTCTGAGGTTATTTCTAATTTATTCTGTACATTTTTGTTTTCTTATGGTATCCTACTGTTAGACTATGAAGTCCTTGAGGACAGGGATTGATATTTGCTTTACTTTGCATCCCCAGTACTTAGCACAATGTCTGGTATATAGTAGATGTTTAATAAGAGCTATTTGACTTGATTTGACTTGGTATACTTAGTTATATTGTTGTGCTCATAATCCATTGCTTAGTTATTGCACTTATTGCTTTGTGTGATGACAGTTTCATTTACTGGCTTAATAATTTGTTTTATGGGTTGTGCTTATCAGCACTTTTCTTTTCCAAATTCATATTTCAGAAAACATTGGAGAAAGAGGTCAAACAATGCCAGTCTTTATTGATCTGGACTGATTGTGATCGAGAAGGAGAGAACATTGGGTTTGAAATTATCCATGTGTGCAAAGCTGGTAAATAATAACCTCTGTATAATATTTAAAAATTTAATATACAGTTCTCAAATGCTATCAATGAGCCCCTGACCTTTTCTCAGTTCTTACGCTATACTCATCATCTTGTATAGTTTAGAAATGTTTTTTGTATGTTATTCTTTATTTGTTTTCTGGAAGGAAGTCATCCCTTATCACAGTAAATAGTAACTTATAAAGGGCTGAAACAAGACTCTTGAGTCAATGCACTGAGGTCTGACAATGGAGCACTTGAGGCTAATTACCGATTGGACAATACTCTATAAGAATATGCTTGGAAAATGGCCCTTCCCACAATCCTGTGCTGGCCCAATCATTTGGTGTATACAGAGAATTATGGGAGGGACTAGGAGGTGCAGGGAGACTAGCCTGTCTAACTCTGGGTAAGAAACAGGGAGATGAGGTTGCAGAGATTCTGCTTCCCTCCCCTTCATTTTTGCCACTGAAGTCCAAGAATAAAGACTTTTGCTTATCCTAACTCCGGCTGATTCTAAGGTATCCCGGGTGCTAATGTGGTCATCACAGTAACCTCCATTAGAGCAGGGACCTTCTGTGCATGTCTTTTCACTTCAGTAAAAAATTTCTAAAGTTTATTTAATTAGCAGGTTATTGTCTTTTTTATATCAAGCTCTTTGAGGACTAGGACAATTGTATTTCAGTAATAAGATTTACCAGGTGCATCTTGGTTAATACTGACCCCAAAGATAGGTCCTTTCAGTCCAGGGTTTCTTTGTTTCTAACATATTCAATTTAATTTTTTTTTTCATGTATAACAATTCATAGTTATTGTTTTTAATTTCAGTAACATTTTATTTTTCCAATTACATGTAAAGATAGTTTTCAACATTTGTTTATGTAGGATTTTGAGTTCCATTTTTTTCTTCCCTCCTTTTCCTATACCCTCCCCAAAATAGCAAGCAATCTGATATAGGTTAGACATGTATGATCATTTTAAACATATTTTCACATTTGTCATATTGTGAAAGAAAAATCAGAACAAAAGGGGAAAACCACAAAAAAAAAAAAAAAAAAGGTAACAACATGAACTAGTATGCTTCAATATGCATTCAGTTTCCACAATTTTCTCTTTAAATGAAGATGGCATTTTCTATCTAAGTCTTTGGGAATTGTCTTAGATCACTATGTTGCTGAGAAAAGCTAAGTGTCATAGTTGATCATCACATAATTTTACTGTGACTGTGTACATTGTTTTCCTGGCTCTACTCATTTCACTCAGCCTCAATTCATATAAGCCTTTCCAGACTTTTGTGAAATCAGCCTGCTCATTATTTCTTGTGGAACAATAATATTTCATTACATTCGTATACCATAACCTACTCAATTTCTAGTTCCTTGTCAGTAAAAAAGAGTTGCTACAACAATTATTTTTTTAAGCTTACTTTTAAAAATTAATACATTTTGTGTTTTCACTACAGATACTCCTCCACAAAATCCTAAATGCAAAATATGTTCCCTGAAAATAACTGAGCAATGATTGGCCAATGTTATCCATTATTTTCCATCTTTAGGATTACAAAAACTTTCCTTGTATCTTACAGACATTATCTGTTATTAAACATTTTCCCTGTGAACATAGTCTGGTAGCCTTTTTGTGTTGTCTTTGTTGTAACAACTCCAATTTAGAAGAAACAATCAACTCAATTTTTTTCCTCCATAAATTCCATGAGAGTCAGAGCTAACATGAAAGACAGTAATTCTTGATGAGTTGTTCCATAAAGTTTATTAAATGAAATAAAATGTTAAAGCAGATTCAGTTGGATACACTTTAAACTCTTAAACTAGTTTTAATTTAGTCTTTTGAGAAAATCTTACTTATAAGAAAAGGGATTTGAATCTGTTATCTGTTCTTTTCTTTTTTGACAGTGAAACCAAATCTCCGAGTATTTAGAGCCCGCTTCTCTGAAATCACTGCTAATGCTGTCAGGACAGCCTGTCAGAACCTGACTGAGCCAGATCAGAGAGTGAGTGATGCTGTGGATGTAAGACAGGAATTAGACCTGAGGATAGGTGAGAAGCATCTCTTTTTTAACAGATTCTTTTTATTTTTCCCATCTGAGATCCATGTGCCCCTCTTTTGTTGTCAGGATTTGGCCATCTGGGGGATATTGAAATATGCCTTTGGTTGAGGAATCAAAACTAAGCTTAGCAAGAAAATGAAATGTGCCACTGACCTGTATCTTAACATTCATTATATTTTCTCCTTTCTTTTACTCCTTGTCTTTCTAGGTGCTGCCTTCACAAGGTTCCAGACCTTAAGACTTCAGAAAATCTTTCCAGAGGTATTGGCAGAGCAGCTGATCAGTTATGGGAGCTGTCAGTTCCCAACATTGGGATTTGTGGTAGAAAGGTTCAAAGCCATCCAAGCTTTTGTGCCAGAGACTTTCCACAAGATTAAAGGTAAAGGAGTAATTTCAGTATAGGGGTTGGAATGTGCGTGATCCAGGTAGGGAAATTATTTCAACAAGCCTTATGATCATCATATACCTGCCCTTATTATGTTCAGCTAGTCTTGGATGCCATTTCCCAGTGTCAGGAAAGCTTTTAGATTTTCTAAGTCACAGTTCTGTCACTCGCTTTAATTTAGTTTTGCTTTCTATCCATTTAATTATAACAGTTTTCACTTTTGTTTCTCCCTTTCTTCCCTGTTGTCCTAATGAAGTGACTCATGAGCATGAAGATGGGGTTGTGGATTTCAGCTGGAAAAGACATCGTCTCTTTAATCATACAGCTTGTCTTGTCCTTTATCAGATGTGCATGGAGGTAGGAAGTCCTTTTAAAATCTCCATGATTCAAGAATAACACATTGAGCATTTTCATAATTGTTTCCTCTGATATGACCGAATATTTTATACAATTCTTACTATTTGATACTGTTACATTTTCTTCCAGCTCTGAGCATCAAGGATCTCCTTTTTTTTAGTCCTGCAGATCAGGAAATCCCTTCTGAGAGTTTTGTGAACTAAGGGAACTGGAACTGCATGGAAACAACTCTAGAAGAAGTGAGGAGAGGAAAGTCCTGTTTTTGTTCCCACAAACTCTTCCTTTAGCTACCAGGCTCTAAATTAGAGGTTTAAGATTGTCAGGATGTGGGAGCAGATGCTAGAAGTTACAACTGAAACTCACCTTCCTGAAGTAGGACATGTCAAAGACCACACAGTGGTGCTTAGATCAGTGGTTATAGAATCATAGAGTCGGAGTGGGTACCCAGAAGAGACCTTAGAGATCATTTGGTTCATACTTCATTTCACAAAAGAGCAAAGGGAGAACTAGAAAAATGCAATGAATGGTCCAATCACACAGTTGGTGGGTGACAAGACTTAAGTCTAGGACCAAAATTCACACCTTCAGACTCCAAATCCACCATACCAGAGAAAACACTTTTGAAAATGATAAGAATCTTAATTTGAGATATGTACTCTATTCTTTGGTGGTATGCCAACATACCTATTGTATTAGGCACTATGCCCAGTTCCACTAAACAATGTATGAGCTCAGTCAGGTTATAGTCACAGAGCCTTGCACATAAGAAACATTTTAACAAAATCACTGAATTGAATTTAATTGACATTTGTTCCCCTGTTTTTACTTTGATGAAATGTGAAGAAAAATAGCTGATGTTGGATATGTTTTCCTCAAGGTATTTTTATTCCCAGAAGTGTTGTAGGAGTAAAATTAGATGCAAATAAAGTAAACATAACATATAAGTTGAACTTCATAACTGTCTACACTCTTGGATAACCAGGCTCTTGATTCAAGGAAGCAGATGGAAAGGAGAGGATCCTTCTTCATCATCAGAACACTAATATAAGATTAATTTGCTTTTCATTCTTTTGACTTTTCAGGATCCAGTAGCCACAGTAGTAGAAGTTTCATCTAAGCCTAAGAGCAGATGGAGACCCCAGCCTTTGGATACAGTGGTATGTGGAATCTTAAATGGTATTAGCTAGTTTTTAAAATGTTAACTTTCGGTTTCTTAGGTTAACTTTTCGGTTTCTTAGGTTACTAAAAAGTGGTATTTTGTTGTCTTTTTGTAGGGTTAGAAGGTTGATTAAAGTATCACTACTTATGCGAGAGTTAAGTAAGCATCACTTGATATTGACAGGATCTTTTAATATAGTTCTGCTTTAGATGGGTAGTTCTTAAAAGACTTTTTTATTAGGTAATCTAATTTTTTAGTTGGAAGAAAGACTTTCAAATTGGGAGGAGAAGAGTAAATAGGTTTAATTTCCTGAAACCAGAAAAAAAAAGGTGTCCTGCTCCTGTTCCCCCCCCCCCCCCCAACATGTGTCTGTTTTTAATCAAAAGAACAAAGTAAGAGTTACTGATTAAGGCCAATTTTCAGATAAGTTTGAGATGTGAAACTGAGAGAAAACTCCTTGTCATTAGTCTTTAGATGACTGGGTTTTAGTTAACGTTCTCTAAGCAGCAGGTAGGCTACAGCTTCCCAACCACTCAGGTCTAGAATCAAACAAATCTGTAAAGTTTTCTCACAATTCCCATAATTGAATAAAGTTTTCTCACAAGACAGAAACTGGATTTAGGCTCATTATTGAATAGAAAAGGTATACTTGAATCCAAAACAGCAGAGTACTTAAGGCTAAGTACCTACTCAATGTGACATAATGGTTCTATAAACATATACTTAGATGATATGGTGATGTGACAGCTCTCCTCATCTCTGTTGCCTGCAGAATGTGGTGATGAGGTGATTATAGGGAAGGACTGGAGGGCTAAGGAAGAGGATCAGAGTCTCTCTGCCACAGCTCGCTCAGCAGGGAAGACTTCAGGCTCCAGAGTCCTGCCTCCTTCACTTCTCCTCCTGAAGACCTAGGACTTTGATAGATCCTGACTGACTGAACCTGAGGCCCCCTAGAGAGCTAGCTGGGACATTATAAAATCCAGCCTCAGATACTTGACAGCTTACTAGCTGTGTGACCCTGGGCTTCAAGTGCTTCCTTAAAAGAAGCAGGGGGCAAGGGAGGGAACTGAACTAGATCCAGAATTGAATCTCAAGATAAGTCAGTTCACACTGACTCAATTCAACAAGGGCTCAATATACACCATAAATTATCCTAGGCACTGGGAATATAAAAACAAATACAAACCAATCTCTACCTCAAAGGAGCTTATATTCTATATGAAGGCAAAAGACACAATATACCCACAGGAAAAAAGATACAAAATATATACAAAGTAATCTTGGGAGTAGGGATGAGTGAGACAACCAACAACTAGGGAGAGCAAGAAAAGCAATGTGTAAGAAAAACACAATTGCCACAATTCTCTTACCCTACAATTGTGTATACAGAGCATGTCACCATTCTCAGAACTTTCCAAATCTTTAAGCCTTTTTTTTAAAGTTCATGTTTATTAGTCATACTGAATTTCCCTTCTTTCTCCAACCTCCATCTGAGCCCCATTCTAATTATCTTAGTTGAAAACTGTTCTAGAAGCATTCTTTTTTTTTTAATTGTGTTCATATAGTTCCTGAGTATGTCTTGGCAAGTATAAATATTCTTCTTTTTTTAAATTGATATATCTTGTTTTTCTTATAATTTCATTTCCAAGTGTAGTCTTTTACTTAGCTACTTAGCTGTCTTCTATAATAAAAAATAAGAAGGTAAGAGGACTGCTACACATTATAGTCCCTTATAATCCCCAAGAAGGTGAAAGACAGATAAAAAGTCACCCCAAATTTAAAAGCATCCTCAAGTAATTTTCCTGTACTGTGTCTTGTCTCCCTGCTAATTCATAAGTCTCTTCTAGACAATTACTATGGCTTCTTTATTTTATCTTCTGCAAAAGTTTTGTACCTAGGTTACTCAATGTCACTTTTACTTACTACTGTTACTACGTTTCTCTTGGAAATTTTATCAGGAATGAAATTTAGGAGTTTCAAATCAGGCAGAATATTGTTGAGAGATGGTTTATGGCCTAAGTATCTTGCTGTTTTCTTCTTTCCATGTGAAACTTCTTATCTTCGCCATCCACTAATTCATCTTTCTTTCTGAATTACTTCCTCTTTCCCATTTTCCCCATTAAACTAGTTGTAATTGAAATTTCTTTTTTAACAAGCATGTTGTATAAGCTTCATTTACTACTATTGCTTCCCCCACTGAGTATATATATGATTGGGAAAGCTTGCAGTAATCACAGAGAAAAAAGAACTCTTTTCTGGGAGACTTGAATGAATAAACTCGTTTTTGAGATAGACTAAAGAGACATTTCCTGAGATAAATTAATTTAGCTGTTATCCTGAGGGTTAGATTCTTGTGAGGAAAAAATTTACTAAAAAGAATTCTGGGGAGAATTTTACTGCTTTATTGAGAGAACTTAATGATGGAGGCTAACTTTCCAGTTTCTGTGGAGAAGGCAGTAGTTGTAATTGATGATTATAAGTAACTCTGGATATTATCTTTCTCATTGCTAATACACTATTGAAATTAAAAATATGCCTTTATATTATTTGTGACATTTTAATAAATTCTATAGCCAATAAAATGATTATCTAAAATGTTGCATATCCATATAAAATTTTTTAACAGTTCTTTTAGCTTTCAAATGCCATAGTCTCAGGTTATTATCTCTTCTAATCTGCCATGTATTTTTTTTTATTTAGAATTTTTTTCCCACAGTATATATGCATGAGTAATTTTTTAAAATAATATTATCCCTTGTATTCATTTTTCCAAATTATTCCCCCCCCTCCCTCTACTCCCTTCCCCCCATGACAGGCAATTCCATACATTTTACATATGTTACAATATAACCCAGATACAATATATGTGTGTAAATACCATTTTCTTGTTGCACATTAAGTATTAGATTCCGAAGGTATAAGTAACCTGGGTAGATAGACAGTAGTGCTAACAATTTACATTCACTTCCCAGTGTTCCTTCTCTGGGTGTAGTTGTTTCTGTCCATCATTGATCAGCTGGAAGTGAGTTGGATCTTCTTTATGTTGAAGATATCCACTTCCATCAGAATACATCTCCATACAACATTGAAGTGTACAGAGATCTTCTGGTTCTATTCATTTCACTCAGCATCAGTTGATGTAAGTCTCTCCAAGCCTCTCTGTATTCCTCCTGCTGGTCATTTCTTACAGAGCAATAATATTCCATAACCTTCATATAACATAATTTACCCAACCATTCTCCAATTGATGGACATCCATTCATCTTCCAGTTTCTAGCTACTACAAAAAGAGCTGCCACAAACATTTTGGCACATACAGGTCCCTTTCCACTCTTTAGTATTTCTTTGGGATATAAGCCCAATAACAGCAATTCTGCCATGTATTTTTTAAAAAACCAGTAGTGCATTTATTTCTTCATGTTTACAAGTATTACAAAGTTTCATGATATTGGTTAAACTGATTTTCTTTGAATGATGAATTTTCTAACTGTTTTACTTTTGATTCATGCAGTGATTGCTAATGTGGAATTTTTATTCATGTAACAGGAACTCGAGAAATTGGCCTCTCGAAAATTGAAGATAAATGCCAAAGAAACCATGAAAATTGCTGAGAAGCTCTATACTCAGGGGTAGGTGTTATGAATTAAAGAAATAAGATTTAGTGTACCTTTACAAGAGCTATATATTTAAGAAGCAATCTTATAGTAAAACACCAAAGGACCATCTAATTTTCATAGCAACTCTCATGGAAAACTAAGTGTACTTTTTAATTGTTGTTTACCTTTTCCACACTATATAAATGATGTTATTTGCCAATTGTACTATATTCCTATAAGAACTTGAGAGGCAAATGTTTATTTTTGTCTTAATTAAGACATGATTATAGAAGTAGACTTTGCATAGGCCTAATTTTGTATCCTCGAAATGTTCTGCATCTTCCTCTCTATATCCTTAAATCTCTGCCTTCCTTAAATACTCTTACACATTGCCTTTTTTTTCCCCTGAAGCAATTGGGGCTAAGTGACTTGCCCAGAGTCACATAGCTAGGAAGTGTTTAGTGTCTGAGGCTAGATTTGAACTCAGATCCTTATGATTTCAGGGCTGGTGCTCTATCCACTGCACCATCTGGCTACCTCATGTTGCTTTTCTTGCTCTCCCTAGTTGTTGGTTATCTTACCCATCCCTACTCCCAAGATTACTTTGTATATATTTTGTATTTATTTACCTGTGAGTATAGTGTGCTTTTGCCTTCTTAATAGAATATAAGCTCCTTTGAGGTAGAGATTGATTTGTATTTATTTTTGCATTCCCAGTGCATAGGATAATTTGTGATGTATATTGAATTGAATTGTTAAAAGAGATTTCTTTATCTGAAAAATGAGGCAGTTGAAGGGTTCAGTGGTAGAATGAAAACCTTCTTGGACTAGGTGCCTGGTTTTGACTCTAGTAAGGTGAATGGGCAGCTGGGTGACCTTTGTAAAGTTGAGAGGTTCTTAATGTGGGATCTCTGGCTTTGTCTTTTGATGACTATTTCAATGTGATTGGTTTCCTTTGTAAATCTATCTATCTTATGCATTTAAAAACATTACTCTTTGAAGGGGTCTCTAGGTCTCACCAGGCTCCCAGAGTGCTTCATGACACACAAAAAGATAAGAACCTCTGGACTAGATTTTTTTTTTTTTTTTTTTTTTTTCTGAGGCAATTTGGGTTAAGTGATTTGCTTAGGGTCACACAGCTAGGAAGTGTTAAGTGTCTGAGGCCAGATTTGAATTGAGGTCTTCCTGACTTCAGGGTTGGTGTTCTATCTACTACACCACCTAGCTGTCCCTGGACTAGATCATCTTAAAAATCTCTTCCAACTCTAGTACTAAATCATGGAGAGGTTAAATGAGTTATCCAAAATCAAAATTGGTATCCAGGCTGAAAATATGAGCCAATAGTCCTTACTTGCTATCAGTTTTGTTTCCTGTTATCATATGTATTTAAGCTATCCTTTACTTATTTGAATAAGATGACTTGATAAAATACCCTTTTCATCACATTAAGCATATTCCAGAATCATTGAAATTTTAGGTTTACCTAGATGTCTTATTGACAATAAACTTGTCCAATGTTAAAATATCTTTCCTCCCTCAGGCTTGCCTCTTTCTGCCATTGGCCACTACCATTTACTCATCTTCTACATCCAGTTAATTACAAATTCTATTGAGTCTATATCCATGATATCTTTTATAGCCATTTCTTCCTTTCTGTTTCCATTGCCACCCACACAATTAGGTTCTTACTATTTGAATTGTTGTTACACTCTTCTAAATCTTCTTACTGGTTCTTCTTTCTCTTCTCTCTAAACCATTCTTCATGATGCCATATTCTTTCTTGTGCATATATCTGATTGTCAAGTCATCTGCTTAAAACCCTACACTTTTTAAAAATACCTTTTTTATTTTCCCAAATACATGCAAAGATAGTTTTCAACATTCACCCCTGCAAAACCTTGTGTTCCAGATTTTTCTCCCCCTCTCTTCTCTTATTCCTCTGCTAGACAGCAAGCAACCCAATACAGGTAAATATGTGCAGTTCTTCTAAACATATATCTATATTCATCGGGCTGCTCAAGACAAAACTGGTGAAAAGGTGGGGGAAAAAAACAAGCAAACAAAAAAAGCAAAAATACACATTCACTTTCCATAGTTTTCTTTTGGATGTGGATAGCTCTTTCCATCAAAAATCTATTGGTATTGCTCTGAATTACCTCATTGTTGAAAAGAGCCAAATCTATCACAGTTGACCATCACCTGATTTTCTTGTTGTTGTGTACAATGTTCTCTTGTTTCTAATCCTTTCAACTTAGCATCATTTCATGTAAGTCTTTCAGGCTTTTATGAAATCAACCTGCTCATCATTTCTTATAGAACAATAATATCCCATTACATTTATATACCATTACTTATTCAGCCATTCTCCAATTGATGAGCGTTCCTTCAGTTTCCAGTTCCTTACCATCACAAAAAGGGTTGCTACAAACATTTTTGCATATGTGGATCTTTTCCCTTTTTTATTATCTCTTTGGGATACAGACCCAGTAGAGATGCTCCTGGATCAAAGGGTATGCACATTTTGTTAGCCCTTTGGGCATAGTTCCAAATTGCTCTCAATTCACAACTCTACCAACAATGTAGTAGTGTTCCAGTTTTTACACATACCCTCCAACATTTATCATTATAGTTTCTTGTTATTTTAGTCAATCTTGAGAGGTGTGAAATGGTACCTTGGAGTTTTTCTAATCAATAGTAATTTAGAGCATTTTTTCATATAACTAGAAATGATTTTAATTTTATTGTTTCAGAATTGTCTGTTCATATTCTTTGACCATTTATCAATTGGAGAATGGCTTGTAATCTTATAAATTTGAGTCAGTTCTCTATATATTTTAGATATGAGGCCTTTATCAGAAATAATGGATGTAAATTTTTTCCCCCAATTTTCTGCTTCCTCTCTAATCATGGCTGCATTGATTTTGTTTGTACAAAAGCTTTTTAGTTTAACATAATTAAAATTACCATTATATATTTTGTAATGTTCTCTAGTTCTTTTTTGGCCATAAATTCTTTCTCCAGAGATCTGAGAAGTAAACTATTCCTTGTTCTCTTGATCTTATAGTATCACCTTTATGTCTAAATCATCAACTTATTCTGACCTTATTTTAGAGTATAGGGTGTTAGTTATTAATCAATGCCTATTTTCTTCCATAGTGTTTCCCAGCAATTTTTGTCAAACAATGAGTTCTTATCCCAGAAGCTGGGATCTTTGGGTTTATCAAAGACTAGATTACTATAGTCATTGACTATTGTGTCTTGTGAACTTAAACCTATTCCCCTGATCGACTGTTCCATTTCTTAGTACCAAATGGTTTTGGTGACTACTGCTTGATAATATAATTTTAGGTCTGGTACAGCTAGGCCACTTTTCTTTGCATTTTTTTTTTCATTAATTCCCTTGAAATTCTTGAACTTTTGTTCTTCCAGATGAATTTTGTTATTATTTTTTCTAGTTCTATAGTTATTGGAAGTTTAGTATGACACTGAATAGAATTAATTTAGGTAGAATTGTTATTTTTATTATATTAGCTCAGCCTCTCCATAAGCACTTGATATTCTTCTAATTATTTAGATTTAACTTTTATTTGCCTTTACTTCTTTTTGTCTTCTCTGTTCCAGTCCAGATCTATAATTTCATCAGCTGTAGTGTAAGGGATCCCTCTGCCCATGCAGATTAGTAACTGTTTTCCAGTTCTATACCCTGGAAGATTACTTGGGGCAATTCTGGGAAATTGAGAGATTAAGTGACATACTTAGGGTTATTTTGTTGGTAGGTATAGGCAGAATTTGAACTAGGGATTTTTTAAAAACAGTATTTCATTTTTTCCAATTACATATAAAGTCAGTTTTCATCATTTTTTTTTTTTTCCCTTTAAGCAAGGCAGTTGAGCTTAAGTGAATTCTTGCCCAGGCTCACACAGTTACTGTTTGAGGCTTGATTTGAACTCAGATCTTCTTTACTCTAAAGCCAGTGTTCTATTCACTGTGCCATCTAGCTGCCTCTCAACATTCATTTTTTTTTTTTATTATAGCTTTTTATTTACAAGATATATGCATGGGACCCTTTGACCCAGCAGTGTTACTACTGGGCTGATATCCCAAAGAGATCTTAAAGAAGGGAAAGGGACCTGTATGTGCAAGAATGTTTGTAGCAGCCCTCTTTGTAGTGGCCAGAAACTGGAAACTAAGTAGATGCCCATCAATTGGAGAATGGCTGAATAAATTGTAGTATATGAATGTTATGGAATAATATTGTTCTGTTAGAAATGACCAACAGGATGATTTCAGAAAGGCCTGGAGAGACTTACATGAACTGATGCTGAGTGAAATGAGTAGGACCAGGAGATCGTTGTATACTTCAAAAACAATACTATATAATGATCAATTCTGATGAATGAGGCCATCTTCAAAAATGAGATAAACCAAATCAGTTCCAATTGAGTAGTGATGAACTGAGCCAGCTACACCTAGCGGGAGAGCTCTGGAAGATGATTATGAATGACTACATGGAATTCCCAGTACCTCTGTTTTTGTCCGCCTGCATTTTTTATTTCCTTCACAGGCTAATTGTACACTATTTCAAAGTCTGATTCTTTTTGCACAGTGAAACAGCTGTTTGGACATGTATACATATATTGTACTTAATTTATACTTTAACATATTTGACATGTATTGGTCAGCCTGCCATTGGGGGGAGGGGAATAATTGGAACAGAGGGATTGGCAATTGTCAATGTTGTAGAATTGCCTATGCATACATCTGGTAAATAAAAACTACTAAAAAAAAAAAAAAAGATATATGCATGGGTAATTTTTCAGCATTGACAATTGCAAAACCTTTTGTTCCAACTTTTCCCCTCCTTCCCCCCCAGCTCCTCCCCCAGATGTCAGGTTGACCAATATATGTTAAATATGTTAAAGTATAAGTTAAATACAATATATGTATACAGGTCCATACAGTTATTTTGCTGTACAAAAAGAATCGGACTTTGAAATAGTGTACAATTAACCTGTGAAGGAAATCAAAAATGCAGGCAGACAAAAATACAGGGATTGGGAATTCTATACAGTGGTTCATAGTCATCTCCCAGAGTTCTTTCACTGGATGTAACTGGTTCAATTTATTACTGCTCTTTTGGAACTGATTTGGTTCATCTCATTGTTTAAGAGGGCCACGTCCATCAGAATTGATCATCATATAGTATTGTTGTTGAAGTATATAATGATGTCCTGGTTCTGTTCATTTCACTCAGCATCAGTTCATGTTAGTCTCTCCAGGTCTTTCTGAAATCATCCTGCTGGTCATTTCTTACAGAACAAAAATATTTCACAATTTTCATATACCACAATTTATTCAGCCATTTTCCAATTGATGGCATCCATTCTGTTTCCAGTTTCTGGCCACTACAAAGAGGGCTGCCACAAACATTGTTGCACATACGGGTCCCTTTCCCTTCTTTAAAATCTCTTTGGGATATAAGCCCAGTAGTAATACTGCTGGATCAAAGAGTATATACAGCTCAATAACTTTTTGATCATAGTTCCAAATCGCTTTCCAGAATGGCTGGATATATTCACAATTCTGCCAACAATGTATCGGTGTCCCACTTTTCCTACATCCCCTCCAACAGTCAATATTCATTTTTTGAAAGATTTTGAGTTCCAAATTTTTCTTCCTCTTTCTCCAAGATGGAAAGCAATCTGACATAGATTATACATGTGCAGTCACATAAAGCATATTTCTACTTCATAAGTTATGTTGTAAAAGAAGAAACATTAGTTATGTTAAATAGTATGCTTTGATCTGCATTCAGACTCCATCAGTTTTATTCTCTAGATATAGATAGCATTTTCCATCATGAGTCCCTTGAGAAGAGCTGAGAGTCATAGTCATTCATCACACAATATTACTGTTGTTGTGTAATGTCTCCTGGTTCTGCTCATTTCATTCATGTTTTATCTGCCATGAAATTGAGGTGACCCTCGCTTTTTCAAAGGCCATGTGTATCATTGAAGCACAAGCTTTGGCAAGTCCTACTAGGGCAGAAAGATATATATTGTATAGATGTATTGTCCAAAGATTATTCTAGCTAAACTTGGAAAGGCTCCATTTTGGTTACAGAACGATTCATTTTCTTAGTCTTAGCAGCTTTTAAACATTGCTAAATCTGAGAAAGATTGTGATCTCACCATTGGATATATACCCTAATAAAATCTCAGATCTTTAAAATCTTGTATTATTTATGCCTCCTAGCAGACATTTCATAAATATTTGTTAGTTCCATTAGCTTTATTTCAGCTCATTCCTAGTTCTGTCAAGTTGTTAGTTTTTGCAAATGCCAATTTGAATTAATTCAATATTGTTTGTAAATATCTGTCTGCCTTTATTTTAAGGTATATCAGCTATCCCCGAACTGAGACAAATATTTTTCCCAAAGACTTAAACCTGACAACTTTGGTGCAGCAGCAGACACATGACCAACAATGGGGAGCCTTTGCCCAGAGAATTCTAGATAGAGGTGGTCCTACCCCTCGTAATGGGAAAAAATCTGACCAAGCGCATCCTCCCATTCACCCCACCAAATACACTTGTAACCTGCAGGTAGGTCTGGACAAGTCCCATTAGTCTTATGCTAAAAACACTCATTAATTTTGCTTTCTATAGCAACTAGAATATCCCAATGTGGCAAGCAGGAATTTACTTTGTGTTAATAATTGCATTAACATTTTTTTCTGCGTGTCCTTCTTCAACTTTGAAATAATTTTTTTTTAAACAGGAAGAAACAATTTTGAAGGCCATAATTGTCCATATTGCGAGATGTATCAAATCAGTTTTTCTGCCCATCCTAGCATAGTGCAAGGCCTATTGTAAGCACTTAAAAAATGCTTGGTGACTTAACTTGGCTCACTTATCCCACCTTTCCAAATTTACTTCCTGCTATATCTCAAGATATATTCTCTGGTCTCCCTTTTGTTCCCAAGTGTGTATTCCTCCCACCCCCTTCTCACTCCACCCCTTATCCCTCTATTTCCTAATAGAATGCCTTTCTTCTTTCCCCTTGCCTATTCAAGTTCTACCCATCATCTAAAATTGCAGCTGAGGTCTCATCCTCTTCTTATAAAGCCTTTTCTGACTACTTCCAGAACTCACAGAGATCTCCTTTCTCTGAACTGTTGTATTTACAGTCAGTATTATATAAAATATGTTGTATATATAGAACATATATATGTATGGGTTATATTATCTATCATAGTATAAATTGTGTATATATTTAGTTAGTATATAATTAATGTACATATATATTATATACATACACACACATACTTAATTATACTATATTGTTTCATGTATGTTAGCTGGTTTGTATGCTCCTAAAGAATGTTGACTTATCGATGTAAGGTATTATTTTCTGCAGCTCCTGCCATGGCCTAGAGTACTGCTCATTTCATAAATATTTGGTAAATAATTTGTAAAGTAATTGATTAATAATATACAATAACCAATGTTAACATAGCCAATTTTATGAAATGAAAACTTTTTTCAATTTAATTATTATGTTTTTAAACAAGTGAGATAGATATATATGTAAACATATACACAAATACTTATGAGTTAATAAAATGAACTGAACTATATCTTGTTTTTCTTTTTTAATTAATCCCTTAAAACAGAGAAAATAAGATGATTTAGGTTGATTTACTCACTTTTTATGACTTTTCTGATTAGTAACCTAAAATTTTGGATTTCTAGAAGTTCCATTTTGTTCCACATTTGTACATAATGTTGAGGTGAATGTGGTAACAAATGCTTTCAGAATGTTTAATTGAAAAGTGGAAAAGGTATGAATTTTAATTCACACACACATTTTTTTTTCTCATTAGGGGAATGAAAAACGACTGTATGAATTTATTGTTCGCCATTTTCTAGCCTGTTGCTCTGAGGATGCTCAGGGACAGGAAACAACTGTAGAGATTGATATTGCTCAAGAGCGCTTTGTTGCTCATGGTCTCATGATTCTGGCCAGAAACTATTTGGATGTTTACATATATGATAAATGGAGTGACAAGGTGAGTTCAAATAATGGACATTTATTGAATCTTAAGGAAGTACATTTTTTTAATATATCAGTTTGTTTGCTTTTTCACTTATGTTTTTGAAGAAGTTAGCCCTAGGTAAAGACCAGTTTGATTCTTAAAAAAAAAAAAAAATAAACAAAACTTGAATTTACTTTCCTTTCTCTGCAGAGATTATAACTCAATCAATATGCAGCTCAACAATAATACTACTTTAAGGTTTTTATACTATAATTATAGTCCTCAAAAGTGGATAGTGTAAGAGAGTGTGTGTGTGTGTGTGTGTGTGTGTGTGTGTGTGTGTGTATTTGTATGAATTATGCTATTCTATAGTACAGGACTTCAGAATCTAAATGTGGTACCTTTGACTATACCGTTCTATTTCCAAATCCTTATTTTAGTCTGTTAAAACATACAAATGTTTCTATGTAATTGTGATCCATGTGTCCATATCAGGGGTTATGAAAATAACAAAAAGTTATAGTGGGACACCATGCATTTGTTTTTACTCCCAACAGAGCTCTTGTTGATGCAGGCGGCTGTCTTTTTACTCTTCCCTAATTGATTTTCTTTTACACTTGCCAAATAGTTGATGCACACATTCCCTTCTCTCTTCAGGTCTTTTATGGCACTTACTCTCCTCACCCTTTACTTCACTAACAAATACAAGTCATTCTTCCCATGAGCTCTCTTCCTTTTCTCTACATCACAAAACTCTTTGACATCATTCTCCCCTTCCCTCTCTTCTTATTACCTTCTCTGATGCATAAGATCTTCCCAACAAGGCCCCTTCCTTTACTTGTACTCTGGATTGTATCTCCTCCTGTCTTCTCAGCTAAGTTGCTCCAGGAATCATCCTTCCCATCTCAGTCTTTCTCTGTCTCTTGGTCTCTTTGCTGCCTATGAACACATCCTTGTCATCTATTTGAAAAAAAACCCCAAACTCTCATTTAATTGTTCTGTCCCCTTATGATAACTGTTCTCTACTTTGCCCCTAGAACATATTGCCTGTATTGTTTTACTTTTCTAACCTCCTGTAGTCAAGCTTTTTTTTTTCTCCCCCCCCCCCACCCCTGAAGCTGGGGTTAAGTGACTTGCCCAGGGTCACATAGCTAGGAAGTGTTAAGTGTCTGAGACCAGATTTGAGGGTCCTCCTGAATTCACGTCTGGTGCTCTATCCACTGCGCTACCTAGCTGCTCCTAGTCAGGCTTTTAATCCTATTATGCAACTGTTGAAACTGCTCTTTCCCAAGTTACTGGTGATTTATTAATTGCCAAATCCAATATCTTTTTTCTCAGTCCTTATGCTTCTTAACATCTTTGAAGCAATTGACATTATTAACTGTTCTCTCTGTTCTTGAGTTTTCATGATACTGCTCTCTCTTCGTTCCTCTTTGCCTGTCTTATGTTCCTTTTTAGTATGCTTTGCTGGATCACCACCTATATTTTCTCCTACATCTATGGGTAATATACAGATCTCTGTCCTGTACCAGAGGAGGGGCATTTGTTTGGCTGTGGTGGAATATTTCCTTTTTTGGCATATACTCTTATTATACTTTCATTGGGTGACTGCATCAGCTCTCTTGGATTTACTTTATTATCTCTGTGTAGATGACTTTCTAATCTACATATCCAGTCCTGGTCTCTCTCTAAGTTATAGTCTTACATTACTATCTACAAATGGAACATTTCCTCCTGAGTTTCTGCAGGAATTTCAAACCCAACATGTTTAAGAAAGAAAATCTGTCACCCTCAATTTCTACTTCCCCTTACCTTCTATACAGCAATTCTTCCTTTCTTTCTCTTCATATGGCTCTCATTGACTGTACTCACGTTGTAAGTAAACTTCTACTTCAGATTTCTTCCTTCTCCCCTCCAGCTTCTTAGCTGCCAAAGTGATTTTCCTCAAGCATAAGTTGAACATATATAAATCTTAATCAGAAGAGCCCAAAGCCTCCCCTATTGCCCTTACGATCAAATGCAGATTTCCCCACTTGGCATTTAAGGCCCTTTATAACCTGACTCGTCTGCTTTTAGAACCTTGATATTTTTCATGCATCACACTCCCATCTCTCATCTCCATCCCCAGTCTGTTCCTTTTACCTTTTAGGATCCCTAGTTTACGTTGAACTCAATATAAGTCCTACTTATGCTATGAAGCCTTTAAAAATTTTCTTAGCTACTAGCAGCCCACACCTGATATTACCTTTTTTTTATTTTGTGTATATTTTCCATATATTGGTCAACATATAAACAGACACATCTGCACATGTTTTAATCAAGAGAATATAAACTTGAGAAAAAGGACTTGCATTTTGTGTTTATTCTCCCAGCCTAGCTCAGTCTGACAAATAACAGAGACTTTTAGACTACATGTTGCTTGACTGAATGTTAGGTTTTATTGGTCTTAATTTATTTTTGATAGCTTAATAGCTATGCAGTGGTAGCAAAAAATTATTTTGATTTAGATGCTTTTAAGGGTTTTTAAAAACTATTCCTCTTCTCAAACCCTATGAAGACTCTTTTCGACTCTTTTCCCCAGTATCGATTGGCCTGATTCTTCACATGAACCCCACTGATTTCTAAGGGTGTGATACAGGACAGAGCCAAAATACTTGTAGACTATTTGATTTTGAAATCGCATTTTATGTTAATATGATTAAAGTAAGTATTTGACTAGAAAACTGTTGCTTTTTCAGGTCATTCCCATCTATGAGAAAGGCTCCTGCTTCCAGCCAACCACAATAGAAATGGTGGATGGTGAGACCAGTCCACCTCAACTCCTCACAGAAGCAGATCTTATTGCCCTCATGGAGAAACATGGCATTGGTTAGGAATCCTTTTTATGTCATGTCAGGGAACTCTTCTATGAGTGAGCATTTCCTGTAGCCCTAAGGGTCATCATATGTTTGACTGAAGTAGAATATTTCCTTTATTGAGATTTTTTTAAAAGCTGGGAATCAAAAACTTTTTGAAGTGAAAACATTGTAAAGCTCTTCTAGTTTGAAGCCCTTCCTTTACAGATAAAACAACAGAGTGGTGCAACTAGAAGCAATTCCAACAGAGCTCCACAAATTTGACATTTTAGACCACTGCTATTGTGATAACTGTAATATTTATATTGTTTGATGTTATAATGAGAAGTCTCCAATTTGGAGTCATTTAGGCTAAGCAGTCTCAATGCCCATAAAACATATAGGGAGTGGTAGACAAGTGTGAAGTTTTCCACTGTTTTTACTTCTATTAATTGTGTCAAGCAGTTAATGTTTACACTTTCTGATTGGATAAAACTCAGGGCTGACTGCAATGGCCTGAGTCGATTTTTTTCCGCTGCCTCAGATAGCCAACTCAAGCTCTCTTCCAATTTGTGGTCTCAATGAAGAAATTTCTTCTACCCAAGCCTGGGGTCAGTTAGTCACTCTGAGACTTAACCATCAAAAATGAGTCTATTTAGGAATATTCCCTGCCATACCAGGCACATGTTACCTCTTTTCCACCAAGGGTGTTTTTGGAGTATATTGCTTCCCCCAACTTTGAATGTGTTCTGCCCATGACATAAGAACTTCTTCCTTACCTGAGGTGAATTTCTTGTATCCATGGGGAAGAACCTGTCTGTTTATATTGCCATAGAATATGGTTTTGTGTGTGTGGTTTTCTTTCTTTGGTGTTTGTTATTGTTGGGGTTTTTTTGCTTGCTACACCACAGAAACATAAAGCTCTTGTTTGTACCAGCTTCCCAAGTAACAATTTCCTGTAAATTCCCAAACCTAGGTTTTTGCTTTAACCTGAGCCATGTAGCCAAATAAAACAAGTATATTTGTCTTAATACTTTATTGTCATCATGACAACAAAGATTATTACTTCTTTTAGTCATTTTCTTAATGTTATTCTCTGTGTCATTAGCTTGTGATCACTAGCAATTAGTTAGTTACCAAGAGGCAATTAGGTAGGTATAGAACATTGAGCCTGAACTTAGCAAGACTTGAGTTCAGATTTGCTCTCCAGCTACCTGTGTGACCCTGGGTAAGTCATTTAACCTCTACCTCAGTTTCCTCATCTGTGGGATAAAATAGTACCTGTTTCACAGAGTCGTGAAGATGCAATGAGCTAATATTTGCAAAATGCTTAGTATAGTACCTGGCTCATAGTAGATGCTTAATAAAAATGATTGTTTACTTTTTTCTCCAAGTGCCCTCCAAAAGCTGGACATTCAAAAAGGTCAATATATTTAAAGAAAAAAACATTATTGTTAAAAATAAATGTAGTTCACTGCTAATAGTTAACCTGGGGTTTTGTCTACATTCCCAAAGTGACTGAAATTATTTCCAGGGACGGATGCAACTCATGCAGAACATATTGAGACCATCAAATCACGAATGTATGTGGGACTCACCTCTGATAAACGATTCCTCCCAGGACATTTGGGCATGGGGCTGGTGGAAGGTAAGAGCAGAGCTCTTTCTTTTTTCACAGGGAAAGTGGGAAGTTTCCTTGTATTTCCTTAAGGAGCCATGTTGGGTACTCTTTCCTTTGACAGGTTATGATTCCATGGGCTATGAGATGTCTAAACCTGATCTCCGGGCTGAGCTAGAAGCTGACCTAAAACTTATTTGTGAGGGGGAAAAGGATAAGCATGTGGTCCTGAGACA
Source organism: Sminthopsis crassicaudata (assembly GCF_048593235.1). Lineage (NCBI taxonomy): Eukaryota > Metazoa > Chordata > Mammalia > Dasyuromorphia > Dasyuridae > Sminthopsis > Sminthopsis crassicaudata. The sequence continues at coordinate 509,414,975 of NC_133617.1, forward strand.
GCAAATCCAGAAATATAAGCAAGTTTTCATTGAAGCTGTGGCCCATGCCAACAAGTGAGTACAAGTGAGACTTTCCCAACCCAAAACATATTACTTGAGATTCTTTAAGGGAATCATAGAACACATTTATTTCCTATTCTTATCTAAAATGAGTATTGGCAACTATGGCAGGATGAGTCAGCAGAGACTTGGGCTGGCTAGTATGGGCATTGTTGATGCTTTGAGTAGTTAGCCTATTGTTAGTTCCTCCTTCCTCACCAATACATGTCTTGGGATGAATGGCCCCCCCTTCCCTTAGTGCTTTGACTTTGAATATTTCTCCAGTTTTGGTAGCATTATCTATCTGAAAATATTTCATAAACAGTCAGATTAAAAAATAAAGCAGGAGTTTCACTCTGTTTAGTATCATTTACAAAGTAGTAGGCTTGGATTCAGGAACACCTGAGTTCAAACCCCCACCAGTTCTAGCATTTAGTAGCAGATTCACCATGGGCAAGTCACTTAACTTATCTGCACCTCTGTTATTCCATCTGTAAAAGAGAGAGAGAAACACAGGCAGTATTTGTCTCACTGTTTACTGTCAGGCTCAAGTAAGATATTTGTAAGGCATTAGCAAATTTTAAAAATATTATATTCAGTCATTTAATACAATTTTTAATGTGGTCCATGTAGGTGCTGGGGATATAAAGGCAAGAAATGAAAAAGCACTGGCTTCAAGGATCTTTCCATGTTCTAATAAAATGCACCCAGAAAAAGTCAGTGCAAAATGTATACAGAGTAAATGCAGAGTAATTTGTGATGGTGGTGGAGGAGGAGGAGGAGGAGAATCAAGTGCTGGGCCTAGAGTTAGGAAGATCTGAATTCAAATTCTATCTCAGACATTAGCTTTCCAATCCTGAGAAAGCTACTTAACTCTTATTACCTCAGTTTTCTCAGTTGTCAAATGAGCTGGCAAAGAAAATGACAAACCAGCATCTTTTCCATTTGATAAAACCCCAAGTGGGGTCGCAATAAGTTGTACATGATTAATATGATTAAACGATAACAAATTTGGTGAAGGGGATCAGAAAAGGGTTTTGTGTCAGAGGGGACCTTGAGCTGAATCTCTAATGGCATTTGCTATGATCGTCTTAACTCTTCCTTGAATTGCAGACAGTGTAATCCTTCAAAATAGTTTTCTTGTTAAGTTCAGAATAAAAATAAAATTTTGAAAAACAGTCTGTCTCTTCACCCCAAAAATGTTTTTAATTGGGCTCCTAATTTGGGGAAATGTTCATTTGGTTTTTTAGCTGCCAATTAATGAGAGGCACATGTTACTTTTGATGGGAAGCTGCATCTTGTTTTCCCTGCTCTGATTTTGAAATCAAGTTTGGGACATGATTTGCAAATGGTCTCATTTATTTTGTTGAGATTACGTTCGGCATGTTTGTGGCGTATCTGCTTCTCCCAGATATCCTGGTTCTAACAATGGGATGAAGGGGGGGGGGGGGCACCACTGCCTCCTCTGCAGTAGTTGTGCCGGTGGCTCACCACTGACGCACAATTCATATGTCTCATGGCATCACCTCCCTCAGATGTCCTGGTCCTCTTCAAGAACAAAGGACAGACAGCGACAACAACTTGCAGCCTCTTTTCATGACAAACTGTTACTGGTTGGTTCAGTGGTCAGGAATGATAGGGATATGTTATGTGAATGCAAGATTGTGAAAACATCCACCAAGCAAACAGGCTGATTGCATGTGCACTTATGTTTCCACTTTAGGCTGGATGAAGCATTGTCTCAGTATTTTGGAGAAATGGCCACAACAGTTGAGCAAGAGGAATTCTATCCAGCAATGCCAGAACCTATCAGGAAGTGTCCACAGTGTAATAAAGACATGGTGCTCAAGAGGAAGAAAAATGGCGGGTCTGTTCTGTCTAATGTTCTATCTGTCCAGAAGTTTCCACTTGTGGTATTTGAATGCTTATTATATCAGTTTATTTCATGTCTTGAGAAACTTCTGTGCTGTCTCCTAGAAGTTTCTCATTTGTTTGTCATTACACTCTAAATGCAATAAGCCTTCTGGGACTTTATGAATGGTTGATGAGCTGCAGAAGGCTTCAGTGACTTCTTGAATGTTCAGAGTAATGCATTTGATTCAATAGTCTTTACTTTTGATCTGAATCACTCACAGGTTCAGAATTTGAATCAAAGAGAGCAGTTTTGCATTGACCAGACCATTTGGCTTTGGACACATAGACAGTTAAATAGGCTGCTTGGCAATACAAGGGAAAAGAATGTTTGCTCTTGGCTGTAGCTCTTTCCATCTCCAAAGAAAGAGAAGGAGTCAGTCAAACAGTAACTACTTATTAAGCACCTATTGTGTGCTAGGCACCAGAGAAAGAAAAAGTGAAACAGCCCCTCCCCTGGAGAATCTTCTGTTGCAAGAGATAGCATGTGTATATGTAATACAAAATACATTAAGTCTAAAAACAAGGTCATTTTGGGTGAAGGCATTAGTATCTTAGGGAGAACAGGAAAGATTTCATGTAAGAGATCATGCTCGAGCTAAACTTTGAAAGAAGTTAATGATTCTAAGAAGCAACACGAGGAGGAGGTTTATTCCAGAGGTGGGATACAGCTTCTTTGAAGGCACAGAAATAGGAGAGGGAGGAATTGTTATGTGTCAAGAGAAGCAGGAAAGCTAGTGTGACTGAATTGCTGAAGAATATATAAAGAGGAATAATGTATAAGGCTGGAAAGGTAAGATGAAGCCAGGTTATGGAGATCTTTACATACCAAGAGGTATATATTTAATCCAGAGGTAACAGGGAATTGCTGGAATTTATTGCACAGAGGAATTATATGGTCAGACGTGTGCTTTAGAAAAAATCACTTTGATAGTCATGCGGAAACTGTGCAGTAGTCCACAGTGAGAGGTAATAAGGACCTGAACTATGATGGGGGCCATATGAGAGGAGAGAAAGGGAATTGGAAAGATGTCATAAAGAACAAATTAGCAAGAATTGGCAACTAGATGGATATGTGGGGTGAGGGAGAGTAGAGTGTTGAGGATGATTCTGATGTTTCACACCAGTGTGACTTTTGGACATATTGAACGTGAGATTCCTCAGGGCCACTTGATAGGAAATGTCCATTAGATGGCTGGTGATGCTGGACTGGAGCACAGAAGAGAAACCAAGGCCAGTTATATAAATCTTATAGTCAATAGCATAGAGGTGATAATTAAATTAGGGAAACTGATGGTGTCACCAAGTGAAAGAGTTTAGAGAGAAAAGAAAATAGGGCCCAAGGGGGCAGCTAGGTGGCCCAGTGGATAGAGCACCAGCCTTGAATTCAGGAGGACCCAAGTTCAAATCTGGTCTCAGACACTTAATACTTCTTAACTGTATGACCCTGGGCAAGTCACTTAACCCCAGCCTCAGGAAAAAAAAAAAAAAAAAAAGAAAGAAAGAAAATAGGGTCCAAGATAAAATCCTGGACTAATACCCACAGTTGGATGGGAGGATATGGATGATCCTGTACTACTAGAAAGAGAAGAGAGCTAACTTCAATTTCATGAAGTATGTTGGGATAGATAACTTGTATTAATCAGTGATAGATATTTAAGTAAGATATATTAGAATCAGAATTTTCCCTTTAAATTATTTTTGCTTTCTCTGATAGAATGTCTACTGAGGCAGAACTTTAAAGAAGTAGTCAATTTAGTCCTGGGGTCACTAATTCAAACAAATCTTAAGTTTTTATGACTGAGAGGTGTCACAGAGCTTTATATCATTACCAAGATAATTCATTTTGCACATATATGAAAAATAGGCTTATTATATATATTGTTATTAGATGTTCAAATGAGTCATTCTAGATCCCATTAAGCTTTCTCTTTTCAGAATAATCAGTTATAGTTCATTGGGAAAAAAGTTAGATTGCAGATGGATGACAAACTTCTAGATGTTTGACTCTAGTTTCAAAGTAATTAGGATTCTTTTAGATAACGAGATTGACTTTATTCCACAGATTCTACATCAGCTGCATGGGTTATCCAGACTGCCGAAAAGCTATATGGTTTCCAGATTCTGTTCTAGAAGTCAGTAAGGATGAGAATGTGTGTCCAGTCTGTAAACCACATCCTGTTTACAGGTCAGTCTGAGGAATTAACATATCAGAAACACCCCCCAAAAAAAGACTCAAACTTTTTTGGTATTGGAATAACTGTAGCTAACTAGATTGCTCTTGGTGTTGGTCAGGAAGTTGAGATTTTCAGAAGATCCAGTGTTGGTCCTAGGCCCTTTCCTTCATTTCAGTCAGGGCTTTCTCAGAAGGGGTGAACACCTAGCCTTGAGTTTTGAGTTGAGGTTTTGAATAAGAAACAGTTCCTTGATCTCTTGGCTTCTCTTACTGAGGTAGCATTGTCTTGCCCTGTCTCCCAGATATTTTTTGTTTTACTTCCAAGAATAGTTTGCGATTTGTTTTTCATCAGATTTTCATATAGTCTCGTCCTAAAAACATCAAGGCTATGAGGATCTGAGCTACAATAAGGGCCAATGAATTTAAGTTTGTAATTTTGGTATTACAGAAATGTTTAGCAGTCTCTGGTCTCTTGGAAAGGATCAGAATTGCTATTTGTGACCAGTTCCAATTGACATAGTTAGGTTTACTAAATTCTAAAGGGTAAGAAAAATTATAAGGGAAAAAATAAAAACATATTTAAAGTTAACAGTTAACCTAAATTAACCCAGATAATCTTTATCCTAGTTTTCATTTTTCTTCTTCTCTTTTGGAACCAGGTTGAAATTAAAGTTCAAACGAGGAAGTGTCCCTCCCACCATGCCTCTGGAATTTGTTGGCTGCATTGGAGGTTGTGATGAGACTCTGTTGCAGATCCTGGATCTAAGATCTTCCAGTGGTCCTTCCAGAGCTTCACAGCCAGCAAGCCAGCCTACCAACTATTTACAGGCCAACCAGTCCTTGAACAGAATGAACAACAATCAGGGCAGATCTTCTATTTCTCCTTCAGAACAACAAACTAGACCCCTTGAACCCTCAGCTAGGAGACCTGCAGCCACCAGTGAGAATCAAAACACTGTGATGTGTAACTGTGGCCAAGAGGCCCTGTTGCTCACTGTCCGTAAAGAAGGGCCCAATCAGGGCAGGCTCTTCTACAAATGCAACACAAGCAATTGCAATTTCTTCCTGTGGGCTGATAGTCACCAGGGAACAGAAGTGGCCTCTTCCTCAAGAACAAGGATTCCAAGTCATTTCCAAGGGAACTCCACAAATTCTGGAGAAAGGCAAGATGGGTTTGGAAACCATGGCAGTGCCATGTGCATGTGCAACCAACCTGCCATCACAAGGACAGTGCAAAAGGAGGGGCCAAATAAGGGACGACAGTTCCATACATGCTCAAAACCAAGGGAGCAACAGTGTGGTTTCTTTCAGTGGGCTGATGAAAATATGGCACCAGGTGAGCCAAGTCATGAGTATGGATGGATACCTTTACATTTTAAAAGTTTGTGTTGCTATTTTTTTGTTTTTATGTCATTTTCCTTAAATATATATATATATATATATATATATATATATATATATTCCTACCTCTTCCCTTACTCCATTAGTAAAGAATAGAAAAAGAAGAAAAAAAAAATTCAGGAAAAACCAATATATTAACCAGAGCTGACCAAATTTTTACATGGCATCCAATTTTCATCTTTAGTCTTCATTTGCATCTTGAAGTTCTGAACTAGTATAGAGATTGAGTTTTTAATATGGCAATTATTAAAAACATCATTTTAAAATGTTTATGTTATATCCAGGCACTTGAGCAAAAGTCCTGTAAGTAATGATTCAGTTCTAGTACTAGCCTAATTGTATTCTCAAAGCTATTTTTTGAGGTTTGTATTTATATTATGAAAATTAGTTTCTAAAATCAGATAAGGAATGTGAAAACACTTTAAAAAGTAAAAAAATCATTTACACACACACACACACACACACACACACACACACACACACACACACACACACACACACACGGTTTTACTATGATAAGTTGGGCTTCTTTTGTACCCATAAGGTATCAGTATCTGAAATGGTATATAAGCACTTATATACCTGGCATATAATTGTAATTCCTAACAGTAGGAAAGAAAACAAGAAATGTCAGACACAGAAGCTCATTTTCATATTACATTTTCTGAAGATAGTCTTTTTTTTTATAATCAGTGGCCATATTACTCCATGAAATATTAGTACTTCTCATCTCAAGACTTTCTGACGTGATAATCACTTATATTTGTGTAGCACTATGGTTGACAGTGAAATTATCCATGACTTATCTGGTCCTCCCATTTTGGTTGAGAGTATCATACTGTTTCATCCCTTTGAAGTATTATTCCTCTCCATCACCCCCTTCACATCTAATCATTTGTCAGATTTTATTGGTGCCAGCCCTCCACATCTCTAATATCTACTCCTTTCTCCCTATTTAGAGAGCTCCTACTGTTTGTGAAGTTTGGTCCTTGTTACCTTTTGCAGGACTACTAGGCATTATGGTCTCAGGCACATAGTCTGACTAGATGACTTTCCTACTTAGAAACATTCAAAGGCCCCTCTTTTCACCAAATACTTTCTGGCATTTTAAGTCCTCTCTAGTCAGGCTCTACCTCTTCCATGAAGTTTTTCTTAATTAACAGCCCAGTTAGTGTCGTTGCTTTTAGTCACATCCCTGTACATGTGGTTAAAAAAAAAAATTCTCTACCACACGTCATACACTCTCCCCCCCCCCATATCCCCCCAGGAAAAATTAAATTCCTTGGAATTTAACAGTGATTATTTAAGTTTTTTTATTCTTTGCAAGCACTCAGCATGATGACTTATATACATATTAAGCTCTTATTAGTGTGTGTTCTTATAGGCAGCACAAATATTATACTACTTTTCTTTATGAGAAACTGAAGCGTTCAGATTTTTAAGTAAATTGCCCACAGTTCCAAAATGGTGCTTGGAGCCAGGACATGAACTCAGGCCTAACTCCATGGCTGGTACTTTTTCTACTGCACCACCACACTGCCTCACAGATAATTGTGCCAAAAGTGCCATTGAGGTTTATTTGTGGAAAGCAGAGAGATTCTTAAAGAGTTTTACTACACTCTAATTATGAACAGTGAGAAATAGAGTAGAAAAGACATACTAGTCAAGAGACTTGATGATACACTTAATCTCTCTCTTTTTTTAAATTTAATTTTTATTTTTACAAAAATTTTATGCATAGGTAATTTTCCAGTGTTGACAATTGCAAAACCTTTTGTTTCAACTTTTCCCCTCTTTCCCCCCACCCCTTCCCCCAGATGGCAGGTTAACCAATACATGTTAAATATGTGAAAGTATAAGTTAAATACAATATATGTATACATGTCCAAACAGTTATTTTGTTGTACAAAAAGAATCGGACTTTGAAATAGTGTACAATTGGCCTGTGAAGGAAATCAAAAATGCAGGCAGACAAAAATATAGGGATTGGGAATTCAATGTAGTGGTTCATTGTCAACTCCTAGAGTTCTTTCACTGGGTGTAGCTGGTTCAGTTCATTACTGCTCTGTTGGAACTGATTTGGTTCATCTCATTGTTGGAGAGGGCCTTGTCCATAAGAATTGATCATCATATAGTATTGTTGTTGAAGTATACAATGATCTCCTGATCCTGCACATTTCACTTCACATCAGTTCATGTAAGTCTCTTTAGGTTTTTATGAAATCATCCTGTTGGTCATTTCTTACAGAACATAGTATTCCATAATATTCATATACCACAATTTATTCAGCCATTCTCCAATTGATGGGCATCCACTCAGTTTCCAATTTCTGGCCACTATAAAGAGGGCTGCCACAAACATTCTTGCACATACAGGTCCCTTTCCCTTCTTTAAAATCTCTTTGGGATATAAGCCCAGTAGTAATGTTGCTGGATCAAAGGATATGCACAGTTTGATAACTTTTTGATCATAGTTCCAAATTGCTCTCCAGAATGGCTGGATGTATTCACAATTCCACCAGCAATGTATCAATGTCCCAATTTTCCCACATCCCCTCCAACGTTCTGCATTATCTTTCCCTGTCATTCTAGCCAATCTGACAGGTTTGTAGTGGTATCTCAGAGTGATCTTAATTTGCATTTCTCTGATTAATAATGACTTGGAGCATCTTTTCATATGGCTAGAAATAGTTTCAATTTCTTCGTTTGAGAATTGTCTGTTCATATCCTTTAACCATTTATCAATTGGAAAATGGCTTGATTTCTTGTAAATTAGCGTCAATTCTCTATATATTTTGTAAATGAGGCCTTTATCGGAACCTTTGACTGTAAAAATGTTTTCCCAGTTTATTACTTCCCTTCTAATCTTGTCTGCATTAGTTTTGTTTTTCTATTTTGTGATCAATAATGACCTCTAGTTTTTCTTTGGTCATGAATTCCTTTTTTTTCATAGGTCTGAGAGGTAAACTATCCTATGCTCTTTTTTATTTATAATATCATTCTTTATGCCCAGGTCACGAACACATTTTGACCTGAGCTTGGTGTATGGTGTTAAGTGTGGGTCAATGCCTAGTTTCTGCCATACTAATTTCCAATTTTCCCAGCAATTTTTGTCAAACAGTAAGTTCTTATCCCAAAAGCTGGGGTCTTTGGGTTTGTCAAACACTAGATAATTGAAGTTATTGGCTGTTTTTTCCTTTGAACTTAACCTATTCCACTGATCAACTAGTCTATTTCTTAGCCAATACCAAATGGTTTTGGTAATCGCTGCTTTATAATATAATTTTAGATCTGGTACAGCTAGGCCACCTTCATTTTATTTTTTTTTATTTTTTATTTTTTCATTAATTCCCTTGAAATTCTTGACCTTTTGTTTTTCCACATGAACTTTGTTGTTATCTTTTCTAGGTCATTAAAATAGTTTTTTTGGGAGTCTGATTGGTATAATGCTAAATAAATAGATTAGTTTAGGTAATATTGTCATCTTTATTATATTTGCTTGCCCAATCCAAGAGCATTTAATATTTTTCCAATTGGTTAGATCTGACTTTGTGTGGAAAGTGTTTTGTAGTTTTACTCATATAGTTTCTGATTTTCCCTTGGTAGATAGATTCCTAAATATTTTATACTATCATTAGTTACTTTAAATATAATTTCTCTTTGTAGCTCTAACTGTTGGATTTTGTTAGTGATATATAAGAATGCTGTGATTTCTGTGGGTTTATTTTGTATCCTGCAACTTTGCTAAAGGTGTGGATTATTTCTAATAGCTTTTTAGTAGAATCCCTGGGGTTCTCTAAGTATACCATCATATCATCTGCAAAGAGTAATAATTTGGTTTCCTCATTACTTATTCTAATTCCTTTAATTTCTTTCTCATCTCTTATTGCCAAAGCTAGCATTTCTAATACAATATTGAATAGTAATGGTGATAGTGGGCAACCTTGTTTCACTCCTGATTTAATGGGAATGGTTCACGTTTATCCCCTTACATATGAAGCTTACTGATGGTTTTAAATAGATGCTACTAATTAAAGAAAAGTCCATTTTTTCTTATACTCTCAAGTGTTTTTAATAGGAATGGATGTTGGATTTTATCAAATGCTTTTTCTGCATTTATTGAGATGATCATATTGTTTTTGTTAATTTCGTTGTTAATATGGCCAATTATACTGATAGTTTTCCTAATATTGAACCAGCCCTGCATTCCTGGTATAAATCCTACTTGATCATGGTGTATTATCCTGGGGATGATTTTCTGTAGTCTTTTTGCTAATATCTTATTTAAGATTTTAGCATCAGTATTCATTAAGGAGATTGGTCTATAGTATTTTTTTCTCAGTTTTTGACCTACTTGGTTTAGGTATCAGTATCATGTCTGTGTCAAAAGGAATTTGGTAGAACTCCTTCATTCCCAATTTTTTCAAATAGTTTATATAACATTGGGCCTAATTGTTCTTTAAATGTTTGGTAGAATTCACATGTAAATTCATCGGGTACTGGGGATTTTTTCTTAGGGAGCTGATTAATAGCTTGTTCTATTTCTTTTTCTGAAATGGGACTATTTAAGCAGTTTACTTCCTCCTCTGTTAATCTGGGAAGCCTATATTTTTGGAGGTAGTCATCCATTTCACTTAGGTTATCAAATTTATTGGCATAAAGTTGGGCAAAATAACTACTTATTATTGCTCTAATTTTCTTTTCATTGGTGGAAAGTTCCCCCTTTTCATTTTTAAGACTAACAATTTGATTTTCCTCTTTCCTTTTTTCTGACCAGATTTACCAAAAGTTTATCTATTTTATTGTTTTTTTTTTTCATAAAACCAACTCTTAGTTTTATTTATTAGTTCAATAGTTTGTTTTTTTTTTTATTTTCACTATTGTTAATTTCTCCTTTTAATTTTAGAATTTCAAGTTTAGTATTTCATAGGGGTTTTTAATTTGGTCTTTTTTTTAGCTTTTTAAGTTGCAAGCCCAATTCATTGATCTTCTCTTTCTCTATTTTATTCAAGTAAGCCTCTAAAGATATAAAATTTCCCCTTATTACTGCTTTAGCTGCATCTCATAAATTTTGGTATCTCATCATTGTCATTATCTTGAGTGAAGTTATTGTGTCTATAATTTCTGCCTTCCTGCAGTTAATTTTGAGATCTTTATGTCCTAATATATGGCCAATTTTTGTATAGGTTCCATGAACTGCTGAGAAGTTTTTCTGTCTTCCTTTCTATCACCATTCAGTTTTCTTCAAAGATCTATCATACCTAAATTTTCTAATATTCTATTTATCTCTTTAATTTCTTTCTTGTTTGTTTTGTGGTTTGATTTATCTATTTCTGAGAGTGCAAGGTTGAGATCTCCCACTATTATAGTTTTGCTGTCTATTTTTTCTTGCAACTCTCTTAACTTCTCCTTTAGGAAGTTAGATGCTATAAGACTTGGTGCATATATGTTTAGTATTGATATTGCTTCATTGTCTGTGCTACCCTTTAGCAGGATATAGTTTCCTTCCTTATCTCTTTTAATGGGGGCAGCGAGGTGGCGCAGTGGATAGAGCACCAGCCTTGAATTCAGAAGGACCCGAGTTCAAATGTGGTCTCAGACACGTAACACTTCTTAGCTGTGTGACCCTGGGCAAGTCACTTAACCTCAGCCTCAGGGGGGGAAAAAATCTCTTTTAATTAGATCAATTTTTGCTTTTGCTTGATCTGAGATAAAGATGGCTACCCCTGCTTTTTTGATTTCACCTGAAGCATAATAGATTCCGCTCCAGCCTTTTGCCTTTACTCTGTATGTATCTCCCTGCTTTAAATGTGTTTCCTGTAAACAACATATTGTAGGGTTCTGACTTTTGATCCAGTCTGCTATCCACCTCCGCTTAATGGGAGAGTTCATCCCATTCACATTTACAGTTAAAATTACTAATTCTGTCTTTCCTGCCATCATATTATCCCCAGATTATGCTTTTTTTCCCCCTTGCCCCCCCACCCCAAACCCCTTCCTCAGTATTAAACTTTTGGGCCCCACTTATGTCATGCAGCCCTTCCTCTTAAATATCCTTCCCTCCTCCCTTTAAATCCGTTCTCCTTTCTTGCAGCCTTCCCTTATTACTCTTTTCCTTTTTTCCCTTTTCCCTTTTCTTTTCCCACTTTTTAATGAGGTGAGAGAGAATTCTCTGTAAAACAAATATGTCAATTATTTTCTCTTTGAGCCAACTCTGATGAGAGTAAGATTCACACAATGTTCTTTCCCCTCTCTAAATTCCCTCAGATATGGTAGGTTTTCTTTGCCTCTTTGTGGGATGTAGTTTCCCTCTTTTCATCTCCCCTTTTCCCTTTTCTGACACTATCGCCTTTCCATTTCTACTTTCCTTTTTTTATGTTATATCAGTAAAATCAAATTATATATGTGGTCATTATGTATATCCATAACAAAAATACAGTCTTCAAGAGTTCCTTTTACCTTTTTCTGCTTCTCTTGAGTCCTATGGTTGGAGATCAATTTTTTGTTTAGATCTGCTTTTTTCCTTAGAAACAAATGGAATTCATCTGTATCATTAAATGTCCATCTTCTTCCATGGAAGAAAATGGTCAGCTTAGCTGGGTAATTCATTCTTGGCTGCATTCCAAGTTCTTTTGCCTATTTAATCTCTTAATGTCCTTGTCAAGTGTCTTCCATGAACATGGGTTTCCCCTTTTGTAAAATGAAACTCTTTCCCTTTGACACAGTGAGAATGCATGGAGTTATGGCCTATAAGCACTTCAAAGTCTTTGGAAATGGTTTGTGTATTCATAAATTGGTATTATTATACCTTTATATCTCATTGCCACTCTGGAGACTGAAAGAAGATTTCATTATTGCCTCTGACTGTTGTTGTTTGTTAAAAAAGAAAAAAAAAATACTCATCTTTTAAAATTTGGTGTTCCACAAAGATATTGGTTCTTCACCATTCTCACTTAACTATTGTGACCTTTCTTCTCTAGTACCTTGATTACTCAGCTTGCAAATTAATTCTTTGTTTCTTTCCTCAGTAAATTCTGGACCAGTTTGGTTTCAGGGGAGAGGGTCAGAAGCCAGAAGCAAAAGACCTAGGACTAACTCAAACACTGAGCCCACAACGAAGAAAATACGGAAATGTAGTCTCTGTCACCAACCTGGACATACCCGGATCACCTGCCCTCAGAACAGGTGATTGAGGGAGAGGTGAAGCAGAGAGTTGTTCTTTTGTTGAGAGAAATTAAAAAAGTTTTAAAATAAGAACTCAATAAACTGCCCAAGGAAACCCTGATGTCATTGGAACTTTGAGAAAAATCTTCAACCTGGAGTCTAGCTTTCTTCTGGCCTTCCTGATTCAGATGAACCCTGGAATAGGCCTGGGTTGCACCAGGCTAAGCAGTTTCTTGTCTAATGAAAGAAAAGCCCCAGAGCCATTTAGGAATATACTGTACAGAAGTAGAAAAAACATCTCCAGTATAATCTTTTTGTTCAAATCCATTATCCTGCAAATTAAAAATTTTCAGTAGATGGTTTATAATAGCAGGGAAATCCCATTCCTAAACTGCAGAGGAGAAAATGACAATTATATATGGTTGGGATGATGAGTCTTCTCCGTACCCATGGATGTTTAAACACAAAGCGAGGGAGGCTCTTAACTCTTGATTCAATATGTAAAATTCAAAGTGCCAACAAGAGTTCTGGGTCTACCTGGACCTATTAGCTTGTTCTTGGATGAACCTTTTACTTCAGGTGGAAATGAGTTTTCCTGTAGATGAGCTTTCATAATGGTAAGCTATAGCAAATGTGTTGAGAAAGTGGAGTTTTGTTTAAAAACCTGCTGCTTGTTCTGAAATTTTATCTGGAGGAATTCTTACTTTTCTAGTCCAAGAAGCTGCTATAGCTGTTGGGTCTGAAACATAGCTTATGTGTCTTAATAAAAAGAAATTCCACCTCTTAACTCCTACAGTATGTTAATGTAGTGCTGCTTATGTTTGCATGCTAAGTAAATGTGTGCTATAGTACTTGGGAGGAGCACTTGTTGCAGACCAGATGCTAATTCTTTGGATAACCCTCCATGATGTTCTGTGGAATACCTAACATCTCTTCTAAAATCTGTCTCCTTTCCAGTTTAGTCCTACATCTTACCCCTACCCAGCTAACATCTTGTTTGAGTTTTATCTTTTTTTTTTTTATTAATAGCTTTTTATTTTAAAAATATATGCAAAGATAGTTTTCAACATTTACCCTTGCAAAACTTTTATGTTCCAAATTTTTTCCCTTCATCCCCTCCTCTAGACAGAAAGTAATCCAATATATGTTAAACATGTATAGAGTTCTTCTATACATACATCCACATTTATTGTGCTGTACAAGAAAAATAAGATCAAAAAGAAAATAGAAATTATATTGTGATCCATTTGGATCCCATAGTCCTCTTTCTAGATGGAAATGGCTCTATCACAAGTCTATTGGAATTGGCCTGAATTAACTCATTGTTGAAAAGAGCCATGTCCATCAGAATTGATTATTGTTATTGCTGTGTATAATATTCTCTTGGTTCTACTCATTTGATTATTTAGCATCAGTTCAAGTCTCTCTGGGATTTTTTGAAATCATCGTGCTGATCATTTCTTAAAGAACAATAATACTCTATAACATTCATACGTTATATATATTAGCTTGTTCTTAGATGAACCTTTTATTTCTTCAGGTGGAAAAGAGTTTACCTGTAGGTGAGCTGCCATTATAGTAAGTTACAGCAAATGTGTTGAGAAAGTGGAGTTTTGTTTTAAAAACTGCTGCTTGTTCTGAAATTTCCACAACTCAGCTATTCTCCAACTGATGGACATCCACTCAGCTTCAGTTTCTGGCCACTACAAAAAGGGCTGCTACATTTTTGCACATGTGGATCTCTTTCCCTCCTTTATGATCTCCTTGGGATACTGGCCCAGTTAGACACACTGCTGGATCAAAGGGTATGCATAGTTTGATAACCCTTTGGACATAGTTCTAGATCACTCTCCAGAATGGTTAGATTATTTCACAACTCCACCAGCAATGTATCCCAGTTTTCCCTCATCCTCTCCAATATTTATCATTATCTTTTCCTGTCATCTTAGCCAATCTGAGAGATGTGTAGTGATGTCTCAGAGTTGTCTTAATTTGCATTTCTCTGATTAATAGTGATTTAGAGCATTTTTCCATATGACTATTTTCTTCAATTGGAAATTGTTCATATCCTTTGTTGATCTTTTATTTTTTCCTGCTAATTTTCACATTCAGTAGTTCAATTATCTTTATAGTCACGTTGAGATACAAATAAGATAATTTTTCACTAAGGAGGTAAAGAAACATACAGGGAGCTTATAGACTGGCTGAGGCTCATAGTTCCTAGCTCAACTCTCCTTGTTTTGGAGTTGTTTCCAACTCATATTTCCTTTTTTAATAGGGAGTCTATTAAAAATCAGTGCAGTGAAAATTTTTCAGTGAAATCTGACAGATTTCCAAGCCCCTGCTAAGGACTAATTAATATAACAATTTAGTGCAATATAATTTCATCAGTAAAAAAACAAAAACAAAAATATCCTTAGGACCAGTTCAGTGTTTACAAGTCATCATCCATGAACTGTCATAGTGCCACGGGAAAGTACTTTAATTTTACAGAAATTCACTTTCATATTCACAATTGCCCTTTTCAGGAAGGAATCATAAGAAGAATTGACAGATGGAGAGTGTATAGTTATGGGCTTTAGTCACAGAGCAGCCATTTAGGAGCTTTGTCAACTCCAGCAAATCAAGTTATCTCTGGACTCTTGTGCCTCATCTGTAAAATAAAGATGACTATTTAAGCTTAGACATTCCATAAGTTTATTGTAAACAGTTGGATCTGCATATTCAAGTCTTATGTCTGAAGCTTATTGGGATGGGTGGGTATGTAGAGAAGATATATCAGTGCCATTGGCCCCAAATTTGAGTTCCTATTTCTTGCTATTCATTACTAAAAACAGATTGGCTTTTAATTCTCACAGTTTCCCATGTGTTATAGGGAGAAGTCCAGCTAGGTTCTGGACCAATGTATGTTAGAATATCCCAGACTGACTGGCTAGAGGACAGCTAGTCTAAGTCAATCCTAATCTTGATGATAAAGATACTTTGTGATCTAGATAGTGTCTGCCCATCAACAAGGTCACAGACACAAAGGCTAATTCAGACTTTTCACACATTGTCAGAATCTGCTTTATTTGGGCTGAGTAATAATACTAAGGTCACCTCATAATAGATTTTTTTCTACAGCACCTTAGAACTAAGCACAGCTAGATTCCTTTGTGTAAACTATAACTTACTATGGCTAAGTTACTTAATGGCTCTGACCTGCTGATTTCTCCCTTATAAAATGGGATCTACTTAATTCACAGAAGTTTTGAGTCAAAAGAATTTTAAATCAAAATATGAGCTATATTTTTCTGTACTAAAATGAAGAGGTGGTATCTGAGAAGTACCAACTAATTCATCATCAGGAAAATGTACAATATTTTTTTCCCCAGGAGCAGGAATGGATTAATCTTGAATCAACATCTGCTTGCCACTTTCTATTGTTTTGACCTAAATTGGACAGAGCTTCATGTATGACATCTATCTAGACTTTGAGTAAAATCCAGTACTACAGTAATTGTTCTGTTAAAAGACTGCCTTTGTTTGACTCCTGCTCTACTGTTACAGTAAAGAAAGCAAGCGGTGAATAGACAATATGAGCTTAGAATTTGTTTTGCTTAAAACTAATCCTTCCCTGAATTTATTCCATTTTTTAAAAAATTGACTCTATTTCTATACAAAACACTTGTGTTCTACTCATCTTTGACCTGTTCAGATGAAACTTTTCCCTTCTAATTAACCCTTCCTTGAATCTACCCTCACTCCCACGTCCACCTATTTCCCTTTCCTATTGAATGTTTTTATATCAAACTCTTGTGTTCTACCCACCTTTGATTTGTTCAGAACTGAAGTTCAAGTGACACCTTCCCCACACCTTCTTCCTTTATGTAATCTTCTATTTGTGTATAGAATGAAATAGTTTCATTACTTGTTTGCAGAACATTGTGCTTTTCACAGCAACAGTTTGTTTCCTTAGCAAACTTGTTGGAAGTCAACTAATCAAATAAATGATGCCCCTTTGGGAGACTATATTCTCATCTCTTTTAATTAAGTCTTTTTACTATTGCTTTGCCTGAGATCATGATAGGTATCTCTGTTTTTATAAATTCAACTGAAGCATAATAGATTTTAATTGTGCCTTCAACTGTGAATCTGTTTCAAGAGCTTCTTTTCAACCATATTTTGTTAGCTTCTGCTTCTTATTCCACTGTCCTCTTCCATAGTGACCATTCCATTCACATTCACAGTTGTCTTTTAAATGTATATTTTTCTCCATATCCTTCTTATATACTTTTTCATCTCTTTGCTCTCTACCTCCTTCAAAGAGGAGATAGGCAGTGAAAGCAAACATATTCATCACCACTATTCCATTCCCTTGCTTTGCTTCTCTTCTTGACCCAGACCCACAATTCTTAACTTTTTCTTTTTCATGGTCTTCGGAGCTGAGACTTTTTCCTTCTATTTAATCCTTCCTTAAATCTACCCTCATTCCCATGTCCGCCTATTTCCCTTTTTTTATCGAATCTGTTTTTAATACCAAACTCTTATGTGTACCCACCTTTGACTTTTCAGAACTGAAGTTCAAGTGACATCTTCTTCCCCTGATACCTGCCTAATATGCATAGTCTATTTGTGCACATTGATGTGGGATGAGTCTCTACCTCTACCTCCTCCTTCCTTTCCTTTTTCTGAACCTTTTTCTTCTAGAATTATCACAAAACCATTCCTTCACCCTCTGTCTTATCATCTATGATCCATATAATATTTAGTGTGCCAAAGGGAAATTTGTGTCATCTCTCCTTATTAGAAGATAAACACTTCCCTCTTTGTATAGTTCCTTCCACCAGTTCACTTATATTTTGTAAAATTTTTATCTTAATTCCTGGGTTTATATTTCAGAGTACCTATTCATCTCTGGTATTTGCTTCAGAAATGCTTGGAAATTTCAAAGCTCCTTTTTAACCCTGGAGGATTATACTTAATTTTTCTGGATAATTTTTTTTTAATTGTAGGCTTTTTACTTTTTGAAATATTGTAATTTCAAAGGTCCTCTTTATACTGATGGCTGCTAAATCTTGTGTGATTCTAAGTGTGGTTTCTTGATGTTTGCAGTAGTTTTTCTTGAAAGTTTTGGATTTAGCTTATGTTGTTTCTGGGAGTTTTCGTTTTGGTGGGGTTTTTTTTTCACTTTTTTCTCTTGTTCAGTTATGTCTAAGCAGTTTTCTTTCACGATTTCCTGAAATATGTCCAAGCTTTTTTTGGTTCTGATTTTTAGATAATTCAATAATTTTAAAAATTCTCATGATTATTTTTGATACATTTTCTTAATTTTTTCTATTGGAAAAAATAATTTTTTTCTCTTGAAGTCATTAACTTGTTTTGTCCATTCTAATTTTTAAGAAGCCAGTTCCTTGAATAAGGATTTGTTACAAAGTAACCTGTTTATTCTTCCAAATCTTCTAAAACTTTCTATCTTTTCTAGTTCTTTAGTAGTTCATTTCTTTCAGTCATGCCTGACTCTTTATGATCCCCTTTAGGGTTTTCTTGGCAGAGATATTGTAGTAGTTTGCCATTTACTTCTCTCCATCTCATTTTATAGATGAAGGAATCGAAGGAAACAAGATTAAGTGACTGATGCTAGATTTAAACTCATGAAAAGATGTCTTACTGATTGTGGTGGTGTATACCACCTAGCTAACCTAAACATTTTGCCAAGTTTGTCAGTATATTTCAGTTGGTCATTTTTCAGTCATGTCTGAGTCTTCATACCCTATTTAGGGTTTTCTTGGCAAAGATAGGTCATTTGCCATTTCCATCTCCAGCTCATTTTACAGATGTAGAAATTGAGGGTTAAATGACTTGCCAAAAGTCACAGCGCTAGGGTCTAAGGCCAGATTTAAAGTCGGATCTTCCTGACTCCAGTTCTAGCACTCTATTCACTGGGGTTAAGTAACTTGCCCAGAGTCACACAGCCAGGAAGTGTTGTGTCTGAGGCCACATTTGAACTCGGGTCTTCCTGACTTAAGGGCTAGTTCTCTATCCACTGCACCACCTAGCTGCCCCCGCTTCCTTTCTCCTTGCTATATTTTTCGAAGATTATATGAGCATTTCAGGCTAAGATGATAACCTTTAACAAGTTATGAGGTCTGAATTAGGGTATAGTGGGACTGAGCCTTTTAGGCTCCAGACCATGATTTGTATCTAGGCCACACAACTGCAGACTCACCCTCAGTGGAGGGCCACTCAACTGTTAGCACCAGCCACTGTCACCTAACTCTGACTCTGCAGTTTCAGAGCAGCAGTGCTGTAAAACTGACTCCTGGTTCTGTTGATCCTACCATACATGATCACTAGAGATCTGGGTAATCTTAGATGCAACTTTACAGGGATAGAAATGCCAGCCCACCCCTGATCTGCATTCCTGCTCCAGAGCCAATCCACCCTTACTGCAAAATTTCTGGTCAACTTTCTGTGAGCTAAATGTGTGATTTCAGCTTTTAGAAAAATGAAGTCTTTTCATATAGCACTCTTGCTGGATCTTGTGAGTATGGTATGGGAGAGTTGTGTTCTACTCCTTTCTTCTTTTCTGAACTCCACCATGTCCTTATGTGAAGACTACCCTTGTTCAAAATGTGTGACATTCTTGCTAATTGCCTTTAAAAGAACCTTGAGCACATTGTTTAGGAATTCAACTTAAAAAAAAATAATAATTTTTTGGAAATAAGTCATTCAAAGCAAGCAAAGTCTGGTGATTAAGATGGGTAATCCCATTAGTTAATGCTGGTTTAGATCTAAAGTAGGATGTGACTAGATTATTTGTATTTGTGGCACATAAGGAGGCTATAGTACAACTTTATATTGACATCTTACATTTCTGTTTATCTTGTTAAAAATTATTAAAATTGGTTTGCATTCCCTGAACCCATATGAACTCAAGGTAAAGTATGTACTGGCCTAGGAATAAATGTGAACTGCATATAGGTTTTTTAGAAATAGGGGACCTGACAAACACAGAATCCAAGTGAGAGGGCACCTCAGAATCTATTTAGCTCAATTTATAACTGGACCAAAATAATTTTTGCAACATTCCCAACAAATGATCATCTCTCAACTGAAGACCTCAATGAGAATTTCCAATCCATGATCACACATTTGGCCTACATATAAGTGACCCTGGATAGGTAACATGGGACAAGGATAAGCCTCTCCTCTTCCACTTTTGAAGTTATTTTTTTTCCCCTACACGAAGAGAGCTTCAAGTGTTTCTAGAACTTCTACCTGCTCTCTTAGTACTGCATTCTAGTGACAAGTAGGACAAACCAAATACTTCTACATCTTATTTACTTTATTGGGACATAATACTCTTGAGTGTAGTCTAGAGTTTTGTCCTAGGCTTTCCTCTCTCTACAACAACCTCATAGGTTTGTCAGTTTTTTACAGATGACTTATAATTGTACCAGAAAGTATTTTCTGGATATTGTAAATAATCCATAAGCATATCAAATGTGTGTACAAACCATTCTTTGCCTCCAAATTCCTTTAATTTTGTTGAAGATACCAATATTCTAGTCACCTGAATTTGCAGACTTGGGAGTCATCCTTAAATCACTATCCCATTACTCCATTTATCCAACTTTCCAATTCTATGATTTATCTTAAATCCACCCCCTTTGTTTTTACTCATAGTATCACCTCTCAATAAGATCACTGCCAATATCCATCTAAGTGGATGTGATATCTCCTCTTCCTTCCCTAGACTTCATAGCTCTAAAAAGCATGGGTTTATGTTATTCCCTTATTCAGCAAATCCTAGTGGTTTTCCACTACGATTAATTTGACACCTCTAGGATGTCAAATTAAAACTTATTCTCCCAACCTGGCTCCAAACTACTTTTTCAGCCATATATTACTTTTCTTAAATGCCTTCTTCAGTCCTGGCCTTGTTGTCCCTGGATTGTCTCTGAAAGGCACTCTACTTACTTATTCCTTCCTCTTAGAATCCCCTTAGTTCTTTTTCATCAGGCAGTGAAGTTCATTTTTAAAGATCTAGTTGAAAACTATCAGTCTTTCTCTGATTAAAAAAAAAACATTTCATTTAATCTTTCCGAACATGGTTTCTGTCTAGTAAGTGGGCTAAATGTAAATCCTTCCCCATCTTGTTTAATAAAAATTATTATAGTTAGCATTTATGTAGCATCTAAAATCTCTTACACAGCAATTCTGTGATTGATAGTAGTTCTATAATTATTCTCATTTTAGAGATAAGGGAACTGACACCAATAAATATGGCGAAGGGATTCAAATCTGGGTCCTCATAACCACAGAACCTCATTGCCTCAGATCAGGCTTACCAAAAAAATGCTGAAAAAGATGAGTTTTGAATACTTTTTAAAAATTGACTTGCTCATTTTATAGTCAATCCTTGAATGAAACTTAAGGACATGAAAACTGCCAGAAGAAAGCCATAGATAAGTGTAGTACCAGAACTTTGTCACTATCATTTGCTATAGAGCAAGTTCACGGTTGATAAGTCTATATATTGAAGTTTAGTTATTCAGGAATTATAAGGCCTTTTATATAATAAGACTTTAAACAGTCATCTATAAAGCATTCCCCTGGTATAAAACTGAGCCAAGTATAAAATCAAATAGCCTGAAACGATTTAAATTTTACCTTATTTCATTAAGTTACAGTTGAAAAGGAAGACAAGAATTTTGATGATGAGCCCTGATTTGTTCTTTAAATGATTTAATCTAAATCTGGCCTAAATCACATGAACTGTGTGACCTTGGGTCAAATCATTTGACCTATTTGCCTCAATTTCCTTCACTATACAATGGGAATAGCAGCACCTACCTCCCAGAATTGTTGAGGATCAAATAAGATATTTGTAAAGTGCTTAACAGTGCCGGACATATAATAGGATACTATATGTAAATGCTAGCTATTATCTGAAGAACTCTGTATAACAATAACTTGCTCTGTCTAGATATCTGCAACAGTAAAAGGTAACCTCTAATCTCTGCCCTTGCCACTGAAACGGCATGTAATTTGGGTAAGATACAACAGCTTAATTAGATTTTCTATTTGTAAAATTAATTGTCCTTGCCTAATCAAACATCTCATTTTGACATGAAGGTGACTGACCCTAAATTCTTAATGCCTACAGAATTATAAACTCTAGTAGGGACATTCCAAGGCAGAAAAATTTTAGGTATGGGCAGAAATCAAAGTTGAAATGGAACTTTCAACTTTTGAAATGGATCACCTTGTCCAAAACTTCCTTCTTTCCTCATGAGGTAAAGTGATTCTCTGGATAGCAATACTTTTAACAACTTCATAAATGCTTGCATGGAAAAACAATTCACTTAACATACAATTGAGATTATTTTTCTCCTTTATTCTCCATCGCATTCTTTTTGAAACCCACTTCTTCCAGCAGTGGGGGAGACCAAAGACACATTAAGGTGACAGGCATTTCAGTACTTGAAGCAGAAAAAGCAAAACCTCTCCCCCACCTTGCTAACCAAATACCAACTCTGCCTAATTGAAATGAGTCACATATGAACTGTGAATGATACATTTTGGCACACAAATGACCTGGTTCTGAAACAAACAAGGTCTCTTTAAAAACTTCACTTCAGCATAATGCTCTTAGTACCCAAATTAATTTAATAGCAGCCATTAGAAAACATTTCCAAAGTCAAGACACACAGCAGCAAGAATTTCAGCTCTTGGCTGGGGACCATCTCATGGAATTGATTCCATTGGAGAAAGCTCTATCTGAAGGAAGATGAGATTTCCTGCAGACCAATGCCTGTAAGATCAATGCATGGTTGCCTACCTCAGCTGGACTGAATGATGGGGAGGTAAAAGCTGAACAAACTTTGCATAAAGTGGTCTGAGTAAAACATTTTACTTCCTTCAGAGGCTTAGAATACAAGACACTCTGAACTCCTTAGACAACTATACCCTTATCTTTATTGTCCCCAGAAAATCTGGAGCCTCAATTACTATCATAAGAAATGGGAAACTGGTGTAAATAATTTTCTCCTAGATTAAAAAAAAAGGTTTAATTTCCTTCCCCTCCCATCACTCTTCAGA
The DNA here is from genome assembly GCF_048593235.1 of Sminthopsis crassicaudata. Classification (NCBI taxonomy): domain Eukaryota; kingdom Metazoa; phylum Chordata; class Mammalia; order Dasyuromorphia; family Dasyuridae; genus Sminthopsis; species Sminthopsis crassicaudata. Next base: position 509,437,752 of record NC_133617.1, read on the forward strand.
ATATTCATATGATCAGTTCAGTGCTGGTAACATAATGTATTTTGTCCCAGAAATATCTGTTCAGTCTCAAGGAGCCCAACTAGGCTTATAATATAGGGGAAGGGAATCTTCTGTCTTTTGCCTATCACCTAAGATAAGAGAGGCGGTTCAGTTTCTGTTCAAGACTTAGGACTTTGTCTTTGTCTTTCCAAAAAGGAAAGTTATCCCCATAAAGAGGAGTCAAGTGAAGAGAGGTGGTGGCCTGGTTACCACCAATTGGATTTGGCTCAAGACTGCTCAGGCAAAGGCTCTTAAGATCTGGTGGCATTTGAGTGAGCTCAGAGGCACAGAACTCTTTAAGTTTATTCCAGCCTATGCCCAAGACAGCTGCCAACTCAGTGTGCTTAATAAATATACCCTCTTTATTTCTCCAAAGTGTCTACCTTGTACTGGCTAGAAAATAAGAGGAAAAACTCTTTACATGTCCCCTTAAAACTTCCAGAACTGAAGAAGCTAAGCATATTTAAAAAAAAAAAATCTTCCAAGATCACATTTCATTAATCATTCTGTCTATGTTAACAAAAGCTCTGGTGCCATCACAGCATTATACAGAGCAAATCCCATGTCATCTATCTCTTCTTCCTGCAAACTGCTAAAAAGATTGATGTGCTGATTAAAATAACAGGGGAGAGACCCCTCCTCCAGATAGCCAATCAGCTCTATTATCACCTGTTGGAACCGATCTGCTAAAGACTCCTCAGCCCAGTCTGTGCCTGTCTCACTGAGGTGGAGGATGGCCTGGGCCAAGTGGCTCACACTCAGCCTGCTTAGGGAGGGGTGGTGTCTGCAGATGCCTTGCAGGAGCTGGAGGCAGAGGCGCCGGACCCCAGAATCTGCATTATCCAGCTCCTGCAGCTTGGAGACCTCTGCCTGGTAGAAGTCCCGCTGCCAGAGGTTTTCCAACATCCCCTCCTGAGGTTTGGCTAGCAGGGCCTGGTCCTCTCTTTGTGCAGTGGGAAAGATGAGGATGCTCAGCTCCAAATGGTCATGCTGAACTTCCAGGAGGAGCTCTTCTGAGACCACTCCAGGGCGGATGAGGCAATCCAGCATGCTGCCAATGGCTGGCCAATTGATAGAACCCACTAGCACCTTCCGGAGTGCCCCAAGGAGGACATTGGAGGAGAGATAGCCCCCTACCATGAACCGGTCCCAGGGGCTATTCCCTCGGGGAAAGTAATCCAGCTGAGTCCTTCGAATCACCCAGTAGTAAGGATCATTAACAATGGTGTCTTCTCCGGGAATGAAGCTCCACAGGTTGGGCTCTAGCACCAGTGGCACTAGCAGGCAAGTGTGGTCAGCAGCCACGGCCTCCAACCCATCATGCAGGGTGCTGCTTGGGGATATGTTCCCAAAAGGCAGCTCAGGAAATTTATTGCGCAAGTAATTCTGCAACTCGTGGGCAATGTCACCAGCCAGCTGTTTGGCCAGGGCGATCTCCGACTCAGAGACAACTACGTGATTCTGATAGTAAGTGAGGAGTCTTTCCTGCAGTGTAAGGCATAACGGTGTTGGGGGACTAGGGCTGAATTTGGATATAGTCATGGCCGCAGGATCTCTGGATGGTTCTGATTCTGCAGAGAAGAAAAAGGAAAAAAAATCAAGCTGTTCAGTAGCATCAGAAAACAAAAAAGGGCCTTTAAACCCACATATTACATCCTGACCCAATTTATTAAACTCAAAACACCACAGATGTATGACTGGGGGACAAAATTTAACCCAAAGTACTTTTTATCCATTGTCCTATTAGTAGAACAGAGAGTAATACCTAAGTACCTCCAAAGGAGGAAAGACCTGCACAATACTCACCCACTCAGCTCAGCAGTGAACAGAGCTATCACAGGCAAGAACCATCCCTACTGGAATCTCCTGGGAAGATGCTAGGTTACAATGGATTGAAGAATCTTTTCCTTGCCTACATCAGAAATACTATGTTTGGAATAGTCCCACGGTCTAGCTTTGACCAGCAGTTTTTAAAGTATAGTCCAGAAATCTCTGGGGATCCCCAAGATCCAAACTATTTTCATAACAACATCAACATCTTAATTTCTCATATGGTAAAAAGGGATAGTTTTGACCCATATAAACAAAAGCTCTTTGAGGAGGAAAGGTTCTCAGTAATTTTTAAGAGTTTGAAGAGATCCTGAGACCAAAAAAGCTGAGAATCGCTGGACCTGAGGATAGTGGCAGCTCCTACAAAAATGCTGAAGAGAAATCTCAGGTTTCTAGGAGTCAGGAGATTCTGCCACTTACTATGTGAACTTCAGAAGTCTTGTGATCTTTCAAGATTTCAGTTTTGTCCTTTGTAAAAAGAGGGCCTTAAACTAAATGACAAACATAATTTATATTTATAAAGCATTCTGGAAAAGACAGAGTAGAATGGAAGGAGAATTGGGCTAAGAGTCAGGAAAATAGGTTTACAACTCCAGCTGCAGCACTTACTAGCTATATGGCCAATAACCTCTGCTCTGTTTCCTCATCTAAAATAAGACTTGTACTACCTGACAGAGTTGTTGTAAGGAAAGTATTTTTCATCTTATTTTTACTGATAGCATGTTTTTATATCATCTTCATTTCCCAATATATCTGATACCTTTTTAAGCCACCCTCTAAAACAAAGATTGAAAACAAAAAGGAGATACAGGGAGGAGGGGAAGAGCAATTCAACAAAATAAACACACATAGTGTGTCTGGGAAGCAGTCAAACCCACCTGGGGCACAAGGCGGAGCCTGGGCTGAGGAAGGCTGTGGCTGGCTGAGGTCTTCTCGCCTCTGTTTGGGCTGGAGTCTCGTTGAAGTCTTAAGCAAACTCAATTCCTGCCAACTTTCTTCAATAGACTTCTGTTCAGCTTTGACATCATCCTTGTCAGGTGGGCTGGTAGCACGGTCAATGAGCTGAAGGACAGATTCCAGTGTTAGAAATACACAAGATGAAGTTCAGAACATAATTTCTGGGGACCCCTCATTACCAGCCACACTACAGGCAACTCTTAACGTATTATGTACACACAGAGAGAAAAAGTCAGTGCATACCTTAAGGTATATAAAGTGAAGCATTACCTCATCAGATCTTTATAATAACTCTGTGAAATAGGTGCTATTATTGTCCCCATTTTATGGACTTAGACTAAGATGAGAAGTGACTTGCCTGGGGTAACACAACTAACAAATCCTATATAAGACAAAACTGAATTCAAGCCTGCTGAACATTCAAATCCAACACTCTTATCCTCAATTCCAACAATAGGAGAGGCAATTAGCTCTAGTGGAAGCTGGATTCCTAAACTAATCTCATTTCATCTAACAACCTGAACATTGGTAACCAAGATTTCCCCAGTGGCCATGTTCAAGTAGGTTTCCATAAATAATATCAACTATGTAGAAATAGTATTCCTTCTCTAACATTTCCCTTGCTGGAAGATACTCCTGCCTTCCTCTGAGCAGACATGGCTAAGGGAGGAAGAGGAAGAGATCCTTGAAGATAGACTCTGGGAAAAGCCACAAGCAGCTAGATCTCTAAAGTCTTTTTTAAGTAGCTCATCTCCCCTACTTCTGCCATCTCTCTTCTGAGACAAGTTCCTTAAACTAAGCTCTGTTCCTGGCTTCATCACTTAGGTTTTCTGATTTGGGGGCAGCTGGGTGGCGTAGTGGATAAAGCACCAGCTCTGAATTCAGGAGGACCTGAGTTCAAATCCCATATCTCAGATATTTAACGCTTACTAGTTGTGACACCCTGGGCAAGTCACTTAACCCTAATTGCCTAAGCAAAAAAAAAAATTTTCTGATTTGGCAAAAGGAAAGGAATAAAATAAAATACAGAGGCATCAAATACTTAGCATTGTAGCTAATGCTATTTGCTAGAATAAAGTAGCCCAAAGAGAAGGTGACTCAAAGAGGAGAGGCCAGGAGGCCCTACCAAGTATATGAGTACAAAGCTTGTGTTTGTCCTGGCTCAATTTCTCTCTTCCTCCCTTGGACTTTCATTAAGTGATAATTACTGGTAGAAAAGACAAAAAGTGCCCTCCATCTTTTTTTTTTTTTTTTTTTTTAATTTTTTATTTTATTTTATAATTATAACATTTTTTGACAGTACATATGCATGGGTAATTTTTTACAACATTATCCCTTGCACTTACTTCTATTCAGATTTTTTCCCTTCCTCCCCCAACCCCCTCCCCCAGATGGCAAGCAGTCTTATATATGTTAAATATATTACAGTATAATTTAGATACAATATGTGTGTGTAGAACCGAATTTTTTTTGTTGCACAGGAAGAATTGGATTCAGAAGGTAAAAATAACAGTTTACATTCATTTCCCAGTGTTCCTTTTCTGGATGTAGCTGGTTCTGTCCATCATTAATCAATTGGAATTGGATTAGCTCTTCTCTATGTTGAAGAAATCCACTTCCATCAGCATACATCCTCGTACAGTATCATTGTTGAAATGTATAATGATCTTCTGGTTCTGCTCGTTTCACTCAGCATCAGTTGATGTAAGTCTCTCCAAGCCTCTCTGTATTTCTCCTGTTGGTCATTTCTTATAGAACAATAATATTCCATAACATTCATATACCATAGTTTACCCAACCATTCTCCAATTGATGGACATCCATTCATCTTCCAGCTTCTAGCCACTATGAAAAGGGCTGCCACAAACATTTTGGCACATACAGGACCCTTTCCCTTCTCTAGTAGTTCCTTGGGGTATAAGCCCAGTAGTAGTATGGCTGGGTCAAAGGGTATGCACATTTTGATAACTTTTTGGGCATAATTCCAGATTGCTCTCCAGAATGGTTGGATTCTTTCACAACTCCACCAACAATGCATCAGTGTCCCAGTTTTCCCACAGCCCCTCCAACATTCATCGTTATTTGTTCCTGTCATCTTAGCCAATCTGACAGGTGTGTAATGATACCTCAGAGTGGTCTTAATTTGCATTTCTCTGATCAATAGTGATTTGGAACACTCTTTCATATGAGTGGAAATAGTTTTAATTTCATCATCTGAAAATTGTCTGTTCATATCCTTTGAAGTGCCCTCCATCTTTACAGGATTTATATCTAAGTCTCTCAGAGGGAAGACAGACCTGTACAATACTCACCCACTAAATTCAGCAGTGAACAGAGATATCTATCTATAAAGATATTCCTTAAGTAAACAAAAACTCAATCTCTCTGCATCTCCCCTCTCCCATCAAAATTAAAGAATAATTCATTCTTAAACCGTTCTTAGCAATAGAAGAGAGTAGGTATTTTTAGGCAGAAAAGTTGTGGTTCAGTGATCACATTATTTTATAAAAATATCAGCATTAAATTATGTTTTAAGTGTTCTCCAAATGAATTTTTTTTTTTAAGGTATATGGATGTAATAGGATTTTTTTTTTATTATTTAATGCTTATTTTATTTTATAATTATAACTTTTTTTTTTTTGACAGTACATATGCATGGGTAATTTTTTACAACATTATCCCTTGCACTTACTTCTGTTCAGATTTTTTCCCTTCCTCCCCCAACCCCCTCCCCCAGATGGCAGGCAATGTTATACATGTTAAATATATTACAATATATTCTAGATACAATATATGTGTGTAGAACCGAATTTCTTGTTGCACAGGAAGAATTGGATTTAGAAGGTAAAAATAACAGTTTACACTCATTTCGACTGTTCCTTTTCTGGATGTAGCTGATTCTGTCCATCATTGATCAATTGGAACTGAATTAGCTCTTCTCTATGTTGAAGATATTCACTTCCATCAGAATACATCCTCATACAGTATCATTGTTGAAGTGTATAATGATCTCCTAGTTCTGCTCGTTTCACTCAGCATCAGTTGATTTAAGTCTCTCCAAGCCTCTCTGTATTCCTCCTGCTGGTCATTTCTTAGAGAACAATAATATTCCATAACATTCATATACCATAATTTACCCAACCATTCTCCAATTGATGGACATCCATTCATCTTCCAGCTTCTAGCCACTATGAAAAGGGCTGCCACAAACATTTTGGCACATACAGGTCCCTTTCCCTTCTTTAGTATTTCCTTGGGATATAAGTAGTAGTATGGCTGGGTCAAAGGGTATGCACATTTTGATAACTTTTTGGGCATAATTCCAGATTGCTCTCCAAAATGGTTGGATTCTTTCACAACTCCACCAACAATGCATCAGTGTCCCAGTTTTCCCATAGCCCCTCCAACATTCATTGTTATTTGTTCCTGTCATCTTAGCCAATCTGACAGGTGTGTAATGATCAGAGTTGTCTTAATTTGCATTTCTCTGATCAATAGTGATTTGGAACACTCTTTCATATGAGTGGAAATAGTTTTAATTTCATCATCTGAAAATTGTCTGTTCATATCCTTTGACCATTTATCAATTGGAGAATGGCTTGATTTCTTATAAATTAAAGTCAATTCTCTGTATATTTTGGAGATGAGGCCTTTATCAGAACCTTTAACTGTAAAAATGTTTTCCCAATTTGTAACTTCCCTTCTAATCTTGTTTGCATTAGTTTTGTTTGTGCAGAAACTTTTTAATTTGATGTAATCAAAATTTTCTATTTTGTGATCAATAATGGTCTCTAGTTCTCCCTTGGACGCAAACTCCTTCCTCCTCCACAAGTCTGAGAGGTAAACCATCCCATGTTCCTCCAATTTATTTATGATTTCGTTCTTTATGCCTAAATCTTGGACCCATTTTGATATTATCTTGGTATACGGAGTTGTGTGGATCCATATCTAATTTCTGCCATACTAATTTCCAGTTTTCCCAGCAGTTTTTGTCAAATAATGAATTCTTATCCCAAAATTTGGGATCTTTGGGCAAATTAAATTTTTTTCATTGAACTAGTGACAATTTAATTTTTGACCAGAAGTACATAAGATGGCCAGACACACACTCAAGATCTGTGGCCCTGAAACTTCCAGTAGATCACTAACTAGCTCTATGTTCTAATAGAGTTAAGTGATCTTACCAGATTTCCAAAACCCATTTAGAAGCCCATAGGAGATTACAAGAATATCAGCGAAGAATATAGAGAGAAAAGAACTCTAAGTGCTTCAAAACCCAGAACTTAAAAAAGAGGATAAAAAACTTTTCCTCATTTGAGAAAGCTGAGGCAGCTTTGGAGTATTCAGGGACAAGTAGAAAAGATTTAGGACTGGAGAGGTAGTTACCCTAGCTTCCTAGAGAGATTAAGTATGTATGGGGAGTAGCCAGATGAGTGATCCCTTGTGCCTTCTTCAAAACAAGTTTCAATGACCAACAGGAGAAATACAGAGAGGCTTGGAGAGACTTACATCAACTGATGCTGAGTGAAACGAGCAGAACCAGAAGATCATTATACATTTCAACAATGATACTGTATGAGGATGTATGCTGATGGAAGTGGATTTCTTCAACATAGAGAAGAGCTAATCCAATTCCAATTGATTAATGATGGACAGAACCAGCTACATCCAGAAAAAGGAACACTGGGAAATGAGTGTAAACTGTTATTTTTACCTTCTGAATCCAATTCTTCCTGTGCAACAAAAAATTCGGTTCTACACACATATATTGTATCTAGAATATACTGTAATATATTTAACATATATAAGACTGCTTGCCATCTGGGGGAGGGGGTTGGGGGAGGAAGGGAAAAAATCTGAATAGAAGTAAGTGCAAGGGATAATGTTGTAAAAAATTACCCATGCATATGTACTGTCCAAAAAATGTTATAATTATAAAATAAAATAAAAATTAAAAAAAAAAAACAAAAAAAAAAAAACAAAAACAAGTTTCAGAATGGACAAATCACCTCTCCCTGAGCCCTTGGTCTTACCCGCTTCACTGCCAGGGTCGCAATCCCCAGGATAGCAGCACCACCTACACCTAGTACCAGCCTGGCATTGGCCAAGAGGAAATCCACAGCACTGCTCAGTGGGTCGTCATCTCGGTGCTTTCCCCTCTTCTGGGAGAGCTCTGCCATGATCCACCTGGAGAGACAGGATAGAGGCAGGGATGAATAGAGTACCTCTGAGAGGGCAAGACTGAGGGTTGTGACTAGGAATTGGATACACATGGAAGCAAAATGGTGTAGCCACAGGCTAAAGCACATGGGACAGATTCACTTCCTCCTGTGGAAGATAATAATAGGCCCTCTACCTCTGGTTCTCTTCAATAATAAAACTACTGGATAGGCATGGAACAGATAATCCCTAGCCACAAGGCAGACAAGAGGAATGGCACCTCTAAGATTGTTACATTGGGCATAATTTCTAAATTTCTATCCCTCATGGCTCTCAGGCCAGTTCCTATGATCTGGTGATGGAGAGAGCCATCTGCACCCAGAAAGAGGACGATGGTAATTGAAATGTGGATCACAATATAGTATTTTCATTTCTTGTTTGCTTACATTTTTTCTTTCTCATTGTTTCCTTTTTCATCTGATTTTTCTTGTGCAGTATATGACAATTGTGGAAATATGTATAGAAGAATTGTACATGTTTAACATATATTGATTACTTGCTAGAGGAAGGGGTGGGAGGGAGAGATGAAAAAATTGAGAACACAAGGCTTTGCAAGGTGAATGTTGAAAAATCTGTTTTGAAAATAAAAAGCTTTAATTTTTTAAATTTTCTGGCCCTATCTAATGTCCAAGCTGCTTTCTCTTTTACTGATGAGCCTCTCAGGCCATCCCAAATGCCAGAATTTGATTCTTGGTTTATATCTGTTACTTCCCTTCTCTGAATATTGATGTGTCTATCCCAAAACTCTTCTCTGTTCCATGTTTCTTCATCTTTCAAGGCTGAAGATCCACAAAACTATCTAAAGCCAATGAACATTCCCCACCCCCACCCCCCAAATTCTCCCAGGACCTTCAGGCAAAGCAGAATGAAAATCAACACCAAGAAAGGGCTCAAAAAACAACCAAAAATGTACAGGAACTGAAGATCAATATAAAGGGAGAACTTGGGCAATAGCAAGGTAACTGCCCTAGGTGGGAGAATTTCCAGACCAAATGTAGAAGAAACTACAGGTCATAGAACTATCACCCTGGACATCTTGACTCATTCTGGAGACATCTGTGCTTTGGAATAAGGTTGCCTAGGTAACTAAATGCCATCACTCATAAATGCCAGGGAAATGAATCAGGCAGCGCTCAAGCCCCCAAACATGTATTTTTGCCATGACTGTTGCCTTACAGAGATTAAAAATAGAGCCTGGGTGGCTCTTGTGGTATGATATAAAGGAAGCTAGAACCACTGCCACTTGTTCTGCCCAAAGTCTTATTATAACCCTTATGGTAAGAGCACTAAAACTAAGGGATTTCTAACTCAGTCTGGGTTCTTTATCGACTTCAATGTATGACTGTAGGCAGATAATTCTCATTTTTTTCATGTTTATAAAATCTGGGATGATTCCTGCCCTCCATCTTCATTAGTACCAATTTGATTCCATTGTAGAGAAATCTAATCCAGGGTGGATGCACACTTGTTAACTATGTAAGTTTTAAATTAGACACCTAGGCTCTAATGCTTTCACTAAATAATCACTGGGAGTGAGTGGAATTGGGCCTGATTACTTCCCTACAGTCAATCAAAGTCTTTGTGTGGGGCTCTTGATTACCCAGAGAGAACCCATTTGGGGGAGGGGGGAAGAGTGAGGATGGGATTCTGAGATTCTTGCTGTTGGAGCAAGCATGGAGTAAAAAAGAGACAATTGAACCATGAAAGAAAAAAGATATGTGGCTTTCTCCCTCGACTTCCCTTTGTGAGGCCTGTCTGTTCACAAATGCTATCTGCATTTTCATGGTCTCAGTAAGCTGAATTTTGTTTCACCCACAGGCACCCAATTTAGATACAGATAATAAATTCTAGATGTTTGATTTTTTTTTTTTTTTTTTTTTGGTCAAAGCATTCTTATCCAGTCAATGCACCAGTGCCAAAGGGAGTGGTTTCAAATTTCCACCCTTATGAAAGAATGCTACCACTATAGTGTTTTCTCCTCTGACTCTTTTTTATTCCATACAAAAGTTAACAAGTATGTATCCACACTGGATTGGATTTCTCTACAATGTAATCAAATAATTTCAACCCCATTTTTTTTTTAAACTATGCAGATCTCTTCTAAATAAATTTATATTTTCCTTCATTGAGACTTCTTATAAGATTCCAAAATCAGAAAAAAGGTGGGGCTGAAATGGACTGATAAAATCTAATTTGAGGGTAATGGCAATAAAGTGCTTAAGTACTTAAAAGGCTCCACCCTCCCTGGGAGTAGTAGCTGATTTTAGAGTAAAACTCCAGAACTACTATCTTAAGGAACTGCTCTAATTTTCTATCCTTCAATCCATTTTTCTCACTACGTCCCTTAATTTACTCAGGCCCAGGTCTAATCAGATGGTAAAAGAAATTCTGTTTGGCCTAATATGTGTATTCCCGGTTCAGTACCCCAAGAAAACCCATCTCCCATTTGATTAGCTGAGTAGGCACTCCTTGGGAATACCTCTTCTTCAAAGGTTATATAAACTGTGATCCCCATGGCCATTAAAAGTCTTTGATCTAAAAGAGAAGGCCAAATGACCATCTTTTTTTATTTATTACCAGCTATACTTATTAATTTTACCCAGAAACTATGTCTCTTGATCCTTTTTAAGTGACACAAGAAACAGGGTATTAAAGATCTGAGATGGGACTGGAGCCCAGTACTAACTGGAACTCCAATTAGTGCTCTTTCCACTGGACCATGGAATATAAAACTATCAAGTATCCTGGTGTTCTCTAAAGGAAACTCCAATCTAATGCAAAGAACAATGAACCAAGAGTTAGGAAACCTGGATTCTAATTTTTGCTATTAACTATGTGGCCATAAGCTAGTCATTTCCCCCTTTCAATTGCCTTCATGGTCCCTTGGAGCTATGTTATTTTACCCAAAGGATCACTGGTCATTTTGTCTAGTGCAAAAGTAACCTGTATTTTGAGACACTGGTGGACTGTAGCCGGTAATCCTAGCAGCTGTCTCAGCCATTCTGGCCCTCTCCTTAGTCACTCCTCCTGTTCCACAAAGACTGAGGAAAAGGACTTATCAGGAAAGCTCCAGTCTCCCTAGAAGGCCCTCCAGGCTACTCCCCTTCCCTAGATGCCTGGAGGAGTATGTGCAGGAAGGCTGGGTCAGAGGAAGCCAGGTTAAGCCAAAGAAGGGGTCTTAAAATCACCCAGAGTTCATTAGGTCACTAGGGGTTGTAACTATCCTGTTCAATCATCCACCCCATAATTCAGCTGCTGGGCAAGAAGATCTAGACAGTGCTGGAACTATGGGACTCCTTACTCTCCAAGTTAAAAATAGCGCTGACTAGCAAGCATTTCCAAACAACGAACGAGCACTCCGGTGTAGTGGACTATAAACTCCTCCCAGCTTTACTCGGAATAAATGCCCGACCTTGGGTAGCAGTTTGCTGCCCCTATTCTGGAACTCGTTTCTTTTATTGCAGAATGACTGGTTCTATACAGCAAAACCAGGATTTGGATCACAGGTTCTCTAAAGCCAATTATTACCTCTGAAGCATTCTGGAGCTCTAGAATCCTAACAGCTCAGTTAAAAATTAAAACAGAATTGTCTCCAGGCCCTATTTCTTCCATCCTAACCACCCTCCGCATTTCCCAAGTAATCCTGGCTCCATTCTCTCCCCTCTCCTCCACCCACAGCGGTCCGCAGGGCCCAGACCATGCCACTGAGTGGCCTGGGAAATCTCTGCTGGTCCTAGGCAGGCCGGGCTCCCCCGCCCGCGGGGCTCAGTCCTGCCGCTTGCCCCGGCAGTTTCCGCGTCCTTCGCTCGGGAGACGACTCCAGAAAGGACAGGTCCGGAGTGCTCTCTCCGGGGAGGCGTCTCGGCCACGCTTTGCAGACTAGAATGCAGGAAGGGCACAGTCCTGCACCCTGGAGGTCGGGGCTGAAGCGGCTTTCCCAGCGCTCGCTGTGGGAATCTGGGCGGGCTCCTCGACCTCCCAGATTTCCGACTTCCTCAGGGGTAAAAATGATGGAGCCGGGCAGGAAGACCTCACCAACTCTGGAACTCTAGTTCTCTCCAGTTCCCTTCCTCCGAAGGCCACTGCCAGCCAGAGGGGAACGGCCTGGGGCCATTTGGGACGACTGCCCGCCCCAGGCAGAGGGATTCTCGGGGCCCGCTGACTCCCGTATGCTCGGGAGGGGAGGGAGGGAGACAGGAGCATCATTCGCAGCCTCGGACCCCAGTGGGGCCGACGCAGGCGCAGTCATCCGGGGGCTCGCCTCTGCCGCCAGGTAAGGGTCAAGAACCCCGGCTGCAGGAAGGGCTAGTGTGTCTATCGCACCTACAGACACTCCCCTCGCCCCGGAACGGCCCCGGTAGTCGGTCGTTGGGGACCCTCAGGCAAGCGAAAGACCTTCCTACCTGCACTGCTGCTTCACCGCATCACCTGAGAAGAGAAGGCCCGGCCCGCGGTGAGTGCCCCGTCCTCCTCTTCCTCCTAGTCCTCCTCCTCGTCCACCTCCACCTCCACCTCCACCTCCACCTCCACCTCCACCTCCACCTCTACCTCCTCCTCCCCCTCACCGAGACCCAGCCGGCACTGGCCCCTAGCTAACCTCCAGCCTTCACTTCCCAACGCGCAGCCGCAAACCCGAAACCAAGGGGGCGGAACCCCGACGCTCGGCTCGGTCCGGACTGACTACTCAAGCGTCCAATCAGAGACATGCTATTGGGACACCCTCCCCTCCCCCCACCCCCCGCGTTCCAAAACAGAATTCCGAAGGACCAATCTCCCGGAAGCCACGCCTCTCCTTAACGGGCATTCCCAGACGGGAGCATGCGGAGGCGTGTCCTTGGCGTTAAAGGCACAGATTTGAATTGCAGTCCCTAAGGACTGTGGGAGCCTTAGGGATTCGGGCTTGGAATTCCATCCGCTTTTTCCTTAGGCGGAAGTGGTCACTGGTGACGAACGCCCATTTGTGACGTCTCCTTTAAGTTCTAAAGAACTAGCGCTGCGGCACGTGGTACTGCGGGGAGCTAGTCATAGACTAGGCGGGCCTTAGTCACCCAGTAGGTGAAAGGGCAGAGTCCCTGAGTCTAGCGGCGCTCCCGATACGCCCTGGCCCTGGCGCAAGGCTGCTGCTCTCCCGGCACTCGACAGTTCGGAATCTATTAAGTTGCCTGTTCAGAGAGCGTTTATTAAAGGCCACCTTCTGGACACACAGAAAAAGACCAAAACCAGTCCCTGCCCTCACGGAGCGTACGGTCTAACGAAAGGGAAAACGCAGTTAGGTACGAGTATATACTCAGGACACCCCGAGGGCAGCCTCGGAAAGAAAGCTCCCCGCACCGGAAGGGCCTCCTGGGAGGGCGGGGTTTCACGTGAGACCTGGAGGGTTACCAGGGAGATTGGGAAGTGGCTGGCAGGAATGAGAGGAATCCCGAAGGGAGATGGAGCGGCTTACTTAGACCCGAGTCACTGGCTGGTGAAATTCTGGTTAAAAAAAAAAAAAAAAAAATCCCCACCAGAATTCCCATAGAAGTGGTGTCCGCAAAATTAAAAAATTTCGCTCCAGACAGACAGATGTATTCCTCCCTTAAAGATGGTTTGTCGAGTCCAGTCTCTCCTTTCTGGGTAGGTGTTGCAGGCCGTACAACAGTAAAAGAAATGGACAGCCACGGTCCGGACCGCTACTGTCAATGTCAAGGGCAGATTCCTGACACAGGTCATCCTTCCCCAGGATTGTGGCGCAAAACTCCTGCTCAGGTAAAGGGTTGGGGACCTTCTAATGATCAGCAACTATGATACTGAGATCAGAGGAGTGAAACTGATTACAAAGCCAGAGTACATCTGTGACTCAGAGCTAACTTCTTTTTATTGAACCTTTTTATTTTCAAAACATGCAAGGATAATTTCTCACCACTGACTCTCAAAACCTTGTGTTCCAATCCCCCCACACACCCTAGATGTCAAGTAATCCAATATTTATACAATTATTTTGCTGCACAAAAAAAATCATATCAAAAAGAAAAAAATGAGAAAATAAAATTCAAGCAAACAACAAAAGAAGTGAAAATGCTGTGTTGTGATCCACACTCAGTCCCTCCAAGTCCTCTACTTGGGTATAGATGGCTTTCATTATCACAAGATCATCGGAACTAGTCTGAATCATCAAGAGCTAATTCTTAAAAATACATAGATAGTGTTATTGTTTTCTTTTGTTTTTCATTACCTATATTTCTCAGTGTATGTCCATCTTTCAAAGAACCATCCCTTATAAAGCAGATTTAAAAAGAGAAAAAAAATCAAATCCAACCAAGACATGAAGAGAAGTTTGACATTATATGCACTGTTCCAAACCTCTAGTCTTGACAACCTCTGCAAAAAAAGTAGAATTTCTTTCTCATAACTCTTATTTGGGGCTAAAGTTAGCATTTAATTTGAATCTTGTTATTTTTTTCCATTTACAATGTTGTAACATACATTCTAAAGAAGGAGGACAAATGCATGAATATATATGTATTACATAAATACAAATATATACATGGTAATTAAATTTAAGATAGTTTGGGAACTTGGGCACTAATGGTCGAAGGAATCAAGAAAAGCTTCATGCAGAAGGTGATTGAGCTGCTTTTCTCAAAGGAAATGAGTCTCTAATTGACAGTTAAAAAGACAGTAAAATACATTCTTGATAGGTGGATCAGACAACCAGTGCAAAGGCAGGAAGATAAGACACAGAGTGTATTGTGTGAGGAACAATGAACCAGTTGGGTTGGATCTTAAAATGTAGGAGGTAATAATGTCCATTGAGTCTTGTCTATAGGAAACTACTGGGGCTGGTTGAATAAGGGAGTCAAAGGCTCAGGTCTTTGTTTAAGGAAATTAGTTGGCCAGCTGTGTGAAAGATGGACTGGGGTGGGGAGAGGCTTGAGGTTGTAATAATCTGGGTAAGAGGTAATGGGAATTTGAACAAAGATTGGTAGTTGTATAAGTCAGATGAAGAGCTCTGGAGGTAAAAATAGCATGACTTCATAACTGATTGGATAATATAGAATGAAAGAGTGAAAAGTTGTAGATAATGCTGAAATTACAAATCTACAAGACCCAGAAGCATATAGTGTCTTTGACAGAAAGGAGGGAAATTTGGAAGAGTGGAAAAAATGATTTTAATTTTGGACATGTTGAGTTGAAGATATGTCTTCGACAACTAATTTGAAATGTCCATTGGGTAATTAGTTAATTAATGAGTGGAGTTTAAAATAGAGACTGGGACTGGATATATGGACTTTGAACTCATTTGCATAGAGATGATAGTGAAACTCATGTAAGCTGAAGATGTAACCTATATAAAATATTAAAAAACAACTAATAATTTCAGTAAAGCTCAAAAATAAGAGCATTTCTATATAGAAAAAAAATCAGAAAGCAATAATAGAAATATATCTCATTCAAAATAATTACAAAATTTAAATATCTGAGTCATTCTATCAAAGCATATCTAATACTTGTATCAATACAATTACAAAACAAACAATTCTTACCAAAAAACCCTTAAAAACAAAAAACAAAAATAAACAACTTAAATAGTGGGAAGGTTTTCAGTATTCATAGCTAATTTGTACCAATATAATAAAAATTACAGTACCATCAAAATTAATTTTAAAATTTAGTGTTATATCACTTATCAGGATTACCTACTGTCAAATTATAGTTACTCCCATCACTTGACCTCTACTGCTGTCAACTTGTGATGTTTGAGAATCTTTACTAAAGGGAAAAAGACATCTTAGCAAAAATTAGGAAGACATATGTATTGCACTTAATACATTAGTGGAATGATAGGTAATTATAAAACCCGGATTTTATAACTCCTATTATGGGAGAAATATATCCTCTATGAGTTCATGTAGTTGGTTACTGCTGTTGTTGAATAGTTCTACTACAATGCAGAAATAGTAGAGGTAAAAATCTAGGTTTTATTTTGCTTAAGCATAGTGTTCAGGTGGTTTAGGTTCAAATAACCCAGATGGAAACTTCTAACAAGGCTTTATAGGGGAAATTACATCAAAGAGACAGAAATATTTTTATTATTATTAAAGCTTTTTATTTTCAAAACATATGCATAGATAATTTTCAACATTTACCCTTGCAAAACCTTGTGTTCCAAAATTTTTCCCTTCCTCTCATCCCCTCCCCTAGACAACAGGTAATCCAATATATGTTAAATGTACAATTCTTCCAAATATATTTCCACAGTTATCGTGCTATACAAGAAAAATCAAATAAAAAAGGAAAACAATGAGAAAGAAAACAAAATGCAAGCAAACAACAACAAAAAGAGTGAAAATACTGTGTTTGATACACCCTCAGTTCCTGAAGTCCTCTTTCTAGGTGCAGATGGCTCTCTCCGTCATAAGACCATTAGAACTGGTCTAAATCATTTCATTGTTTGAGTCAATTTCATCAGAATTGATTATCACATAACCACCTTGTTGCCCGTGTACAATGATCTCCTGATTCTGCTCACTTCACTTAGCATCAGTTCATGTCAGTCTCTCCAGGCCTAAATCTTCCTGCTGATCCTTTCTTATAGAACAATAATGTTCCATAACATTCATATATCATAACTTATTCAGCTATTCCCCAACTGATGGGCATCCACTAAGAAAAGTATTTTTTTAACATATAAAACTATTTATGGCCTCATACCATAAAGGTTCACACAGGCCTAGTAAAGATTCATTATTTCATGCTTCCTTCAACTAGGTTAAACAAATTAAGAACAAATTAGTATGCAGACTGAATTATAGATTTAAAATACTGAGTTTGCAAAATCCTACCTTTATTTACAAAATTTTACACATTTTAAGAAATCACAATGGGTTAATTATTGAGGGGGATGGATTTATTTACAGGCCACAAAGATAATCAAAGGCTCAGAATTAGGGAAATTCTTCCAAATTCTTCCAGCTAGGAGAATCCTTCTATAAATAAAATGCTTTCAGAAGTTTTTAAAGATGCTATATTTCTTTCTTTTTGTCTTTATTTTCTTATCTCAGGAATGTCAAAAGTCTTCCTTTAATATTATCAGGTTTTAGCCAAATGAGGTTAATATTAAGAGGAAATAGGCTTTGGTTAGCCACATTATCCAGGAGGAATGTCATAATAAAAGGCAAATAAAAAATTGTCATCACACCTTCAAAATGTAAATTACCTGAAAAGAGGTCCTTGCTTCACAAGAATTGCTAGAAAAGCCTGTAAAACAATCTTACAGAATTTAAATTTAGAATAATTGAAGTATTTTAAGGGAAATTCAGTTGTAGGATTTAATCCATATGATAATCAGTAAAACAAGTATTTATTAAATACTTACTGTGTAACAGACAAGGAGCTAAGTGCTAGAGGTAAAAGATAGGCAAACATTTCTGTCATTAAGGAGCATATATATTCTAATGGAGAGACAACATGTAGATAAACTGATAAGTAAAGTAGATGTGGGATAGCATTAGAAGTGAAAACTTTAAAGGTGGAAGGACCTGGAAAGACTTCTTGGAAAAGGTGAGAATTGAGCTGAGATAAGAGTTGGATGTAATGAGGCTGGACATTCCACTTCCCTATAGTATTGTACTCTGGGATAGAGACCCTGGGATACCAGAAAAGCAGATAGGAATGACCACCAATTACAATGATGAGGGTGAAGAAAGAAGAGCTGGGGAGGAACTTATCTGGGGTGTACCATCCAGTAGCTTCCTATTTTGATAATGTGCTAATTGATTGTTTCTATGCTGTTGAAGGAATGCAAATGCTTTCAGCAGAAAGAACTTTGCTGAAGTGTGCTGGAGAGATTTAGTTTGGTCCTAAAATTGCACCAGTTAGCAGGTAGCTTATTTATTCTATTACCTATAACAGCACTGTAAACCAGAGAGAGAAATTTGTCTAAAAGCAAATAAATACAGAGAGGGAAACTGCACGTATCCTTTGAGATGGAATATACCACCAATTTATAGGTAAACTGAGGCTCAGGGAGGGAAAGTGATATCCCAGGTCACAAAATTAGTACTTCTGTTCAGCTATGAATTAAGGAAGGAATAAGTTAAAATGCTGAAATATATCTGTGAGATGGCCTGTCTACATTTTTCCATCCTGTATGATTGGGTTCCTTTTATTTAATTTTTTTTAAAACATTTAAAATTTTTTTGAGTCCCAAATTCTCTCCCCCACCCATTGAGAAGAGAAGCAGTATGATATTAATTATACATGTGAATCATGCAAAACATATTTCCGTATTTTCTGTATTGCAAAAAGAGAAGCAAAAACCCAAACAAGAAAAATAAAATAAAAAATTATACTTCAGTTTGGACTCAATTTTTCAGTTTTCTCTCTCTCTGGAAATGAATAGCTGTAATGTTCTCTTCTCTATAATATAATCGTTCTCTGGGTTCAGGTTTCTTGGGGAGCTTTTTGGGGCAGCCTTAGTTTCAGTTCAGTTTCAATAACCCCAAATGCAACCAGGAGTTAAAAGTTCAAATCCTTTATTTTCTCCTTCAAAGTCTTGTCTCTTTTCCTGGGGCCTGGTTAGCTTTAATAGAGGCCTATCTCTCTACTTGGTTCCAAGAGCTCCCTCTGAATGTCTCTGAATCCAAAGGTTTTTCCTTCAGCCTCCAGCCAGCTTCAGCCTCTCATCCTCCCAATGTCTCCAGCCGGCACAAAAGTGAAAGTTTGAATGAATCTTGACTCCTCCTCCCAGAGAGTGGGCTTTGGGGTTTCTGACTTGTGAATCTCCCAGAAGTCGGCTTTGTCCTTTTGTGGGCTTGTGAATCTGACCCTGAGAGCTTCTTGATTATATTTCTGCCCGACTTGTGAATCTCCTCAACTTGTAAATCTCCTTGACTTGTGAATCTCCTCATTATATATGCTCTCTAAAGGTGTGAACTCCTTTAAAGGTGTGAACTAAGTACACTAGCATTGTCTTTATCAGTGACTTACACCTTGTTTCAAGTTCTGGTCCATGACATCTCCTACTTTCTTTTGATTTAGAACATAAGGTGATCATGACCTCCCTGACTTCTCAAAGAGGTGAGAATCCCCCAAAAGAAGGTGATCATTCCTTCCCTGACTGCTCAAAAAAAGAAATGAAAACACCATAAAAAGGGGGTGGCCACACCCTCCCTGATTTCTCAGGAAGGGAGATGAAAACACCAAAGGAAATGGGAAATCAAATCAGATTATCGGGTTTCTGAAGGGACTCACTTAAAACAAGTATACATAAATCTACCAATATAGGAGGTATTACATATAATTACATAAATTACATAAGCACATAGCAATATAACACAGGCTAGAAGTGATGTAACAAATAACATGAATCAACATGAGGAATTATACATGTCCATAAGTCCTAAAAATAGTCCAAAAGGAATCCATTGTCCATTAGTGCCAGGAATCCAATAATTCCTGCTTGTTTTCAAGTCCTGCAACAGTCTCATCTTGTGTTAGGGAATCCAATGATTCCTGCAGATTATGTTCTTAGGTCGTCTTTGTTTCCAGATTTTTCTCTTTTTCTGTCTGTCTCTAGGTGCTCATTACCACCCATCTGTTTCCTTCTTCATCTGCAAAAATACAAGTAAACCCTCTCTCCCAAGCAGTTAACGTATCTAGACCCTTCTATTTACCACTTTCTAAATATCTCCTCATCATCTGGCAATTACATTGTAGCTGTTTGCACTGGACACTGCCCTGTTGGTTTAAAAAACCTGTATTCTTCCCATTTGCAATCCATTTCTGCCATCTGATTGCTTTTTGGAAGACTGATCATGTAATCCCATTCTGCCATGTGATTACTTTTCAGCTGATTGATTACATCAGAATCTTGACCTTCTAAAGACTCTCTTGGGTGTAAACTCAGTTGCCATCATGCCCCACCTATCTTTTGATTGAGGTTTTGGAGCTGGGCCCTGGCTCTCATTTTCCTGGGTCAATCTACATTCTGAGGCCCAGTGGAAGCCCTTGTGGCATTTTGGACATAGGGTTTTAGGTCTTCTCTCAGCCTGTCCTCACTCTATCTCCATATCTACACTGAGTTCTTAGATGTCCAACTTTTCCACATTGAAAACATCAACGATTTTCTCTAGAAAATCCCCTTGCCAAGAGGGACCCTGTCTTCCCATATTCAGCATGGTCTGGTATATTAAGTATTTGTGCCCACTGTAGCACAGTGGTCTTATGATCTCCTTTAAAGGAGCATCTTTGTGTAGTCCCCATATAATTCTTCTGCAAACCTCATTGGCATTTTCCTTAGCCAGATTTCTGGTCATTATTTCTGTAGCTACATTTTCTCCAATGGTTTTTGTGCCAGCTGTTTGCAAACATCCCACAAAATCTGCAAAGGGTTCATTGGGACCTTGCTCTATTTTTGTGAAGGCTTCCCCTTCATCTTTCTGTCCAGGAGGGAACCCCAAGCTTTTATTGCAGCCTTAGAAATTTGCCCATACACTGGGATTATGGGATAATAAATTTGTTCTGAATTCTCTTCATTCTGACCTTCACCTGCAAGTTGGTCAAAAGTGATTTGTACATTAATTCCTGTTTGTCTATTGCATCTGGCTTGAATCCTACATAATTCATGATAACTCTGAAAGCCACAATAAGTTTTGTCCAGGTTCTAAACATGTCCTTACTATGGATTTCCAGTCACTTGGAGTTAAGATTTCATAAGCCAAACTATCTAGTAACATCTTAATATAAGATGATGTAACCCCATAAAGAGTGCAACCTTTTTTCAAATCCTTAATTTTTTCCAAATCAAAATGAATATCATCTTCTCCTTTTTTGACCTGAAGAGCCAAACTCTTCACAGGGTATGCACTTATAAAATCAGATATATCCTGCCCTTCATTCTTTGCCTTAAACAGTGCCTTTTCTAATCTTGTCATAGGCTGCTTCATAGGAAATGCTAATTGTGTTTCTGCCTCTTCCCCTCCTCCTTCTCCCTCCACCCATGAAGGGTTAATTGAGGGAAGAAGAGATGGGAAATGCTTTGTGAAGTGACACACTCAGAATTGTACTTAACTCCATTCTTATCTAATTCTTCATCCTTTTCACCTAGTTTAGTTGGATCCTTCCCCCCACACACACTTTCTTCTTTTTCCTTAGTCTAACACTTATATAATTTCTTAAAGCCACTTGTATTAAATTGTATGTATGAAGTCTATCTTTGGAAATTGAGTTTGGGTTGGAATTGTAGTTAGTATTCACCTAGTTGCTCTACTACTAATTTCCACTCGTCTGGATTCAATTCTTTTTTCTTAGAGAACCAAGGAGATGTGTACTGTACAGTTTTTAAAAGTTCAGATCTCCTCCCAGATTACAATTAAACCTTGACTTTTTTATCAGTCTGACCAAGTTTTTGACACATTTTCCTTGAACTGGAAAAGCAGGCTGTTTTCTATAAATAAATATTTCCATATATTTTTCCATTAATTTACCCTTGCAGTATAAATGATTCTCATAAAAATATAAGTGAGAAAGTAGACATATAGGCCCATTGTTTTTCAGTTTTAATAAAGTAGTTTTATTTTTTCAAATCCTTTCCTCTCCTGGAAGTATTCTTTAAATCAATCCCTTCATAACTATTTGCATCTACCCTGGATCTTCTTCTGTATGCATACTTGATCTAATCCAGGTGCTTTTCCTGTTTTTATTCTCTTTACCAATATTTCTTCCTTATCTATAAACACATCTGGTATTGTGACCTTAGGAACCAAGCGTAGTAGTTTTTAGTGTCCTTAGTATTATAGGGTCATTGATCTAGATTTGGGAAGGAAGTCAGAGATCATCTGGTCCAAGCTTCATATTACACAGGTGAAAGAATCGAGGCCCACTTAGGGAAGTTAAGTGATTTGCCCAAGGTCACAAAGGCAATAAGCACCAGAGACCAGAAGTATGAGATCTGAACCTAGGTCAGTGCTTTCCCTTGTAACATGTTGCCTAGAGAACATATTGTTTTTCACATTTTTACAAATTATTTCCATTTTATTTTGATTTATTGTGATTCCATTTTCATTCTGTATTTCATTCTGTTTGAAAGATTTTTGCTCAGTTGGAACTCTTCCCAGAATTTCTTCAAATTGACTTAAGTGTAAATACTGATGTTAAGTGAAACTGTGTGGGATTCACATCTTCCCCATCACACCCATGACCATACGAATGCTCTACAAACAAAACAAAAGAATCATCCTCTTAAATCAGCCCTGAGTTTCCTTTTTTCTGCCAGTGATAGTTTGGAGAAGGCCAGGGCTTCCTTCTCTGATTTCAAAATTGAAGGTCAGTTAATAATAACTTAGTATGGTTCAAGCATCCAGGAATTCGTCCAGAACTTTTCTGAGCTACATTGCCCTGGCCAATCAGTGGGCAGAAGGAAACAGCATGGATTCTGATAGTTCTAACCACACTAAGAGGTTAGTTTCCTCACTGACTCCTAGTATCTTTCCTCAAACATTAGTCTCATTCAGCAGGCGCTATTTTCTCTATATACATTTGGGAAGCTTTTGTTAATCCATGGGAAGAGATCTGATATTTTTCCCTTTTTTTCCTTCTCACAGAAATGATACAATTTGTAATAAAGTTACAGGGTTTATGTATTTTACTCCAAAATATGCTGATCACAAAGTATTCCAGCAAAGATTGCCAGTAAAGAGATCTTAAAATTTTAGAACTCTGTTTAGAACTTTGTTTAGAGCTTGCATCTGAGAAGTACAGGATAAGAATTTAGGTCTCCCAATCCTCAGTTAATTCAGATGTTTTCTTTTCTTATAATATCTTACCTCATTATAGATAGGGCTAGCGATTGAATGAGTAGGAAGAGAGATTTAAAAGCTGGCCATCAAAATGACTCCTCAGAATGAAAGGTGACCTCGTGAAGGAAGGAAGGGAAAACTATGAGATTTAGGACAGGCCTATCAGGAAATTTTATCAATTGTAAAGTGATTTGTCTTCCATCAAAGTCCAGCTCAGGAACCATCTTTTCTATGAAGACCTTCCCGATCTTCCCAGCTGAAAATGGAATTTCTTTCTCTCTAATGTTCTTTGTTTTTGTCATATTCCACGTTGAATCATACTTGCATGACATGTATGGGATGCCTGTGCACTTGCTAGAGTATTAAGGACTCTGCCAGGTGTCTCTTTAAAAAGTATCAATGAGATCTGTAATGAATAAAACCAGCTATACCCAGAGAAAGAACACTGGGAAATGAGGATGGACCACAACATAACATTTCCACTCTTTCTGTCAGTGTTTGCTTTCATTTTGTGTTTTCTTCTCAGGTTATTTTTACCTTCTTTCTAAATCCGATCTATCTTGTGCAACAAGATAACTGTATAAATATGTATACATATATTGTATTTAACATATACTTTTAACATTTAGCATGTTGGGACTACCTGCCTTCCAGGGGAGGAAGTGGGGGAAAGAAGAGGAAAAGTTGGAAGAGAAGGTTTTACAAGGGTCAATGTTGAAAAATTACCCACGCATATGTTTTGTAGATAAAAAGCTATAATAAAAAAAAAAAAATTTTAAGTTTCAATGAGAAACTCCCACACAGTCATGCCACAGGGATTTTTAAATAGTTAAAAACTACTACAATGTTTGATTCCAAATTTAAACTAGGGGATAAAATTAGTTTCATTCTATTTTTATTTTAATTTAAAACCATATCAGGAATTTCCTTTCTCTGCCAAATGACCCTACCTGTTAGAAATATACCCAGAAAAGGTGCTATCAAAACAAAAAAAATATATCTGTTCAAATATTTTCAGTCGCATTATAGAATTTTTTTTAATTGGAAGAAACCTCAGTATCCAACAA
Source organism: Sminthopsis crassicaudata (assembly GCF_048593235.1). Taxonomy (NCBI): domain Eukaryota; kingdom Metazoa; phylum Chordata; class Mammalia; order Dasyuromorphia; family Dasyuridae; genus Sminthopsis; species Sminthopsis crassicaudata. The sequence continues at coordinate 509,461,645 of NC_133617.1, forward strand.
TATGGAAAGGGTTAAATTGTGCCTGAATGTGTGTCTTCTAATGCCCTATTCTTCAGTCTTTGAGATGGTATCTTTCATATGCTGGGGTGGGCACCACACCCAACTCCCTGAGGGATTCTGGGCCATGGGGAACCAGAGCCCAAGAAATCACTTTTGTTGGAGATCCCAGGACTCTGGGTTCCACAAGGCTCCAAGGGCTAGTCCTTCAAACATCTAGAGCCACAGGTTTGCTTTCCTATTGGTACGGGAAAGTTGGTGAGGGTGTAAGTGTGGTCTTTACCACTAGTGAAAAAAGAAAGGGTGCTAAGAGTGGGGAAAGCCCTCTCTAAGTAATCAGAGGACCTTTGTTTGAATCCCTTCCCTGAGACTCCCCGGAGCCTCATCTGTACAGTGCAGGGGGTGGGGGGAGGAAGAGAGAAGAGGGATTGGGGCAAAGTGGGGCCTGGGAGAAGAAACTTCTTCCTCAGCTGCTGTCTCAAGTTCAGCCCCAGCAAACCAATCTGACCAGGAGCAAGCTTTACTCCCTTTATGAGTCTCATTTTCTGGCCAAGCTAATTAGTTGTAGAGAACAAGACCTGGTGTTTCAAATTCCACTTTTGACTCTTAGGATTTGGGTAACCTTATGAAAGCCGCCACTTGGCCCCAGATCTCAGTTTCCTCATCTGTAAAATGAGGAAAACCAGATAGCCTCTAAGATTGAGTCCAGCTCTGGATCTATGATTTTTTTTTTTTTTTTTTTGTATAAAGCTTTTTATTTTCAAAACACATTCATAGTTTTCATCATTCACCCTTCCAAAACCTCACTTCCCTCTACTCCCTCCCTTAGAGAGCAAATAATTCACTATATGTTAAACATGTGCAATTCTTCTGTATATATTTCTGCAGTTATCACTTTGAACAAGAAAAATCAGATCCAAAAGGAAAATAAATGAGAAAGAAAACAAAATGCAAGTAAACAACAAAAAAAGGTGAAAATGCTATGTTGTAATCAGTCCCCACAGGCCTCTCTCTCTGGTTATAGATGGCTCTCTCCATCACAAAAGACCACTGGAACTGGTCTGAATCATCTCATGTTTCTCATCAGAATACATCTTCATACAGCATTGTTGTTGAAGTGTACAGCGATCTGGTTCTGTTCATTTCACTCAGCATCAGTTGATGTAAGTCTCTCCAAGCCTCTCTGTATTCCTCCTGCTGGTCATTTCTTTCTTTCTTTCTTTTTTTTTTTTAATTTTTTTATTATATATATATTTTTTATAATATTATCCCTTGTATTCATTTTTCCAAATTATCCCCCCCTCCCTCTATTCCCTCCCCCCGATGACAGGCAATCCCATACATTTTACATGTGTTACAATATAGTCTAGGTACAATACATGTGTGTAAATACCATTTTCTTGTTGCACAATAAACTTTAGATTCTGAAGGTACATGTAACCTGGGCAGACAGATATAAGTGCTAACAATTTACATTCACTTCCCAGTGTTTCTTCTCTGGGTGTAGCTACCTCTGTCCATCATTGATCAACTGGAAGTGAGTTGGTTTTTCTTTATGTTGAAGATTTCCACTTCCATCAGAATACATCCTCATACAGTATTGTTGTTGAAGTGTATAGTGATCTTCTGGTTCTTCTCATTTCACTCAGCAACAGTTGATGTAAGTCTCTCCAGGCCTCTCTGTATTCCTCCTGCTGGTCATTTCTTACAGAGCAATAATATTCCATAACCTTCATATACCACAATTTACCCAACCATTCTCCAATTGATGGACATCCATTCATCTTCCAGTTTCTAGCTACAACAAAAAGAGCTGCCACAAACATTTTGGCACATATATGTCTCTTTCCGCTCTTTAGTATTTCTTTGGGATATAATCCCAGTAGTAGCGCTGCTGGGTCAAAGGGTATGCACAGTTTGATAACTTTTTGGGCATAATTCCAGATTGCTCTCCAGAATGGCTAGATTCTTTCGCAACTCCACCCTGCTGGTCATTTCTTACAGAGCAATAATATTCCATAACATTCATATACCATAATTTACCCAACCATTCTCCAACTGATGGACATCCATTCATCTTCCAGTTTCTAGCCACTACAAAAAGGGCTGCCACAAACATTTTGGCACATACAGGTCCCTTTCCGCTCTTTAGTATTTCTTTGGGATATAATCCCAATAGTAGTAAGGCTGGATCAAAGGGTATGCACAGTTTGATAACTTTTGGGGCATAGCTCCAAATTGCTCTTCAGAATGGTTGGATTCTTTCACAACTCCACCAACAATGTATCAGTGTCCCAGTTTTCCCACATCCCCTCCAACATTCATCATTATTTGTTCCTATCATCTTAGCCAATCTGACAGGTGTGTAGTGGTATCTCAGAGTTGTCTTAATTGCATTTCTCTGATCAGTAGTGATTTAGGCCATTTTTCATATGACTAGAAATGGTTTTAATTTCATCTGAAAATTGTTCATACACTGCGGTTACTGATCTTTAACCTCAAAACCTCCCAAGAAACCAAAGAAGGGCCCTCTCCTTGACAGTCCTTTGCAGCTCTAGATGGCTCTTGGTAGAGGAAGGAAGTCAGTATTAAAGCCCTTACTGCGTGCATGGAGTGGGAGGAGAAAAGCCTCCGTAAAGGGGACTTCCAGGGGTCCAAAAGGGCGGTCCGTGCCAGACTAGGCCTCTTCTGTGTTTTTCCAGAGGAAATGGCGCATGCTTACATGTCTGCCAACAAAGAAACTGCCTTGCATGGGGGGGGGGGGGGTTCTCTTTCCTCTTCTAGGCTGACTGACAAGGCCCGAATACCAGCATCTCTGCAGCCAGAGGCCCCAAGTTCACGTAGGGCGAGAACGTCTTTCTTTCCCCCTCTCTCCCTCCTTCCGCACTACAATCTAGAGCTCCCAGCTTCCTTGCTCTTTTCCCGGCCGGTCCTGAGGGAGTTAAAGGGGCGGTGCGGGACGGGGGCGGGGTATCCCTGCGAGCCCTTCCCCCGGCTCCCCGCCGGCCCCGCCCCGCGGCCGCCCCACCCCAGGAACCGTCTCCTGCCTCCGGGAAGCCGCCGGCGCCGCCGCAGCCATGGCCGCCACCGGGGTGCTGCCCTTCATTCGGGGCGTAGACCTCAGTGGGAATGACTTTAAGGTAGGCTTGAGGTGGGGGCTAAGAGCCGGGGGCGGGAGCGCGGCCCCCAGCTGCACGTCCGGATTTCGGCCGAGTTTCCAGACTCCCCATAGACTTGTCCCCTCCACCTTCCTCCCGCACCCCCATCCAGGACCGTGAGCGGGTGTACTTCACGGGGGCGGGCCGGACCCATGGGAGAACTTGCGCTTTCCCATATCGCTGCCTCCCCCCCGCGATCGTATGGTTACTCCCCGGGGTCCCAGGATCATAGATTTGGGGGTGCAGGGCCCTTTGGAGGTTCCGAACCCCGCGCGTTACAAATGAGGAAACTGAGGCCTAGGGAGAGGCTTAAGTGACTTGTCCCAGGATCGCCCTGGGAGCGAGTGGTAGAGCTGGGAATCGAACCCGGGACCTCCGGCTCCAGACTGGGCGTTTTCCACCCTCCCCTTCCCCCCCTGACGTGCCTGGGCGCTCCGCAGCCCCTCCGACCTGCCCTACAAGGCCGCCAGCCCACGGGAAGCCGCCGAGCCGAGATCCTGAGGACTCCTGGAGACCCAGGCCACACGGCTCGCTTTACGGAAGCAGCCCAAGGAGAGGGGACTAGGCCCCCAGCCCCCACCCCTCCCAGGCAGTGAGCTGCCCGCAGACTCCGCTGTGACCCGGGACCCTGGACTTCCCAGCCCGGGGCTAAATTCCTTGTCCGCGTCGAGTTTCCTCTGGAGAGGAGCTCTGCGCCTTTTCCTGCCTCCTCACCTGGGCGCCCCCATTCCCTCCCAGGGGCGCCTTCCTTTGGACGGGGCCCCTTCCTTCCACCGCTTGTGGAGTCCTTAACCCTCATCCCCGCCACAGGACAAGTGGCCTTTGGAGGACATTTCCCACCACCACCGTCTCCTCTTAGGAATGCTAGGGATTTAAAATTAGCCAGACTTTTGGTTCAGCTGCATCGGGTTACCTAGGAGAAGAATCCGTGAGTCCTTCATTCTGAGACTCTGGATAGAGCGGAAGCGCTCTCAGGGCAGGGCTTCTGGTTGGCTTGGTTGCACCCCGGGCTTGGTGACTGCTTGCTGACTGCTTGCTGACTGATGGGATCTAAGGCGGGGGTCTGGACCCGATTTGGGGGTGGTGGGTGCTTAAGGTCCCGGCGCAATCGTTTCCTCCTGTGGGGCTGGGGGTTGGAGGTCTCTAATACTCCGGACACTATGGGTTCAGTCTGTGGAGACCCGTCTTTCTCTGACTGCGGGAGATAAACCAAGCCTCTCAGCCACCTTCCTGCCCATAAGCGCGGCAGGCTCTGTTCCTGGGATGCTGCTGAGCCTGGAAACAGCAGCGGGACTCCCAGTGGGGCTGGCCAGGTCCCCTGGTCCTGAGGTGGAGGGCCTTGGAGGAGGTCTGTGTGCGGGGGAGGGGACGTGCTGGAGAAGGGCACATATGTATGAGGTCTATGTGGACTGCTCCGAGGGGCCTGCTGAGAGCTTTGAGTGCTATGTCATATTCTTTTCTGAGAGGCCTCAAGCATGAGGGGTTCAGCTCCACCCCAGAGGGTGCTGGAAAACCTCCTTTCCTAGGAACCGACTGGTATCTAACCTCGGGCTGTGTGTGGGAATTCTAGCTGAGGGCCAGGGCTCCTCTGGAGTCCTGAAGGGTCAGTGATCTGTGAGGATAGGAGCAGGGGTGTGCCTGTAAGGAGCTCTCAGACTCTTTTTTTGTCCCAGAGAATGGAAAACTTCAAAAGTGGTGCTGCTGTTTTAAATGTTGTCTTCCCAAATGTAAAAAGCAGTAGGGGAGCACCTAGAATTTGGAATCAAAAAGTTGGGAGTTCCAATCTTGGCTCTGCTACGAAGGCAAATCACATAACTTCCTAAGCCTCAGTTTGCTCTGCCCCAGCATGGAGAAGGGTGGGAGGTTAAATGACCCTGAGGTTGTTGGGAGCTCCAGATCAGTGAGCCTGAGATCCATCGGACCCACTCAGACCAGACTTACCACCATTAGCCACAGGCAGTATTCCTTTTGGAGATTCTTAAGAGCACAAAAGTGTGTTCCCAGCACTTACCACAGTGCCTGGCACATAGTAGGCTCTTTCTCTTCTCACCCCCATTTTTCCTCTGACTTTCTATTTTTTCTCAATTACATGTAAACAAAAAATTAACATTCATTTTAGAAAATTTTGAGCTCCAAATTCACTCCTCTCTTCCCCTTTTTCCTTGAGAAGGCAAGGAATTAGACATAGATTATACTTGTGCAGTCATGTAAAGCCTTTCCACATTAGCTCTGTTGCAAAAAGAGAACACAGACCAGAAAAACAAGAAAAAAACAAGAAAAGCTATGCTTTACTCTGCATTCAGACTCTTAGTGGGTTTTTTTTTCTGAGGTGGGTAGCATTTTTCATCCTAAGTTCTTTGAAATATATACAGGGGTCTTAATAATTGTTAATTGATATTTCTTTGCATATTGTTTACCCCATTAGACTGCAATCGAGTTGAGGACAGGGACAATCTTTTGCCTTTTTTTGTACCTCTAAGTGCAATGCCTGACACTTTTTTCTTTTGTTGTTCAGTTATGTCTGACCTTTTGTGACCCCATTTGGGCTTTTCTTAGCAAAGATGCTCAAGTGATTTGTCATTTCCTTCTCCAACTCATTTACAGATGAGGAAACTGAGGCAAACAGTTAAATGACTTGGCCAGGGTCACACAGACAGCAAGATAGATTTGAACTCAGGAAGATGAACTTCCGGATTGCAGACTTACACTCTGTCTATTATGCCACTTGGCTGCTTTACAAATATATAGTAGGTGCTTAATCAGTGATTATGGTGATGTAGAAAAGAAAAGAGTAATGGACTCACTGTGTAATTCAGGTTTATATTCTGTATTCAGTCTCCAGTTCTGACTCTGCTGCTTACTAACTGTGTGACCCTGGCCAAGTCACCGAGACTACCAAGAGTAGTCTCTGTTGTGTGGTCACAATCTGATACTGAAAGGCATCATGGACTGATGGGCTGCTCTGGAAACTTAAAAAGGCCCATCCTAGAGTTAGAGAGAACTGATACAGGTGCTGCCTCTGACCCTTATTAGCCTTGTTACCCTTGAATAACTCCTAAAGATAACCCCTCGGTGCCCAGAGCACTCTAAGATCATAGATTACCATGAATTTCCTTGGTATCAGTGGAGGGAGTTTGCTTAGTGATGAAATCACGATTCTGGACCTCTTTCCAAAACAAAACAAAGCAGCCTGCTAACATACATCAAGTTTATAGAGCCCCGACATACACAATTTCCTTTGAGCCACACCATGGTCTAGTGATAAGTAGGTATAATTTTATGGGGCTTCACTTATGAAGTTTTAAGTAACTTGCAAAGAGTGATGGAGACAAGATTTAAATTTAGCTCTTTCTGACCCTGGGAAGCGCCCTCTATTCAGTAGGCCCCACAACCTCTGTAGAAATGATGATGAGGCTGAGCTTCATTGTCTCTACAGCTACAAGATTTGCTATGATCTTGTGATCTTGTGGTCCAGGGCCATTCTCCTGGCCCCTCATGTGGCTAATGACAGCTTGAGCTGGCTCTCCCACAGGGAAGGATAGCATGCAGCCCCTTGTAATTTTTAGTTGGAGAAAGGAAGCCTAGGGAAGTCTTATCTTATTCAGCCTGAAAAAGGCAGTGGACAAAACCTGGGGCCTCACATTTGGCCTCAGACACTTCTTGACTGTGTGATCCTGGACAAATTACTTAAATCACTCTTTGCCTCATTTTTCACAGGGTTGTTGTGAGGATCAAATGAGATAACTTTTCTAAAAGTGATTAGCAGAGTTTTGTTTAATTGGGTCTGTCCCTTTGTGAGCCCTTGGACCTTGCACGTCCATACCATCCATCTAGTTTTCTTAGCTTGGCAAAGATACCGGAGTGTTCACCCTTTCTTTCTCCACTGGTACATAATTGGTACTGCATTGTGTGCACATGCACGTGTGGGCTTGATGATGATACCTTATGGTGACACCTCACAAGCCGAGAGCCTGGATCTGACGTTAGGTGCTCAGACTAAAGCCCGTGTCCTTTTCCCCATGCCCAGTGCTGGTTGGCTTAGTCTGGGCCTCTATATGCAGTGTTCCTTTTTTCCTGGCCCCCTGTTCCTCCCTCCCCACATAGTCCAGCCTTGATCACTTGGGTTAGCAACATAGTTGTACACTTCAGGTCGTGGGAGTGCAGGCCGGCTTTAGGGAGCTGGGGTCTGTCTGCCCCACTCCAAGTTTTCTGCGGGGGAGTGACTGGATCCTGGGTCTGGAATGGGAGGGCCATGGAAACAAGCCTCTGGGCCCCTCGGAGGCCTCAGCTCCTCCCTGGAAGGGACTGTTGGCTGGTGCACAGAGGACTTACCCACCAGCTGTGGTCTGACTTGGTGCCTCTGCTTTGTGGGTTATCTGGTACCATTTTTAATCTCTAGAAACTGCTTGTCCCTGGGAATTCAGGGAATGCAAACTCAGTTTTAAAATAGCTATACAGAATTAGAAAGAAAAATTTCAATCCCAGAAACACCTTGGCCATTTTGTACTCATCTCTTGCCTGTTGACGTCTTTTCTTATCTTCTAGGACCTCCCAGATATATCATGTCCTCCATGGAGTCCTCCCTGTAGACCCTAACGATATCTTTGAAGTTTAGACTTACTTACAAAGTACTGCTAGATGAAGGAGCGTATACAGTTCAGTCCCTTCTCTGGGCTCTCACAGCAGCGTCTTGTACTTTTCTTATGGCCTTTCCCACATCTTGGTTCATAACTGCAGTACTCAAAGAGACTTTAAAGATCATCTGATCCAACTCTCCTATTTCAGTAGGTTATTTGTGCAATGTTACATTGAAAATAGAAGGGCTGAGATTTGTATTTAGATCGTTGGACCCAAAATCCAGCTGTGTTTTCCCATTTTTCAATCACTCTTATTGTGGGTATACCTATCTTCTTCCTTTAGAAAATTGCAGATTTCTTATAGCTTCATTTATCTTTTTTATCTACCCCTACCTCCCTCTACCACAGTACATTTGAATTATACTCAGTAAGAGGAAGTGGGGAAGGAAACAAGCATTTATTAGGACCTACTGTGTGCCAGATACTGTACTAAGTGCTTTACAGGTTTTTTTTAGCTCATTTGATTCCATAAGTGTTTGTTTAATGAAATGACTTGAGGAAGTAAACTAATTGGTTTTAGGATTTGAATAAATCATTCCTTGAATAGATATATTCAGCATTTACTATGTTAACTCATCTTTTTCATGAAGTCCAGTGATTCTTATATTATCTCCTCTTGACCTATTTTTCCTTTTCTTTTTTTAAAATACAATTTTAATTTCTTTTCAGTTCCAAATCCCCTCTCTCCCACCACCCCTTCCCCTACCCTGCCTAGGAAGTAAGAAAAACAAAACCCATTACAAATATGTATAATCAGGCAAAACAAATTCCCTCATGTCCAAAAAAAGCCATGTCCAAAGCTATATGTCCTCTGAATTGATTACTTCTGTTACTGGGGCTGGAGAACATGTTTCTTCAGGAGTCCTCTGGAATTATAATTTCATTGCATTGATCAGAGTTCCTAAACATTCCAAAATTGCTTATCTTTATAATTTTATCATAATTATATAAATTATCTTCTTGGTTCTGCTTATTGCACTTTTTATCAGTTCAGGTCTTTCCAGGTTTCTCTGAAACCATCCCCTTCATCATTTCTTTAAAAACAAAACAAAACAAAACAAAATCAAATATGGTATTTGTTAATTTTTAATATATATTATGTATATAGTGTATGTATATATATTTTACATTTTGAGTTTCAAATTTTTTCACTTCTCATACCTCTACTGCATTGAGATGGCAAATCATGTGATAATAGTTATATATATGAAATCATGTAAGTTATATTTTCATATTAGTCGTGTTGTAAAAAATACATATCAAGAAAAACAAAGAAAGTGAAAAAAAGTATGCTTCCATCCACAGTCAGACTTCATTAGTTCTCTCTTTGGAGGTGGATAGCATTTTAAATTCTAAATCCTTTAAAATTGTCTTAGATCATTGTATTGCTGAGAATAGCTAATATTGATCATCATACGATATTGCTGTTACTGTGCATAGTGTTCTCTTGGTTCTGCTCACTTACTTTGCATCAGTTCATATAAGTCTTTCTGGGAAAATCATTCTATTTGTCATTTCTTATACCACAATAATATTCCATCTCAATCACATACTACAACTTATTTAACCATTCCCTGATTGATGGGACTCCAACCAAGTCCTAGTTGGACACTATACAAATAGATGTAAGTGGTGTTAAGGCAACTCTGAATTTCCAAGTTTTTGCCACCACAAATATTTTTTGTACATATGGGTTTTTTCTTTGATTATCTTTGAAGTTTAGACTTATTAGCCAAAGTATTCCTGAACTGAAAGGAACATACACAGTTCAGTAGCTTTCTCTTGACCTGTTTTCCAAACTGTTTGTTTCTGGTAATACAGTTAATATCTTACATGTGCTAATTTTTCAGTCTTTCAACTGTTCTAATCTTTCTTGTTGATCTATTTTCAAATTGTTCAGTTCTCTTGTTGTTTTCTCTTTCTCAGTGAGTCTACTATTTAGAGTACATTTTCCTACCTTCTGTTATAAGTTATCTTATTCTTCTGGATTTTTTTTCCTTTAAGAACTCTTAACTCCATTTAAAATATTCAACTTCATTTTTTTTCCCATCTATTAAAGTTCTTGTGATCAAATCATATTTTCTAAGGTTCTTTCTCTACTTATGGAGCAATTTTTTTCTTGTGGGTTTACCTCTTGGACTTCTCTTATATCACAGTGTTTCTTCAGTGTTCAGAATTTGCTTTGTGCCAGGGCCAGGCTTTGCCCTCTTGGATGAAGTGGCTAGCTAGGTGTTAGTCATAGTCCTTCTGCAACCTGGATGCATCTGCTACTACCCCATCATAATTCTGCTGGAGTAGCTGAGTCCTGGTTTCTTTTCTCTGTACTGTCTTCAGTAGCTCTGGCTTTGGTCAAGAATCTAGGCCTGTGTTTGTGCTAGACCCCTACTTCAGCCTCAGTTCCTTGACTTTTTTGCTCCTAACTCCCCCTGTATATCTTTGCATAGTCTCCAATTAGAACTTGGGGTTGTCTCTTGCTGTGGCCTTATGTCCCAGCTAGATATTAGAGGTTCCAGGGCTTTAGATCTCCTTCCCACAGACCAACATACATACCCAGGAGCTGACTTTGTCTTCTCTTGTGGCTCTGATTAGCCTAAATGAACATCAAAGATCAAGCTGGACTGAGCACTGCCAGGGCACATCATGGGTGCCTCAATCACTTCCTGGGGGTTGACTTTAGTGTATGATGCAGTTCTTACAGGCCATAGCAAAGATCTTACCATCTTAAGTCCCCATTTAATACATTAAAAATTAACTTTTTTCCCCCCCAACTCTTTCCCATTTATTAGAAGCTGCTTTTGCTGGCTTTGTACTTTTTTGAAAGAATTCTGATCTGGAGCTCTTCTGTAACATAACGTATCAAAGTATCTACTTCCCAGTACCATGGTTGTAAACAACCCCAAGACAGATCTTCCTCTAGAGCAGGGCTTCTTAAACTTTTTCCATTTTTATACAAGAAAATTATTATATGAACCAAATATATAGGTATATAAAATAGGTATACAAATAAAATAGTGACTGATGATAAATGAAAATTTCACAACTCCCACATTCAGTTATGAGACCCCATATGGATCCATGAACCACAGTTTAATAAGAAGCTGGGCTATAAAGGCTCATCTCTTCCCCTAGGAGGGGGAAATAACATATTGTCCAGGAAGATCATAGACTAAATTCTACCATACTTAAATAATAAGTGAATAGAAAGTGCTTTGAGATATAATGAGGGAGAGACCACTTTCACCTAGAGGTGTCTTCAGGGAAGGCTTCCTGAAAAAAGCAGTTTATGAATGATGAGTAGCCCATCAGGGTATAAAGATGAATACACTTCCCAAAGACCTACTATTTGCAAATTTCCCTACCGCTTGATGTACATTCTTTCATTTGATCCTCATCATTGTGCTTTAAGACTACTGGTACAAGTCTAATTATCCCTACTTTATAGATAGGAATCCATGGATGAAAGAAGAAATGACTTTCCTACTGTCACAGAGAATGTCAGCAGCAGAGCCAGGACTCAAGAGCCCAAGTCATCATTACTTTGCAGCTGCTGTAGTCATTGTTTGCAAAGCCCCTAGCATAGATCCTGGCACATGGCAGGCACAGAGTGCCCCTTTTCTTCCTTTCCATATTTGTCTTGCATCTCTTAGTCCACATTCGGAATGATGATTGGGACCAGAAAACAAGGACTGTCTGGTTTCTGTCTCTGTAGCTCCGCTCTCTTGTACTCCTGTGACATTTCATCGATACCCATTGAGTTGATTCCTGTTGATGGCAGCTAACTTGCCTCCCCCCTTTTCCCTCTCCCCTCCATACCTGGCCCCAGGTGGGCCCATAGAGGAAGAGAGGCTCCTTACCTCTGGGATCAGGGGTCTAGGGGTGAGGACCCCAGACATCAGTTCAGGCAAATGCATTCATCTGCCAGCAGCTCATTTAATGTAATATTGGGCCAAATTACTTTATCTTCCTGGACCTTGGCATTCCTCATCTCTGAAATGGGAATAGTCAGGGCTGCTAGGAAATGCAGTGACTGGAGTGCCAGGGCTGAAGGCAGGAAGACTCATCTTCCTGAGTTCAAATCTGGCCTCAAATACAAGCTAGCCATATAACCCTGCTTGCCTTAGTTTCCTCATTTGTAGCGTGAGTTGGAGAAGGAAATGACAGAACTGCTCCAATATTTTTGCTAAGAAAACCCTACACGGGTTCACAAAGACTTGGAGACATCTGAAAACTGAGCATGTATTTATTCTGCCACTGATACTGGTACCAGCAGAGATATCCTCAGCAAATTCCTAAATATCTGTTCCAGCAGTTCTAAGAATAGACATAGATGCGATTTGCAGTGGCAGATGAGGTTCCTTCTACCGACTAAGTAAGGTGACCACTCCCCCCCCCCCAAAAAAAAATGTACTAGCTACTTTCCGGGCTTTGAGGAAAAGCAAGTAGAGATTCAGGAAATGGGACAGGACTGGAAATTCTTTGATTACCAAGTCTGTACCAAGCACCTGCAGCATGTGCTTGGTCCATCAGAGAGGCAAGAAAGATTAAGTTCTTGTTTTCATAGTTCTTGGTACAGAGGCTTTTGACCTTGGGTCCACATAGCTTTAGGGTATTTGGAATAACGGAAAAGCTTGAACTTGGATGGAAAAAAAGTAATTTTTCTTTCACCTGTAACTGAAATTTAGCATTTCCTTCAATTATGAATGCTGGTGACAAACCAGAGTAGTATTAACAACAATACCTGTGAATTTGTGGTCATAGAAATCATAGCTATTTTTTTTTAATTTTATAATTATAACTTTTTTTTTGACAGTACATATGCATGGATAATTTTTTACAGCAGTATCCCTTGCACTCACTTCTGTTCCGATTTTTCCCTTCCTTCCCTCCATCCCTTTCCCTAGATAGCAGGCAGTCTTATACATGTTAGATATGTTATAGTATATCCTAGATACAATATATGTGTGCAGAACCAAATTTCTTGTTGCACAAGAAGAATTGGATTCAGAAGGTAAAAGTAACCTGGGAAGAAAAACAAAAATGCAAACAGTTTATACTCATTTCCCAGTATTCCTTCTCTGGGTGTAGCTGATTCTGTCCATCATTGATCAATTGGAACTGAATTAGATCTTCTCATTGTCAAAGATATCCGCTTAGAATACATCCTCATACAGTATTGTTGTCGAAGTGTATAATAATCTCTTGGTTCTACTCATTTCACTCAGCATCAGTTGATGCCTCTCCAAGCCTCTCTGTATTCATCCTGCTGGTCATTTCTTACAGAACAATAATATTCCATAACATTCATATACCACAATTTACCCAACCATTCTCCAATTGATGGGCATCCATTCATTTTCCAGTTTCTAGCCACTACAAAAAGGGCTGCCACAAACATTTTGGCACATACAGGACCTTTTCCCTTCTTTAGTATTTCTTTGGGATATAAGCCCAGTAGTAGCACTGCTGGATCAAAGGGTATGCACATTTTGATAACTTTTTGGGCATAATTCCAGATTGCTCTCCAGAATGGTTGGATTTGTTCACAACTCCACCAACAATGCATCAGTGTCCCAGTTTTCCCACATCCCCTCCAACATTCATTATTATTTTTTCCTGTCATCTTAGCCAATCTGACAGGTGTGTAGTGGTATCTCAGAGTTGTCTTAATTTGCATTTCTCTGATCAATAGTGATTTGGAACACTCTTTCATATGAGTGGAAATAGTTTCAATTTCATCATCTGAAAACTGTCCGTTCATATCCTTTAACCATTTATCAATTGGAGAATGGCTTGATTTCTTATAAATTAGAGTCAGTTCTCTACGTATTTTGGAAATGAGGCCTTTATCAGAACCTTTAACTGTAAAAATGTTTTCCTAGTTTGTTACTTCCCTTCTAATCTTGTTTGCATTAGTTTTGTTTGTGCAGAAACTTTTCAATTTGATGTAATAAAAGATTTTCTATTTTGTGATCAATAATGGTCTCTAGTTCTTCTTTGGTCACAAATTCCTACCTCTTCCCCAAGTCTGAGAGGTAAACTACCCTATATTCCTCTAATTTATTTATGATCTCGTTCTTTATGCTTAAATCATGGACCCATTTTGATCTTATCTTGGTATATAGTGGTAAGTGTGGGTCCATGCCTAGTTTCTGCCATACTAATTTCCAGTTTTCCCAGCAGTTTTTGTCAAATAATGAATTCTTATCCCAAAAGTTGGTATCTTTGGGTTTGTCAAACACTAGATTTCTATAGTTAGTGACTGTTTTGTCTTGTGAACCTAATCTATTCTACTGATCAACTAATCTATTTCTTAGCCAATACCAAAAGGTTTTGATGACTGCTGCTTTATAATACAGTTTTAGATCAGGTACAGCTAGGCCACCTTCATTTGATTTTTTTTTTTTTTTCATTAATTCCCTTGAAATTCTCAACCTTTTGTTCTTTCATATGAATTTTGTTGTTATTTTTTCTAGGTCATTAAAATAGTTTCTTTGGGAGTCTGGTATAGCACTAAATAAATAGATTAGTTTAGGGAGTATTGCCATCTTTATTATATTTGCTCGGCTTATCCAAGAGCACTTAATGTCTTTCTTTCTTATTTAAATCTGACTTTATTTGTGTGGAAAGTATTTTGTAATTTTGCTCATATAATTCCTGACTTTTCTTTGGTAGATGGATTCCCAAATATTTTATACTATCGACCATTATTTTGAATGGAATTTATCTTTGTATCTCTTGCTGTTGGATTTGTTGGTGATGTTTAAAAATGCTGAGGATTTATGTGGGTTTATTTTGTATCCTGCAACTTTGCTAAAGTTGTGAAATATTTCTAATATTTTTAGTAGAATCTCTGGGGTTCTCTGAGTATACCATCATATCATCTGCAAAGAGTGATAGTCTGATTTCCTCATTACCTACTCTAATTCCTTGAATCTCATTCTTGGCACTTATTGCCAAGGCTAGTGTTTCTAATACTATATTGAATAATAATGGTGATAAGTGGGCAACCTTGTTTCACTCCTGATCTTACTGGGAAAGGTTCCAGTTTATCCCCATTACATATGATGCTTACTGATGATTTTAAATGTATGATTCTGACTATTTTAAGGAAAAGTCCATTTATTCCTATATTCCGTAGTATTTTTATTAGGAATGGATGTTGGATTTTGTCAAATGCTTTTTCTGCATCTATTGAGATGATCATATGGTTCTTGTTAATTTGGTTATTGATATAGTCAATTATACTAATAGTTTTCATAATATTGAACCAACACTGCATTCCTGGTAAATCCTATTTGGTCATAGAATCACAGCTATTTTCATATCATAATTATGATGCTTATAAATTATCTTGAATGAGTCTTTACATTCATCATTATTTTGAAATTACTGTAGTTATTAGAATTGATATATTACCCTATTACAATTTTGTTTAATATTTTGTAACTGTTTCATTATAATTGATTTCTTTTGTAATCCTATCTTAATGCATTTTAAAACATATGAGAAGGGGTCAGAATTTCAGCTTTTTTTTTTTTTTTTTTTTTTTTTCCCCCTCTTTAGTCCTTTTCAGTTGTGTCCAATTCTCTGTGACCTCATTTGGGGTTTTCTTGGCAAAGACACTGGAATGGTTTGTTGTTTCTTTCTCTAGCTCATTATACAGATGGGGAAACTGAGGCAAACAGGTGTAAGTGGCTTGCCCAGAGTCACACAGTTAATAAGTGTCCAAGGCTACATTTGAATTCAGATCTCCCTGACTCCAGGCCTGCCACTCTATCCAGTGCACTACCCAGCTGCCCCAGAATCTAAGCTATAACTTTTTTGATGTGTCATGGGCCTTCTTTTTGGCATTTTGGTGAACTCTACTGACCCCTTTTCATATGTTTTAAAATGCATTAAGATAGGATTACAAAAGAAATCAATTATAATGAAACAGTTACAAAATATTAAACAAAATTGTGATAGGGTAATATATCATTTCTAATAACTACAGTAATTTCAAAGTAATGATAAATAATTATTATCTTCTTTGATCCTCACAACTCTTGGAGGCAGGTGCTATATTATATTCGTTTTACAGATGAGGAAACTGAGGCAGATAGAAGTTAAGTGACCCAGCCAAGATCATGTAGCTAGTAAGTGTCTGAGTTCACATTTGAACTCCAGGGCTAGTGTTCCATCCTGTGTGCCCCTGAGGTCATATAGTTAATAAGAATTCAAGGCTGGGTAAGAATCCAGTCTTCTATTTAACATATACTTTAACATATTTAACATGTATTGGTCTACTTGCCATCTAGGGGAGGGTGCGGGGAAGGAGGGGAAAATTTGGAACAGAAAGTTTTGCAAGGGTCAGTGCTGAAAAATTACCCATGCATATGTTTTGTAAATAAAAAAAGAAAACAACTGATATTAGAGGTGCACTCTGGGGAGTGCATAATTATCACTCAGTTACAACTGGAGTAGGTGCCTGTGTATTAACTTTCATTGACAAATAATAAAAATGACTAGTAAAAAAAAAATCCAGTCTTCTGACTCCGTGGCCAGTGGTTTTGTCCACTATATTTCACCATTTGTCCTTAAGCTGTCATTATCATTAATAGGAATGGAGGAAATTAATAGGAAACTGAGACTCAGATTATCATTCTGGCTGAGTGCACTGCTTTCAAGCTTTCATACTGTACTTCTCACTAATTTTAGCTCCCTCCTTTGGTGTTAGTGTGTGAACAAAGTGGATTGGTGGAGGGAGGAGGAGGACAAAAGCTGGAGGCCACATCCTGAAGAGTAGAACAAGCTGTTTAGAAGTGGGGCGGGGGTGGTGATCAAAGCTGGTGGGTGAGAGGGCCTGCATTAATCAGATTTTCTCCAACCTTGTCCCCTCATGGCTTTCCTCCTTGTCTGCTCTTAGGGTGGATATTTCCCCGAACATGTCAAAGCTATGACCAGTCTGAGGTGGCTGAAGCTGAACCGGACCGGGCTCTGCTACCTGCCTGAAGAGCTTGCTGCCCTTCAGAAACTGGTAAGAACATTCTCCCCGAGTCAGCTTGTTTCCTGTCTCTGTGGTCCCTGGGGGCTGAGTGCAAGGCTAGAGCAGAGGAGGGTTGGAACCCCAGTGTGCATGGGAAGGATTGGTTGTGCAGGTGTCTCTCTTTGCCCCTCAAGCTCTGTATAAACTCTGGTTTTTTGATTCCCTTCTAGGAACACCTTTCTGTGAGTCACAATAACTTGACCACTCTCCATGGGGAGCTGTCCAGCCTCCCCTGCCTGCGGGTAAGTCTCTGAAGGCAGTCAGAGGGAGGACCAGACACTCTCTGCCTTGATCCTGAGTCTCTATCAATGTCTAAGTCTGGGTCTCACAGAGGAGACAGACATTGTGTATCCAACAGTCTCTGTGCTGGAGAGTGTATAACCTTTGGAGGCAGAGAAACTTGTGAAACCGTGGAGGAGAGTATAGGAGGTGGGCATGGTGAAATGCTGGAAGCGTGGTACAAACAAGAGAGCTTTGGAGGGGGAAATCTCAGGGGGGAGGGGAGTGGGCAGCAGAAGTTTTGTGGAGACAGTGGCCCTTACACCAGGAAGGAAGGACAGCAAGGATCTGGAATAAGGGAGCTTACCAAAACAGCACCGCTCTGTTGCAGTGAAGAGGCATTTTTGGCCCTCCGGCTCCGGCATGGGCAGGGCGGATTTCCTGTGGGCTGGGATTGCAGCCTTCCTTACCCTCAGCTCTTCCAGAGCCTGCGGGGCAGAATCCAGAGCGAGTGAGAGGCAGGGAAACCCAGCTTCTGTGCTGGGCCTCCAGCACTCCTAGAGGAAGAGTTTTCAGACTGTTCAGAGTCTTTCAGCTATTGAAATTTTGCCTCCCTTTATGCTATTGTCCCTCGCCCTTCGTGTAAATTTTTTTTTTTTTAAGGAGGCAGCTAGTTAGTGTTAAGTATCTGACATCACATTCAAACTTAGGTCCTCCACTCCAGTGCTCTGTCTTCTGCATTATCTATTATTGAGTGCTCAGAGAGATTAAAAAGTTTACACAAAGGGGCTACTAGGCAGCCCAGTGGATAGAGCCCTGACCTGGAGTCAGGAGGACCTGAATTCAAATCTGCTCTCTGACATGGACTACCTGTGTGACCCTGGGCAAGTCACTTAATCTATCTGCCTCAGTTTCCTCACCTGGAAAATGAGCTGGATAAGGAAATGGCAAACCATTCCAGCATTTTTGCCAAGAAAACTCCAAGAGTTGGACATGACTGAAAGGACAGAGCAACAATCAAAATGCCCTGTATAGCACCCCACCCAAAGTGTACAACTCATAAATATTGGTTATGCTGTCTGTAAGTCTCAGAATGGTTAGAATGGTAAAGGGAGGCAGTGGGGC
Organism: Sminthopsis crassicaudata; assembly: GCF_048593235.1. Lineage (NCBI taxonomy): Eukaryota > Metazoa > Chordata > Mammalia > Dasyuromorphia > Dasyuridae > Sminthopsis > Sminthopsis crassicaudata. Next base: position 509,479,806 of record NC_133617.1, read on the forward strand.
ACAGGTTCAGATCCCAGCTCTGGTCTGCCGAGGGCTCAGTCTCTTCATCTCTGAGATGAGGTAGTTGGACGGGGCCCCAAGAGTTCCTTCTGGACCTTGGACAGATAGATCCCTTTGGATCTGTGAGCCCAAGTACCCACAGCAGCATGTGTCTCTTTCAGGATAATTTTGTTTTTAGGGCAGACCCTTCCACCTCTCTGTAGTATGTCGTCTTCTTCAAACGGAGTTAAGCATAATGGGCATCTCCCACTGTAATTGTGGCTGAAGACCCGTGGCCCTTTTCACTTTGATAGTTTATTAAATAGGACAGAAGAAGGACGGGTGCGTTAGTTGTGACTTCTGCCAACCCTCTGTGGTATCTGACCCACGTTTTGTTGCTCTCTTGCTAACTTTATTTTTATAGTTGGCAGTTGCTGTGTGGATGGCCTTTCTTGGCTCTTGTTTCCTTCATGTCATCATTCCGCATGCATCTCATATTTCTCTGATTTCTGAATCCTTGCCATATTTCTTTATGTCCATGTACAGGTTCTTAGGCCTTTTGTTCTTAAGTTGTTGCTCACATATTTTGCTCTCAGGCTTTAGTTATTGTGGATAATATTTATCTGAATGTTTTTGTATGTGTGAGTCCTTTCTGTTCTGCTTTCTTAGAGAACAGAAAAAATAGAAAAAAATCCTTTTTAAAAAATTCTCCTCTTTTCAAGGTTATTTTCTCTTCACTCCCCTTGTGGGGCTTGATATGAGGTCCACACATCAGTGACAAAGCTGCAATCAGACCTGAGGCTTTCTGACTCCTGGGCCTGACAGTTTCCTTACTTTTTCTTCCACACCTGCAATTCTCTTGAATTTAACCTTAGCATTTGTGTCCCCTTCCCTTCTTTTCAAGCCAGGAGCCTGTTGGAAGTAGCCAAGGGTCTCTTAATCTCTCAGTTCCACAGTGACATCATTAGTCATATTGCTTCTCTCACAGGCAATTGTGGCTCGAGCCAACAGCCTGAAGAATTCTGGGGTGCCAGATGACATCTTCCAGCTGGATGACCTCTCTGTCTTGGTATGTAACTAGACTTTGCCTAGGTTGTTTGATTCTCCAAAGCAGCCGTTCCACCTGTAAGACATACTCCCAACCTTTGGATTTCTGAATGTATTTTCGAAACAAAAAACACAGCCTTGCCTGGAGCAAAAGGGGGAATATCAGTAGCTTGTATTTGTGAGGCAGAGATAACTCATTGCCCATGAATGGGTTTTTTTTTTGTTTTTTTTTAATTCATTTTTCCAAATTATCCCCTCCCTCCCTCCACTCCCTCCCCCTGATGGCAGGTAATCCCATACATTTTACATGTGTTACAATATAACCTAGATATAATATATGTGTGTAAATACCATTTTCTTGTTGCACGTTAAGTATTGGATTCCGAAGGTATAAGTAACCTGGGTAGATAGACAGTAGTGCTAACAATTTACATTCACTTCCCAGTGTTCTTTCTCTGGGTGTAGTTATTTCTGTCCATCATTGATCAACTGGAAGTGAGTTGGATCTTCTTTATGTTGAAGATTTCCACTTCCATCAGAATACATCCTCATACAGTATTGTTGTTGAAGTGTATAGTGATCTTCTGGTTCTGCTCATTTCACTCAGCAACAGTTGATTTAAGTCTCTCCAAGCCTCTCTGTATTCCTCCTGCTGGTCATTTCTTACAGAGCAATAATATTCCATAACCTTCATATACCACAATTTAATGGGTTTTGTTTTTAATGATTGAGTGGTCAAACCTGTCGGCTAGAACTCAGCTGTCTTATAAACCCTTAATTTCCTGATTTGCTAGTTTAAGAGGAAAGCAGAAAATCATAGGTAAACAAGTAGAGGGTAAGGAGTTTTATTTTAAAAGAATTAAAAACAAAACCACTTTATAAGCATGTTCTGGGCTCAATTCACATTGTTTGTATCCCAATTCTTCACTTTCTTCACTGTGTCCATCTAGGACCTACAGCAATAGTCTCCAACTTTTATGTACCCCATTAATAAAAAGCTTTTTAGTTGGAATACAAGGTTTTACAAAAGTGAATGTTGAAAACTATATTTGCTTGTAATCAGCAAAATAAATAGCTTTTAAAAATGGAAAAAAAAAGCATTTTTGAGTATACAATTTATAAATTATATACTACTTTGTGTGTATATATTAAAATATTATTAATCTTTATCTACACAGTATTGACATTTAAAAAGATGATAGAGTAAAATTTTCCAAAATAATTTAAAAGTTCAATTTAATGGTACAAAAACATTTTTGTTTTTATTAAAATATTAGTGAAATAATTATTTTATAAATTGTTGACTTTGTTAAGGTGATTGAATAGCCTTCATTTAAAAATTTTTTAAAAGCTTTTTATTTTCAAAACATGCATAGGAGTTTTCAACATTTATTTACTCTTTCAAAACCTTGTGTTCCAATTTCTTTTCTTCCCTTTCTCTCGCTCTCTCCCCTAAACAGTAGTAATCCAATATATGTTAAATATGTGCCATTCTTCTATACATATTTCCACAATTATCATTTTTTAAAAAGAATCTTGTTCTAATGCTTTGTGATAAAGTGATTCAGAGGACTCATTCTAAGTTTATTTTATTTCACTACTTAATTTTAATGGTTATCATGACTGAAAAAGGAACTTCATAGACATAGATACATGTAAGAAGTGAATCATTATTCTCATTAAAGTGTGACACTCATTTTTCAATTTTAGCCCCTGAGTATGCAAAAGTTTTTATTTAAATGTGACTGATAAATTTCCTTCTTCTCTGATGTCAATCAGTTTTTTATACAAACAGCTTGGGAGGAGTATCACCTTTATATTTTTTAATAATAGATTCAAAACACACTGAAACTCTTTGCAAGATTTTTAAGAAGTTTGGAAAATTCTCTTTTCAAGCTTGCCACCAGGGGGAGGCTAAGATGGTGGGTAGAGCAACTAGATAGTACGGTAGATAGACCACTGGGGCTGGAGTCAGTAAGACTGAGTTCAAATCTGGCCTCAGCACTTACAAGCTGTGTGACCTTAAGCAAGTCACTTCATCCTGTTTAGCTCAGTTTCCTTTAGTTTTTTCATGGTAGTTGTATTTCTACTCTGGGCAAGATAGGAGCAATCAGTTCCAAATAGAATCATGTGGTATTAGAAATGGAGTTCTGGACAGAAATTTCTCTTGTGAATCCCTACCATTCTAGTTGGAAGTCTAGACTTATCCTAGCATAGGCCAAATAGGATAGCTTAAAAGACATCAAACAGACTCCAGAAGGGTACACAGAAAGGTAGATCTCACAAAAAAGTACTTGGGATTGATTAGATTAGAATTAAATTAGACACTTCAGGTTTCTGGGCTGTTAGGCAAAGTTTAGCATCTTATTAAAATCTTAGACAAGCTATTTGGACTAATAACACAAGTGGACATGTAGTCTAAATCTGTACAGAGTAAGATTTTAAAAAAAAACCCAACATGGTTTAGCTTCCACAGTTAGTTCTGGTGCAGCGTTATTCTGGGGATACAGTGTCTATATGGATTATATGCATTTCCATACTCATAATGCACTTATTAATACAACAAATATGAGTAAGAGGAGATGGGCCAACAGAGGACTAGTTGTTGATCAGGGCCCCCCTCATTTTTTTGTTGGCTTAGTCATTTTTCAGTTATGCCCAACTCTTCATGATTCTTTGGGAGGGATTTTCTTAGTAAAGATATTAGAGTGGTTCTAACATGATAGGTGTTTTAAGAGCCAGGAAAAGAGATCTCATCTCCTTTGTTTTTATTATTTTCTTTTTGTAAAGTTAATCATTGCCTTCTGTTTTAATGTAATGTTAATTGTTCAATATTTACCTCTCTTCCTGAGAAATGACCCTTCCTGAGGGAATGCTCACCACCACCAACAAAAAAAAGTTAAGAAAAGCCAGTTGACTTAGTGATCAGGTCTAACAGTGTATACTACATACAGTCCACATGCCCCCTCCTTCTTTAGTCCCACTGCTAAAAGGAAGGACTTCCTACCATATCTCTTCTTCAGGTCCAAGATTGGGTGGCACAATTATCATCCCATTTTCTGATCCTTTGTTGATGAACCTGGTTCTTAGGTTCCCCACCCCTCCCCAAACCTGTATTATAGAGGCTCATCTAGTGGCAGGATTGCTGCAGAAGGTATCAGAGTTCTTTTTCTTATCATCTGTTTTACCTTTAACCCATAGGACCTGAGCTACAACCAGCTGACAGAATGTCCCCGGGAGCTGGAGAATGCCAAGAACATGCTGGTGCTCAATCTCAGTCACAACAGGTGCTGGCTTGGGTCACATAGAGGAACAGAAAAGAGGAGGGGGGAAGGAGGGAGATAGAGGCCTCCATCTTCCTCCCTATCTCTGTCTTCCTGGTCTAAAGCTGACTGAGTTATTTGTATGTATTCACACAAAACATATAGAATCATCATGCATTTAGGTGGGGGGGGGGTGGACGTGTTGTTATGGAGATAGTATCCCAAAGCTCCAGAGAACAATTTTGATAAATAAGATGATAGAAGCCTGACTTTGGAAGTGGGGGTGGGGTCCTTACAAATAATCTAATCTTTTTTTTTTTTTTTTTTTTTTCTATTGATCTAATCTTAGCATCACGTATTACATGTAGGGAAATTGAGGCCCAGGGAGATTGGGAAATGTGAAGACTCCCTGAAATAGCAGTGGGGGATAGGTGAGAATGTTTCAGTGGAGAGGGTCTCTAAAGAATCATTTTGATAAGAGGATGGGGGGGAGGTATAAAAGCCAAACTTTGGGAGTAGACCATTAATAATAAGGATATAAGGGATAAGCAGGATGGGGAAAGAAGGGAGAAACAGTGTGAATTTGGTGAGGAGCAGAATTCAAAAATAGATTGGTGAGGTGAACTGTGATTCCCTCTCTTCTCCCCACCAGCATTGATAACATCCCCAACCAACTCTTCATCAACCTGACTGACCTGCTGTACCTGGATGTGAGTGACAACAAGCTGGAAAGCCTGCCTCCCCAGATGAGACGCCTTGTGCATCTGCAGACACTGATTCTCAATAACAACCCCCTTATGCATGCCCAACTCAGGTACTGGTTCCCTAGTTCTCTTTCCATTCAACCCTCTGCCCTCCTCCTTCCCCTCCTTATTGTCTTCATTAATCCCTCTCTTTTTCCCTCCAGGCAGCTCCCTGCAATGACAGCCCTGCAGACCTTGCACCTCCGGAACACCCAGCGCATCCAGAGCAACCTTCCTACTAGCCTGGAGGGCCTGACCAACCTTGCAGGTGAGCAACTCATGGCCTGGGAGTGGCCCTTATGATAGGGGAGGGAGTGAAGGGAAGAGATGCACAGACAGCAGCACTAGCCTGGGAATTCAGAAATCTGGAGCCTCATATTTGTTCTTCCTCTACTTTGCTGTGTTTTGGGCCTAGATTCTGAGCATCTAGTGAGATGGCAGGTGTAAGAGTGCTTTGTAAATGTAGTCTTAGGTTTAGCCAAAGGGGTTATGACCAGACCCCCCGCCTGGTTAGTTCATTGAGGGAACAGGCTTCCAGAGATCTCTTTCTCCAATATTCTTTACTGTCCCAAAGCCTCTTTCCTCCTGTTCATCTAGTTCTAAGGAAGAGATTTATTGGCGTTGGATTCGGGGTGAGAGGATAGTGTTCAAGGGAACCCCGGTGGTGAGAGTAAAGCTCTGGGTCTCTTCTTGTCTGTTCTCACTCTGCCAAAAGTTTGGCCCTTCTCTGTCAAGTTAGTGCTGTCATCCTCCCAAACAGATGTGGACCTGTCCTGCAATGACCTGACCTGGGTGCCTGAGTGCCTGTACACCCTTCCCAACCTTCGCCGCCTCAACTTGAGCAGCAACCAGATCTCTGAGCTGTCTCTATGCATTGACCAGTGGGTCCAGATGGAGACACTGAATCTGTCTCGAAACCAGCTCACCTCTCTCCCAGTGAGTAACTCATGCACCCATGACCTAGACCAGGACATTTTGGAGAGGGGGGTGGAAAGGGATGGCAACTGTGCTCCTAGGAAGTAGAATGTAGATGATACAGTATAGTCTGTGAACATTTGGTGCTGTGGTCTTTGGGGGAGAAGAGAAAGAAGTAGAGGACGGCTGGGAGAAATTTATATTATCTACTTCCCATATGGGAGACTTCTATGAATTTTTTTTTATATGAATTTTTTTTGGGGGGGTCGGGGAGAAGTATGGCCCCAGTGGACCATACATAAGCCTGGCCCTGACAGAGCTCTTGTTCTCTAGTCTGCCATCTGCAAGCTGACTAAGCTGAAAAAGTTATACCTAAACTCCAACAAAGTGGATTTTGATGGCATTCCCTCCAGTATTGGTAAGCTGGCCAACCTGGAGGAGTTCATGGCAGCCAACAACAACTTGGAGCTCATTCCTGAGAGCCTGTGCAGGTAGGAGGCTCGGGTTAAGGCCTGGGTGAGAAAACGTGCTTTAATACCTTTTCCCCAAACCCTTTTCCCTCCTAAAAAAGTTCACCTAAACTAAGGGAAGGAAAAGTTCATAACAGCCTAGGACACTCATCCTAATCTTAAGCTTTGAGATATATGTCTGACTTAATGTCCTTTCCATTGTAATCAAAATCTGCTTTTTTTTCCTCCTTCTTTCCTTTGATTGTGACTAATGGTTTTAAAAAACCCCAATTGCTAGTTTCATTCAGCCTGTGACTTTTGCAGGGATTTTTTATTTTATTGGTCATGGACCCCTTAGGCATTTTGTTTAAACTTGTGCATCCCTTTTCAGAATCAGTATGTTTAAGTATAGCTAAGTGCTTAAGTGTAGTCCTGAGGGTAGCTGGGACTCAACTGGTGTAAAAAATGAATCCTGTGAAATGATTGAGTTATTTGAATTTGGACGGCATGTGGAACCAATGAACCTATTTTATATAATTCTAATTCCTGATGTTATATTTGAATGCATGTGACCACTTCTCAGGATTCAGCATTTGTACTAATTGGAACATCATTATACAAAAGGAAACCAGTTATGTCAAATAAGAATGTAATAGTGTTCCTCTGGTAAGTTCACTTCTTCCTGGAAATATTGAGAGTCCTGTTGTTGGTCAAACCCTTGCCATTCTTCTGTCCTTGGGATTGGTCCCTTGGGATTTGATCCCTCTAAACTTCATGATGAATTTGGGGATGTGACTCCTTTTCTGAATGGGTTGGACATCTGCTATTTCTATCCTAGTTATAGGGTTGGATGCTCAGGTACAGCCCTTGATGGTTGTTTATAGCAGAAATGGTCATAAGGAAACAGTACAGCGTACTAGATGGGGAGCTGGCCTTAGAACCAGGAAGATATCTGGGCTTTTCTCCTACCTCAGACACATACAGATTGTGTGCCCCAGTCAAGTCATTAGCCAAAACAACTCTTCAGGGCTCATTGAAGTCACAAAGAAGGTGCCAAACTGCATTGGTAGAAGGAGTTCCCCCTTTCTCGAAAAAGTGACTCCAGAGAGCCACTCTTGCCATTTACCAGTCATGCAACTCCCCTAAAGTTCCTGAGATTTCATTTTCTTCTCTCTACAGTAGGATTTATTGACTCCATCATTATTGTTATTAATTTTTTTTTTAAGTTTTGTTATAATTAATGATATAAGGGCAGAATGATTAGAATATTGACCTTAATCCTGGCTGACTTCTATTTGTCGTGTGATTCTGGGCCAGTCTCTTAAATAAAAGTGAGCCTTGCAACTAAGACTCCAAGTCCTAGACAAGGTCCTGACCTGCCTTACTTGTTGATAAAGGACATTCCTCAATCAGGCTTCCCTAGAACCTTTGTGAAGGTTGTTTTTGGTGTCATGGATCTTTCCAGCAGTTTGATGAAACCTTTGGATCTGTTCTCAGATTTATGTTTTTAAACGCATAAAAGAAAATTGTATAGGAAATCAATTATGTTGAAATAGAGGTATCAATTTTTTTTTTTTAAGTTTACTTTACCCCAGGTTAAGAACCCTTGCTCCTAGATCAGTGAAATCTCAGGTCCATTCCCTACTCCTGCTCCCACCTTTACCAATTTAGAGATAAAAAATAATTCTTAAGTTTACCTACTTTTACTTTTTTCTTTCCTTTTAGAGCAGCTGGATTCTATACAGTAGCATCAAGCTCAGAGAGAAAGAAATCCTTTATAGGCCACATTTTGATTTAGAAAACCATAAATTTGGACCTAGATTGGCATTAAAAAAAAAGATGACCCTAGCCACTAAGGGTCCAAAAGAATATTAAGTTATTGTTGTTGTTAAAGCAAATAAGGTTAGTTGTTAAAGCAAATAAGGTTAAATGACTTGTCCGGTCTGTGACCACATTTTTCTTACTCACTGCCAACATGGCTCTCAATGCTGCATCGAGTAGTGAAATTTCATTTATTTTGCCAAATGTTTCCCAATTACATTCTAATCTGTAGGCACCAGATTTCCAACACCTCTATTGTTTAGGTTTCATCATTAATACAAGACTCCAAACGGCATCTGCCCTCATTGTTCATTATTAACTCATGTTTAGTCATTCTTCAGTTGTGTCTGACTCTTCTTGATCCTAGCAGATTGGGGTTTTCTTGGCAGAGACACCATTCCCTTCTCCAGCTCATTTTATAGATGAGAAAACTTTTCAGACAGCTTTATGTGACTTGTCCAGGGTCATACAGCTAAGTAAGTATCTGAGGCCAGATCTGAAGTCAGGAAAATGAGTCTTCTCTGTCCACTGTGGACAGCATCACTCAGACACTATCTACTGCACTTAATTCACACAACCTTTTTGGGTGATTGAATGACTTGGAATTTTAGAATAGGGATTTGTGTTTGTTTATGTTTTTAGTAGCCAGACCATCCTGCCACCAGACCAACCATATGTTAAACCTAAGTCAGACCCTCAAATCAACACAGAGTACGTTAAGTTTAGACAAAAGAGAAACCCTTTTTATTTCCCCAAAGGGAGTTTTAGGGGAAAAGGCAATAGGAGGGGGTGATGTCATGCTGGCTGCTGTCATCCTTAAGCAGATGGTCTGTAGCTGGCTTGGTCAGGTTTCTGCATCCCCTCCCTGCCCAGTTATTAAGGACTTAAATTTTTTGTGTGTCATAAAAATCATAAGATTTGAGATTTTAGTGTGCTGCTAATTTAGATTAAATAATAGACTGAGAACAAGTACTTTCTTTCTTTGTAGCTGCAGCATATAGCACAATACCTGGCACTTAGTAGACGCACGATAAATGTTGATTGATTGACTGGTCTAGCCTGTGAGTCCCTTCTTAGCATAATGTTTTCCAGTAATTGAAGGAAATGCTGAATTTTGTTGGTTGCCTGATCCTGGCCAAGTCACTTAACCCTGTTTGCATTGGTTTGCTCATCTGTTAAAGGAACTGGAGAAGGAAATGGTAAACCACTCCAGTATCTCTGCCAAGACTTCAAATGGGGTCATGAAGAGCCAGACATGACTGAAAAATGACTGAATAACAATAAAAGATTTAATATTTTCCTATCTGAGTTCACTAGATCTTTTGAACTCTATCTATAGACTTTTTGGGGGTGGTTAAGAGTCTGCTTTGGGGGATGCTTTATATGGCTAGTGACATTGCAGAATCTTATTCAGAACCCCTGCTCTGGGGCACCTGGGAGCTACACGTCTGAAGTCCCAGTATTGATAACAGCCCTGCTTGGTACCCACAGGTGCACCAAACTGAGAAAGTTGATCCTCAACAAGAACCGACTGGTGACACTGCCTGAGGCCATCCACTTCCTCACCGAAGTAGAGGTAAGTCCTGGGTGCAAGCTTGGCAGAAGTGATGAGAGGCCTGTGCTAGTCATAGAGCAGGAGAGGGACAAAAGCAAAGGCCTAGGCCTGTTTTATCACCGAGTCTGGAGTGAGAACATTGACGTTTTTGTGGTAGGTGGTCCTGCTAATCCCCCTGGACAAGTCACTAGCCCATAAGTTAGAGATGTGGGGCCTACCTGCATCAGGCTTTTCCCATAAACTTTCCTAGCTCTCCATAGATGAAAGTCCAGGTCTGAATCTTCCTATCCCCACCCCAACCACCTTTGAAGAAGTGTTTAAGACTAGGGACAGCCTCAGACCTACCTAGTTGCGCGACCCTGCAAGTCTTTGAACCCTGTAAAATGAGGATAATATTGACTTCTCAGGGTTGTTGTAAGGATCAAATGAGATAATAATTGTAAAACACTTAGCACAGGTTTTGATACGTAGCAAGCATGTAAATGTTAGCTATTATATAATTAATTACCCTCCTCCTCATCCTTCTCATTATTATTCTCCTGGAACTATTCATCTTTGGATGGTATTCAGCTCTACAATTTAAGGAGAAATTCTGTTCTGTCACACAGAATATCTTTCTGGAAAAATAACAAAAGAGAAATTATAGGATCAATCTGTGAGTAGATAGATGGTGCAGTGGATAGAGTGCCAGGCCTAAGAATGAAGAAGACTCATCTTTCTAAGTTCAGATCCAGCCTCAGACACTTCCTAGCTGTGTGACTCTGGGCAAGTCACTTAACTTGGTTTGTTTCAGTTTCCTCATCTGTAAAATGAGCTGGAGAAGGAAATGGCAGACACTGCAATATCTTTGTCAGGAAAATCCCCAATGGAGTCACCAGGAGTCAGACACAATTAAAAAATGACTGAACAACAACAAAAGCTCATCTGTAGAAGTCTACTCATTTGTAGCTGTGCCTTTCTTCTCTAACTTTTTAATATTTGCTATTTTCTTCTTTCTCAGAAATTCCATTAGATTCATGTGAGATAGTTTAGGCTTCCCTTGTTTTCGGGGGTCTCTCTTGTTTTTACTAGATAAGGATAATGAACTTTTAAGAGTATTGGAAGTGGATTAATGAAATAAGCTATTGATGGAGAGAGGAGTTTTTCTGGAAAATCTTCCTTGGCTGGCCTGAAGTTTGAACACCAGCCATGGATCCAGTCATTCTGTGGATTTTTTGAATTCACGGGGATGGTGTATTTGTGCTTCTTGCCCCTGCTTCACCCCGTCTTTCCTCAGGATTGACTGGGAGAGTTAGGGTTAAGACCCAGTCTCATGAGCAAATCTAAGAGTGGGTGGGTGAGCAGCTTTCTGTGGCAAAAAATAGAGACATCTGGGTAGCCTCGTGGGCCAGCATGCAGATCCAGCTTCTTACATTCAATAGTTGTGTGAGCCTGGGATAGCCACCTGACTTCTATTTGCCTCATTTTCCTTATCTGTAAAATGAGAATGATAATATCACCTATCTCCTAGGATGGTTATGAGGAAAATGCAATAATAATTGTAAAATTCTTTGCAAACTTTAAAGTACTAGCTGCTGCTGTTATAATCATTCTCCTCTCCTCTGATCCTACTCACCAGGTCCTGGATGTGCGAGAGAATCCCAACTTGGTGATGCCTCCCAAGCCAGCAGACCATTCCTCAGAATGGTACAATATTGACTTCTCGCTGCAGAACCAACTGCGCCTGGCAGGCGCTTCCCCAGCTACCGTGGCCGCTGCTGGGGCAGGTGGGTTCATGGGCCCTTCATTGGGCTGGGGTATGGCGGACAGGGAGGGGTCCTGATGTGCTTAATCTGTCTTCTAACCTTAGAAGAGAGAAAATTTTGGTAAATAGTAATGAGAACTTTTAAAATTTAGCTTTTTCCTCCTAGATCTCCCATTCCATCTCACCCTCAGAAAAAAAGAAATTCAAAACCTTTATAACATATAAGCCTAATCAAACAAAATAAATTCCCACATTGGTTCCATCTAAAATGTATATATCTCATTCATATATATATGTATATGTATATATTACACATATATCATTTGGGATACCCTATAGTGTGGTCTGAATTATCCAATTTCCCTCATAAAGGTAGTCTTGAGAAGGATAGGACTTGGCTTAAGTCATGTTCCTTCTCCAATTTTTTTTTTCTAACTACAAATTTTTCAATGAACAAGCATTTTTTTCCTCTCTCTCTCCCCCAAAGAGTAAATAGAAACAATAACCCTTGTAACAATTTGTATAGGCAAGTAAAATATTCTATATTGACCATATCCAAAAACGTCTGGCTCATTGTGCATCTTAAGCCTATCACCTCGCTGTTAAGAGTTGAGTTATTCCTTTCATTGTTTTTTTTTTTTTTTTAATTCTTGACATATATTTTTTAAAATTTTGAGTTCCAGATTCTCTTATTCCCTCTAGCCTCTTCCTTTATCCATTGAGAAAGCAAGCAATATAATTTCAATTATATATGCAAAGTTATGCATAATATTTCCATATTATCCATATTGTGAAACAAAAATAAAGAAAATGAAAAAAACCATGCTTCCATTTGCACTCAAATTTTATTAGACTTTTCTCTGGAGGTGGATACCATTTTTCATCATGGGTCCTTTGAAGTTGTCTTGGATCATTGTTTTGATCAGAATAGTTTTTCACAGTTGATCATCCTTAGGATATTGTTATTACTGTGTATAATGTTGTTCTGTTCACTTCATTTTGCATCAGTTCATATAAGTTTTCCCAGGTTTTCTTGAAACTGTCCTGCTCGTTATTTCTTATAGTATTCCATCACATTCACATACCACAGTTTGTACACCCATTCCCCAATTGTTGGATATCTGTCTCCTCAATTTCTAATTCTTTGTATCATAAAAAGAGCCATTATAAACATTTTTGGTACATGTGGGTTATTTCCCTTTTCTTTGCTCTTTTTGGGATGCAGACCTACTAGTGGTATTTCTGGGTCAAGTAGTACACACACAGTTTTATAGCCTTTGGGCATAGATCCAAATTTGTTCTTCTGAATAGTTGCACCAGTTCACAACTCCACCAACAATGTATTGGTGTACCAATTTTTCCACATCTCCTCCAGCATTTGTCATTTTCCTTTTCTGTAATGTTAGCCAACATGATGAGTGTTGGATGATCATCTTCAGTATTGATTGTGCTTCTCATCTGCCCCTCAGGGAGTGGTCCCAAAGATCCATTGGCGCGAAAGATGCGCCTTCGGAGACGTAAAGATTCATCGCAGGATGACCAAGCAAAGCAGGTGCTGAAGGGCATGTCAGAGGTGGCTCAAGAGAAGAACAAAAAATTGGAGGTAAGAAAAATCATCCCATCCCAAAATGACCCCATTCCAACCTTCTTTCCCTGCCACAGATTTCATAATACAGGGGAGAAGACCCAGGGTTATATGGGATCTAAGGAACTTATATTTCTGGGATATGTTGTTTTGAACTTGTGGTTATCAATAAATTTATCACCTTTTCATTTCAACAAGTATTTATTATTTATTACCAGGCAGTGCTGGATACTAGAGATACAAAGACAAAAATTAGAAGAGCCCCTGGCCTCAGGGAGCATACATTCTTTTGGGAGATACAACATCTTTCCAGGTTTACTAAATACATAATATATACCAAAAAAATGCAAGTTAATTTCAGGGATGGGGAGCACTAATGCTCACAGAACTCAGAAAAGGCTTTAAAATACTTTCTGAACTGAGCCTTGAAGGAAGCTGGGTAATAAAAGTGAAAGAGGGAGAGCATTCTGGTGTGACTCAGTAGCTGGGTCGCCCAGTGAGTAGAGCACTGGGCTTGGAACCAGAAAGACTCATCTTCATGAGTTCAAATCTGGCCGTGGGCACTTACGAGTCAGGTGACTCTGGGCAAGTCACTGTAAAATGTAAAATAAGTTGGAGATGGAAATGGTAAGCCCCTCCAGCATCCTTTGCCAAGAAAAACACCAAACAAGGTCACAGAGAGTTGGTCACTGCCGAGCAACAGAAATTCCAGGCATGGGATATGGCCCACGCAAGAGCCTAAAGGTGAGAGTTGGAATGTCACACACAGGGAGCAGCAGATAAGCCAACTTGGATGGAATGTGAGTCCATAATGGACAGGTGTGCCTTTTATCCCCTGGGACTTAAAGCATTAAATCCTTGCTAGATAGAGTGGCACATGTTCAGAGGGTGGGGTGTCTCGTACCCTTCCCAGAAACAGGGGTAAAGCTTAAAGGAATAGCTTGGAAAGAAAGAAAATTTTGTCAGGAGGTTAGAAAAGAGCGTCTAGCCTTTTAATGTAAAGGCACATAGGGCCTCACCTCATTCCTTAGTTCTTATAGATTTTTGAGAATTCAATCACTTGAGCCAGTTGCTTCCACAAAAATACGAGACCCTAATGCATCCCCTCCCCCCACTTCCTGCTTCACTAGGTCTTGTGCAGGTCTGAGGCTCTGGTCCAGTATCCTGTTGGGTTTGGCCAGTTGTATGGTTTAATTTCCCCATTTTCCAAGCCTCTGGATGGTTTAGCCAATCAGAAATCTTTACTGAGCATTCCTCTACAGTGTGAAAAATACAGAAGGCAGTGCTTGACCTCTGAACCTTAGCCTGGTTGAAGAGTCAAAGCCCTTAGATAAGCTGCAAACTGATACAGAACTGAATGTGGTTTTGTGCTATTCTGGGCCAGCAGGAGCACAAAAAGGAGAAACACTAAGGGTTGGAGTCATTTGGGCCTCCAACTGGGAGTTGAGATAGGCTCAAAAGAATTTGGATATTTAGTGAGGTGTTGCGGGAACATTTTATTTTTATTATTTAAAAAAATTTCCTTTTCAATTTGCCAGCATTTATTTTCTCTCCATCTCTTCTTCCCTTTCTCTTAATTGAAAAAAGAAAAAGAAAGAATAAACTTGTTATAATGGTAAAGTCAAGCAAGCAAATTTGGGAAAGATTTTAGGACCAGGCTAACAGAGGGTCTTTGTGTGCAAAAAGGACTGTTGTTCAGTTTACCTGTAAGTCAGAGACTAACCAGATCATGTTTTGTAGAAAACGAGATGACAAGTTGGTATTGTGCAGGGGCCCTTTTTGGTTAGGTGTAGATTAGAGCCCCAAGAGATCTTAGAGATCTCTTAGTTCACTCCTTTTACAAATGAGGAAACCAAGGTTCACAGAGTGTAAGTATACAAGATCCCACAGACAACTCTGGGACTTGAACCCAACTCCCGTTTTCTGCCTGCTGTGCCATGTTAGCCTCTCAGGTCTCTCCAGCTAAGTTTCTGTAAAACTTCTTCCTAGTAAATGTCACATGCCTCAGGCTGGATTTGAACTCATCCTCCTGGTGCTCTTTCCACTTTGCCACTGAGCTGTCTCAAGCAGCTTCCTCTTGCACAAAGGAAGACTAATCTAGGATTTTTCTGGGTCAGGAGAGATGGACTAACATGAAAGAAGATGTGAATGTGCCATGTGCCTTCCCTCTGAGATCGCCCCTCCTCTCCCCAGGCATCCTTGTTTGCATGTTGTCTCCTGTTAGAATGTGAGCTTCCTGAGGGCAGCAACCATGTTTTCCCCTTTCTCTGTGTTCTGGTACTTCACTCACAGGAAGGTCTTACTAAGTGCTTGTTGACCGGTCAGTGAGGTTCCGTGGGAGGTCTGGCCCAGCTGGAGAGCGGAGAGAGAAGGGTTGGCAGAGGTTCCTGGTCTCTTGTCTCCTCCCTGGAGGGCGGCAGGCCCCCCGCCAGCCCTGCCCCATCTGTGGGAGCCAGGTTAAGGGCTCTCCCTAACTCTCTCCCAATGCCCAGGAGAACGCGGACGTGAAGATGTCGGACACCAAGGGCAGGCGCTGGGATCAGGGCTTAGAGAAGCCGCCCCTGGACTACTCGGAATTCTTCACGGAAGATGTGGGCCAGCTGCCGGGCCTCACCATCTGGCAGATCGAGAACTTTGTGCCCACCATGGTGGACGAGGCTCTGCATGGCAGGTTCTACGAGGCCGACTGCTACATCGTGTTAAAGGTGCCGTCTGTGGGTCGGCAGAGAGGGGCTTGCAGCTGTGGGGAGAGGAAGCTGGGGGACCGGCATGGGAAGGGCATCAGAAAGCAGCTTTGGAATGGATGGCTGCTCTGGGAGTGTCCTGGGCCATTAGCCTGCCGCTGGGGAGAGGGGACTACCCAGGAAAAGAGCCCCTCCTGCACTCTTAAGGAGCTCTAAGTCCCAGGAAATCCAATCCCTGGTTTGTTAAGTGCCTCGGCCAATGGGATGAGAGAGAAGGCACATATATGGGGTCCCTGGGGATTGTATGTGAAGGCGTTCTGCTTGGGGGCAAGGGTGAAGAGGAGGGGAAAAGGAGAAGGACGAGCTAACTAGGCACCCACTCGTGTCCCCGTCCCATACATCTCTAGACATACCTGGATGAGAGCGGCTCCCTGAATTGGGAGATCTATTACTGGATCGGTGGGGAATCCACCTTGGATAAGAAAGCCTGCTCAGCTATCCATGCAGTCAACCTTCGGAACTACCTGGGGGCCGAGTGCAGAACCATCCGGGAGGAGATGGGTGACGAGAGTGAGGAGTTCCTTCAGGCACGTCTGGGCCCCGGGGGGAGCAACAGGCTTGTTAGCTACAGGGCCCCTCCCCTTCCCATGGACACCGCCTCCTGTCCCCAGCCCCGTCCCCAGGAACCTATGCGTTAAAACGCATCCATGTGGTGCTGCCCACGCCTCACTCCAGGTTCATGTCCCTCATGGCCCCAGCTGCCACATAAGCTGTCGGGGACACTGCACACACGCCTGTCTCCCCCTCCCCCAGGGCGGGCCTCCGCCTCGGGCCTAAGGCGCCAATACTCAGCTCTCCACAGGTGTTTGATCATGAGATTTCATATATCGAGGGGGGCACAGCCAGCGGCTTCTATACTGTGGAAGACACGCACTACGTCACCAGGTGAGGGTGAAGGCGAGGTGGGCAGAGGGTGGCTCTGGTGGGGGAGTTAACCTTCATGGTAATGAGCTTCCTCCCACCCTTGAGTCCTGCAGACTGTACCGAGTCTTTGGGAAGAAGAACATCAAACTGGAGCCTGTGCCTCTTAAGGGTGCTTCCCTGGATCCTCGGTGAGTCCTCAGATGTCCCAGAGATGGGGCTCACTGAGTGCCCTGTGGGCACTGATGGAGCTGGCCCCCAGTGCTAGAGGAAGGAGACCTCAGAGATGGAGCCCCCCCTCCCCCCCCATTAAACCACACTTCTCAGCCAAATCACTGGGCTTCCCTTCTCAGGGAGTTTTATCTGAGCCAAGATGGGTGGGGGGTGGGGGGAGGGAAAAGGGGGATGGGTGATTCTCTAAAGCTCCCATCTGGGTTCTTTCCAGGTTCGTCTTCCTCCTGGACCATGGACTGGACATCTATATTTGGAGAGGGGCCCAAGCCACGCTGAGTGGTACTACTAAAGCCAGGTGCAGGACCCACCCCCGACCCCACTCATCTGTTCTGTTAGAAGCAGGGTGCTAGTCAGGCAAACTCGTGCCGGCCTCACTTGTCTTGTCTCTTCTTCATTCTTCACTTCTCTGTTTTACACTGGTTGGCTGCTACCCCACAGCTGCTTCCTGAGCTGGCCTAGATGCCTTTTTTTCTTCTTCTATCACCATGAGATAGGGGTTAGATTTTTCCTTAAAAGAGCTTTATTAACATTTAAATTAGACGTTTTTAATCTGGAAGTCCTAGATAGATTTAGGAAGTCTGTGAACTTGGATATTTTAATATCCAATATCTTAAAAAAATATCGGAGTGGTTTGCCACATTTCCTTCTTCACTGGATAAAGACAAACAACTTAAATGACTTCCCCAGCAAAATCGTGTTCTATTCACAGATCTAGATCATTTCATTTCATTAAAATTGCTTTCCATCATATTCTTCTTATCTATTTTATATGCATTTTAAAAAAATATTTTGATGGGGGTGGGGTCCATAAACTTCTCCACATGGAGAAAAGGTTCTGTGACATAAATAAAAGTTAAGAACTCATATAAGGGAAAAGGTCAATATGACCTAATGGATAGAAAGTTAGTCTCAGAGTCAGGAAGACCTGACTTCAAATGCTGCCTTAAGACACCAGCTGTGTCTTGACACTTTCTAGCTAGGTGGCACAGTGGATAGAGCACCAGCCCTGAATTCAGGAGGACCCCAGTTCAAATCTGGTCTCAGACACTTAACACTTCCTATTGTGTGACCCTGGGCAAGTCACTTCCAGTTTCTTCATTCGTAAAATGAGCTGGAGAAGGAAATGGCAAACTGCCCCAGTATCTTTGTTAGGAAAACCCTAAGTAGGTCATGACTGAAAAAACTGAACAGCAAGAATTCTCTCTCCCTAAGCCTTTTCTTCTCTAAGATTAAGTTTTTTAAGTTCTCTCCTCTTCCCGACTCACTAGGTTATTTGCAGAAAAGATCAACAAGAATGAGCGGAAAGGTAAAGCAGAGATCACGCTTCTGTCTCAGGGACAGGAAGTCCCTGAGTTTTGGGAGGTGCTGGGTGGGGAGCCCCACGAGATTATGAGGCACGTCCCTGATGACTTCCGTCCCGCCCGGCCCAAACTCTACAAGGTAAGATCCTAGAGTTTGGGTGTTTTACAGAAACGTGGGCTCCAGGTCTATGCTGACTTTGGGTGCATCCCTGATCTCAGAGTTTGTAGCCTAAGGAGCCTGGTGAGGTACCCCCCCAAAAAATCACTGTGTAGGATGACACAGCCACAAAGTAAATGAAACCAGAGAAGGGAGAAAGCAATTACCCTGGAGGCTGGGGTTGATCAAGGAAGGCTTCCTGAAAGAGATGGACTTGAGCTGGCCAGGATATGGAAAATGTTTTTGGGAAGACATATTCCAGGAGGGTGGGAACAATATACACACAAATATAGAGGCAGGAACTGGAGTGACTGTGTGGAATATAGAATGTGAAGAAGATTGGGAATTTAGGCTGAGAAGGGCTTGCACTTCCCATCCCAAAATCCTTTTCCTGTGCACTTTGGTGCTCAAGGGCACGATAAGGTCTGTGCATCCTGTATAGGATAGGTGGGAGGGGGAGAGATTGGAGGTAGGCAATGATAGGTCAGAGTTCTGTACTGGAGGGAGCTGTCTTCCTTCCCCTTTGATGGCTGAGGAATTGTGTGAAGGAAGAATGTAAAGCTTTAGTGACAGAAGGCATGTGAGGGAACGGGAGATGCAGGAAACTTTGTTCTATTCTAACTCTCTCCTTCCCCTTTGGCTTAGGTGGGCCTTGGATTGGGTTACCTGGAATTGCCTCAAATCAACTACAAGCTCTCAGTGGAACACAAGAAACGGCCCAAGGTGGAACTGATGCCCGAGATGAGGCTGGTATGTCTGGTGTCTGGGCCCAGGGGAGATTGCCAGACTCTCCAAGTCCACCAGCAGGGAACCATAGGAGAGAAGGGCCGGAAAGTGCTCTGACAATAATGGGAATATCCGCCAAGTTAGCAAAGTCCAGGGTCTGGAAACTGGGGGGGGGGGGGGGTCCTCACTCGTGTTTGGGTGGAGGGAGCATGGTCTCCTTAGTCACTGATAAGGACTGGGGTTAGAGTGTCAGTGTCTGGAGTGAGGGGGTCTACTGGGACAGGACTCCTGAGGGCTCTCTTCCCCTGGCTTTGGTCATCCAGCTGCAGAGCCTTCTGGATACCAAGTCGGTATACATTCTGGACTGCTGGTCTGATGTGTTCATCTGGGTGGGCCGCAAGTCCCCACGCCTCGTACGGGCTGCTGCCCTCAAACTGGGACAGGAGCTCTGCAGCATGCTGCACCGACCCCGGCATGCCATGGTCAGCCGCAACCTTGAGGGCACAGAGTGTCAGGTGGGTTCCTAAGTAACTTCTGGGCTTGACTTCACCCCCTGAATTTCCATCTCTTTCTGTCCTGATTTGTTTGCCTGAACTGAGCCACTTGGCTCAGGGAGGATGGTTAGCCCTCATCATACAAGGCTGAGGTATGGCAGAAGTGAGATGACCTTGGAGTTGGAGGACTTGGGTTCAAATGCTCGTTCTGCCCTCATGTCAACTAGGGCAAATCCCTTAATGTAACTGTAAACTTCAGTTTCCTTGTCTGAAATGAAGGGTTGCTCTAGTTGATCTCTAAGGGCCTTTGCAATATAGAATATGAAGTAAATTCTAATCTTACCTTTCATGTCATTGGCTCACTTTAACCAGGGGCATTGAGGAGACAGGTGGCTCGGGATAGAGCACTGGCATGGAGTCAGGAAGGCCTAAGTTCAAATCTGGCCTCAGACATATAAGCTGTGTGGCACCTGGGCAAGTCACTTAATCTCCGTTTGCCTTTATCTGCGAAGAAGGAAACCACTCTAGTACCTCTGCTGAGACTGCATGGTTACCAAGAGTCGGGTGTGATAACAAACAGAATCAGGGGCGAGTCATTCAGGCTCTCTGTGGATGGGGATGGAGTTGTGAAAATCAGTGATGATGTATTTTGTAATTAAACTTTCAAATCCCTGATCCAAGCCAATAACAACAGTAGCTTAACATTTGTTTAGTGCTTTAAGGTTCACAAATCATGTAGCATGTTTCACATGTTAGCCTCATTTATCTTTTGATAATTGTTAGTTACCCCTGTTGTCAAGATTAAGAAGCTGAGGCTTACAGGCATTAAATGACTTGCCCATGGTCACACAGTTAATTTTAAGAGGCAGGATTTAAGCTCAGCCCTTCTTGATTCCAAGTCCGGAGATAAAGACAGATCCCCTTCCTTCACCATACAACTTGCTGCTCTTACCTTTTAACTTCCCCCCTCCCCCAAAATAACAATAAACAAATAAACCCAACTAGGTGTAAAGGTTTTTATTGATCTGTTTTGTTTCTTACATCATCATACTATCCCATGAATCCTTCCCGCTCCCAGAGAGACATCCCATATGCCAAATGGTATTTTGGAGAGGGGGAAGAAGTCAGCAAAACTGTTCATACATCGAAAAATCCACTAGGTTTTTAAGGCCAAGTTTAAGAACTGGGATGATGTGCTGAAAGTAGACTATACCCGCAATGCCGAATCAGTGGTGCAGAGTGACGGGCTGGCAGGCAAGGTGAAGAAGGACATGGAGAAGAAGGACCAGATGAAGGCCGACCTAACAGCCCTGTTTCTTCCACGCCAGCCACCCATGGCTTTGGCTGAGGTGCTGGGGGGGACCTGCATGGCTGGGAAGGAGGAAGCAGGGTTACAGAAGGACAGAGTTGGGGAAGGGAAGGGGAGGGGAGCATCAGCCCTGATGGCAGAGTGGCCCTGCAGGCAGAACAGCTGATGGAAGAGTGGAATGAAGACCTGGATGGCATGGAGGGTTTTGTCCTCGAAGGCAAAAAGTTCGCCCGCCTGCCTGAGGAGGAGTTTGGTCACTTCCACACCCAAGACTGTTACGTCTTCCTCTGCAGGTGTGACTCCCCCATCTGTCTACTTCTAGCCTCATCTTCTTCCTCAGTCCCTTGCAGTGGGGCACTAGGTGGACATATTTGTGGTCCTTGGTGCAGAATAGGGACTCCCAACATTTCTCCCAAATCTGTCCTCCCTTCGAGATGGAAGCTCTGGATGTGGGAGTGAGAGAAGGCCCTCCTTTTCCCATCTATTTTCTCTCCCCCTTCCCTAGGTACTGGGTCCCTGTAGAATATGAAGAAGAGGAAAAGAAGAAAAAAGCAGCTCCAGGGGCAGCTGAAGGAGAAGGGGAAGGAGAACAGGATGCTGAGGAGGAGGAGGAGGAGGCAGCCGCTGCAGAGGAGAAGCAGCCTGAGGAGGACTTCCAGTGTGTGGTCTACTTCTGGCAGGGCAGGGAAGCCTCCAACATGGGCTGGCTCACCTTCACCTTCAGCTTGCAGAAAAAGTTTGAGAGCCTCTTCCCAGGCAAACTAGAGGTGAGGCCCGACCTCTCTGCAGAGACTATGTTTGCCCTCCTGTTTCCCACTGCAGCCTCCAGAGGGGAATTGGGTTGGGGACTTTTTTTCATGTTGTCTTGAGTAGTCTGTGCCTAGCCCTGATTGCCACTAGAGATCCCTCCCACTCAGTTACCTCCTCAGGGAACCTAGACAGCCTCAGTGTGGCTGGTGCGGCGTGGAGGGAAAGGGGGTTGGCAGTCGGCTGGGAGAGCATCTGGGTTCCATCTGGCTGGTTTCTGGCAGAGTGGGTTGGATTCATCAGCTTCTTTGTTCCGTCCTCCTTCCCAGGTGGTCCGAATGACTCAGCAGCAGGAGAACCCCAAGTTCCTGTCCCACTTCAAGAGAAAGTTCATTATCCACAAGGGGAAGAGAAAAGCTCTAGAGAATGTTCAGCAACCCAGCCTTTACCACATTCGCACCAATGGCAGTGCCCTCTGCACCCGGTACCTAGCACCTCTCCCTGCCTTCCTCTCCCCACAAGCCAGAGGCCCAATTTCCCCAGAGTTCACGTTACGTGTATCTGTATGTCTCCCTCCCTGGGTCACATTTGTGGGCAAGAATCCAGGTGAATGACCCCAATTGCTCAGCAGCAGAGGCCTTTGGGGACCCTACCTCCCTAGGGGTTGAGGGGAGGTGCTTTGGGGACTGCTGCCTGCTGGAGCTGCCCCAGGGCTCCCTGGTAGGGATGGGCAGGTGGCGGAGCCTCTGTGGGTTTACTTTTGTCCTCTCTTGGCCCGGCCATTCTACAGATGTATTCAGATCAATACAGACTCCAGCTTACTCAACTCTGAATTCTGCTTTATCCTCAAGGTGAGGGATGGGTCTGGGCTGGGG
Source organism: Sminthopsis crassicaudata (assembly GCF_048593235.1). Taxonomy (NCBI): domain Eukaryota; kingdom Metazoa; phylum Chordata; class Mammalia; order Dasyuromorphia; family Dasyuridae; genus Sminthopsis; species Sminthopsis crassicaudata. The sequence continues at coordinate 509,502,355 of NC_133617.1, forward strand.
CAGGGAGGATCCGGGCCTCCTCTCCACCTCCATAGCATGGGCATGGCATGGTCGGGACCCCCGTGAGGGGAAGGGAGGGAGGCAGGAGTGCTCAGGACGGAGGGACACGCCCGCTCTCCTGCTCCGACCCCAGGTCCCCTTTGAGAGCACAGACAATCAAGGCATCGTGTACACGTGGGTAGGACGGGCAGCCGACCCCGATGAGGCCAAATTAGCTGAGGATATCATGAACCACATGTTCAACGACTCGTACAGCAAACAGGTAAGGCCTGGATGGCATGCGGGTTCTCCTGTGCCCCAGCCCAACTTCGGGGCCCAAGAGGGACAATTACTTACCTTCCGGACAGGGCTCTTCACCTTTTTGATTCTGGGACCCCTTTTGACAGGATGTAAAGCAGAAACATGCTCTCACATGGTGTAATGGCAGGTCCAATAACTACAGTGATTTCAAAGCAAGAGGAACATAAGCTACAGTTCAAGATATCTTTGCCTAATGCGTGTTTTGTTGGTAATTAGGCCACAGTTACTGCTAATACTGCCATGATGTGTTGCCCGTATTCGTAACTGAAGGAAATAACTTTTTTCCCATCCAAAGTCATTTACTCCCTGAAATTTTTCCATGGATTAAGATCCCTATTCAAGAGCAGTAGTTCTCAAAGTTAGTCTGTGGATATCTTGGGGGTCCTCTAGATTTTTCCTCGGGTCCATGAATTCAAAACAATTTTCATAATACTAAGACGTTTTTAATTTCCTGTATAGTAAACAAAATAACTGTAATCCATGGGAGCAAAAACTCTTGGAGGACTTCAGAACTTTTAAAAGTGAAAAAGGAGACTAAACAGCTTGAGAAAGCACTGCTTCCTCTTGGGTCAAATGTTGGCCCTGGATTCAAAAAAATCTGAGTTCAAATTCAGCCTCAATCTTATTTGCTTTGGGATCCTACTGTCTGCCTCAGTTTCCTCATCTGTAAGATGGGGACAATATTTTGCATCTACCTACTTTTTTAAGAATCAGATGAGATGTTTATAAAGTCTTTTGCAAACCTTAAGGCACTATATAAATGTGATCAATCAATCCCTCAGTGCAAATCTTGGGGTAGGAGAAGGCATTGTTGTCTAATAAATAGGACACTGGGTTTTGAACTGTATCTAAAAAGCCTAGTTTCAAATCCTGCCTCAGATAAAGGATCAGAGAGATCTCAAAGGTCATCCCGTCTAACTTTTCATTGGATAGATGAAAATACTGAGGTCCAGAGGTTAACATCACCTAAATAAAAAGTAGAGAAAATGCCTTTCTGACTCCAGAGCCTCTGCCTCACTCACCTTTTCCAAGACTCACTTCTCTCTTCTCTTAAACAGAAGCACCTACCTCACAAAGTTGTAAAGATCTATGAGAATTATTTGTAAAGACACTTTCAAACCTTAAAAACCAGGTAGCAAAATAGATGGAGCTCCTGGCCTAGTGTCGGGAAAACCTGAGTTCAAATGTGGCCTCAGACACTTACTGTGTGACTCAGGGTAAGTCACTTCACCCCGTTTGCCTCAATAGTCCCATCTTTAAAATGAGCTGGAGAGGGAAATGATCACTCACTCCAGTGATCCCCTTTGACAAGAATACCGAGTGACAAGGTTTCCGACTGAAATGACTAAACAACATCGAAAGATTTAAAGGTCCTGGTGCGGTTGTAAGCTTCTGTAGCTAAAACTCTCCTTGCCTCACCCCCACCTTCACCCCAGCCTTTGCCTCTTTTCTCAATAGGTAATTAATGAGGGAGAAGAGCCGGAGAACTTCTTCTGGGTGGGCATCGGAGCTCAGAAACCCTATGACGAAGATGCCGACTACATGAAGTACGCCCGACTCTTCAGGTCAGCTCAGTCTCCTAACTCCTTCCTTTGTGGGCTCCTCAGCTTGCTACTCCATGGAAGCCCCCTCCCCCTCTCCCTTCTCACCACTTTGACTGGGGCCACCCACCCCAACCTGGAACCTCCTCAACTCTTCCCTGGTGTCCGTCCTTCTCCCTCTCTGGCGCAGGTGCTCCAATGAGAAAGGTTACTTCTCAGTGTCGGAAAAGTGTTCTGACTTCTGCCAGGATGACTTGGCTGATGATGACATAATGCTGTTGGACAATGGTCGGGAGGTGAGTCCCCTCTATCCCAACATTGTCCTTCTACTGGTCCTACCCCTCTCCTCATAAACCTTGTTTACCTCTTAAACCGGGGTTCCTGACTGTGCAGGGCTCCCCTCCCCTCCTCCACTTCTGCTGGGCCCAGCCCCGAGCCTAGCAGGGTTGGTGTCCAGGCCCTGAGGACAACTCACTCCCAGTCTCCCTTGCGGCCCTTACTCACCTTGTGGCGCTGCTCCTCCCTCTCTGTGCCAGGGGCGCAATTTCTGTCCTCTACCTTGCAGGTTTACATGTGGGTGGGAACTCAGACAAGCCAGGTGGAGATCAAGCTGAGCCTGAAGGCCTGCCAGGTGAGTGACTGCCGAGCCTCCTCTGCCGGCTCGGCCCATCTGCACTGGGGCCCCCCACCTTTTTGTGTCAGACATCCCTTCTCACGGTGATATTTGTAAAGATGTAAGATTCATTGGATTTACAAAGGGAGAAATTATATTGGAATGTAATTAACAAAATATTTTAAGAGAAGAAATGAGAAAATATTTTAAAAGAAGAAATGAAGAACCCCTGCTCCTGGGCCCCTAACGACTTTCCCCACACATGGAAGGAAACCAAAACCTCAGGAGAACCCGTTACTTGGCTGAGGGCACAGCATGTTAGTGGTGGGGCTGGCATGAGAACCTAAGCTGTGGGTTTTCACTCAGTCCTTGTTTCCTTGGTTTGAGCTGTTCCTCCTTCCTCTTCCTCTCTCCTTGGGCCTACAGCTTAGGGATGATAAAAGGTTATTCACCATCAATACCCTTCAGGGGAGGGGAGAGATTAGTAGGAAGCCGACCTTTCTAGACTTTGACCTATAAGATCTACAATCCGTGTAACGAGGAGGTTAGAATGGATGCTGGAGATCCCCGGCAGCTCGACATCTAACGGGATGGAGGTTATCATTTCTCTAACTTGCGCGGTGGGTGGGCTTCTCTCTGGCAGGTTTACATCCAGCACATGCGGTCCAAGGACCAGGAGCACCCTCGAAAGCTCCGACTGGTCCGCAAGGGTAATGAACAACACCCCTTCACCCGATGCTTCCATGCCTGGAGTACCTTCCGGAAACCTCCCGCCTAGCTGGGCGCAGACTAGCCCAGACTCCTCTTGCCCTGACCCAAGGCCACTAGCGTCAGCAGAGGCTTTGAAAGGCTTCTCCCTGTGAGAAGTTGTTGGGTCCAGGGCTGCCCCGGCGGCCCCTGTGCTACTGGCCCTTGTGTTTGGGGGGATGGCTTTCTTCCTTCTCACCGTTGCTATCAGACTAATAGGGTCTTTCTGTCTGCCTGCACTGCTTTTTCTTAAGCTGTTTTGTGGCCAAAGCCACAGAAAGCTCCAAATAACTCTGCTTGGGGGCATCTCAGGCGTTGGGGGTGGAGCTGAACGCCCAGTGGGCAGAAGGGAACAGCATTTCTGAGGAGTAGCGCTGGGCCAAAGACGAAATCCTCTGCGTCTCATGATCCATGCTGCTCCCTCTCCACTGTGATTTACCTGGCCCTGCATTTCCCCTTCCCCCCCATCCCTTGCCTAGGGCCCCCTCACTCTGGACTCACTGCTCTTTCTCCATCAGTCCTGGCAGCACCTGGTGTATTGTATCGTTGGAATAAAAATTGGCCCTGGTGCCAACAGCACGGACACGTGGATTAGTGGTTCTTTGGGGTGAGGGAGCCACTGTGGGATTGTTCCCACCCCTACTTGATTTCCCAGGGACTCCCCTGCGCCCTTTGCCTGCCCTTCCTTTTCCTGATGAAATAGTTGAATCCCTGGAATTCTGAGAACCGAACAAGGTAGGAAGGCTGTCTGTAGTGAGACAGGTGTTGTCCAGAGGAAGGAAGCAGACCTCCAGCTAGAGCAGCATCTGGCGCCTCATCTGGGCTGCACAAGAGCAGTCCTACAGATGAGCCGGCATGTTTGCTCGCTCCCACAGCCACTGGTGGTGTTGGGCAACATGAAGCCGGCTCTCAGCTTGTTAGAGTTAAGGGTGAAATCTGAACCAGATCTCCTGGACTCAAGTCCACCCCTTACCACATGACACCGCCCAAGCCCTGACCCATTGTTAGAACCAAGGCTGTACGGGGCAGGAAACATGCATCAGCCTTTTAAGATACTAAATGCTTTATTTTCAATATTAAAAACCAGTATTTTTAATACCTAAAACAATGCTAATTAATCTTAACAAAAAGACCCCCCCCCTCAAAAAAAAATACATTCTACAAAAGAAGCCCCCTACCACCACTCCTCCCCAACCCCCCAGGACACAAAATGGGAGCATGGTCAGTTGGCGCGTTTGTTGGCCTGGAGAGGGGCTCAGACACACTCAGACACACACTCACAGCAGGAACCATCCAGGAGCAAGAATACCAAAATAACTTTAGAAATCTTTTTTGTCCAAGTCCCAGAGAGGCAACCTCGGCTGTATAAAAAAAAGAAAGCCTATCCTCAAAGACTCCAGCATTCCTGCCAGGGACTGGCCCTGCACTGAGCTCTCGACCTCGGGATCCCCCACGTTCCTCCTCCTAAAGTGGCTTTGTTGCCTGAGGCTTGGCCCAGAAGCTGGCCTGGGGACTGCCCCTCCCCTCCCCCCCCCCCCCCAACAGGCCTGATGGACTGGAATTACTCCCTTTGCTCAGCTCCCCGGGGCAAACACCACAGAAATTCCTGGGAGGGGTTGCAGGAGTCCTCTTTTCTCTGACCAAGGAGACATCTTTCCCTTGGGCAAGTCAGAGGGGGTGAGATCAGGAATTGGGTAGTTGGATTGCGTGCCACTGGGTGCATTTGTGCTTCTGGACAAGGTGAAAAATGAAGGGCCAAGGGGAGGAGAAACTGACATTTCAGACTGGGGGATGGGGCAGCGGCCTGTCCCTCTGATCCACTTCTGGCAGGATGAGGCATGATGGACTCCTGGGGGACGCTAGAATCCCTCAAGAACGGGGGTCTACCAGGTGAAAAAAGGGGGCCTCCTGAGGGCAGAATTGGGGAGCCAGGATGAAGGCAGCAAGGAAAGGGGCCAGGGGCTCCTCTCCCAGTCCATGCTCCTCCAAGGACTAAGTCCGATGCAGGGGGAGGAAGGGGGCACACGGGAAGGTGAGAGCACATGGGCTCGCCCCTGCCCCTCTGCCACAGACAGGCTTTCTGGGCAAGCTGAGGTAGCCTAAGCAGAGAACAGTAGCCATGGCTCCCGAAGGAGGCTGTGTGTGTGTGTGAGAGTAACAAGGATAAGGGAGTGAGGGGTCTCCCTCCGGTCCGTGATTCCTAGAGGAACGGAGGAGGGACATGCAGAGCACCCTTCCTTGGTTCCAACGGTCCCCTGCCTCTGCCCACCCCAAGAGAAGAGTCTTCGTAAAGATGTTTGGGGGGACCAAGAGGGCAGGAAGGGGTTATGGGGGTCCAGGGCACTGTGCTTCTGCCCCACCACAGTTAGAAGGTACAAGCCTATGTTACAGGGACAGCATCCAAGGGGCACAGGGCAGGTGTGCACGGACAGTGGGGCCCGGCGGGCCGTGGGCTGTGAGCCTCATCACGGTCTGAGCCTGAGCCACAGGCAACAGCGTCTCTCCTGAAGGAAGAAAGGGCCCCCAGTTAGTTTCCATGCTGACCCTTTCCAAGGGAGAGCCATCCGAGTAACAATGGCCAATGATAACTAGCTAACAGGGCAACCAGGGGGCGCACAGGTCCTGCAGTCAGAGGACCTCTTAGACACTAATACTTCCTGGCTGTGTGACCCTGGGCAAGTCACTTAACCCTGACTGCCTGGGGGGGAGTGGCAGGGGGGCGGTCAGGGTGAAAAAATCCTCAATGGTCTATAGGGCTGCGTGCAACATGTACCTATGCTCAGACCCCTGGGCATGTGCGCCCCTCACAGAACTGAGCTTTCCCAGCCCCCACTTTCCCACCCTGGCAGCATCAACAGGAAGAACAGCCAGACCAAAGAATCACTGCTGGCTTCTCATTTTAAAGGGAAGATCTTTTCTTTCCTCCCTTGGTGCCTCCAATAAATTAACTCAATAGCAGTGCTTTCCTCAGGCAGGTGGTCCACCTTTCAGGAAGCCGTGACTCCTGGGCCACCCACCCAGTGTGGAAGAGTGTGCAGGGCCTACCTACCTTCCTGGCTAGAGACACCCTCTGGGATAAACTGTAGCCAGGTAGAAAGGGGGTGCAGAAATACAACTGCTTAGGTTCTTGTTTAGGGATCTAATTTAGGGTCTTTTTTTTTTTTTTTTTTTTTTTTTTTGCTGAGGCAGTTGGGGTTAAGTGACTTGCCCAGCTGAGACCTGTTAAGTGTCTGAGGCTAGATTTGAACTCTGGTCCTCCTCACTTCAGGGCTGGTGCGCCACCTAGCTGCCCCTCACTTAGGTTTTTTAGATATCTGATTACTACCTTAGTTTGTGGACTGTAAAAACTAGGAGGCTGAGAGAGAAGAAGCCAACCCTTCTGTTAGGAGGAGTGGAAATTGAGTCCCAGAAGTGCAAATTATCTGACCAAGAACCACACCCCAGTCCTGGTTCCCAGAGGAATGAGCATCAAGCTACCTTCCTTCCCTACGTCCCAACTAAATCTGGGTCAGAATCCACTGAAGAAAGTCATTCTCTTCTCCCTGCACACACTCCTTGTTTCAATCTGGCAAAATTCTTCAGTTGCTGAGCTGATGAGAACAAAGGGGGCAGGGTGTCTAGGGCACTTGATTATGGAACAATGGATGGGGCTGATAAGCCCAACAATGACTCTGGATCTAGGACTTAAGTTCTGTCCTGGACCTGAAGGCCCACGGGCTCCAACCAAATGCCAACTCAGGGGCTGACACAACTGCCACCGGGTATCTGACAAAAAGGACGGGCCGCCTCCTTGGAAAAACTGGCTGCTTAATTCCCCTTCTACAGTTCCCAACAACTGCCCTTAATGAACCAAAGACAGGTCTGTCATTTTATAAATATCTCATTTAACCCTCTCTATTACCCTGAGAGGCAGGTGCTATATCACCATTTTATAGATGAAGAAACTGAGAGAGCAATCAAGTGACTTCCTTAGGGTCACATTAGTAACTAAATCTGGATTTGATTTCAAGACTTCCTGGATCTCTATTTTTACCATTATTCTGGAGAAACCTTCCTCAATTCAGGTAGTATTTTCTGTCTTTTTAAATCACCATGTATATAACTTATCTGCATTCTTATGTAGCCTCCTCACAACAGAATGCAAACTCTTTGAAGGTATGGATTTTTTTTTTTCATTTTTGCTTCTGTTTCCATAATGCCAAATACACTACTTTGTTAAACAATAACAATAATAAATGTCGAAACAGCAATTTTTAAGATTTACAAAGTGCTCTAAAGGTTTAGAGTATGCTTTAATGTGTGTTATTTCATTTAATTGTAACACAATCTACAAATGCTTAACAAAGGCAGTTTGAATTGGACTGGCCACGTCAGTGACAGTAACAGCAGCAGCCTCAGAACTTAAGAGTTGAAAGGAGGCTCAGGGGAAAGGCTGGGGCTTGGAAGCCAGAACAGAGTGACCAGGACTAGTTTCTCATCTTTGATTTTCCCACTTAGTACTTAACACTTCCTGGATAAGCCATTTAACCTTTGTGGCTCTCAGTTTCATAAGTGATTATCTAAATGATTTTGACATATTAAAATGATGAGAATTTCCTCTTCTGACGTAGTCCCAGCTCTAGCCCTCACCTAATTTTCCAGGCATACACCTTATTCTCCCAACGCATACTTTTTGATCCAATGATCCTGGCTTGCACAAGATTACTCCATCTCGTGGCTCCAGGCATTTTCTCTGGCTGTCCCTCCTGCTTTCCCCTCGTCTGCTGTGACTCCTGATCTCCCTGGCTTCCTTTAAGTTCCAACTAAATCTCATCTTCCACAGGAAGGTTTTCCCAAACCCCTTTTAATTCTAGTTCCTTCTGGATTACTAGCGGTCTAGGGGAGGGGGAGAAGGAGAAGCAGGGAGAAAAATTTGGAATATCAGGTTTTACCAGGGTGAACACTGAAAACTATCTTTGCATGTACTTTGAAAAATAAAAAAGCTATTATAAAAAAGGATATCTACTTTAAAAAATTCTAGTGTCTTCCCTCTATTAATTACTTCCTATTTATCCTATATATAACTTGCTTTGTAAATGCTTGCTTATATATTGTTTCTCCCATTAGATGGTAAGTACCACAAGGGCAGGGACTATCTTTTCCCTCTTTTTGTGTTTCTAATGCTTAGAATATTGCCTGGCACATAAAAGGCATGTAATAAATATTTACTGAATAACTGATTAACCCTAATTTGACAGGAGACTTTAGACAAGTAATTTAGCATTACTGGGATGATTTTGAATTATTTGGCTTCTAAGGTCTTGAGCTCAGTTCTAAAAGCCTTAGATTCTAAGACTGACTCAAAGCTCAAACATTCTAAGAGTCTTATGAAGGTCTCAGAATGTAGCCTACAGGGATGCAAATACATATCTGCAGACTCAACAACTAGGTTTTTTCTCCTTTCTAAATCTCCTTTCTCCTTAGGCCTTCGTAGTAGTCTTCACCAACTGCACCCCCCTCACCTTATTTGATCAGGATTCCTGGAGATCGGGAATCATCTTCTGCTATATTTCTCAAATTCTTTTCTGCTTCCTCTGAAGAGCTAGAGGGATTGAAAAGAGAAATTCTCATAAGATTGAGCAAGACCCTCAGCTCCTGTTTCCCAGTATGGGAAGAGCACATCTCCCAGTAGGCCACATAGAGACACGAGGCCATTGAGTATGGTGTGGGATGAAGAACATCCAGAATGTAGGGAGCTCCATCCCATCTATCACTATCCCGGGGGAGAGGGACCTGGGGCTTGGAAGAGTGAGACTATGAAGTCCAACTTTGCCTTCTTCTCTGCCCATTCCTGAACTACAGCTACTGCCCAGATCCGCTCCCAGCTGCTCATTTTGCCCTCATTCTGATTTTATTTCTCCATCTGCCTAACAGCTGCCACTGGTTCGGGGACACACTGCTAATGACTTTCCCCATCCCATTCGATTCTCTCACGTGAAGTTTGAGAAGTATATAAAGTAGTAATTACCATTTTTATTTAACAGAATAGGGACATAACTCATTTGAAGTCCTACCTAAGTTACAAGCAATCAGAATACAACACAGGGTACTTTTTTTGTGAGGCAGCTAGGTGGCCCAATGGGCCTGGAGTTCTAATATTATCTTAGACACTTAGTAGTTGGGTAAGGAGATGAGCAAGTCACTTAAACCCTTTCAGCCTCAATTCTCTCATTTGTAAAGTGAGGATTATGATAGTATCTATTCTCACAGGGTTTTAGCAAGGGTCAAATAAGATGACATTTGTAAAGCACTTTTTCCAGAACAGTAGGGACTGGCTGAAGCTGGGGGGCAGGGGGAGGGTTGCAGTTTTCTTTATAGGCAATTTTCTTTTTCCATCCCTCAGGGGAATTAAAAAAAATTATTGTTTTGTTTTTTCTAATTTTATATGGATATTAACTTTTAAAATACATATTTCTTTAATGAATCATGTTAGGAAGAGAAAAATCAGAACAAAAGGAAAAAAACACCACGGGAGAGAAAAAAAAAACAAAAAACAGAAAAAAGAAGTGAACACAGAATGTGTTGATTTACATTCAGTCTCCATAGTTTTTTTTCTGGATGCAGATGGTGTTTTCTGTCCACAGTTTATTGGGATGGCCTTGGATCATTGACCAATCTTACTGTTACTGTGTACAATGTATTCCTGGTTCTGTTTGTTTCTATCAGCATCAGTTCATGTAAATCTTTTCAGGCCTTTTTAAAATCAGCTTGTTTATTAATTTTTAGAGAACAATAATATTCTATTACTTTAATATTCTACAACTTAGCCATTCCCCAACTGATGAGCATCTACTCATTTTCCAATTCTTTGCTATCATAAAAAGAACTTCTACAAACATTTTTGCACAGGTTTTCCCTTCTTTGTGATTTCCCCAAAGGAAATTTTTTTGGGACATTAATCACTGAGAATAACTGGGCAGCCACTGGACTGTATTTCTAAGTCAAAGGCAGGATTAGCTTTGGGATCTGGTTAGAGAGCCTAAGACTGGCCAAGAGTAGGTTGCCAACCTGTTGCCAGTAGAGGGAACTGGACCTGTTCCTCACCTCAAAAAATCCTTTACTTCTTCCACGGTGATATCAGCTGTGGTATCCAGCGTGTTTTCTGTGCTGTTGGGTGAGTCTGTGGATGCTGGAGAGAGGGCAGCCTGGGAATGCTCTGGGGTTCCTTGGGAAAACAGAAAGGAGGAATTAGGCCTGGGATGTGCCATGTCACCCTGGGGTTTCCCAGCACTAAGTGGTCAGGACCAGGGTTCTAAAGGGGGCCAAGAACATGACCCTCCCTACCCTCCCTTTCCTTCATCACACTTGAGAGTTCTGAGCTATAAAAACATGTCATGCAGGAAGAGACAAAATCCCTGCATAAGATCCCCAGGGAACATGTAGAGGAAGGGGAAAGATGTGAGCCAAGGGAGGAAGCCCAGCGCCACAGCCAAGATGGGATGTGGAGACAATGAGCAAGAGCATCCCACTTGTCCCTTTGCCCACCCTCTCCCCCTCCCCTAAAGCTTTTTTTTTTGGGGGGGGAGTTGTCTGTCCTGGATATAGTAGTAAGCCAATGAGACATGGCTCTGGGGGCACATTACTAGACCCAAGCCTACTCTGAAGGGCCATCCCTTCAACCCTAGATCTTAGATCCATTCTCTTTTCATAGGGACCCAGATCCATTACAGTCCTAAGGATCCTACTTCTAACAAGGCTCTCATTACTTCAGCTCTTGGGCCACTGCCCTGGGGAAGCTCTCACTAGCCCACGATAACAGGCTGCCACAGAACAGTTGGAAAACATGGCATCTCTCATTGTTTCTTAGACATTGCCACCCATTTACACACATTCACTTATTGCACAGAATACATACACACATACACCTTTACTGTTCAGCTTCCCCTCCTACCTAATGTCTCTTTTTTGATCTTGTAAATTTTTTAACAAATGAGTTTAAAAAGCCTTTAAGGAACTGTCTGGCAATCCTCTAATTTGATTTAAGAAGATGAAGAGACTAAAAGAGAAGTAGTCCATATGTAAAAATATGTACATGTTGTATACATGTCTATACAAAGTTAAGTGTGACTAAAATCCAGACCTCCTGATTCTCAGTTCCTGAGACTGAGACTTTTACCAAGTTTACTTCCAGCCCTTCTTCTTCCTTCCCCGACTAAGACTTGTACACTCACCAGCTCCATCAAGGAAGGAATGGTTCCCCTCAGATACTGGCAGAACATGGGTTCCATTGGCCTGGCTCAGCTTGGGCGACCCTTTGTAATCATTGCTGGAAGAGAAGGGAGAAGTGTGATGGGGGAGAGGGAGGTGTCCGGGTGGGAGAGAAAGGGGAATGCTTCTTTGGAAGAGGGTCACTTGGTTGTGGAAAGCAGGGCCAAGAGGAAGGAACATGGGCAGCCCCCAGTTACTTTGATGGGGAGAGATTATCCCTAAAGTCCCACGTAAAGCGTTGGCATCTGGTTTCCAAACACAGTGCCAGGGAAGGATATTTTCTCATGACACAGGAGTGTATGAGCCTTGGCAATCCTGCCACAGCACAAAACCCTTCTCCTTGGAAGGTTCAGGGCAGGGTCCTAAGGAAATGCTTAATCCTTTCCAAGGGCATCTCTGAAGTCTGCCTATCAGGAGATGGAGAGCACTCGTGACACTTCCTCAATGTGACTGGGCTCTGGAGGGGTTAGTCTTCTCCCCCATCCTTACCCCCAGCCCCCCGCCACCCCTGACACCTGACACAGATGGTATTGTGAGGTCGGACGAAATCTAGGGAGCACAAAGGTTCTGTGATATTCCTGGCACTCAGGGAGAAACGCTCAAACTCCGACGGGGAGATCAAGTAGAACCCTGTGGAAGGAATAGGAAGGAGAAATGTGAGCAACTGCCCAATTAGCCAGTACTTACCCTACCCACCCCCAGACTCACCTTCCTCATTTGTTGAACAGGGGAATGATGTCTCTTTTAATACATCAGGTATTAAATAAATAATGTAAACATATTTAGATATAAAATATGCATTACATATGAATATATAATATAAAAATAAATATACATATGATAATAAAATGAAAATATAAATTAAATAAGAGAAATACTTCTCCAGCAAGACTCTAGCCTTCTTCCAACTCCTGAACCTTCTCCTTTGTTCTCTGTGTTTTCCTTTCCCTTACTCCCCCTTCTCCATCTCATCTCTCGACTCCTATCTCCTCCCAGAATGATTCCCCCATTGCCCTGATGGCCCAGTGACCTCTCCTCTCTCTTCTTGCACTTAGAGGCTATACCAAAAAGTTTGGCCTTTAAGTATTCTCTACCTGAGAATCCTGCTTCTTAAGAAAAATCATCTTTACGGCACATGTATAACCTATCCTTGTGTAATCTTGCTGTCCAGAGAAGGGGAAGAGTGGGAGGGAGGGAAACTTGGAATACAAAGTTTTGCAGGGGTGATTGCTATCTTTGCATATATTTTGAAAAGTAAAAAAAATTATTAAAAAAAAGAAAGTCATTTTCTATGTTACCAAATAAATACAGTCCAATGTTTATTTGCTAATTGAGACTGGCAGCTAGTTGTCACAATGTTTAGAATGCTGGATCTGGAGTTAGGAAAATTCATCTTCCATAGCTCAAATCTAGCCTCAGAAGCTTACTAGCTCTTAAATCCTGGGCAAGTCACTTTATCTTGTCTCAGTTTCCTCCTCTCTAAAATGGCAGAGAAAGAAATGGTAAACCACTCCAGTATATTTGCCAAGAAAACTCCAAATGGGGTCATGGAGAGCTGGACATGATGAGTCTCAAGTGCCTGTTCTCCTGAAAGCCTAAACAGATATCCCAACATGGCCTGATTAATTCTTACTCAGGATTATGCAGGAGTCAAGACTGATCATCTCCTCTGCCCTCTCTCAGACCCTCACTCTGAGTCCCCTGTAGTTAATTGGAGACATTGAGGAAGAGAGAGTGATTTAGAGAATTGGATCTGGAAGTCAGGAGGAAGGACCTGAGTTGAAGTCCAATCTCTGGAAATAAAAATGTATAAATCTAGAGAATTCAGTAAAATCTCTGACTACCTTATTTTCCCCATTGGTGAATTGGGTATAACATCAGCACTTTCCATCCAAGGCTATTGTTAAGGATAAAAGGAGATATTTGTATGGTACTTTGCAAAGCTTAGTGTTATAGAAATGCTAACTGTTTAAAGACAGCTAGGTGGTGCTATGGGGCAACTAGATGGGCCAATAGATAGAGTATTCAATCTGGAGTTGGGAAGATCTGAGTTCAAATTTGCCCCTAGACACAGTGGGATGCTGGACAAGTCACCTAATCTCTGGAGAAGGAAATGGCAAACAATGCCTGTATCTTTTTTTTTTTTTTTTTTAAATAATAGCTTTTTATTTTCAAAATATTTGCAAAGATAGTTTTCATATTCACCTTTGCAAAATCTTGTATCTCAAATATTTCTCCCTCTCTTCACCCTATCCCACCCCCTAGAGAGCAAGTAATCCAATATAGGTTAAACATGTGTAATTCTTCTATACATATTTCCACATTTATCATGTTGCGTAAGAAAAATCAGATCAAAAAGGGGAAAAATGAGAAAAAATGCAAAAAACAATAACAAAAGGTGAAAATACTATGCTGTGATCCACATTCAATCCCCACAGTCCCCTCTCTAATTGCAGATGGCTCTCTCCATCACAAGTCCACTGGAAATGACATTGCTCGTATCTCTGCCAAGAACACTGTATGGGGTCATAAAGTGCTTAATGTGCCTGATGTTGTGGATAGAGGCTGGACCTGAAGTTAGCAAGACCTGAATTCAATGTGGCTTCAAACAGTTTCCCAGTAAAATGAGATTAACAATAGCTCAGAATTAGGATTCTTCTCTCTCAGGGTTATAGTAAGAATAAAATAAGATTTATTTTAAAAAGCACTACTGATGCTACCTATTATTATTTTAGTGCTTGTCCTTATTATTAGCGACTTGCTCAAAGTTAGAAGGGCTAAAAGAATTCTGATCCTGCTTCAAATGGGGAAGACAAGACCTCATTTCTGTAGACTCATACCATTGGCTACGAAAATGGAGGGGTTTTTGTCTCCTTCTGAGACACCTAGTAGATAAAGCCATTTTTATCTGCTAAATTCCTTACAAGCCTAAAAAAGCCCAAGTCAAGTGATCGGTACTCTAAAGATTTCCTTGATGCCTCCTAAATGATAAAAACTCTCCACTCTACACCTAACATAGGACCTTTTCTGAACAAAGCCATTGACGGTTTTGAGTTCTTTCTCTGAAAACTATCATATTCTTTGACCACCAATTAGTTGGGGAATGGGACTTGTGAATTTGAGATGGCTCATCCTGGAAACAAAATGATTCCCACTTAATCTGCTTCCTTTCTAATTTTAGCTACACTGATTTTGTTCAACATGGCACTTTTTCTCACCCAATATTAAAAAGAAGAATTATTTATGAATGTGTCTTCTTCCTGTATTAGACTGTCAGCTTCACGTGGGTGAGAGTTACCTTATATAATCCTATTATCTTTCTTACCAAGCAGCACAAAGTTCTGTTAGCCTGGGGCAGCAGGTGCCAACTTGAGGTAAGAAGTAGCTAACAGATGAAGAGATAGATTTTGGAGTTGCTTCATTGCTTTACTTGGGATGATGGGTTCAGAGGGTCCTGTGTGCCCTGCCAGCTCCCATCCCAGCTTCACAGCATGAGCTGTCTGTCCCTTCTGGCTAACTCTGCTCCCACACTCCCTTTCCTTCTTGGATTAACTCCAAAATCCACATCTTCGGAACCCTGTAGTCCTTTTGAATAGAAGCAACACAGTGTGGTGGAACAATACCCCATGATGGAATATTAGTATTTTTATTTTATTGTTATTTAGTCATTTCAGTCATGTCCAACTCTGTGACCCCATTTTGGGATTTTCTTGGCAGAGATATTGAAATGGTTTACTATTTCCTTCTCCAGCTTCTTTTACAAATGAGGAAACTGAGACAAATAGGGTAAAGGGACTTACCCAGAGTCACAGAGCTAGTAAGTGTGCACAACTCAGGTCCTCCTGACTCCAGGCCCACCTAGCTAATATTCTTATCCCCATTTCACAGAAGAGGAATCAGAGATATCAAGAGAATAAGTGACTTCTGACCACTTCAACAAACATTTTTGTTTTTGTTTTTTACTGAGTACCTATTGACATTCTAGTCATTCCGTTAAGGGCAGAGAAAGCAAAGATAAGAGAAAGACTGACAAAGACAAAGATAAAATAATCCCATGCCCTTAAGAGGCTTATAATGTTCTACAGCCAGTCAGGGAGCAGGACTGTGAGCCAGGTTTTCTCACTATAAGGCCATAAAGAGATGCCTCCTCAGTCCATTGCTACGGTCCACAGCTGGGGGTCTGGGAGTTCTAGGATGAAGCCAAGTGATCATCCTTGTTGGTCTTTTCTGTGCCATCATAGGAAAAGGAAGAAATCCATTAAAAGAGGCTGTTTAGGAATCAAGTCTGTAGGATTTGAAGGGGTCTTGGCGATTATAGAAACCCACCCCATGTTTTGGAAAAATAAATTGAGATTCAGGGACCAAGAATGGCTTGACTATAGTCATATAATAGATACCATAAGTGCCAGAGCTAGAATGTTAACCAACATAACCTTGGCAGCTCTTCATAATCTGACCAAAACCCCAAAACAAGTCTCTGCCAAAATGCTCCTGGGCATCTGCAATGGGTTATTAGTCATCAGGAAAAGGGCAGAAATATAGACACACAATATCTACATACACACATATACGTACCCTATTTCATTGCTTGGATGGCTACAGAAAGCATTTTACAAACTTTCTAGTCTCAATGGACCCAAACAGAAGTTTTCTACCATGTCAAGAATCTCCTACCTACTTAATCTCAAAGCTCAAGAAAATCTCCCTTTTCTGGATAGAACACTAGCTCTAAAGTCAGGAGGACCTGAGTTCAAATCTCACCCCAGACACTTAACCCTTCCTAGCTGTGTGACCCTGGGCAAGTCACTTAACCCCAATTGCCTCAGGAAAAAAAAATCTCCCTTTTAACTGGCCTCTTGTTTCAACCCCTTTTTACTCCCTTTATGCATTCTAACTCCAGTAATTCCATAAGCTTGTACTCTCAGTCCCCATCCTTGGACTTTCTATCCACATGTTGAGAGACCTTTTCTGATCCATCCAAAATACAGAAATAACAAAATCATTTTTTCACAGTGGGATGTGGCAGGGAAAGAAATGGAAGGGTGCAGGAGGGCTCCTATTTTCTCTGCTTGAATGAAGCCATCTCACGACCCAACAAAGCTTCTCTGGGGGGGGAGGGGGAGTCAACAAAAACACACCTGACTCCAGAAGACTTCAATAAGCCGTGATTTTTAAAATAAGTCAACTCAGTGACCCCGACAAGGCTTGGCTGATGCATAGGTGAAATAGATAGCTGGCATGATTTGAGAAGCCCACTCAGCCAAAGTATATCTCCTTCTATCTTTGTACAGTGATCCCTTCCACCTCTCAATTTTCCTAGCATGGGTTTTTGATGTATTGTGTGTCTGTATAAAAAAAAAAAAAAAAAAAAAAAACTTAAATGGGAATTTTGGGGAAGTTTTGTGGAAGATGAAGATGACATGCAAAGACCAGCTGATGGCGCAGAGCCTATGACCAAATATTTAACTCAAATTTTACAGTAAGGTACACACCCCATAAAAGAAAAAGGAAAATTCAGACTTCTCCAGTACAAAAGGAAGGCCAAAAATTTTTCTAAGATTTTCCAGATTGCAAGGGTACCTCACCATTAATCATTGTAATGTGGAAAGGATTACTGTATTTGGGGATCTTCTAAGAGTTATGTGTTAAATTTATAAAAAGAACACCTTAAACTCTTATCTGCTGACATTTTTTCAGTGATTAATTGATAGGCAGCAAAGAGTCTCTGTGAAGAAAGCCCAGAAAAGCACCAAACAGGTGCAAAGGCAGATTCCCTTCCAACCCTCCCTCGCCCAAATGGAGGACGTCCCAGTGGACACGGTCCCTCTACCCTTCACTCACCCTGCCCATATTTTGTGAAGACACAGGACGCAATACCACTGATGTCCTCCTTGCGAATGCAGTCATAGTGCACCTGAGGCCGGAGGGATGGCACAGCGAAGACGTGGATGTCGCCAAGGTTGGTGAGGCAGGCCAGGCAGTTCTCTGTGTAGTCCTCAAAGGCCACGCTGGTGAAGGTGACCAGGGCCACCTTCCGAACCCGGCAGCCCTCGTGGGCCGTGAGCTTGAACTTGGTCTTGGCGCTGACTTTGGGTAATGTAAACACCTGGGGGGGAGGGGAAGCAAGCCCACAGTGTCAGGGCCATGGTGAGACTGAATCTCCCAGAGTTCTCCGAGAGAACCAAGGCAAGGAGGGCTGGCAGCTGACTAAATGTCTGGCCTTGTGTAAAATGGACACGGGGCCAATGGAGCGCAGAACGGAGCTCCATCTGTCTTAGGGGATTAGAGATGAGGGGGAATCCGCCCTGGTCATCCTTGATGGCCTTCTCTGTGCCCAGAGGAGAACGGCCCCGAGGAAGGTCACCTGGAAACCTTAATACTCTGAGAATCTGAAGGTCAATGATTATATGGATCTATGTAATATATAATCTATATAATCAATGATTATAGATTGGCCAAGGGTGACTTGACCATTCATATAATAAACAGAGCCAGGACAAGAACCCAACTGACTCCCCAAGTCAGTGCTCTTCCCATTATACAACAATGGAGAGGAAGGCGCTGCTCAGTCAGCTCAACAAGTTTGTACCTGGGGTTTATTGTGCTAGTCTAGATATGCAAGGGAGAAAGCACAAACACATTTTGGTACCTCAGCCCAGCCCAAACAAAACAAGAAAATGAAACGATAATGGGCAGCATGAAATCAAGTGAGACATGTCTAATTGTATCATATTGTTTGCCTTCCCAAGGCAAGGGGGAGAGGAAGGAAGGAGGAAATGTTTAATGAAATTGGGGGACAGCTAGGTGGCACAAGTCAGGAGGACTTGAATTCAAATCCAGTCTCAGACACTTGACACTTACTAGCTGTGTAAGCTGGGGCAAGTCACTCAAAACTGTTTTGCAAAAAAAAAAAAAAAAAAAAAAAAAAAAAATATATATATATATATATATACACACACGTATATATATGTATATATATACATATATACACACACACGTATATACATATATGTATATATGTATATATGCATATATATATATATATATATATATATATATATAAATGTAATTGGAGACTATGATTTACTGAAAGCTTTGGGAGAAGACAACTCATTGATAAGCAGAAGTGATTAGAGAGATTTCCTAGAGGTAAATCTGAGATGGATTTTGGATGTAAGGATGAAGCAAAGGGAACTGACATGAACAAAGGGAGTCAATAAACCTGGTGTGGGCTGTGGATGGTAATAAACCTAGTCCCACCTGAGGGTTTGTGTGGGAAGTCTGGAAGAAAGGCTGAATTAATGGAATGATCAACCTGATTCCAAGGAATAAGAAGAAAATGGTGGATAGGACGTGGTGGTGGTATATGCTTTTTAAGAGTGGGCTTATCCATGGCCACTTGATTTCTCTTACCTTGAATTGTTCCTCAGAAGAGATAAGCACAGAGTGACTTCCCTGCATGTCGGGGGCCTTGGCCAGGTCTTGGGATACTTCATAGGGTTCAGGCAGGGGACTGCCCCTTCCATCGAGCACAGCAATGGAGACCACTGGGGCCCGGTGCATCAGCTGCACCTCCTTGCCCAGAACCGCCTCCACTGCCCGTTCAGAGAACTTCTCTTGGGACGGCACTTCCAGGGCATAAGCAAACACTGATCCTGAGTTGGTGCCCGCCCACATGGTTGGGCCATGGTGAGTAGCTATAGAGGAAAAAATGCAATGGGGAGGGGGAGAGAGAGGCCCAAGGTCAAGAGGTGTTCTACTCTCCAAATTCAAATTAAGACATAGCCAAGAACAATCAAGTTATTAACACTTTCTTTATATTCATCTAGTACTTTACACTTTCCAAGGGACTTTCAATGAAATTTATAACTGGCAGATTTCAGAAAAACCTGGTAAGGCTTACATGAACTGATGCAAAGTGAAGAGAATAGATGTAACAGCAATATTACACACTGATCGACTATGAATTACTTTGTTCTTAGCAATACAAGACAATTCTAAAGGACTCATGATGGAAATTACTATTTATATCCAGAGAAAGAATCTAGCTTGAATGCAAACTGAAGCAAGCTATTTTCTTTTTTTAAAGATAGCTACTTCCTATCTTTATTTTTTCAATCGCATTTTATTTTTCCAAATACACAGTTTTCAACATTTATTTAAAAAAATTTCTTCCTTCCTTCCTTTCTCTCCCTCCCTTTACCTTGCTCCTATCTAATACAGAAAGCAATCTCATATATATTAAAATTGTATAATCCTTTTAAATATATTTCCCTATTTATTATGTTGTATAAGAAAAATCAGATCTAAAGAGGAAAAAACTAGGAAAAGAAAAAAGCCAAACAAATAAATAAAGGCATTTTCCATCCCCAGATTATTGGAATGAAGCATACTAATTTTATATTTTTCATAGTTTTTTTTTTTGCTTTGGGTTTGTTTTTTTTCTCTCATCATTAATATGGAAGTATATCTATATGAATACACAGATATAACATATCAAATTACCATTTTAGGGAGGGAAAGGGAGAAAATTCGGAACTCAAAAATTTAAAAAAATGAATATTGAAAATTGTCTTCACAGGTAATTAGAAAAATAAAATTCTATTTTAAAAAAGAAAATGATAACTGTGGTTATAGAGAGGTAGGACGGGCAATTATGAAGAAGGTTAAAATCCATGTCTCCCCAATCCCCAATGCAGCAGAGGCCCAGGCTTGGGAGTTTTTTTTTCTCCTTCTTCCTTTTATGGTCCACAGTAGTCTTACCGTCCCGGAGGAAAGTGTCAGCAAAATAGAGACAGCGCACCACGCCGGAAAGCGAGTCATCCGCCGATCGGGGCTCGATCCTCCGCTGCACAGGGGTCATCTCTACATCATGAGGACAGGCCTGTTCGGCCAGCTGAGCATTGGCTTCCTGCACCTAGCCAGGAGGGGACACGAGGATAGAGGTCAGGGCCATGGGCCAGGCCGAAATACCAGCACACAGATCTATCCCAAGATGGATTGTCTTTAGAATATCTTCCCCACTCCCCCACCCACCCCCATCCCTGGCACTTAGCACAGGGCCTGGCACCTAGGAAGCACTTAATAAATGCTAACTCTGGCTCTTATCCAGCATGGCTCTATCTGACCCTCTAATCCCTCAAGAGGAGCATACATCTTCTTAATCAGGACTTTCTCTTCCCAAAAGCAATGTTTCCACCAGCCCACAAAACATTTACCATCAAATATGTTTCTTAAAAATTATAAAGTGATAATAATCAAGCCCTGTCTTTTCCTTCTCTCTGAATCTCATTCTTCTAAAATGCTGCAATCATCTCTGGGGTTTGGGGAGATTTTCAAGTAGCACCCCTCAAACCCCTCAAAGAGCAAATCCCTCAAACTACATCCATTAGTCCCCCATTATAACATCTGGAATTCCACCATTAGAGATGACTTTCTCTTAATTTTTCTGTTCTCTTCAGTCTCTTCTTTTATAATTAGAAATTCCCCTGGTAAGGGGGTCACAGCCGTTCCAAACACACAATTCATCTCATGTGAATGAATGGAACTGCAGAGTCCCTTGAATTTGAGAGCTTCAACTGTCTCATCTTGAGAAGAAGAAACTGAAGGTCAGAGAAGAGACTTATTCATGAGATTATACCATAAGCCTGGCACAGCCTGGGCCAGGATTCTTGACAGAAGAGACCACAGTGTGAGCCCACTGGATAAGACTCCATAATGTCTTGAGGCTCCATGTCAATTCTGTTCCCCTCCCCATCCCTTCTTCTTACCTTGCTGTTGGGGCTATTTGGGTTGGTCCGCTTCTTGCCAGAAACTCTGCTCTTGCGAATCCGCCGGAAGGACTGTCTCAGGGACTTCTTCAGGGATTTGACCCTGGACAGGGGTCCCTCCATGGCTAGGGAGTCGTTGGGATGAAGAGTGCACCTGGAATGGAGGCAGGAAGCTCACTCACCTCTCTGACCAGGCTGAGGGATCAATAGGGAATTTGGGAACTATTCAGGGCTGGGCTGGAGCCAGGTTGAACTGGCTCTTGAGGCGTGATTGTTAAATTTTCAGAGAGAGCATTTATACCTTAAAAACTGGCAAATGCTATATACAAACCAGGGCTTGATCCCTTTAACAATTGGTCAAGTCTCAACAAAATGATGGATAATAAAACAGATTAAACATACATGCATCTTTTCCTAACTCCTAGGATTCCTAACTCCTTTGAATAGATTCAGTTCTCTCTTCACATTCCTAGAAGTGAGATCTGCCAGCTTTCCCAGCAGGATATGGGTAGACCAAGTAAGTAGTCCTATTTACCCTGGACTGGGATTTATGGATCACTAAAAAAGGTCCTGGGCTTGAGTAATTTCCTCATCAGGCTTTTCGGGAAACAAATTTTACCATGGTAATTCATTCCTTTAGGTTAAGCATTGCCTTCCCCTCAGCTTTTTTTCTTTTCTTTTCTTTTTTAAAGTAGTCCAGACTCCACTCTGAAAAGATCATTTTTATAATATATCAGAAGTAGGAGGTGTCTTAGATCATCCAGGCCAATTCCCTTATTTTATTTATTTTTTGTTTATTATCAATCTCATTATAAATAAAAATAGAGAAATTGAGGCTTCATGATAGTAAATGCCTGCAACCCTGAGCAAGTCACCTAACCCAAATTTCCTCTTTAAAAAAAAAGAAAAAAGATAGTAACTGGCCTGAGAGAAGGAATAAAAATCAGGAGGTAAGGGTTGAGGCAGAGGGAAACTATGGATACTACAGAACTTAACACAGGCAAGTCCTGGGAAATAACGGGAAGAAACTGAAAGATGCAACTTAGTGGAGACAGGGTGAGTAGTACTCAGAAAAAAAAAAAAACGAATAATTTTTCTACTTAAAGGGATGTCTGGGTGCTTCCAGAGCTGGAGTCTAGAGTCAGGAAGGCCCGAGTTCAAATCTGGCCTCAGATAATAAGCTATACAACTATATAGCTATATAGCTCTGAGTTAGGATTTTAACCTCCAAGTTTGCTTAAGTTTTTTCATCTATAAAATGAGGGTAATATTAGCAGCTATCTTCCAGGATTGGTGTGAAGTAATAATTGTAAAAGGCTTCACACAATTCCTAGTACATAATAAGCACTATAAATATTGTCTATTATGATGATGATTATTTTCTTAAGTGATCTCTTTACCTTTCCCCATAGATCCTTTCTCACTTCTAAAGGTCTGTTTCCCTCTTACCCTTCAACCTTATCCTGAGTCCCATTCCTTTAGGGTCTTTAGGAGACTGGCTGATTTAGATTAGAAAAAAATAAAAATCAACCACTGAATATTAGGTGTGTACTGAAAACAACTTAAGTGGTACTTGAAAGATTGGGAGTCGGGAAAATTTTAAAGAGCCAAAGGAATGAAACTCTTATGGTAAACTTTAAGGTATCATGACAAACAATGGGGAAATATTTTCAGTCTGAGATCTGCCCAGATCATTTACGAACATATTTTGTGGGTAGCCATCCTCTGCCAAATTTGCTCTGTGTAGGGAAGGGGCAGCTAAGTGTCTTAATGGATACAATGCTAGGCTCAGAGTGAGGAAGATCTGAGTCTAGACACTCCAGGCAAGTCATTTAACCTTGTTTGCCTTAATCTACTGAAGAAAGAGATGGCAAATGACTAGCGTTTCTGCCAAGGAAATCCCATGGTCAGCATTAGTGTGATACAGTCCTTCTGAATGACAACAGAGAAGGGGATGGTAAGAGCTGTCATCTGCAGGATTTTGACTTCCAGCTTTCCCCTCTCCTTCTGCCCAGCAGGCAAAGAGGCTGGACTGGCAGAGAAGGGACAGAGAAGCTTTAAGTTTGGGCTGGAATTCCCAGATAATGAAAGGAAAGAACCGAGATCAGGTTTCTGTTTTGCCCATTGCTAGGCTCAACAGAGCTTTCTGGGACAGGCGGGAAGACAGAAAAGGTGGCTCTTATCAATTTTCCACCTGTCCCTGGCACTTTAAGCCTTCCCATAAGCTAGCATAAAGCAAAGAAAGGCCTCTTAGGAAACACTGGCACCTTAAAAATCCCAGTTGATGGGATTATATCCCAAAGAAATACTAAAGAGCGGAAAGAGACATATATGTGCCAAAATGTTTGTGGCAGCTCTTTTTGTTGTAGCTAGAAACTGGAAGATGAATGGATGTCCATCAGTTGGAGAATGGTTGGGTAAATTGTGGTATATGAAGGTTATGGAATATTATTGCTCTGTAAGAAATGACCAGCAGGAGGAATACAGAGAGGCCTGGAGAGACTTAAATCAACTGATGCTGAGTGAAATGAGCAGAACCAGAAGATCACTGTACACTTCAACAACAATACTGTATGAGGATGTATTCTGATGGAAGTGGAAATCTTCAACATAAAGAAGATCCAACTCACTTCCAGTTGATCAATGATGGACAGAGGTAGCTACACCCAGAGAAGAAACACTGGGAGGGGAATGAAAATTGTTAGCACTAATATCTGTCTGCCCAGGTTGCATGTACCTTCGGGTTCTAATGTTTATTGTGCAACAAGAAAATGATATTCGCACACATGTATTGTACCTAGACTATATTGTAACACATGTAAAATGTATGGTATTGCCTGTCGTCGGGGGGAGGGAATAGAGGGAGGGGGGGTAATTTGGAAAAATGAATACAAGGGATAATATTATAAAATATATATATATATATATATAATAAAAAAAAAAAATCCCAGTTGAGAAGCGTGTCCCTCCTAGACAGTGAGGGGGCCGGCAACAGCTCCCAGTGAATGGAATGGCCACCTGCGCTTGCCTGCGGTCCCATACCTGGCCAGCACTGGATTCCGACGGTGATAGTCAAAGAGTCCAAAACCATGGCTGGTCCCAAAGGCAACAAGGTTCCACTCCGAATGCAGGGTGACCGCTGTCACGGCAGCAGGGGGCAGGCACTGCACCAGCACGGTGGGCTGGAAGCCAGGGGGGAAGGCCAAGGAGCCATTCTTGGGGCTCAGCTGGTCGTGGCCCTTCCAGGTGAAGCCCTCGCGGTCCTGTAACAGGTCCATGGTGGCCACGCTGACCTGATGCTCAGACTTCTCGTCACTCAGCTCCATGACAAGTACCTGGTGCGGGGAAGAAAGGTCATTTCTCCTGGCTACCAGTTCCATCCCCCTCCCTTTCCCTTAGTTCCTCACTTCCAGGCTGCCACCAACATTTATCAGGCTTTTCTTTGTAATATTCCCAGAATCTGTCTCCTCCTCATGACCACAGCTCCCACTTGCATCACTTCTCACTTGGACAATGCAATAGCTCCCTTACTCAAATCCCTGCCCATTCAAATCTAGATTCCTGTAGAAGCCTTCCCTGATCACGACTAACTCCCAAAGACAAAAATTGAGAACTCTCTGTCAATTATCTGTCCATCTCATCTCCTGGACCAAACAACAGACTTCCAGTAACCTCACAGGGCCACAGACCTACAGCTGGAAGGATCCTTAGGGAGCACTGAGATTTTCCCAAAACATAAATCTGATCACGTCACCCCCTGCTCAATAAACTCCAGTGACTCCCAATTGCCTCCTGTATAATAAGATGCTCTGCTCGGCATTCAAAGCCCTTCATATTTCACCTCTTCAGTCTTATTACATCTTACTTTCTGAAACATACTCTTCAGTCTTATGACACTGGCTTTCTGGCTGTCCCACAGACAAGACACTTCCATCTCTTGGTTGTCCCCCAGGTCGGGGATGCTCTCCATCCTTTGCTCTGACTATTGACTTCCCTGTCTTCCTTTAAAATCCCACCTCCCAGAGTGAGTTTTCCCCAGTCTCATCCCTCTGTTAATTATTTCCTATTTATTCTGTACAGTTGGCATGTTGTCTCTTCCATTAGACTGTAAGCTCCTTGAGGGCAGGAACCATCCTTTACCTCTTTTTTGTATCTCTGGTGTTGCACAGTAGGCACTTAATAAATGTTTAATGAATTAAATTGAATTGTACCGAGTCCAACCTCTTCATTTTATAGTAAAGGGAAAACCAAAAAAAAAAAAATTAAGTGACTTGCCTATGGTCAAAGTGTCTCAGTGAGATGCAAAACCAGGTTTCCCCAACCCCGTGAAGAGTTCTAGATGCTCTGCTATGGCTACACTGGGCAGAACCTAATTCCTGATACTCAGTGGATCCTGGAGAAGGATGCTGAAAAAAGGGCTAAGTGAAGCCAGCCCGGTCCCTCCTGAGAAGCACCCTAAGACCAAATGGGAGAGAACCACCTACCTGTCCAGCTGTGCCGGCCACCACCATCTTGGCTGTGTATTTACACAGTGATATTTTCTGAATACCAAGCCGTGGGTCATCGCTATAGGGGTCAAAACACCCCACCTGAATGGACAGATTAAGGAGGAAAGAGGTCAAAGAACAAGGGTCTAGCCACATGGGCTGCTAAACTAAAGCACATGACAGGAATAAAAACTTGGTGGCTCCCAACTCTGCACTTCCCCCCCACCTCTCGGCTGTCCAGCTCCCCAATATGCCAACAGCGCCATGGTATCATGCTATACTTGAGGTGGTTATTCAGCAGAACATAAATGCAGACGGTCTCATGTTTGCTGCAGATGTTAAGAGCACACACACAAAAAGACATTTTTTTGGTGGAGAACCTTTAACGCTGAATTTAGCTGAATCATTTTTTAAAAAAGGTAATCCACAAACAATAAACAGTGGGATCTTCTAGGTTCTGTACCACTTCTGGATGAATGAACAGGTGGTCTTCGGTAGAAAGTCTGCAAAAGCCTGTCTGTTCACTTTTCATCTTTTCAGGAAGGCTGCCTTTGATGCCCAGGGACTAGCCTCTGATATTTTATAAAAACAAGAAAGACGTAAGACTGTAATTCAGGATTGCCAGCTCCTCAATTACCTTTTTTTTTCCCCTTTGGTAGTAGAAATTTTCATCTTTCCTATTCTTTTGGAATCTTCACAACTCTCCACTATCCTAAAAGATCAGTTCTGGGAGTATCTTTAAAGTTACCCTCTCACGCTAATGAACTGTTGGTGGAATGTGAAATGATCCAACCACTCTGGAGAACAATTTGGAACAATATCTGAAGGGTTATACATAAAACTGTACATAGTGGACAACACTCTTATATCTGTATTCCAAAGAGATTTTTTTTAAAGGGAAAGAGACCTATTTGTACAAAAATATTTATAGCAGATCTTTTTGTGGTGGCAAAGAATTGGAAATTGAAGGGACATCTATCAATTGGTAAATGGTTGAACAAATTGGGTTGTATGATTTATGATTATCATGGAATACTATTGTACTGCAAATGATCAGCAGGCTGATTTCAGAAAAACTTGGAAAGACTTATATGAACTGATGCAAAGTGAAGTGAGCTGAACCATGAAGACATTGTACGCAGTAAAAGCTGGTTTGTATGATGATCAACTGTGAATGACTTAGCTATCTTCATCAATACAATGATTCAAGACAGTTCCAAAGGACTCATGCTGAAAAACGTTGTCTACCTCCAGAGAGAAAAAACTGGTATCTTCTGAATATAGACTGAAGAATACTATTTTTTACTTTATTTCTTTGTGTCTTTTCTTTTCCTTACATGACTAATATGGAAATATGTTTTGTATAATTATACATGTATAACCTATGTTAAATTGCTTACTGTCTCAGGGAGAAGAGACAGAGGGAAGTAAAGGGAGGGAGAGAATTTGGAATTCAAAAAAATTTATTTTATTTATATTTACTTATTTTTCAATAGTATTTTATTTTTTCCAATTACATGTAAAATAGTTTTCAACATTCATTTTTGTAAGATTTGGGAAACTCAAAAAATTTTAAAAGGATTATTAAAAATTGTTTTTAAGAATAATTGGAAAAAAATAATTATTCTTAAAAAAAACCTATCTCCATGTAGAAGTCTTCTGTGTGTCCAAATACTCTTCCTAAGAATCTAGTTCTGCATATGATGTATCAATTACTGAAGAGATGTCATCCAAAGCTATAATGGTTTTCTTATTATCACTGATAAGAATAAATTATTATCAAAATGCTGGTAGGTTTCTTCAAATTCATCTATTTTGTCATTAAGATCATATATAGCTGGAAGGAATCTTAAAAGATGATTTAATCAATTCCCTCATTTTACAAATGAGATTTTACCATTTTTTTACATTTTACAAACTGATTTCCAGAGAGCCATATGGCTGAGATCTGAATCTAGGGCTTCTGATTCTGGAGCCTGTCATCTTGACACTATACCATGCTTGCCCCTTTCAGCTGTATCTATGAATGTCCTAAGGATAAAATGGCTTATCTGGGCCACTCTAATTGGTAGAAACTACTTTATATCAATTAAAACTTCTTTAAGAAAAGTGGCAATAATAAAGGTCTTTTTCATTTGTTGTTGCTTTTCAGTCATTTTCAGTTATTCCAATTCTTCATGACCTCATTTGGAGTTTTCTTGGCAAAGATCCTGAAGTGGTTTGCTATTTCCTTCTCCAATCAGGAGATTATTATCCATTTTTGAAGACAGGTGGCAAGATGGATAAAATGCTGGGCCTGAACTCAGAAAGACTCACTTTCCTGAGTTCAAATTCAGTCTCAGCCATTTATTAACTCAACGGGACAAGTTACCAAGAAACCTCAAACAGGATCATGAAGAGTAGTACATGACTGAAGATGACTCAACAACATTTTTTGAAGAATTGATGGCTCATTTAATCAGGATTAAGTTGCTATTATTATACAGTATCTTTTCTTTTGGCAATGACTTTGACTTTAGCTCATACCAGCTGATGCTGTAGATGGCACTAAAAATGACTTATTCTAGAAAAACTCCCACAAGTTTAAATAGTCACTTTTGTCTTAATTGTCAATTTCTTTTATTTGATGCTGTTTTGATCCTCTCCCCATCTGGTGCTTCTTTATTTTTTAATAGCAGCTTTTTATTTTTCCAAATACATGCAAAGACAGTTTTCAACACTCACCTTTGCAAACCTTGTATCATAAATTTTTCTCCCTCCCTCCCCAAGACACAAGCAATCTGATATAGGTTAAACATGTGTAATTCTTTTAAAACACATTTCCATATTTGTCATTCTGCACAAGAAAAATCAGATCAAAAGGGAAGGAAAACACAAAACAGAAAAAAAAAACACATAAGAACAATAACCAAGGTGAAAATACTATGCTTTGATCCATATTCAGTCTCCATAGTTCTCTGTCTCATGCAGTGCTTTCTAACTCTTACCTAATCAATATTTCTAAAACCCATCTCCAATTCTGTCTTTCAATACACACACACACACACACACACACACACACACACACCCCATTTGATAAATTCCAGGGACTCCTTATTACCTCCTAGATCAATATAAAATGATCTGTTTGACTTTTAAAGTCCTTCATAATGTAACCTTTCTCATCTTTCAGTACTTACACCTTACTTCCCTCCATGTATTCTACCTACCACTAACAACAGGCTCTTTGCTGTTCCTTACAAGAAACTTTATTGTGTGACTACTTATATTTTCATCGGCAATCTCCAAGCCTGGAATTCTCTCCCTCCTGGCTTCCTTCGTTCAAGTCTCAGCTAAAATCTCACCTAAAATCTCAGACTGCAAGAAGCCAGATTCTACTCATGCTAGTGCCTTTCCTTTGAGATCACCTTCAATCTGTTTGTAGAGTTTTCTCTAATAGATTTTTGAGCTCCTTGAAAGCAGGGACTGCTTTCAGTTTTCTTTATGTCTAATTCTTAGCACAGACAGGCATTTAATAAATGCTTGAAACTCTTAATGAATGTTATTGCCTTAGAACATGTGATGAAAAGTAAGTCATGAGCCATCCTTCCATTTAACTGTTATTACTTTATATATCTTGGTTTTACTTAAAAAAGGTAAGTGAATCCAGATGCAGCACAATGTCCCCAGAAGGGCATCAATTCACTGATTGTTGGGCAAAGCTATCACATTTAAAGCATCCATGACTAACCCCTTGTTTGTTAGGAAGTGTCTCACTTGACACCTTGTCAGACAACTTGACAAAGTGATCACTTTACCGTATGACAACTTGTCAGAATGAAAGATGGAAGCAAAAAAAAGTTCAAAGGTTTTTTTTTTTAAATAGTTCTCTGTTTCACAGGCTGCTGTGCCTTCCAAAGACATGAGTCTGTAGCTAAAATTCTGGTGATAAACTTCTCTTCATTTACTCAGGCTAGCTCTCAAAAAGCAGGGCATCTGTTGCATCAATCACACTTGAAGCTTTTCCAGGATTCACACTCCACCTGCCAGGATTCCCATTCTACAGGTGAAGCCTCTGAGAACCCACCACATTCAAAACACAGATGAGACACTGGTAGGAAGGTTTTGTGAAGATTCTTTAGGAAAGATAAATCCTACAAAGCACACCTGTGGCTGAAATGAGTGATTACTAGAGGGAGAATAAATCACCTAGTTATGATGGCAATGGAAAGGAAGAAATCCCAAAATAAGATATCTAAAAATGATGACATGGTTGAAGTTACATTTGTCACTAATTTCTTTCAGATGACCTCCAAACTTAGGGAGTTAAGCAGTCTCAGGGACAAGGAATGTCAAGAGGGATCATTGTCCCAAATTGTTTGTTGGTTAGTCATTTTTCAGTCATGTCCAAATCTTTGTGGCCCTTTTTGGGGTTTTCTTGACAAAAATATTGGAATGTTTTGCCATTTCCTTCTTCAAATTATTTGACAGATGAGGAAATTGAGGCAAACAGAGTTAAGTGATTTGCCCAGCTAGTAAGTGTCTACGGTCAGGTTTAAACTCAGGATGATGAGTCTTCTTGATTCCAGGCCCAGTGCTCTATCCAACGAACCACCTACCTGCCCCCTACCATTTTATTTATAATACAAATTTATATATACAATTATAACAAATGTATTTATGTTTATTGTATTATAAACTTAAATGTACATAAATTTATATATGTCATAATATATATTATATAAATTTATTTATATGTTTATGACACAAATTTATTTGTAATATGTTTATAACAAATTTATGTATGTTTATAATATACATTTATTTGTAATGTTTGTAACACAAATTTATTTATATATTTATAATATATAAATTTATTTATGTTTATAATACAAACTTATTTGTAATGTTTATAATACAAATGTATTTATGTTTATAATGTAAATTTATTTATAATGTGCTTATAAATTTATAATGCTTATAATGTAAATTTATTCATAATGTATTTATAAAATAAATTTATTTATAATATACATTTATTTATGTTTATGATACACATTTACTTGTAGAATGTAACATTTATTTATATATTTATAATATGTTTATAATATAAATTTATTTGTAATATGTTTATAATACAAATTTATTTGTTTATAATATAAATTTATTTATATGTTTATAACTTAAATGTACTTATAATATGTTAATAATATAAAATTATTTACAATATTTATAGAATTTATAAAATATTCCTATTTATAATTATAGATTTATAGATTTATAACTTGAAAGGCAGCTAGGTGGCGCAGTGGACAGAGCACCAGCCCTGAAGTCAGGAGGACCTGAGTTCAAATCTGGTTTCAGAGACTTAACACTTCCTAGCTGTGTGATCCTGGGCAAGTCACTTAACCCCAAATGCCTCTCAAAAAAAAAAAAAATTACAAATCAAGGAAGATTAAATCCTGGAAACAAGGGCAAGAACCCTCTGGATCACTTGTAGAATTCTTGGGAAACTGGCCATGGAGAAAGTCTCCTAGATTGTTCTGGGAAGCTAGACCCCCTCCAGCTGCCCTGTCATTGTCTCAGCCGGTCAGTGAGACAAAGAGTCAGAGAAGGGGGGGGGGCAGGGTGTGCTCTGGAGGTCGGTTCCTCAGAGAGCCCCGTTGTCGGGGAAGGTCACTGTGAGTGGGCCCAGAGTGTGGGTGGCGGTCCCCTGGGGGGGAGGGAGAAAAGAGCCAGGTAATGATACCTTGTGGAAGGGTGGCCACTCCTCCTCACCGGCCTGGTTCAGACTGTCCGCATGCTCACAGTCCGTCTGGAAGATGTTGGCCGTCCCCAGCTTGTAGAGTGGTCTCAGCGACACTCCTGAGGCGTCCCAGAACCGCACAGTTCCATCCTCGTGCCTGGGGAGGGGAGGGGGAAGGAAGAATAAGACCCTGCCTCCCAAAGAAAAGCAACAGGAAGAGGCAGGGAAACGGGGGTTCTCAGCCTTGAGCCACTTGTCATCCTGCTCTGCAGCCCTTACAGGCTAGGATTCAAAACAGAAACTGGGAGGTGCAAGCAAGCGGCCTTTTGTCTTTCATGGAAGATTCTAAAACACATTTAGTGAGTTTTCCAGACTTCCAGGAGGCATAATTATCCAATTAGCAGCAAATTAGAGGAGGACTTAAAATCTGACAGCAAAAGCCACAAGGATTCTATCTAGTAGCAGGCAGAGACAGTGGCCATCCAGGCCCTTCCAAGGAGCCAAGGAAAAGGAGAATAAAGAGGGGTAAGAGCAGCGGCTCCAAGACCTTTGACCCTCAGCTTTTAAGGACCCCTCCACCCCTCATAACAGAAAAGGAGCCGATTTTCCCTCCTGCCACTAGCATCCACTGATGGGTACATAGGTGGCAAAGGGGACAGAGTGCTGGAAAACCTGAGTTCAAATCCTGCCTCAGATCCTAACTGGACAAGTCACTTAACGGTTTGCCTCAGTTTCCTCAACTGTAAAGTGAGGATAGGAATAATCCAATAAGGTATTGTAAGGATCAAATGAGATATTTGGAAAGCACTGAGCACAGTGCCTGGCACACAGTAGGTGCTTTATAAATTATTATTCCCTTCCCTCCTCAAAGTTATGAATTCATCTCTACTCCCAGACTTTGCAGCCTTTGGGGTAATGACTTCTGTAAATTTATGTGTAACATCCTATCAGTTGAGTCAAATGCATGGACTGACTGCCATACAACGAAGTACTTATTAAATACTTAGTATGTGCCCAGCCCTGCGGAAGTCGAGAAACTTAACACATGGTCCCTGCCCTCAAGGAGCTTAGTCCGCTGGAGATCAGGCAAACACATGGACCTTGAGTTCCTGAAAGGTAGGAATGAAAGTTCCTGACACTGGGCTGGACATGAAAGAGATGGTGGATAAATGACAGCTGGCACAGGCTAGGTGCCAAAGGCCCCTGTAGCTCCGAGAGGGAAGAGGAGGATCTTGTCGGGGCAGGTGAGGAGGTTTGGGCTGAATCTTGCCTGACAGGCAGGATGGGGAGGGGCTACAGACCAGGGAGCAATTCTGGCTTACAGGACATAGATCAAGTGGAGCTTCTGGCCAAAGGAACAGGTAGTCGGGGGTAGAATTTTAAGGGAAGACAGATTTGGGAGGATCACGAGGAAGAATCTACATGTGGAGTTTCTCACATTTATCAAGCCAGAAGTCTGGACCAAAGGAGGGGGAAAAACACACCTGATGTACCAGCTTCAGTGTGTTGTTGAAGCTCAAATAGCATAAAACATGGAAAGCATTTTGCAAAATAAGTGCCAGTTACTACAAACGTGACAGATGATTAACCTAGGCAAAGGCTAGAATTCAGCACCACGTTGGTCATTTCTGGGGCTTTCTTTGGGTAGCAGTGAAAATGCACCTGTAGCTTCCTTTCTCTAGAAGGTAAGAGCCATCACCAAAGGTCTTTGAGGTGAGGGGGATGGGAGTGTGACTCAGAGAAAAACAAAACACCAAACTCTGATCTGAGTTTTAGAAGGCACCTGGTTACATTAATGTGGATTTTTTGTGGGGAGGGGGCGGTATTGATATGGCCATGCCCCTCATAATGTCCGCCTAGGAGGGGAGAAATGGAATAAAGGGAAACCCCTCAGGAACTCCATTCAAACTGCCCCAGAGGCAGACGAGTTCAACAGGAGCCAGAATCAGGAAACAGGAAGTAAGGATTAGTTTTATTGTTCCTGGGATAGGATTGAGTCAGTGCTGCTGATGTCACTTCTTGGCAGGTTCCATCTTGTTGGAGGTTGAGACATCCCCGGTTCCGGGAGAACCTCTTCCTCCCCCAGGGGGCCTTCAAATCCAGACTACCCCACCAGCCAAGACTCTCTCACCCTTGGGCAAGGAATGGCTGGATTTTCAGGTCCCAGGAAGAAATGGGGAGAAAAACCAGCCCTGGCTGTAAAATCAAAACAGTCTAAATGAGCCCATCCCATTCAGGGGAAGGCCCCCAGGGGCCCCAGGGAGGAGAAAACCTTTTTCTTTTTGTGAAGGTTTTGCCAAAGCACCTAGGGAAGAGCCGGGAAGGATAAAGAAGCCAGAAGGGCGGGTATGACTGGGACGGAGACCTGCTTCTAACCCTGGCAATACTATTGACTTTATAAATTTGGAGACATCATTTTTCTGGGACTCAGTTTCTTCCTCAGTAAAATAGAGATTCATACCTGCTCTGCCTCTCACGAGATTCTGGTGTAGATGGGAGGAGGTCCATTGTTAATTATAAAACATCACATAAGCCTTTGCACTTAGTGTGGCAGCAGGAACAGAACGTGGAACTTGGGATCAGAAAGCCCAGGATTCAGACCTCACCTCTGGTATTTAACCAGCTATATGATCTCAAGCAAATCTTAACAAGTTAACTTCTTCACTTCTCAGTTTCCATATCTGTAAAATAGGGATAACAACACCTGCAGGGACAGGGGTCCCGGCATAGGGACTTGGCTCTGGCACTATTAAAAAACCAGGTTCAAATCCTCCCTCGGACACATTCTCCACACATCCAAAGTCACTTGGGTCCTTGAGGCAACCAACATCCAGCAGTACAGAGCTGCTGAGCTGGTGGTGGATAAAATACCCAGGCCCAGGGTCAGGAAGACTAATCCCGAGTTCAAATCTGGCCTCAGATACTTCCTGGATGGGTGACCTTGGGCCAATCACTGAACCCTATTTGCCTCAGTTTCCTCGTCTGTAAAATGAGCTGATGAAGATAACGGCAAATTACTCTAGCATCTTTGCCAAGAAAATCCCAAGGGGGATCACAGAATTGGACATAATCAAAACAACTCAACAACAAAAACCTATCTGTGCAACTCTAGTCACAGATGCGTTTTCTTATTGATAAAACCAGGATAATAATAATTGCATCATCTTCTCAAGATTGTTGTGAAGATCAAATGAAATAAAGCTTGTAAAACATTTTGCAGATCTTAAAGCATCACATTTAAGAATGTTTTAACAATCAGTTCCCAGAGGGAAAGGGGGTATATGCATGACACATTTTTTTAGCTTATATCTATATTATTAACATTTTCTCCATCACTTTATTACGTCTAAATAATCCACAAAATAATAAATCAAGTCCTGATTTGTAACATTTGCTGATTCCTGAGGAGAAAAATCTCACACAGAACATTTAACAATCAGCTGTCATGAGATGACTCCAGCACAGCCTTGGATAAATGCTAGCTGTCATTCCTGAGAACGGCACAGAGGGGCTGCCCCACTTTTTCTCTGGTGTGGGAAGAAGAACAAGAAGGGGACACAGTCTCCTGGGTTTCCTGGCTTCAATAAGAGCAGGCTAGGGAAGGATCATTAAGAAATGGATCACTCCATTAAGAGAGGAAACACTCAGAAAGTCTCCCGCGGCTTATTCAAGGCTAATAGCCTGAAGCCCAGATGAAACCTGGGGTCAAGACCAGTTAAAGAAAAAGCCAAGAGGCAGAAGGAAGAAAGAAGATTCTGCCTTTATCTTCAACTCCTTGAGACAGTAGGTGCCCTCTTGGACCACAAGAGCATCCATGTGCAGGAAACCCGGCACAGTTATCAGGAAACAACCTCTCCCACAAAAACTGACAATCATATGGCAATTTAAGGTTTACAAAACACCTTGCCTGCATGATGCTGTTTGATACAATTCTCTTCACAAATGAGGAAACTGAGAAACTGGGGGTTCAAAGTCACAGAGCTGGGGAATGTCCAAAGCTACATCCATATGCCATGGGGCAGAGGAGACCCAAAAATTCAGCTCAATCTCAATTTCAGGTAGGAAAATTGAGGCGTGGAGGACATAACTGACATATTACTATTATTTATTTTTCAAGGGAATCAGGGTTGACCCTGACTTGCCCAAGATCATACATCTAAGTAAGTGTCTGAGGCTGCATTTGAACTCGGGTCCTCCCGTCTCAGGAGTCTCTTTACCCACTGTGCCATCTAGTTGCCCATAACTGACTTATCCAAGGCTAGATACTAGATCAAGTTTCTTTCCACTATATTAAGCAATTTCTGAATGGTTAGCTGTGGGAAATAATCATTTAATCCCTCTCTAAACTCAGTCCTGAACCTGAAAGGAGTAGGAGATCAAGGAATACATTTCCACTTTCAGATGCTTTAAGAACAGTCCAGCATTTACATATGCTACAGGACAGACATCTGAACAAAAGGTTTTCTTCTGGGAATTCAGGGCTCTAAGCCTGGGTTTTGAGCTTGGAGCTGCAAAGGAAATCAGATGCTTGGGTTAGCACATTAAGTGGGTACTGGTGACTCTGGCTAGGCTGGAACCTCCCCTCCCACTGGCATTGATAATCTGGTGTACAGTTCAGGTAACCCACAATTACCACTTCACAGCATGCTAATTCCCCTCCTCACTAAATCTGTGGTTTTATGGACTAGGGAGGGTTCTACTTCATGCTAGGAAACTGGTGTATTTTCTCAGAGGCCACTGAGACAAGCCCAAGCTTCCCACTCACACCATGTGGGCATGTAGCCACCCTCAATCTTCCTGCCAATCACACCCAGGGGTTTGTAGGGGGGGTCTACTCATCTTAAAACTAGAGGGGACCTTATAGATAATTCAGCCAAGGTATTCTTAACATGGGATCCATAAACAGATTTTTAGAGGTCTGTGAACTTAGAGGGAGAAAAAAAAATTACATCTTTATTTTCAGTAACTGAAATTAATCATTTCTTTCAATTATGAACTTAAAAAAATTATTCTGAGATTGCATCCATAGGTTTCACCAGATTGCCAAACAGTTACATGATTGGGGGGCGGAATTTGTTTTGCTTGATCAGGTTTTTTTTTCTTGTTTCCTCAATGGGAGATGGGAAAGTAAGAAAATTTGGAGTTAAAAATAAGTTTGAATTTTAAAAATGTTAAGAATCCCTGATTGGCCCAATCTAATTTGTTCAAAATTACAAGCTAGTTGATAGCATAGCCGAGACCCAAACCCAGGTCATCTGACAGGCTTTATAATCTGCCTCTGTTGGGATATTGCAGGACTGTCACATTCAAGAAACCTTGATGGGACTCCTGGGGTTCTACCTGGGGAAGGGGAAGAGTCAGTAGGATGTGGCCTCTGAGGGGGCAGAGGACCTCCATTCCTCAGGATGCCCCTTCTTCTTACGTATCTTGCAGGGAAGCAAATGGAGGCAGGGGCTGGCAGCTACACTCCCCAGGAAGACCTGGGGGGCCCTAAAGGGAAGAGAGGAGGAAGTTTCTTCCAGACTCTTAGGCTGTAACTATTTTAATAACTTCCCTTTTCTTTCTCTCCCCCTTACGAGATTGTTTCAGGGCTTCCTCCTCAGGGAGTCTGCAGCCAGCCCTGAGCCAACGCCTGGCCCAATTTCAGAACTTCTCACTCTCAACCAGTGACTGCTCCCCCAGGCCTCAAAGGTGGAGAGGGATCAAATCTCATAGAGAGAGGCAGGAAGAAAATCACGCCGGGATGGGGCTCCCGCCACCCCGCCAGCATGCTGGTCTTGGAAAGGTGTGCCCTCGGGGCGCTGCTCTCCAAGAAGCATTTCCTGGGGTTCTGGGGAGGACGTGAGTGCCTGAGGGGAGAAGGAGTTGGCAAGGGAAGAAGCAGGGATCTGGGGCACCAATGTTGTTGTTTGCAGAGCTGGCATTCTGTCTTGAATTTTCCCATCCCTGCCTTCCCTCCCCCCAAACATCTGCTGCTACCGACAAGTTAGGCTTGTGTGTTCTGAAGGCCTTGAGCTGAATTAAGCATATGATGTGTTTGGCTCCAAAGGGCTTTAGTTTTTGCCATAATTAAACACAAAAGCATACATACACACATGTATACACTTGAACAAAAAAGGGGAATTGCAGGGGGAGATGGGAAGAGAAGCTGCTAAAGGATGACCTGAGAGATCAAAGGCTATGGTACATTCCATTCATCCACCTGGAGGCCCTGGCCAAACTTGGCTGGGCAGTTCTAGTGCTCTTGCCACCCCATGCCTCTTCTTCAGGTCTGTTAGGTGCCAGTCTGGGGGCAACTACAGTGGAAGGGATGGGACAATAGCTCACCGAGACCCTCCCTGAGGATGACTACCTCGCTGGAGGTCCTGCTGGGTAGCAAGTGCAAGAAAAGCATGGTCCTAATTAAGGGGTAGAGTGAAGGAAGGGTCAGCACATGCATTAAAAGTAAAAATCTGGGAGTAGACATCCTTACCCTGTCAGAAGGAGTCCCCTCTGGGCAGGCTCTTGAGCTAAGTTCTTCCCTCCGTTGATGGGCCAGTTCTAGAGAAAGGGGAAAAGAGAGAAGAGAAAAGGAAGGGGAAAAGAAAGGAGAAAAACAAGAGAGAAGGAAGAAGAGGAGGGAAAAGAAAGGGAGAAGTTGAAGAAAAGGGAAGGAGGAGAGAGAAAAAGAGAAGAAAATAAGAGAGGGAGAGAAGGGAAAGAAGGATGAGGGAAAGGGAGAGGACAAGGGAGAAGGGAAGGGAGGGGAAGTAAAGGGAAAGTGAAAAGAGGGGAAAGAAAGGAAAAAGAAAAAAACAGACAGAGGGAGGATGAGAAGGGGAAAAGAGTATGAGGGAAAGGGAGAGGACAAGGGAGAAGGGAAGGAAGAAGTAGAGGAAAAAACAAGATAGAGAGAGGGAGGAGGGAAGGGAAAAGAGGATGAAGAAAAAGTAGAGGAGGAGGAAGGGAAGGGAGCAGTAAAGGGAAAGGAAAAAAAGAAGGAAGAGAGAAAATGAGGAAAAAACAAGATAGAGGGAGAGAAGGGAAAAAAGGATGAGGGAAAGGAAGAAGATGAGGGAGAAGGGAAGGAAGGAGAAGTAGAGGGAAAGGGTTAAAAGGAAGAAAGAGAGAAAAAAAGAGAGAAAAAAACAAGAGCAAGAAAGAGAAGGGGAAAAGAAGATGAGAGAAAGGGAGGAAAAGAAAGAAGGGAAAAGGAAGGGAGAGGGAGAAAGAGATATCCGTAGCCACACAAAGAAGAAGGAATGTTAGCATATTATATTCTCTTCTCTTCCCCTCCTGTCCCATGAAGGTAGATGGACCAAACTCAGACCTCAGAGTCCTTCCCATGCTACCCTGTAAACTACCTCTGGTTATAGAATTAAACACAAGCCCCCACCATCTCCTGCCAAAGTGGCAGCCCTCCCAGCCCATTCCCCAAGGCACCCACCATAGAAGCAAGCTGGGGGCTCTGCCGTTTGCCAACATTTAGGATCCTCTCCCAGAGCTTGAGCGGGACGTTGGAAATATGGTAGGAGCAGGTGATGGCTGAGGAGTGAAGTGGGGCCAGGTACGGGGCCGGCACTGTGGGCCACCCCGGAGTCTGCAGGTCGATCACCACCAGCTCCTCCTCAACCAGTACTACCAGGGCACTGGGGTTGTCGTACTCTGCAGTTTGGAAGGAGATATTGATGAGACACTGGGCACAAGAAGGGGAGAGGTAAGAGGGCTGAGTTACAAGGGAAGGGGGCTTCCAAAGGAGCCAGGAGCAAGCACATACCATCCTTGGGCTCTGTGTTGTACACGGTAAAGAAGTCGATCACCCGGGAGGTGAAGTCTAAAGTGACCAGCGTCTGGCCCTGGAGCACCGTCACACAGTGTCTGTCCCCGTAACTAGCCCGAGGCATTCCCCCGCTGAAGATGATAAAGTGGTTCCTGCACAGAGAGAGAGAGAGAGAGAGAGAGAGAGAGAGAGAGAGACAGAGAGAGAGACAGAGACAGAGAGACAGAGAGATGGGAATACTGTCACCTTTTTTCATGGGAACTTCACAACATCCCTCTGGGGCGAGTCCTACTATCCCCACTTTACAGAGGAAATGCTAGGGTCTGAAAGATTAAACAGATTGCTCATGGTCACAAATATATCAAAGGTGGGCTTTCTAACTCCTCAACCCAGTCCATTGGAATGCCTGGGCCAGAGGGAACCAGAGATCTAATCTAGGAGTTCTGGCTCTGGGAACCTTTTTATAAAATGTATCACATTATAATTGTATTATCCTATTTTATTTTAGACATGCAAAAACATTATTTAGAGAAGGGTGTGTAGGTTTTATTGTGGTTGTTCGATTGCTTTAGTGGTGACTTACTCTTTGTGATCCCATTTGGGGTTTTCTTGGTAAAATGGCTTTGCCATTTCCTTCACTAACTCATTTGACAGAAGAGGAAACTGAGGCAAACAGAAATAAGTGATTTGCATGACTAGCAAGTGTACCAGACTGCTAAAATGGGATTAATCTGGTCTAGTACAACTCCCTGCTTTGTACAGATGAAACAGCCAGAGGTGAAATAACTTGATTAAATGTCCTCCCAAGAGGAAGAGCTAGAGTCACAAGAGTACTGTGGCTGTGAGAGCAGACAACTGGGCAGCACTGCTGAAGAAATGTCATTTCACAGATAAAAAGCAATATGAGCCAGTGACTGCTTCCCTCTATGGGTGTGCTTTCAAATGCTACCTTGGGTAAAGATCTGGGGCAGCCCATCATTCCCATTTTTTATTCCCAGCTGAGAAGAAAAGACCAATTTCCAAGCCACTTGCCACTGCTGGGCTAGGTCTCAAGGGCTGACTAGGACAGCTCAAGGGGACTGGGTTCTATGGGGTAAGCTCAATCAGCATGGATTTACAGACCTATATACAATCAGCATGGATTTACAGACCTATATATATATATATATATATATATATATATATATATACACACACACACACACACATATATATATATATATACACACACACACATATATATATATACACACACATATATATATATATATACACACACACATATATATATATATACACACACATATATATATATACACACACACACACACACACACACACACACACATATATATATATATAAATAAAATTGGGTAGTTTCTGGTAGTTTCTGTCTGGGACAGGGAGAAAAGGCCTTCATGTCCCAGTGGTCCCTCCTACTCTGCCCACCACCCCTGCCCTCCCTCAACTCCTCACAACCTACCCAGACTCACAGGTACGCCAAAGGATTTTGTTGATGGCTTTGCAGGGGAAGGGGCCTGAAAGAGAGATTTTGGACCGGTCAGCACCAATTATGACCATGCTCAGAGCACTGCTTACCTCTTGGTAAATGTTATGAAAATGGAAAGCACAAATCAAGAGCTGCCCCCCTCATCTAAGGAAGCTTCCTCTTTTTTCCCCTTCTGCCTAGTCCACATTGATCTTTCCTCTCCCCAGCTTTCACTGTGTGATTAAGTACATGGGTCACCCAATGTTTCCTGCTGTTTTCTGAAGTTTTCTTTCTCCTCAACAAAACCACAAGCATCCTAAGCGCAGACACCACATCTTATAAATCTTTCAATCCTCAGACGAACATTGTGAACTTCCTCGCTCCCTCCTTTCTAATTCAACCTCCCCACTATGGGCAAAGTCAGCTGGCTGATGAATCTGGCCACATCACCCCACTCCTCACTCGGGAATTTTCCACAACCACATTCCTGGCCCCCAAATAAAGTCCTTGGCCCAACACTCAAGGCTCGCCATGCAGGGGTGGCTTTCTGAGCCATTGCTGTTGCTCAGTCATGTCTGATTCTTTGTGACCCTGTGTGGGATTTTCTTGGCAAGGACACTGGAGGGGTTTGCCATTTCCTTCTCCAGTGGCTTAGGTAAACAGAAATGACAACCCCAGAACCTTTAGGCAGGAGTGTCTGAGGCTGAATTTGAACTCAGTTATTTCTGACCCCAGGCCTAGTTTTCGGTCCACTGAGCCACTTAGCTGCCTCCAAACCTACCAGCAATTCTTCTGCATGCGGTCAGAGCTCCAGCCAGAAATCTCCTTGCCTGCTTCCATCAGTTCAAATTCTTCCTTTAGCCTATTATTATCTTCTTAAGCCTTAACTTATCAAAATCCTGCCCAGTTCAGGGCTTGACCGTGGCACCCTCACACCCATTCTGGTCCCCTTCACTGGAATGACCCTCCTTGTACCATTCATGTGGGACCCGTCTGTCACCTTCATTCACTGATTTTTTAAATTACAGAGGCAATTGGACATAACAGGCTTTCCAGCTGCTGCAGAGGTAGACAGAGAAGAGCTGGTCAATTTGGGCCAAGTGGAATAGGGTGCCAGCATGTTTTAATAGGATTAAATTTGGCAGGAGGTAGAAAATCTATCTGGGCCAAAGGAACAAAAGAGATCCCCTTGCATAACCTCCCAGGCTGCTCTCTCTGTTGTCAGAATAATAAGCGTATTTCTCAGCTCTCAGGAGAGAGGTGGTAGACCACAGGTGCAGAATAAGGAATACATTTTTAGGCAAAGTGTGTTGATTTGTTTTGCTTGATTGAATTTATCAAAACTGTGCTTGTTTTTTTTTTTTTCTTTTTCATTTTTTCTTTGTAATCTGATTTTGCTTGTGCAGCATAATAAATGTGGAAATATGTATAGCAGAATTGTACATGTTTAACATATTGCTGTCTAGGGGAGAGGGTGGAGGGAAGGGAGGGAGAAAAATTTGGAATACAAGGTTTTACAAGGGTAAATGTTAAAAACTATCTTTGCATATATTTTGAAAATAAAAAAGCTATGGAGGACCCGAGTTCAAATCTGGTCTCAGACACTTAACACTTTCTAGCTGTGTGACCCTGGGCAAGTCACTTAACCCCAGCCTCAGAAAAAGAAAAAAAGAAAAGAAAAAAGCTTTTTTAAAAATTGGGAGTTTTGTGTTGGAGTGTGGAAGGTTAGAGGTGGAGGAGAGAGGGAAGGGAAATGGCCAAGGTAGAGAAGAGTCATAGGGAGTGAACATGATATTAAAAAAGGAATAGAAGCTCCCCTTCTATGCTACCCTTGCCAGAAGGGATTAGGGAGTTCTTCTGAGTTGGGGTCACAATAGCTTAATAGAGGCTTCCTAGCTGATGGGCGCATTTATTCAATGGATAGAGAGTCAAGACCAGCTGTACCCAGGCCCAAAGGAATACAAAGCCTCCAGGATGAGACAGTCTCTAAAAATCAGAATATTGACCTTCAAATAGAAAAGTTCAGAAATTTAGAGGCACTGAGGCTATACTAGGGGGAAGAGATGAGAGGCAGGATCACAATAGACCACAGAGCACCATAATGATAGCTGAGAGTCAGATGGCACTTTTCAAATATACAAAGGGACTCACTTATATTTGAGCATCTGTGAGATTATGAGGGGACAGGATGAATGCCAGGCCAGAAGTCAGGAAAATCCGAGTTCCAATTTGGCCTCACATACCCAGTAGCCGTGTGATCTGGCAAGCCACTTAACAACGGTTTACCTCAGTTTCTTCAAGGGAGATAATAGGAGCACCTAGTTCTGAGCTGTTCCTTGGAACAAATGAGGTAATATTTGTAAAATGTGCTTAACAGAGTGGCTGGCAGACAGTAGTCACTTAACAAATGTTTATTCCCTTCCCTCCTTCACTACACCTGAACAATGCATTCAATGCTCATCCACAGGTACTATAGGTTATACCAGTCTTATTTTGTAGAACAGAAAACTGTTCTCTAGGACCTAACTTCATAGAGATATAATTTAAAACTAAAACCTCATCTTTTATAGGAAACCTTTCCCAACCTCTTTTAATTCTAATGCTGTCTCTTTGTTAATTATTTCCCATTTATCCTGATATAAGGGCAGTTAGATGATGCAGTGGATAAAGTACCAATGCTGGAGTCAGGAGTTCAAATCCAGCCTTAGACACTTGACACTTCCTACCTGTGATCCTGGGTAAGTCACTTAACCTCAATTGCCTTGCCAAAAACAACAAACAAATATATATTTATTTCATGTTGGAGGGTAGAAAGTGAGAGGTGGATGAGAGAGAGAGGGAAATGACTGGCTAGAGAAGAGTGATAGGAGTAAACATGATATAAAAAGTTAAAATTATCTTGTATAAATATGTATGTATATACTGGATTTAACATATATTTCTATCATGTTTAACATATATCGGATTACTTGACATCTAGGAAGAGGGTGGGAGGAAGGAAGGGAAAATTTGGAACACAAGGTTTTGCAAGAATTAACGTTGAAAAATTATCCATCCA
This sequence comes from Sminthopsis crassicaudata, assembly GCF_048593235.1. Lineage (NCBI taxonomy): Eukaryota > Metazoa > Chordata > Mammalia > Dasyuromorphia > Dasyuridae > Sminthopsis > Sminthopsis crassicaudata. The sequence goes on from NC_133617.1 coordinate 509,546,091, forward strand.
TATGTTTTGTAAATAAAAAATGTTAATTAAAAAAAAAAAAAAAAAAAAAAGGAGAGGCAGCTAGGTGGCGCAGTGGAAAGACCTGAGTTCAGACACTTGATACTTCCTAGCTTTCACTTAACCCCAATTGCCTCAGCAAAAAATAAATAAATAAATAAAAATAAAAACCTACAAAAAATAAAATAAAATAATCACCAAAGTTGTCAGAGCCTACACAACCCAGCTGCAGAGAGAACGGCCACAGATGAGCCCACATCCCCAAGCTCTGGCTCCTCCAGGGGTGACCAAAAGGTACGGGAGGGTACATATTTGCAGTGTGCTCACCATAGGGGACGGTGGAGGTGGTGGGCTGAAGGGTACAAGCACTGTCGTCGCTCACTGACCAGATCATGTAGCTGCCATCGCTGTGGGAGCTCACCAGAATGCTGCCGCAGCGCTCCCAGGCAAGGCTCTCCAGCTGCTGCAGTGTGAGAGAGAGAAGAGCACATCAGCTCGGGCCCAATGGAGCAGGGGGCCAGCATGCTTTAACAGGATGACATTTGACAGGAGGTAGAGAATCCCTCTGGGCTGGCTGCAGTCACAGATTCTGCAGCTGGAGAAGTGCTTCCAGACAGCCCCTTGCCTTTAGGAAGTTAAGCTATCACTGTCTCTGTTTTCCAGATGAGATGACCATGGACCAGAACAGTTAAATGATATGCCCGTGGTCATTTAGCTGGTAAGCAGCAGAGTGGGAGCACACAGTATTACCCCAAATCAATAAAGAGATCTGGGTCATTTTCTGCTTGAAAAACCAGACAGGGTACTCAGACACTAGCCTCAGGGTAATGTCTTCCCCCTTCACCAGTCCACACTGTTCTCCCCATCTCTGCTTTCACTATTATGATTAAGGACGTGGATCACTCAGAATTTCCCATTATTTTCTGCACTTGTTTCTTTCTCCTCCACAAAACTACACTCAGCCCCTGACTATCCCACCGGTACCATGGATACTGAGAGGTATCCCCCAGCCTACCTGATTCCCCAAGAAAAGATGGTCAATATGCCTTGTGCTCTGATCCCAGATAACGACCAGGCCCCGGCTATAGCCAATGAGAATCTTGGAGGGGTCCTGAGGATGTTCCTGCAGGGATTCCACTGGCCCGAGGGCCTTCCCACACCTATAATCATCTGGCACACTGAAAAAGAGAAACATAATCTAGTTAGACGAACAAAGGATTTCCTGTAGGGAAGATCATGGAATAAACTCCTACTCCCCATTATTGAATGGTTTAATCATGATCCCTTTAGGGGTTTTCTTGGCAAGGGCACTAAAGTGATTTTCCATTTCCTGCTCCAGCCCATTTTGTAAATGAGTAAACTGAGGCAAATAGGGTTATGTGACTTGCCCAGGTCACACAGCTAGTAAGCGTCTAAGGTTAGATTTGAACTCATGCAAAGAAATCTTCCTGATTCTAAACCCACTGCACACCTAGCTGCCCTTATTGTCCTTGAGAAGCTCTGAAATGGTATAAAAGAAATCTTATCTGCCGAAACAGACAAGGGCTGACTCCTAGGTGACTTCTTGGACATAACGCCAGCCTACTGAGAAGAATGTGCGGCGTGATGATGGGATATTCTCCAAATCCTTCTGGCTTAGCCCCAAACTGATAATTATCAGGATCATTATTCCTTTCTGTTTAAAAAACACTTTTATACTTTCAAAACACATTTCTATCCATCATTTTCTAGAATCTACAGCTAGAAGGAAATTTAAAGAAAATTCAGTTCTCTTTGTACAATTGAAAAAAATTACCCAACATGGAAACAGCAGTGTTAATAGTAAAACTGGAATTCAACCGCAATTGCTCTGATTTTACATCTAGAACATCATGCTGCTTCACTAGATCTTCAAACACTCCTAACAAGGAGCACAAAGTAAGAGTTATAACATCTATCTAACAGATAATAAGGCTATAGACCCCCAAGGCTGAAATGGGCCCAAAGTCACACACTAGCAGCAGGGCCAGGAGGAGAATTACCAGCCTTTGGTCTAAGCCTTTTCATTAAGGTCTTAACCTCCATACAGCTATCTCGACAGCAGGGCTCCTATCAGCACAAGACAAGTCTCTTCGCTTCCAGAGCTAGAAACGTGAGAGCTCTTTGTCCACTCAAGCCCCAAACCAGAGCAGCCCCCCAAATGGGGCATCTAACTGGGGCAGAAAAATTGTCCTCCCACACAAATAAATGGGGGGCTGTGGAGAGGAAGATATGTGGTGATCAGGGCACCTGTGGGCCCTTGGTGAGATCTGGAGATGACGGTTCCTTTTAGACCACAATCCACTGGAGACTTCTGCCTAAATTATCCACTTTTGCTTCAAAGAAATACCCCCCAAAGAAGCAATAATAGAGGCAAGAAGAAATGAGTTTAAGTCCTGCTTCTTGACACATGTGAGCTATGCGACTCTTGGCAAATTATATGATCTCTTCCTACCACATACAAATTTATACAGTTGTAGATCAGGTCAGATATATAGTGGCTGAGTAACTTTTCTCAGCTCAAATTCCTTAAACCAATGAATTAAATGACAGGACAAGTAAAATAATCAAATCAAAATAAATAAATATATCCATTCCATGGAGAGTGGGATTTTCTGGCATTAAAAAAATATGTATACTACATTCAAGTTTTGATAGAGAGAGCTGTGAATTTGTCCCATTATTCTGGGAAACAGGTAGGAAAAAAGTGACTAAAGTGTCCATATCCTCTGGTGTAGAAGTTCCCATGCTAGGCACATATCCCAAGAAGATTGATGAAATGAACCAAAATATTCATAATAATATCCTTTGCAGTAACAAAGAACTGAAAATAACTGAAAAGAGGGACTACTCACTGATAGGGAATAGCTAAATAATTTTGGGGTACCTGGATGCAATGGAATGTTACATAAAAGTGTGGGGAGATTCACATGGACACATGCAAAGTGGAGCAAGCAGAACAAGGAAACCTACAGGCAATGACAGCATAAATGAAAACAAAACAAATAAAATTGACGAATGTGGAATTATAATGATAAGCTTGGCTTTGAAGAAGAGATATGAGAAAACAACTCTCTCCCTCCTTTGCAGAAGTAGGGGACTAAGAGTGTGGAACATCCAAATAATATCAGACTTGTTTTGATGTATTGGTTTGAACTATTTTTTTTCTCTTCCTCTTTTTGATTTATTCCAAAAGATAACTCTCTGGGAAAAGATGGAGGAGGATACACTGGGAAATAAAGGTGAAATACTAAAAATTTATTTTTAAAAAATATGTGCACTTAAAAACACAAAATATGTGTGAATCTGTCAGTATAGGAAACTCCCTTCCTTGATTCATACAGCAACCCATCTGGGATGAAAAGGTAAGTCCCAAGGAACTGGCCAAAGTACACAGAGGTTAATTGACTAGCTCAAGGTACATGATGTCAGAGACAGAATTGAACTCAAGTCTTCTCTAGCCACGTGCACAGTACTTCTATTAATTTATAAAGCCACATTAAAAAGTATCCTTTGCTGTGGGAACTGAATATGGTTCACAACATAGCATTTTTATTCTTTTTGTTGTTGTTTTGTTGTTGTTTGCTTGCATTTTATTTTATTTTTTTCTGGTTTGATTTGATTTTTCTTGTGCAGCAAGATAATTATATATTGGACTACTTGCCATCAGAGGAGGGGATGAGCAAAGGCAGGAGAATATTGGAACACAAGGTTCTATAATGTTAATGCATATGTTTTGAAAAATAAAAAGCTTTAATTTTTAAAAAGTATCTTTTATTGCATTCCTTCCCTCCTTTTGTTGAATAATATCATTTTGTAGAATAATATCATAATATCTTTTCTTTAGTTTATGTCCTGAATATATTAATTGCCTATTTTATAAAAATCCATAGTCCATCCTGAAGTCCCATTTAGAATTATACCAGCTCTAAGGGTTTGCCCTGGTGAGCCTTCAATAACAGCAATGAGGAACTTAAGCTACCAAAGTTTTAACGCTACCCCTGCCCCTTCTCCGGTCATTGCAGATTAAATATCTTTTTTTTTTTTTTGATTGAGGCAATTGGGGTTAAGTGACTTGCCCAGGGTCACACAGCTAGAACATGGTATTAACTCAGGTCCTCCTGACTTCAGGGCCAGCACTCTATGATTAAATATCTTTTCAAATTAAATTTGAATTAAAATACTCTTTTTCCTCTCAGCTCAAGGGACAGTTTGTGTGTGACATAATAAGCACAAATGATGGGGTCTTTCTCCTCTCAATCCTCCGTTGAGTCCAAGCAGCTCCTCACCTCTGTAGGACCTCATCCTGGTAGAGGGTCTGGTCATCGAGCAAGGTAAGGCTGGTGGGATTCAGGAAGTAGACACCGCCTCCTTCGGTCCCCAAGCAGGCCACATTGCAGGATGACTTCAGCAAGATCACGGTCACTCGAGTGATGCTGGGAGGGGAGCTGTCCAGAGAAGTGAAGGAGAAAGGCAGGTGAGCAGCCAGATCATTGTTGGAGGAAGGCTAGGAAAGGCCTATCAGTCCAGAGAAGCCAGAAAGGCCCCCAAGCATTCAAGCTCAGCCAGCAGCTCCAAGCCCAGCCCAGAAACCCTTGTTCCACCCCAGGGCAAAAACTTGCCACTTAAGATTTTGCCCTGTGGTGTATTACTAGGAAAAGGTTCAGAGAAGAGTCAGACCTCATTATTATTATTATTATTATTATTTTATTTTTATCTAACCATCAGGCAGTACTCTGTGACTTGAAAGGGCTGGCTAGTTGCTAATTACTGTGTTAGAATTTGTAAGGGTAAGAGGAATTATGGGGAGGAGAGAGCAACTCTGAGGTACATAATTATCACCTGAAATTACTCATTGCAATTAGTCATTAAGATCTGTGTATAGTTGTATAAAAATAGTCTCTGAGGGAACAGGCTCCCCAGTCCCTCCTCCTTTGGCCCAATCAAAGGAAGAAGTTGGCAAGGAGAAAAGGGCTGGATTTGGAGTAAAAAAAACCGGTTCAAACTCTGGTTTTGCGATCCTGAGCAAGTCACTTATAACCTCTCTGAGCCTGTTTCCTTAGCTGTAAATAAGGGAATTGGGTTGGCGGGCTTTAAAGGGCCTTTCAAGTTCTAAATCTATGCTCCTGGGATACAGAAGGAATTAAGGAAGAAAGAATAGGAAAAGGCAAAGTCTCTTCTGGGTCACACAAGACAGGATGGCAGAACTTGAGCATCTATAGATAATGGATGATTAGGATAGTCCTGGGCCAGAGCGGTCCTTGGAGCTGATGTTCCTGTGATGTCTTTAGCCAATGACAAAGATAAAAATATTTTGAGGTAATAACAACTCATATTTTTGAAGGCTTTTAAGTTAATAAAATATATTTTTCTTCACAGGAGGGATGCCATATTGGGAGAATGGAAAATAGTATCATGTGCATTTTGCTGTTGAAATTGAGGCACAGAGAAATTAAGTGGCATCTTATTTACAGGATGAGGAACAAATGAATTAACTAACTATGCAATGCCTTCAAAAATTTGAAAGCACTCTATTAACGTTGGTTCAAGGTTATGCAGAGGCTAATGTGATTTGAACCCAGAGCTTCTCAAATCAAATACAGTTTCTTTCCCCTGTACTATGGTACCTCTTTTTAGAGCTCCTTTGAGAGCAGGGAGGAAAAAAAAATCACATTTCCATTCATGACTGACTCTTTCTGCCTTGTTTTCTCAGGCTCATCCATTTCACAGAGGCTAGCCAGGGAGCTTGAAGACAAAAGGAGAGTCCGTGGAGACAGAAGCAAAGGAGGAGGAGCCAGCAAACATGTCTGCCCAGTGAGACTCAACCACTGTGAGGGGCCACAGCCATCAGAACCTCTCCTTCCCACTTCCCACAAGAATTTTCTCCTTGGCTCAGCTAATCCTAAAGACTTCTCTATGAACTGTACCGAAATTCTCATTTCTACATCATGATTTTTACAGAGTGGACAGTCAAAGAGAATGTCATCTCCCAGAGCTGATGCTGAGGGGGGTCTCTTTCATTCATTAGTAAACAATAAATGGAATCCAAAAGTTGCTTGGGAGAGAGGGCTAAAATCCAGGTATCTTCCATGGCCCTGATGAGTATCTTAGCTCTTTAGCTGAGTCTAAAGCCCCAGCAAGATGGAACAGGGCATTCAGTGCTCCTCTCTCCCTTCCATTACTAGCAGCAGGAGAATCTGCCTTCCCTCGGAGGAGGAACAGTCAGAAGCTGGTCAGCAAGAGTAATACCAATCCCATGCGTCATCATTCATTTAGAGGGTCCAGACAGCTTAGTGGAAAGTGGGAGGATGGAGGAGAGGAGAGGAGGGAGGGTAGCAGCCCTTTCCTAGGAAAGGTAGGGGCAGGGAGAAGGAAACATTCAAAAATAAAAAATCATTTGAGAGGGGGAACTTTTTGACTTACAAAATTTGTCATTCATGGAAAGAACCCACACAAATCCTTTTGACACTAAAGAAAGAGTATGTCAAAGCTGTCTCAGATCCACACAGGAAGGCTGATGTAAGGAATTTGCATTTCTTGATTTAGGATTAAAGATAGTATGCTTTTGTAATGGAACTAGTAGGAACTAGAATCCAGATTATTCTTTGGACAGTCATCACCACTCCTCCCAGGGAAGGGGCTGCCAGGACCTCCAAGATCCTTAGACACTGGGAAGAGCTCTTTGACAAATTCCAGAATCCTGATAAGGAAGTGGAGAATGGAAGGCGGGTCTACAAACCACATATCTATCACTCTAACCTTCAACGGATCTTTTTTCCCCAGTCATTCTAATGTCATCCTATAGGTTTATGTACAGTGGTATGCTGGAATCAGATTTAATGGATTCTCATGTGTGCACTGTACCTTAGAAATAAGCAAATGCTATAAATTTGCTCTTGTTTTGTTGATTGTTTTAGACTTAAGAAAAGTGTTAATAATACTCAATAAGCTTAAAAAGTGTGTTGTGCCCACATTTTTTCCCTTGGAAGGCCAGTTGTTAAATATTTACTGGCACACCCTTTTCTATATTTATTCACTTTATAGTTATGCCATACATCTGTGTGAAAATATGTTTTTATATGTTGTCTTCTCCATTAGAATAATATAAGCTCAGTGGGGATTGCTTCATTCTTTTATCCCTGATATCTGCTTGACTATCCAGAGTATTTCCCACTGTCTTCTCTGTTCTGTTATTTTTTCTGTCTGTCTGTCTGTCTGTCTCACACACACACCATATTCATTATTATTTTGCCTTTATTCACAGTTACTCTCCTCCCTACTTGAATGTCCATTTTATCCTTTTTACTGTCAATCCAAATTCTAGTTATTCTTCAAAGTCCCAGCAAACATCCCATCCCCTCTGGGAAGCCTTCCCTGAACATCTTGGTCTTCACTGATGTGGAAAATTTATCATCTAACATTTGACATAATTTTGGCATTTAATTCTACTGCCCTGGACTGCTGGCTTTTGCTTTAGACATTTGTCCCATATATTCTACTAGAATCTGTGCTCTTTGAGGGCAGGGACTGTGTGTTATCCATTTGTATATTCCCAATGTTTCTCATAATTTTTTTTTTTAATGTCAAAGGCACCTTACTACAATATCATTCAACCAGTCACTCACTTAATACACTGTACCTATGGGGCTGTTTCACGTGTCAAGATATTTTCTCAGAAAACATTAATGAATTGGGGGAAAAAGACAAGAAAGTCCTAAAGACAACAGATGAATATCTGCTGAATGACTACAGGCCAGGGGGCAATAAATGCTTTGGAATGACTGTTCCATGCAGCTGGCTTAGCGATTTTATCCCCCCACCAAGAGATGAGAGGCAGGAAATGAGAATGTATTCAGAAAGGCTTTGGACTCGCTGACAAATTCCAGAGCTAGGCAAGGTTACTGAGGAAAGCTGACATATACCAGACCTTTGAAACTAAGGTTAAGGAGGACACTTGAAACTCTCCATTCATAGCTCATCCCCCCACAGCCTCTGTGGGCATCCAACCCTGGGCTGAGTGGACAGTGGGTCTTGCCTAGTTTTAGAAAGCTCTGTGTTACTAGAAATGATTTGGGGGGGGGGGGGGAATGGTATTGGTGGTAGTTATAAACTTAATGGAGCTAACAGACTACCTTGTGTTGGAACTCAAAATGAGGGCACTCCCCCCATTCCCACCCTCACGGACACATCTTTATTCTAAAGCTCAGATCCAGGTAATTAGTGCAGATACAAAGCCTTAGCCCCTCATCTAAACCAACTTTCTTGAGCCTGCTTGAATACTGTTGGTTCCCACCACCAGAGGAAGGAAGGACAGCAAGCAGCTAATGGCCCTTTTAGGATGCCCTAAAGCAAAGCCATTTCCCTTCACCAGACCCCTGTCACACTTGTGTCTAGGTCCCATACCATCTTTTCCCCTTTCCCTCCTGTTTCTATGATCTATGATATACTACCTACAGTCCCTTCCTTTTCTTCATCCCTGGGCCTTCAGTGGCCAAAGTTAGGAAGCAGGGAACAAGGCACTGGAACAAATCTTCTGACAAGAAAGGTTGATCTCTATTATTAGCCTGGATGCTCCTCTCATCAATCAGAAATAGTCTCATTTTCTATTCAGATTTAGCCAGGAACTTAATTTTTTTGTTATTTCAAATTAAAATTTTTTTTTCAGTTAACAAGCATTTATTTTTTCTCTTTCATGTTCCTCCCCCTCCCCCCACTAAGAGAAAAGCAAAATCCTTGTAACAAATATGCATAATGAAGCGAAATAAAATCCTACCCTGGCCATATCCGAAAGCTTTTATCTCATTCTACATCTTTAGTCCATTTCCTCTCTCTTAGGGAGGACACAGCATTATGTAGGAATTTTAAAGCAAAAACTGTAGGACTCCAAGAGAGGCAATGGGGTGTCCTAGAACCCCAGGGCCTTCTGAAAAGCAGAATGATAAACTCCTCCCTAACTTTTTTCTCTCTCCTTGGTTCTCAAGCTACTTTCCTGACTGAATGAGGGTTCTCTAGCAGCCAAAGTCCAGACAAGGGGACTATGACCCCCTTGTTCGAAATTACTTAGCAGTTTGGGATCTAAAAGTTCATCAAAACCCTCCATCCCAACCTTTTCTACCACTGTGTAATCAAGCCAGGGCAAGATTAGGGAAATCTTCCCTGCCATAAGACAGAAGGGGTTTTCCTCCTGAAGTTTAGAAGCCAGAGTAAGTATGGGAGTCAGACTATGAGGGACTAGAAACTCCAGAATCTCCCCTGCCTGGAGCATTCTGGGTGAGCTGTCCCTGCAGGCTGCCCAGCTGGGTGGATCAGACAGGGAACTCACAGTATCAACAGTACCCCCCTCCACCTGCCAATCATACCACCCACTGCTCTCTCTCCACCTTGCCCCATTTTACACACTTACACAAAAAAAGCAAACTGAGATGTTGGTGGAGGCGAGACAGCGGCTACCCACGAGCAGGCTGCTCATCTTGCACAGGGAAGCTGTTTCCCAGGCAACCAGGCTAGCACCAGCCCCCACAGGAGCCATAACTTGGGGGAGAAAGGTTACCCTTGGGCTAAGACTTCAGGATAAGAGGGGCAGCTGGGAGCAGACTGTGTTGGAAAATGGGCAGAGGACACAGAATTTGAACTTGAACACAGAGAAAAAGCAGGGGTTGTGGAAAATTCTGAACATCTCCAATCCCAAAGGACAAAAAAAACCTATTATTTTAACATAACCCTGAAAGAAATGTTGTTCCTGTTCTGACCCTGATGCCCAATCAAACCCATAGAAGTAGCTCATCTCAGGAAAGACTGGAACTTCGAGGATTAGGGGCTTTAGGGACAAACTATACAGAAAAATCCTGGGGGACAGCATGAGTCAGAGAACAGAGAAAGGGGCCCCTCCCCATGAGTCTCCAGGGTGCCCCAACAAGGCTAAGGCCAGCTTTTGATCTAAAATGAGGGTACCATATTTGTTCCATGGCCCTGAAGCTGGGAGAAAATATCTAACTTAAGATTCTATCAAAAGAACTGGTCCCAAAGGCTACAAGGCCAGAAGGAAAAGCATTTGTTTCTCATTCCTTGGGCAAGTCCTGTGTTTTGGAGATAAGGAAAGAGGGTTTTAGGAGAAATCTCTGTTGAGAAGTTTCAGACCCCATGCCTTTTTTGCTGCTTTAAAAAAAAAAAAAAAACACCTCTGAAATCCCACCAGAGTAGGGGCATCTGGCTAGCTTTATTTACACTGGCCTGGTTACCCATGCTCACTCCTTGCTCTGGTCTTTCTAATGTTTGATGCTACACTGAACATATTTCCCAAAGGCCATCTATAATCTATTCCAGAAAGCCCCAAACAAGTGTGAGAGAGAGAGAGGCGGGGGGGGGGGGGGTGTTGCATTGAGTACTTAGCACTGTCAAACCCTGGGCGGCCCGGCAGGAGGAAGCTGTGGGTCTCCTCCAAGTGGGAGTAGCCATTCTTCTGAAAGATCCCCCAAAGGTGGAGGGTGTTGTCATCTAGTAAGGTGAGGAGTTGGCCCTAGGAAGATAGAAGGGAGAACTTTCAGGGCTTGCACAACAAGTCTTAATTGGGGGACAGGGGGTTACTTAGAGGAAGCTAAGGGGCAAATATTCCCATCACTGAGCCCATCTATCTCCAGGAAAGGGTTCCCAGGTTCAGGGCTATGATGGAATAGCCAAGAAGAGCAAAGGAAAAAGAGAGATGGGGAATAAGGCTTACCTGGCCAGGTAAAAAGTGCATCTGTGTGACTGTAGCCGTCTCCTTATGTAAACCCGTGAACTCCACGCCAGGGGCCCCATATCTTCAGAGGGCAGGGTCAAGGACAAAGTAACAGCAGGCAAGGAAGGATTTGATTGATACTTATCTTTTACCAAGTACTACATAGAAAAATGTCTAAAGCATCGAGTTTTTGGAAGGGAATCTATGGAAACCCATTTTACAAATAGGAAAAACCCAAGAAGTCTCCTTTCTTGAGCTCCAAGTCCACGTCCTTTCCTTCCAAGTTTGCAACCATGAAGTGCCAAACATTGTCCAGGAATACTGCTCAGGTTTCTGGGTCCAGCTGATGTTGTCTCTAGGCCCAGCTATTCTGGTTCTTATCCAGCTCTCCTAACAATTTCTCCTATATATGATATGCCTTACATAGGTGATCTCACATTATTGTCCTCTCTCCTTTTATACTAGTCTCATCTCCCCAACAAAACCAGTCATCTCTGGGACAGGAACTGCATTTTATACCTCATTATCTGCACCCAGCCCTCCTAAAACTGGAAATTGAGAAGGAGCACACAACAGACTCCCTGAGGGTCAGTGGCTAGGGAATGGGATACATATGGCAGCTAGATCTATAAGACCTAAATTTGAGTCTACTCTTCTTTCTCCAAAGGACTACTCTACACACTGTGCACCCCCAAACCCAGGTTTCAGGAGAAGGAATGATAATTGTTATGTCCACGTTGATAGCACTCAGCTCTCTTCCAGAATTGGGAAGAAAGCCAGAATCCTCAGCTCTCAATTGCTGGCCCAAGTTCATGTTACTGGCCAGTGGCAGGGGACTGGAGCCTTTCTCTCTCTATCCCTCATCCAAGTCTCTATCACACCAGAGCCTAGAATTCACTTCAATTCTGCACCCCAGCTCCCCATCCCTCACCTCTTCTGGAGCTAGAAAATCCTTGCACTAAGCAGCTTTGGATGCCCTCTCTGGCAGTAGTTCTGTATCATGCCCTGTTCCCATTTCTATATCCATAGAAAAGAATGCAAAGCTCAGGGAGGGAAATTTCCATCAGCTGCAAAATGATTATTCTTTAATCAGTCCTACTTTGGACTGGAAATGAGGATCAGGGGAAGAAACTGGTTAACATTAGAAGGAGCCAGCAGGCTCTTGTGCTGTGTGTGTGTGTGTGTGTGTGTGTGTGTGTGTGTGTGTGTGTGTTTCAGAGAAGGACTGGGGACTGGGGAATTGGAACATGAGAGAAATCCTTAATGTCCGAGCCAGCATTGGGCACCTAGGCTGGCTGGAAGCCTGGAAGAGACAGCAACTCAGATCAGCTCAGGCTCAGTCTTCATTCCCATAACTCACCCCCCCCCCCCAAACACTCTATAGCTTTCAGGGTCCATCTCTAGGCTTGCTTCTTCCAGGGAGATTTCCCTGGCTGTTCCAGAATCTCAGGGGACTGATCTCTCCTCTCTCTGAATTCCCTCAGGACTTGTTATGAATCCCGGGAATTCTAAAACCAGACTCTCTGAGCTGAAAGGAGGCTTGAAGGTCATTTATTCCAGCTTCTTCATTTTACAGAGAGAAAAACTGAGGACCATAGAAGGAAATTCAGGAATTAACAAAGGCCAGGTACCCTGTAATAATAAAACCTAGAAATTTCATTGTGAAAGAACTTCTGACCCAAATGTGTTCTGTTCTACCTGCTGGCGGGGCATTCTCATATTACTAACACTAGAACTTGAAAAGAAAAAGTCCCCAGCCCCACACTTAACATGGCCAAATTTGAGTAGTGAGAACTACTTTGGAGGTTCCTGGAACTTTTCAGCTGATACTGCAAAGGGGAAAAGACATCCTGGCCAGTCTTAATTCTGCTTCCTCAGAATGGAATCCAGAAGGAGTTCTAGACGGATGAACTCAGCTCCTCTGGGGGCTCCCCCCAAGGAATCTTGAAGATCCTTCTGGAGTCCTTCAGAGTCAATTTAGATTTTGTCCCTAAGTCAGGAACCAGTGTCCTGTGATAATATATTGTCTTTTCCCTCTACTTTCACATGCCCCAACCAAACTCTGTCAGAAAATTAACATTATCTGTTTACCTCTTAGATTAAAAGTAAATTAGTGGAAATCTGGGGTGGATGAGTTCACAGTCATCCACTGAGTTAGTAGCAGAAAAAACTTGGTAAATGCCAGGCAACTCTCTGATTATGAATTGCATACAAGAGGCCAGTCTGTATTACTTGAATTTCCACACTGAGTCCTCTAAATGAAATAATAAATTTGGATTTCCCCATCTCTCTACTCCCCCCACTACAGATAAGAGTTCAGGCTCTGAGAAGTTAAATAATTTGCCCTCTGACAATTATGTCTAAATGTATCCTGTCTATAGCTTATTTGTATGTAGTTGTTTATATGCTGTCTCCCCCATTAGACTGTGAGCTCCTTAAAAGCTTTTAACTAATTTATGAATAATTTATATTAATTTGTAATAATAAATTACATGTTATTTATATAAATAAACATAAATTATTTGCAAATAATTTATTGACTAACACAACTTGTAAATACTTGAGCTAGGATTCAAACTTAAGGGTACTGACCTACAAATTCAGTGTTCTAATAAGTTGTTACTTTCTTTTACATTTTCTCCAGCTCCTTCATGACTGTTTCTTGAGGGCAGGGACCAAATCGTGTTAGTGTCAAGATCCTCCACAGTATGGTGTGAACAATTGATATGAACAGTGAACATTTGTTAACTGACAGATGGATGGTCTCAAGCATAGGAGGGCAGGCTAAGCTACCTGGTACAATCTGTCCTGTGGAGGTGTCCCAGTTGTTAGGAAGGAAAGATGCCCGCAGATCCCTCCTCTCCTTTCGGGTCCCTCCTCTGATCTTGGGCTAAATAACTGCTCCTATGTTAGGGTATAAGCTTCTTGAGGGCAGTCACCATTTTTTCTTTTGTGTTCTCGGTGCTTAGTACATAATAGTTTAACAAATGCTTGCTGACTTGCTAAGTGACCCATCCTCTCCCCTCTTTTCCCTCAACCTCTAACTCAAAATGGCTTTTTTACCAGGAACAGTATTGCCATTTCCCTAAATAAAATTTTGTTCCCCTTCATTCTGTCTAGCAAAACAAAATTCCCTTCACTTTTGTCAGTATTGAATTCCTATCTAGAATTAACTCATACATATTGTTAACCCATTCTCACATGTCCATTTATTCTAGGTTTTAAGTTGTATTTCTTGACTCAAAGCATTACATCAAGGAGGCAGAGGAGCACAGGGGAGCCCGGATGAGGGAGGAGTCTGGACACATCCCAAATAGAAATGAAAACCTATTTGTTGTCTCCCTTCCAGGGTTGCTTTAAGATTCAATCCTTTGGTTGTGAATGTGAAAGTACTTGTGAACTGCAGAGAGATCAAGAAGTGTAATTAAGATCATCTCCCATGAAAGGCAATTCTTCAGTGATACAGATAGCCCTATCCAAAGGGAAACTAGGATGTTGGATTCAAACATTAAGTATCCACTCAGTGCAACCTACCATTTGAAAACATCCCTAATTTACCAGGTAACATGGGGTAGAGGTTATAAAATCATTGATCTAGAACTGGAAAGAAGACCTTGGAGATCCACCTAGACTACCAATCCCATTTTACAGATGAAGAAACTGAGGTCCATAGAGTGACTTAAACAACAGAACTGGAATTTGAACTCAGGTTTTGTGACTCTGAGTTGCACCATCACCAAGAAGGATGAGCTATTTAATATTTCTCAGAGCAGTAATGGAATATTATTGTTCTATAAGAAATGATGAGCAGGCTAACTTCAGAAAAGCTTGGAAAATCTAACATGAATTAATACTGAATGAAGTGAGCAGAACTAAGAGAACATTGTACATAGTAACAACAAGATTGTGTGATGATCAATTGAGGTGGATCTTTCGCTTTCTCAACAATGTAGTGATTTAAGGTAATTACAATAGATTTGGGACGGAAAATGGAAAATGCCTTCCACATCCAGAGAGAGAACTAAGGAGACTGAATGTGGTTCAAAGGAGAGTATTTTCACCTTTTTAGGTTTGTTGTTTGCTTGTTTTTGTTTTTGTTTTTTTCTTTCTCATGGGCTTTTCTCTATTGATCTGATGTTTCCTGCGCAGCATGATGAATATGGAAAAATGTTTAGAAGAACTATACATGTTTAATCTATATTGGAGTGCTTGTGTATTGGGGAAGGAGAGAGAAAAATTTGGAACATAAGGTTTTGCAGAGGTGAATGATGAAAATAATGTTTACATTCAATTACATTGAAATTGTCCTCCCTGGACAGAAAGATCGGGGAGAGGCTTTCACTAAAATACAGCAAGGTCCCAATGAACCTTTTGCAGATTTTGTGGGACGTTTGCAAACTGCTGTCAAAAGAACTACATGTATTTGGAAAAATACTATTAAAAGAAAAAAAAAAACATATTCCTCCAAGCCCCCAGAGACAGAACTCAGGTCTCTGGGTCATTTGAATTATGACTACATACACATGCCATTTACTCATGACAACTATCTATACTGAGTATTAATGGTACAGTCAGTTGCAGACTGGGGCCAGGAGAAACATAAAGAAGCAGATCCATGGGGTCTAAGAGGGAACAGTGACTTTAGATCATCTAGTACATGTGTCTCATTTTATAAGAGGGAAACCAAGGTCAAGTGCCCAATACAGGTACTGATAGATATCCAGTTCTCAGATATCCAGAATTAACTCCCACATAGTTAACCCTCTCACAACTGTCTGCCTCTCTTGATTTACCACTGTATTCCCACATGTCCATTTATTTTAGGTTTTAAGTTGTGTCTCTTGATTCAAAGCATTATATCAAGGAGGCAGAGCAGCACAGGGGAGTCCACATGTGGGAGGAGTCTGAACACATCCCAAATAGGGATGAAAACAGCCATTGTCTCCCTTCCAGGGTTGTTTTAAGACTCAATCCTTTGGTTGTGAATATGAAAGTACTTTGTAAGCTACAGAGAGCTACAGAAAGTTAAAATATAAACATATGATTACTCATCCATTTCTACAGAATAGGAAACTGAGGCCTCAAGAGAGCAAGTATCTTGTCCAAGAGTCTATAAAGGCAGAACAGGACTCAAATTCAAGTCTCCTGAATCCTGGATGGATGAAGGGATGGAACTCAGAAGGAGACCCAGCTACAAGGAAAGCAAGCTGGGGAACTGTCTCCTTATTCCCATTTACACCCACTCACCACCCAACCCTCCTGGGGACTAAAATCTTTGCCAACATCCCCTCCCCAGTCTGATCCTCCTTCAACTCCTAAACTTCTAAGTCTTTTCCCCAAACTAAACTCCAATGAGGTGAGAACAAGGAGAAAGGAGAAACAAGAAACAAGAAAAAAAAATAGGAAGATTTAAATTTAGGGCTCCCCACCTGTTTCTCCTCCTCCTACTCTCATTTGCCTAAATTAAAAGGCTCTGCTATATTTTGGGGAGCATACGCCTGGATCTGGGGATATGCTGGTCAAGATGGCTTGCTTTCGCACTCCATTCCTCAGCCCCTCCCCACCCCAGCTGCCTCTATCCTCCCTCCCCAGTGTGGTCCCCTCTCCCTTTGTTGGCCTCCAAGCCCACTGCATTCCCTTCTTCTCACCACGCCTCCTTTCCCTTCTCCCCCCTCACCCCCAGCTTTCTTTCTGCTGGGGCCAGGGGCCTCCCAGCTTGGTATTCTCCACAATCATCCTGGAATCCCTTCCTGAGGGTCACCAAGCAACCGTGCTCTCAGCTAGCCTGTTGCCCCTAGCAACAATCTCTACTGCCTCCCAAGGGCCCAGCAAGGCCTCTCCCCCCTAACCAACTCCCCCAATCCAGCTCCACAAATTGTGTGTTTCTCCCTCAGTTTTACAGTCACCTGGAGAATCAGGCTCACTTCAGTCCAGTTTTATCTCGAGAATGGGGAGGTGATTGCTCCCACCCAGGGCTGTGGCTCTCCCCTGCTTCTTTGAGACAGAACCCTAACAGAATTATCGGGGGCTCCTCCCTGCCCCTTCTGGGTTTTTTAACTACGTTTTCCCCTTAGTCTAGCTGCAAAAAGAAACCCAAGTACCCAGTTACTTCCTCGCAACTCCCCAAATGCCCAAGCCCAGCCCCGTTCCCCCACCCCCATTTGGGGAGCCCGAACCCTGACTCCAGGCAAACACCATCTGCTGCCCACCCTCTGTGTTCCTTGGAGTTCCCAGTGTAATCCACCTGGATCTGGAAGAGGAAAAAAGGATCAGTTTATGGAGGAGACCGAAGGGGTGGGCGTCCAGTGGGAGAAGGCTGGAATCTTTCGACTTAAAAAAATAAATGGTATTAAGTTCCCTCTGCTGAACCTACTTGACTGGAATTTTTCTGTTCTTAAGATCCTGATGGGCCAGAGCCCAGCGGAAGCAGGTGTGAGAACAGAGGCCACTTTGGGGGCTTCACTGTATAAATACTAGGATAACTGAATCAGTCGGGGGTATGAGGGGAGGCAGGACTGGATTAAGGCACTTGGAGAGCACGTAGACAGATGCACTTGTCTTTCCCTCTAGGGATTCTTAACCTTTTTTTGTCATGGACCCCTCTGACTGTATGACGGAATCTGTACTCTTTTGCAGAACATTATTTTAAAATGCATAAAATAAAATATATAGGATTGTCAAGGAAAAAAAATGAGTGAAAATAAAGATTTTTTTTTTTTCTCCTAGACAAGATTACAGATCTCCTGAAAAATTACAGACCATTGTAAAGAAGCCCTGCTCTGATCTGACTGGCTCCCTGCTATTTATCCTTCCAAGAATACTAGAGCCTGCCTCACTTTGCCACTTCTGGGCACCTAAGAGAGGATAGAACCACACATTTAGAGTTAGAAATATAAGTCAATTATGTCATTAATTAGATCATTTAAACCAATCATGTCAAACTCAAAAAAAAAAAAGTGATAATTATACCACTATAAATATAAATCCTGGCAGACACACATGTTGACTTAGAAAACTTCATATTATCAATATTTATCTGGGTTTTATTATATTTTTATTTATTTTGTCAAGTACTTCCCAGGTATATTTTAAACTAGTTTGGGCTGTATTTAGGTATGGTGTGGGCCTGTGAGACACAGGTTTGACATCTCTGACCTAAAGAAACCTCCCTCATTTACATGATTAAGATAATTGGGGCCCTCAATTCCAATAGACTTGTGATGGAGAGAAGCATCTGTATCCAGAAAAAAGACTAGGGGATTGAATGTGAATCACAGCATAGTATTTTTACCTTTTTTGTTGCTTGCTTGCTTTTCTCATTTTTTCCTCTTTTGAGCTGATTTTTCTTGTGCAGCATGATAAATGTGGAAAAATGAATAGAAAGGTTGCATTTTTTTTTTTTAACATATATTGTATTATTTGCTGTCTAGGAGACAGGGCTAGGGGGAAAAGAAGAAAAAATCTGAAACAAAATTTTGCAAGGATGAATAGTGAAAATTATCTTTGCATGTATTTTGAAAATAACTGTTTTTAAAAAGGAAAAAAGGGAAGGGAAGGGAAGGGAAGGGAAGGGAAGGGAAGGGAAGGGAAGGGAAGGGAAGGGAAGGGAAGGGAAGGGAAGGGAAGGGAAGGGAAGGGAAAGGAAGGGAAGGGAAGGGAAGGGAAGGGAAGGGAAGGGAAGGGAAGGGAAGGGAAGGGAAGGGAAGGGAAGGGAAGGGAAGGGAAGGGAAGGGAAGGGAAGGGAAGGGAAGGGAAGGGAAGGGAAGGGAAGGGAAGGGAAGGGAAGGGAAGGGAAGGGAAGGGAAGGGAAGGGAAGGGAAGGGAAGGGAAGGGAAGGGAAGGGAAGGGAAGGGAAGGGAAGGGAAGGGAAGGGAAGGGAAGGGAAGGGAAGGGAAGGGAAGGGAGGGGAAGGGGAAAGAGGGAAAGGGGAAGGGGGAGGGGGGAAGAGGGAAAGGGGAAGGGGGAAGGAGGAAGGGGGAAGGGAGAAGGGAGGAAGGGAGGAAGGGAGGAAGGGAGGAAGGGAGGAAGGGAGGAAGGGAGGAAGGGAGGAAGGGAGGAAGGGAGGAAGGGAGGAAGGGAGGAAGGGAGGAAGGAAGGAAGGAAGGAAGGAAGGAAGGAAGGAAGGAAGGAAGGAAGGAAGGAAGGAAGGAAGGAAGGAAGGAAGGAAGGAAGGAAGGAAGGAAGAGAAAGAAAGGAAGAAAGGAAGGAAGAAAGAGAGAAAGAAAGGAAGAAAGAAAGAAAGAAAGAAAGAAAGAAAGAAAGAAAGAAAGAAAGAAAGAAAGAAAGAAAGAAAGAAAGAAAGAAAGAAAGAAAGAAAGAAAGAAAGAAAGAAAGAAAGGAAGGAAGGAAGGAAGGAAGGAAGGAAGGAAGGAAGGAAGGAAGGAAGGAAGGAAGGAAGGAAGGAAGGAAGGAAGGAAGGAAGGAAGGGAAATAAAGAACGAACTGGGGCTCTCATACAAGATTGAAAGGGTTTGAAATTATAATTCAGGACTGTGGACTCCAAATTCTGAGCTTGTTCTATACATATTGTTTCTGATCTGCAGTTTCTACTCTGCTCCCAGTTTGTCCCTTAATAATAATAAATGACTGTACTCTACCAACCAAGTTTGATCCCAGGAAAAGTTGAGAAAATACAGCTCCCTTCTTCCATTTGCAAAGGTAAGGGACTCTGGTATTACATACCTACCAGCCATGATTTGTATTGTTTAGTTTTGCCAAACTAATTTTTCCCCCTTCTTTTTTATCATTATTATAAGGGGTAAAGGGAAGGGAGAACATGTTCAGAATTAATGTGATTTAAAAAGCCACCAATAAAAATATATGAGCATCAATAAAAATTTTCTTTTAAAATTTAAACAAAATAAATAAAAATATAATAAAACCCAGATAATATAATATGTGGTTTTCTAAGTCAACATATGTCTGCCTCGATTTATATATACAGTGGTATAGATGATCTAATTGACTTAGATTTCTAACTCCAATCAATAAAAATTTTATATAGAGCACTTACACAGTTCAATCACTGATTGAGAGAGAAGCAAAAACTTTGTATTGGGAGAAAGAAAACTCAAGTTCTCCTCCCTTCCCCCCTTTGAGGGGGTGAGGCAATCAGGTTAAGTGACTTGGCCAGGGTCACACAGCTAGTATGTGTCAAATGTCTGAGGTCACATTTGAACTCAGGTCTTCCTGATTCTAGGGCTGGTTTCCCTAACCACTGTACCACTTAGCTGACTCTAAGATCCAAATTTTTATCCAGGACTTGCCAACTTCCAAAAGAAACTATGGAAAATCATAATTCCTGGTTCTCAAATGAGGTGAATGAAATCAAGGAATCAAACACATCAAATTAAATGGAATGTTAGCAGTCACTTAGTTCAACTTCATTTTACCCCCTTATTTTGTAAATGAAGAAACTGAAACCTAGAGAAGGGAAATATCTTATGCAAGGTAATGTAATAAGTTAGAGGTAGAGCTGAAGTTAAAATTCAGATCTCTACTGTGCACAGTAATAGCAACATTGTAAAGATGATCAACTGTGAAAGATTTGGCTTCTCTGATCAATACAATGATTCAAGACAATTCCAAAGGATTCATGATGAAAAAATACTATCCACCTCCAGAGAGAGAACTGATATAGTCTGAGTGAAAAGTGAAGTTATCATTTTCTTGTGTTCTTTATTTTGCTTTTTAAAAAATGGATAACATGAAAATATTTTGCATGATTTCACATATATAATTGATATATTGCCTGAGTTGGTGTGAGAGGAAGCAGAAAGTGGGGAGAGAATTTGGAACTCAAAACTTAAAAAGAAAAGAATGCTGAAAATAAACAACAAACTAGGATGTTTGGGGAAGAAAAAAAGAGCTCAGATCTTCTAGATCCCTAAAGCTGATGCTTTTTTCGCTACAGTACAAGGGGAGCCTGATGAAAGTGAGGAGATAAATGATTCCTTCTACTATCTCCCTTATGGGGCTGCTGTGAAGACTGAATGAGAAAATAGATCTCATAGTGTTTTTGGAAATCACCAGGATTAAGGTATTAGTCTTATCTCATCTTTGTTACAATACCCAGGAAGTGTGGCAATGATCCTCAGTCAAGTCTATTTCCTTGGAAAATTGTATTCATTGCCAGTCTCATTATCCCCACCTCTCCCTACTAAGCTCTGCCTCCTCTCAGTCCCCTACCCCCCTCCTCCAACTTCACTTAGACATCTCCCCTTCTCTAAAGAAATCATTCAAGGGAAAAATATGATAGGGCATTCAGATTTGCAAATTAGCGTGAGAAACCCATCTCTTTTCTCTCTTCCCTAGATGCATTCTACTTATGGAACCTTAGCCCACAAGTCCAAAAGAGTATCTAGGATCAACTGGAAGATTTTATTCCCCACTTCTTTTTCCTTCATCGACACTTCTGGAGAGCCAGGGAATACTCAGAATCTCATGGCCCAAGCAACCAAAAAAGATTCCACCACCCACTTTAAAATCTCCTGTGACATAAGAAGCCTATGGGGATTGCCAGGAAACTAGCACCGAGGCTCCAAGAGAAACCCCAGGAGTAACAAGAGATTATTTTAATACCACCTTTAATTAGGAAAGACAACTAAATTACTAGGGATGTCCAATTGTCTCACAGAAAGGAAAGAATAAATTAAATACAAAATCGGCTGTTAGGTTTGCCAGGCCTAGAGTGCCCATCTGAACAAAGATCTGTTGACTCTCAGCCCTGGCTGTGATATGACATATCTAATTTGTGGTCCTCCATCTTGCTGTCTCATCAATAAAGAGCAATACATGACGTAGTTTTTTTAGACTCCCTATAAAAGTCATTCCCAGGATTTCCACCAAATAAGAAAGCGTGGTTGAAACTGGGAGTTAGGACAAATACAAATACTGGGTGGTTCACAAATTCAATGAATGACCTTTATTTTTCTGGACCTCATTCTGCCAATCTGTAAAATAGGTATAATAATCTTCTGTCTTTCTCGGGCAGGGCTGTTTGTGACAATCCAATGAGATGACAAAGGTGAAATTAAATTGAAAACTGAAGAGAACTAAACACATGTGGGAGATTCAATTTTCCCTCTCTAAACCTCAGTTTTCTTCTCTGTAAAATGGAGTAAAGCATCTAAGGCATCTAAGAGTTGGCCAAAACTATTTTCATAACAATAAGATGTTTTTATTTCTAATGTGTTAAATAATGATAGTGGAGAAAAAAATGACAATACCTCTCCAGTATCTCTGCCAAGAAAAGCCCATGGACAGTGATCATGGGTCATGAAAAGTTTGAACAAGTGAAAAACAAATACCAATAGATATAACCCATATAAACAAAAGCTCTTTGGGGGGGCAGGCTCCTTGATAATTTTTAAGTGTTAAGGAGTCCTGGGATTAAATAGATTAAGAACCACTGGTTCTGTAAGGTTTCTGTCAACCTAAGACCCCACAGGATAACTCTTACATCCAGGCATCCACTGGTTACTGCCTGTCAAGTTGCCTCAATTATATCAGAGGCCAGTGGGCTTCTTAGAGGCTGGCAACAAATAGCTTGCAGTCCTCTTAAGGTCAAAGAAAGGAAGTGGTAAGTCCTTGGTCAGTATCAATTCATGTAAGTCTTTCCAAACTTTTCTAAAGTCAGCCTGCTCATCTTTTCTTATAGAATATTAATATTCCATTAAATCCATGGCTTATTCAGCCATTCCCCAACTGATGGGCATCCACTCAGTTTCCAGTTCCTTGACATTACAATAAGAGCCGCCACAAACATTTTTGCACATGTGGGTCATTTTCTCTCTTTTATGATCTCTTTGATCTCTCAGATTGGCATGAAGTGGTTCAGGACAGTAACCTGATGCTCCTGCAGTCCCACTACCTGAATTAGTGAATTCCTCTGAGAGGAACAAGAATAGGAATGCTCCCAGAACCTAGATGCAAAAACCTGAAGACCTGCCTGAATCTTTATGGGTAGGGCAAAAATTGAATGAATGAGTGAGCTTAGACTACAAATCCTGCCAACTTCCCCATCACCCTCTTCAGCTGAAAGTCTGTCTGTCTGTCTGTCTGTCTCCTTTCTTGTCTTTCCTGATCCAGGAAAAGCTTTCATCCCATCTCACAATGCAAAGTCAGTGAGGTCAATCAGCAAAAATAGATGAGAACCTACCACCAAATCCTCTGCCTCTTGCCCCTGTAACAATTTTAGGCTGCATGAGTCTGCACAGTGCCTAGACCACAAAGAGGAGATAGCCTCCCTCTCTTTTTCTCCACTTGGACCACACACATGAGTTACCAAGTTCTAATAGCTACAGGGAAGAAACAGATGATTAAAATTCAGCTCTAACTCCTGCATTGTTTCCTATAACTTCTAGACACTTCCCCTGATGGTCACCAGGTTTTAAGGGAGTCACTGAAACAAGGCAGAGTTCAGGAGGCTGAGGGGACCTAGAAAGACAAAGGCTTGAGAAGGACCAAGAGTATAATCTTCAAATTCCTGAAGGGGAGAGGCAAAAAACTTGTTCTGCATAATAACAACAACAATAACTATAACTAGTATTTACACATTAAAGATTACAGAAGTCTTTACCTATATCATCTCAAGGACTACTAGTATAACCTTGGGCAAGTTTAACAATAATAATAATTAGTATTTATATAATTCTTTCAGATTTGCAAACCAATTTACATATATAAAATCATTAGATCCTTATAACAATCCAAGGAGGTAGGTGCTATTACACCCATTTTACAGATGGAGAAACTAAGGCACAGAGAAATTAAGTGGTTTGCATCCATGTAAGAAGAGATAGCAACTATTTAAGATGAAGTTACAGAGGGAAGGAATGAGCATTTATTAAGCATCTACTGTGTTCCAGGCACTGTGCTAAGTGCTTTACAAATACTACCTCATTTAAGCCTCACAACAATTGTGGGAGATAGGTGCCATTATTTTTCTCTTTTTCTACTGGAAGAAACTGAGGCAGGCATTAGTGTTAAATGATTCATCCAGGGCAACACAGCTATCTGAATTCAGATTGATCCTAGGTCCTGCATTCTATGCACTGCACCACCTAGCTGCCCAAGGTGGGAGGTGAGAGGTCGAGTGGGGAATGGAGAAGGCAATGACTATAATTCAAAGTCCTGGGGTCATTTTTCTGCTCTTGCAAAAGCATGGTCCCAGTCCGCCAATCGACCCTACTCCAAACCTGGTCTGCAATTCTTTCTAAGAGTTTTTTGCATACATGTTTTGTCCTCTCAGCTCCTGGAGGTGAGGATTCCAATCTCTTCCTTCTCTCCACACCCAGGAGCACATTCTAGTCTCTTCTAGGTTCCACACCTTTGAACACATGACTGGAATATTCTCCACTCCCCACGAACTCATACCACCCCACAAGCCCCAACCCAGGTCCAACCAGGACAGAGGAGCCTCTTTTCAATTACTACAGTTACTAATGATCTCTCCCCTCTCAGAATTCCCATAGTTTTTACTGTCAGTGCCATATGCATTAGCCCTCTGTTATTCCTTGCAAGGTGGAGCCCTCTTCTCTCAGTCTTATTGCCCTATTTGCATCCACCTCCTCTTCCTCCTCCCTTGGAGAGCTCACACAGGACTAGGTGAGGTGCACAGGAAGCACTCAGATTCCTTACTGACAGAATCATTACCAGAAAAAAGGAAGAAACCATGGCTTCCTCTCCTTCCTGGAGATACAGGAGATAGGACACTACAACTACTTGCTGGATTTTCCCTGCAATGGATCCAAGGTTCTTAAGAAAGCCTGAGGGAAGAATTTTAGCGATAGGGCTCAGTTCTGGGCAGCCTGCTGAACCACTTCTGCCTTCCTCAGCCACTGGGAATGCAGTCTAACATCTTATCCTAAGATGTCCTAATCATTTCTGCGTCTATGTATCATAGACGCTGATAAATTCTATGGACCCCTCCTCAGAATAATGCTATTAAACAACTGAAGGAAATGTTAACTTTCAGTTAGGAGTTACTATTTTTTTCATTCTAAGTTTACAGACACCTTCCCCTTCACCCCCATAGCTAGAGTATGAGGACAGGCTATGGGAGAAGATAAGTTATAAAGGAAGGAGGCTATTTCCTCAATTCAATGCATGACAATTTTGATCAGAGACTACAGTACATCAGAGACATTGAACGGAGGAATAGGGAAAAAGGAACAAGCATTTATTAAGCACCTACTATATGGCAGGCACTGTGCTAAGTGCTTTATAGATAAAGTGTTGAAACTGAAATTCCTGAGTTCAAATCTGGCCAGAGACACAACTGATCCTGGACAAATCACATAATCCTGTTTGCCTCAGTTGCCTCATTTGTAAAATGAGCTAGAGAAGGAAATGGCAAACCATTTCATTATCTTTGCCAAGAAAACCCCAAATGAGGTCACAAAGAGTCAGACACAACTCAATAACAACAACATCATTAGGAAATTCCAGGGAGCTTCTCTACCAATCCCATCTAAACTTCATGCTCAGTGCATTGAATCTGAAAAGTTAATTCTTGCCAACTACTTAAGATCCGGAAACTGATTAGTTAAAAAGTTGTTGTTGTTGTTGTTGTTGTTGTTTTTTTAAACAGAGTCCAATCATCTCAAATAACTTTCTAGGGAGAGTAACTGATGATTCTCCAATTCAAGGAAACAGGACTTCCCACCGAGATACACATCTCTAAGCCAAGGGTTCAAACCCCCAAGCCAACATTGAGTTAAAGTTGAAACTTTTCCCAAGGAAAAAATCACAAGATATTGATCATCCTAGATTTAGAGCTGCAAAGATTTATTTGCCCAAAATCACATGGGTAGGAAAACATAGAGCTAGGATTAGAACTCCAGTTCTCTGGCTCTGTATCCCAGCTTTCTCTTTACTGTACTGGACTGTCAGGATCATAAGGACTTAAGGGGAGGGAGTCTAGAGCCTCTAAGTTGAAAGCAACACTTTTCTTAAATCCAATTCAGAGATCCTCTGGGACAGGGAAATATTGAATGCATCATGATTACAGAGGCCAAATTATCCTGAAGGGTGGGGTTTCTTTGAGGCCAGTGTAGATTTCCTTCTGCAAACATCCCAGACAGCCAGTCCAAGTTTCTGTTCAAGGTCCACAGTACGGCCCTTACAACCTTTCCCTATTATAATTATAACTAAATCTAATCCCACCCAGCTTCACAAAAAGCCCGAGAGACTTACTCCAAAGAAGCTCCAGGAAACTCGGCCCATCCCAGGAATCCATCACTACTCTCTAGGGGGTCATCCAGCCCAGGTCAGATTCCTACACTCCTCCCCCTAACCACCAACAAGGACCACATTCCTCACCTCTCACCCTTCCTCCCCACAACCAGGAAAGGGCAACACAAAGTCAGTTTGGATTAAATAATTAAACTGAAAGGAACCTAGATTATTCCACTAGCTCCAAAATAAAGCACTGAAGAGATAACAAAGTACTTTATTTAAAAGATAAAAGTGACTTGCCCAAGATCATATGGTAAGTAGGGAACTTAAGTTTCTGTGCTTCTACAACTTCAATTTTCTCCAGGACTTTCAGAAGCCTCCTCATTTGGAAATTCATTTTACCTCAGGACTTCTCACACTGGAAGTAAATTCCTCTTCTTCAGCCTTTTACTTTGATCTCTGATTTCTTGTAGAACCCCCGTTTTAAGGAGAGTGTCCAGGCCAGCCATGTTTTCAGTCTTCCCCAAGCTTTACCCCTGATTCTGGACTTCCTCTACTATCTATATATTCCCCCTCAGCAGTACCTTCTTTCCACCTCACTCCCTCAGCAGGTTTTCAGTTTCCTTTATAGATACTCTAGAAAATAAGCTTCTAATTGCACGTGTTTAACATATATTGGAATACTTGCGTCCAGGGGAGGGGGAGTAAGAGGAAGGGAAGGAAAAAAATTTGGTTTGGTTTTGCAAGGGTGAATGTTAAACTACCTTTGTATGTATTTTGAAAATAAAAAGCTATTATTATTAAAAATAAAAATAAATTAAAAAAAAAAAAAAGAGGCAGCTTCTTTCTCAGTCACTTAGCACAATTGGGCTTAGTCAATGATGTTTTCTTAAATGGTCTTTCCATGGGGTCAGAGGGATTTTCAGAACCTGGAGTTTTAATAAGGTGTCACCTAAATTGGAAAAGGGAAGTGGGAAAGAGGCACATATTCCAGAGATGAGTGCCATTCCACAGTGATTATTATAATTATTATAATAACAAAAATAGCTTACTGGTGACTCTACCTTCTTCTCTTTGAAGAGCTCAGACTTATCTCTAGGCACTTAATCTTCATCCTATCTGAATCTGGGCCTTTTATTATCTCCATTTGGAAAAGAGATAAATTAAGGTCCAGAGAGAATGGGTGACCGGAAAGGTTACAAGGCCATAGCAGACACTCCTATTGCCTGGCATCCAGGACACAGTTCTGGTCCAATAACTCAGAGATTTTACTAGACTTCCACACCCTCAGAAACCAATCTATGGTCATGTTTACTCCATAGATCAGATCAAGAACCTACCATGGGCCCAGCCATGGACCTAGCATTGTGGAGGTGGGAGTAGGAGGAATCTGCCTCCCATCTTGACTCAGAAAAACCACAATTTAGCCATATCTATGCTGTATGTGTTGGAGGCAACTAGGTAGCTCAGTGGATAGTCACTCTGTATTTTTGCCAAGAAAAGCCCAAATGGGTCATCGAGAATCACACACAACTTGAAATAACTGAAGAATAAAGTAGAGTTTCCAGGACACACAGATTGTACAGCAGCACAGCCAGAATCCAAACTCATTTTCTGGCTAATTGTAGTGTTCTATCCACTATCACCAAGCTGTTTCCCTACTCATGAAAGACTTAGGCCTTGTGTTATTTTATTAAAATGCTGTACAGATATCAGCTTAATCTCCCCAATGAGATCACAAGTCTTTCAAGGGCCGAAACCACATCTCAAGTTTCTCTTCAACATGCTGTCTCTGTTTCTTCATCTATAAAATAAAAAGAGTTCCTTCGAGATCTAAATCAATGATCCTATGGAGTGCAATGAAAAAAACAGACTAGTGCTACAATGACCTTCTTCATAGCTTAAATGTCATAAGAATCCTGGGAAAAGGTATATAGAGATAGGTATATAGAGTAGGGGGAGAGGGGCTATGATGAACATTAGGAAACTCAATTCTCCATCGTTTGACACTCAAGATGGGTAGGGGCTCTGAGCCAGACTAAGCAAAAGGTCTGTATATGACTGAAGTATATAAGAATCTCTAGAAGCAGATTGGAGGTAGGACTAAGAAAAGAAATGTCCTCATGGAAGCTGAGTCAGACTGATAGTAGTAGTAGGATATGGCTTCAAATCCTAGTCCTAGAACTTCCTCTCCTGTGATATTGGACAAATCATAATTTTCCAACTGAGAAATGGGGGTAGAGGGAACCCACACTAAGTGACCAGGTTACTTTCAGACTGAATTCTAGGATTCTAAGACAACTGGGTCATATGTAAAAAACTTTCCATTACGGAAACAAGATATAAAACAGCAGATGAAAAAGGAGAAAAAAATTAGTTCATTATTCTTCCACTAACACCCTGTGATGCTTGAATAGTCACTTAGTCCCTTTGAGCCTCGTTGGCATTATATCTAAAATGGGGCAATATTTTATCAGCCAAAAGTTAAGGGAATAGACTGGGGATAAATGGACAGGGTTATTTTTCTTGGGGGGGGGGGCTTCTTCCTATTTCACCCAAGCTTGGAAGTATAGTGGTTACTTTCAGGTCCAACCCTACTACATAAATAGTACTGAAGTTCTGACCTGCTCCATTTGGCCTGGATTCTCCAAGCTTACCATCTTGGTGTTAAGACTTAGTGTGAGCTCCACATTATCTGGAGTCCTACTGAGACTCGGAATTCATGAGCTCAAGCAATTTACCCAATCAGCCTTCCCAAGGTTGTAGACATGCATCCCCCATCCAGCTATTACTGGTTTTCCTCTAGTTCTGAGATCTTTAAGTATATTTCTCTCTTCCTACAGCAAGATGTCATTGTGCAGACCATCCCTATTCCCATCCACTAGAAACCCTGAATTCTGGACAATGGTATAAAAAATATTTCAGTGATTGTCTAAGGGTGGTGACAGGGTTGAGATAGGACTTTTGGAATTGCTCCTGCATTTAAGAATCTCTCATCCCCTGTTTCACTCTTGGTTATCTGCCCTGTCCTATTCTCTAATGGCTTCAAGAGTTATATCACTGGTTAGACCTGTGAATACCTCAAGGGTACTCCTATTCCCTCCCATTCCCCCAACACACATGCATACGTGCACACACACAGCACGGTTCTGGGCACACTGAATGGACTTTTTGCTGTATTACCCTGACCTGCATTCATTCCTGTCCTATGCCTCAGTTTTTCCCCAGCATGGAGGTGGCCAGTTGCAAGATGGAGATCATTCCTAACACATCACACTTAGTTTAACTACAAAATACCTGCAGTCTGCTTTGTAGGATGCAAAGGGGTACAAGGTAGGGGTAAGAGAATGAGCCTGAGTGCTCTTTCAAGAGAAGCTGCCTCAGCATCAGGAGATAAAGATTTATTTCTTTGCATAGGAAGTGGGGAATGGGGGAAGAGAGAGAGAGAGATTCAAACTAAATGATCTCTAAGTTTTATTCTAACAAGTCTAAGGTCAAATGTAAATTCTTCTGTTTGGTATTTTAAAGCCTCTCACACCTGGGCTCCTACTTAACGTTTCTAGCCTATGCCCTTCCTGCAGACTTTTCCAACCAAACTGGTTTTCTTAAGGTAGGAAGGGCCATCTCTCATCTCTGTGCCTTTGCACTGTTCATTTCCCATAGAGTCCCTTTTTAATCTCTCCATCTCAATCGCTAGTTTTCTTCAAAGATCAGCTCATAGATTCTATAGGAAACCATTCTGGATCCCAGACACCTGCTAATAGCCTTCCTCAGTCCTACTGCCAATCTTATCGTCTTGTATCCATTTTGATCAAGTGAGATAGATTGTGTACTTTGTAAACCTTTAAACACCATAAACATTAGTTATTATTTTGTATAAATCTCTATGTGTGTGTAGTATGTATACACACACACACACACACACACACACACACACACACACAGAGCTCTAACAGCTTACTTGTAAGCTATTCCAGGATATGAGCATTTGTATTTATTCCTCTGGGGTTCAACACAGTGGCTGGTACAGAATAGGTCATAATACTACTGCTAATGCCAATTGACTCTCTACAGCTGGAAAGGAAACCCCTGTGGCAAAACTATAGAGAATATTGAATGCCAGGCTGAGGAGTATCAAATTTGTATTTTATGCAAAGAAGGATCCAGATTAAGGGGTTTTATTTATTTATTTTTTTTTTGGTGAGGTAATTCCGATTAAGTGACTTGCCCAGGATCACACAGTTAGGAAGTGTTAAGTGTCTGAGCCTATATTTGAACTTAAGTTCTCCTGACTCCAGGACCAGTGCTCTATCCACTGTGCCATCTAACTGCCCCTTGGTGAAAGCTTTTGAAAGAAGAAATAATGATCAAAGTGAGTTAATACAGGATAACTTCTCTGAAGCTGGCAGTGGCCCTTCCCTACAAAGTCAGTCCACTGTTCTTTCCCATCTCCTCCCTAAGAAAATGGCAAACAGGATAGGTTTTTTTCTTCCTATATACTCACCCTCATGCCAGGATCTGAGCCTGGAAACTGGTGCTATAGAAAGAGACACAGAATCAGGAGGCAAAATGGGAACAAGGATATAAAGAAAACTTTCTTGTCCTGTCACAGGGAAAGGGGCCAGGAGACCCTAAGAGTCACATACTGACTGCCCAGTTGCTGGACTATTCAGAGATTCATTCCAATCTCTCCCTCTCCCTCCCCCACCTTCTTCTCTTTTTCCCTCCCTCTTTTCCTCCCTCCCCCTCTCTCCCCTCATCCCTATCTCTCTCTCTCTCTTCTCTATAAAACTAATATCCTGGATTAGATTAACCTTGAACACAGCAACTATTTAAAACAAGTCCTTTAAAGGGCTGGTATTTCATTTTTAAAAATCACTATCCTCCACCTAAGTAAACTTGGGGCAAGATTCTCCTCCTAGAGCTATGTGGTTTCCATAGCCCACTTCTAGTTTCACAGCAACCCCAGGCAACAGCCAACCCATGCCATTTATTGAAAGGGAGCTCTCATCCCACTAGCCAAGCCCTCCGTTGCCTGGACAAAAGCTTAGACCAGCATCTGAGGTCACATATGTATGCTCCGGCTGTCTCTGACATCCTATCTAGGAGGCCCTGTGTCCAAGAGCAATGTGAATAGCTGGCAGCTGATAAAATCCAAGTGGCTCAGGGATTAGAACCAAGGACAAGGAAAAAGAAGATTTAAGATTTAAGATGGAGGACTCTCTCCCAGGCTTCTCAGAAGGTATTTATGTTATCTCTAGTCCTAACCACCAACATGGCTTTGTCTAAGTCACTTTGGATCTTAGTCATTCCATCTGAAAAATGGAATGATTCTATTTACCCATTGGCCAAAGCAACAAATAGCAGTCATAGTCATAATGATAATGATAATAGCTAACATGTATCATGATTAAAGGTTTGCAAAAGGCTTTAATAAAAAACAATAGCTAGTATTTTAAGGTTTGCAAAGCACTTTATATGTTATCTCAAGAAAATCTTGGCTCTGATAGGAGACTGCTTTGTGATCATGGCAAGGGATTTAAATTCTCTGAGGTTCAGTTTCCTCATTTGTAAAATGGGAGAGCAGTGGTACCTTTTTAAGACTGCTATAGGGAGAGTACGATGTAAATCCTGGATCATAAGCTATCATTGTAACCATTCCTCCTCCCCTACTCTGGATTTTCCTGGCAAGCAGAAGGATGGACACAAAGACACAGAGTCACTTATATATGGCTCCAGAGCCATTCTCCAGAGCCCTTCCACACACAACCCCCAAAGATACTGTCAAGCTGCAGTTCGGGAGGATACAAAAGATGCCACAAAGTAGACTCCTGAGCGCCGTGATAGGTAAATTCCTTCTTTGACCCCCCCAAAGAAACCAGAATGATGGGCTGATCT
Organism: Sminthopsis crassicaudata; assembly: GCF_048593235.1. Lineage (NCBI taxonomy): Eukaryota > Metazoa > Chordata > Mammalia > Dasyuromorphia > Dasyuridae > Sminthopsis > Sminthopsis crassicaudata. Next base: position 509,577,901 of record NC_133617.1, read on the forward strand.
GGGGCAGAGGAAAAGGGAGCAGCTAGAGAGCTGCAATACCCAGGGGGCAGGCAAAGTGGGTAGTAATTAAGAGTACATGCAGTGCTCCTCCCTTTGCTTCGTATATGGGTCAAGGGCCCTTAAAGGGCCCCATCTCCCTTTCGTTAGGGACAAAGGCACTTGAGAGCAGGCTCTAAGGAAGTGGCAACCCTTCTCTAGGCTCTAAGGAAACACATCACTTAGTGGAGGAAGTAGCCTTTATTAATGGGTGGTTTAATCCCAGGTCCTTGCCTTAGCCCATTCTGGGAGAGGACTCCCAAGGGAACTCCCCCTTCCACAATACAGATTCCCCCAAATGGGCACCAGTGCTCAAGCAAGAAAGGTCTTCCAGCTACAGTCCTCCTGCTCCTAAGTGACACTGGCAAAATGTAATATTGGTGATACCTCCATGTATGTATTGTAGAAGTATAACAGAAACAGAGTTCTGTACCAGGAGCCCTTCGGAGACATTGCTTTTAATTTTGGTTGAAAAATTATTTCCTTTGAAAAAAAAAAAGAATTATTTGAAAAAAAATTTTTTTCTTCTCTCTGGGTCACAGTTTCTTATCTATCAAGTGAGGAATGGAGCTGGCTGTCTCTCCTCACTCCAATACTATGATTCAGGCACACAGTTAAGTGTAAGCCATAAGTATAATACTGTTATTTTATTCCAAACCCTTCCTTTCAGTTCTAAGCTCTCTTGACCCCTTACCCTAACGTTTCCAGATCATCAGAAGTAATTTTAGTTCAGGGGCTTAAGCCCCAGCTGGTCACACAGGAGATAGCTCTAGAGAAAATGGGAAAGGGGTACCTGGTATCAACAGGGGCAAGACAACCTTCCCTTCCCCCCACCACAGGTGCTGCAGCTGCTGCAAGAGGGAGCCCAGATCAACAAGGCAGGAATTCATCTGTTTTCCAGCAGCCCTTCTAACATTTGTCATTTTCCTTGTCAACCTCACTGACCATAATGGCTGTGAGGTGGGATCTCATTTGCATTTCTCTAATTTTCATAGATTTGTAGCATTTCCCCCTACTCCACATGGCTTGGATTTCTTCCCCCTGAAAACTGCCTGTTCATATTCCAATACACACACAAACACAAATGGCTCTTATTCTTACAAATTTAAATCCATTCCATATGTGTATATACATATATGTATATACACATATGTACGTGTGCATATATATAACAAAATGGATTTTATTCTTATGAATTTAAATCTGTTCCATATGTGGGCATACATATATAAATAGAATATAAGATTTTGATGATAAGAGATTTCTATTATGGGTCAGAGTGGGCCTACAGTTCTGAGCATGTGTGAATGGAGACAGTTGGGAGTTTCCCAGGATATTGTAAAGTAAACAGCAGAGTAGGGGGATGGGGGAGAGAGAGTTTTAGTCCACTCCCCAATCAGCAGGCTGTCTCCCAAGTAATTACCTTTCCTATTTCCTTTCTCCTCACCTACTTAGCTTCTGGGGCCCTCCATCCTCAGCCTGACCTACCCAGAAACAGATGAGTCAGTCCATAGGGAGGGTCAGGCCATCACTCACAGAGAGGCAGATGATGTGCCCCAGACAGAAGGCTGAGGGATAATGGGCAGGATTCCCCAGTTGTAAGAATGGCCTAGAACAGGAAGACAGAAAAGATCCTCATCTGGGCCAGATCCAGATGTTGCTTCAGGGCCCCAGCCCAAGGCTCCTCCTAGTACCAAATGAGCCAGGGGTTCTGGAGAGGAGGGGAATGGGGAAGGGAGGGCTAAAAACCTCCAGAGCTCCCAGATGAGGGCAACTGCAATCTGAATATATGAAAACCCAGATTTAAACAATAAAGGAGGAGGTAATTCTTTCTTTTACCAAAGGATTTCTTACAAACTGAAGTGGTCCTTTTAACAGCAGGCTCCATCCCCCCTTAAAGCAAGATTGCTTTACACAGATGCAATTAGCACTTAGCTTTCTCAAGAACACAGCTGTGTCAAGTGAGATTCCTTCCCCACCCCCTACCCTATAAGGAGCTCTCTCTTCCCTTCTCTTGTCCGGCACAGGATTAATTTGAGAACTCTTAAAGAGGAAACTTTTGCTTTTTCTCAGTGAATGCTTAAACTGACTCTAAATACAGACAAGCATACCTGGGTTCTAACCCCTCTTAACTGTTCGCTCTACTTTCCAAGCAGGGAAAGTTGGTAGACAAGGAAATAACACTACGCCACTCCCTCTCTGGGCTGCTTCCCCGAAAGCCCAGATTGCTGAATTCTTAAGGTTTCCAGAACAGCAAACCCTGCTGTCAGGAAGAACGACTCGACTGGTTTTTTTAAGAATGGGTAGAAAATAATCTCCAGACAGAAAAGGGATAGATTCAAGACTCAGATTGAGAGATGTATTTCTGGACATGGCTAATGTGGGAATTGATATAAATATTTACAACAAGGATTTTGAGGTAGGTTTTTTTCTCCCAGTAGAGGTGAGGGAGAGAGAATTGAATATTTGTTAATTGAATCAAATCAAATCAAAAGAAGAAAGGGTGCTTAAAAAAAAAAACAGGATGGGAGATTTTATATCTTGGGGAGCAAGGGGAGTGACTGAGAGGAGGACAAGGCAGCCAGAAGTCCTAGGTCAGGATCTAGGCTACATAAATTCACAGACTCTACCATGAACATGCTACGTGAGCTCAAGTCACTTATCCTCAATCACGGAAAGAACATTCAACATGATCAGGAGATCTTTTGTTGTTGTTGTTTGCTTTTTTTTTTTTTCTGATTATACAGAAAACTTTTAAAATTCACATGTCTTTATGAATCATGTTGGGAGAGAGAGAGAAAACGAACTAGAAAGTATTGATTTACATTCCACTCCATAGTTGATCAGGAGATCTAGGTTCAAGACTCAGCTGTCTCATTAACTACTGTTTATATGACTTTAGATCAACCACACAGCTTCTCTGGGGGTCCACAGTTCACTGCTAGGCTCAATAATGAAAGCTGGGGCTTTATGAATTGCTGAATCATTGTTCTCACTGATCTCTCACATACATGTCCAATCCAGTAGGAAGGCCTGACTCAAGGGTCTAGGGCTCACTGAGCTCTGAGCTTGGCCAGTCACTCTCACCCAGCTTTGGGAAGGGGAAGGAAAATATTTTCCCTGATGTGAGAAAGCTCCCAAGTGACTCATTCTCAGGAGACAATGATAGAAGCAGGACCCGTGACAAGAGAGAAGCTACTAGTTGATCAACTAGGAAAGATTTGGTTCTCCAAAACGTGTAAGGGTAGAGAGAGACTGGATCCAGATTCTCTGGATTCAGAGAGGAGAGCCAAGCTGTAGCCCAGACCAGGCTGGATATCAGTGGGGAAGTAAAAAGCAGGAGTCTAGACTCTCAGCCTCCCCCTCTGACAACAACCCCCTGCCTCCTCTTCATCCCCAGCACAATCACTCAGCCCCTCAGCCCTTCACAGTCCATATAATAGCAATTTGGAGAGGGGAAGTAGAGCCACAGGCATCCCCCCAATCAACTTTTAGCATATGTTTCTACAAAAGCCACAGACATTGGAAGTTCCTAGTCTTCTAGATCCTAAGAACTTCTAGGTCCAAGTCCTACTAAGTTCCAAGTCTCAGATCTGCCACTAATTTGCTATGTAGCTTTGGATAATAATAATCATAATCATAATCATTTCCTCCTCTGTAAAATAAGAAAATCTAAGTCTATTTGTACTGAACCTTACATACAGTAGGCATTCCATAAATGCTTGTGGAATTGGATGGTCTCTACAATTTACAATGACATGTATTGAAACCCAACCAGTTACTCTCAGAAAAAAACAGAGGTCTCTTGTTTTTTCTGTAACTGACTCCTTGCCCACCTGTTTGTCAACTAGTGACCAGCAAGATTACACTGCTTTCAAAGTAAAGTAGGCCCCATTTGGTCCAGGAAACCTTTCCTGTTTACTCCCACTGACCTCTCCCTCCTTTCTGGAATCCCACAGCATACCACATAATTTTATGCTAATACCTGCACTTCCCCCTATTAGATCATAAGAAGCAAAAATCAAGATTTGGGCCCTTAAATGAATTACTGCAAGTCATGCACAGCCAAGGCTGAGCCCACTAATTTTTCCATACCAAGGCCTTTCTGATGCCAGGCTGAACTGTTTAGACCTGATTCCACAGGTAATGGAAAGATATATGTGATTTCTATGTTTGACAGTTTATACATATATGTACACACACACACACACACACACACACACACACACACACACACACACACACACACTTTGTGTTCCTTCCTGGAATATCTACTACAGCTCAATTAATGCTTCCTAGTTATAACACCCCCATAACCAGGGCTCCTCTTCTAAGTGTCTCCTGGTGATCTCTCAGTCTGCGCTGGGTCAGTTTGGGAAGCAGGAGGAGGGAAGAAAGGCTCCAATCTCACTTAATAGTGGTTTCCAGGATGGACTGAGGAATTAAAGCCAGGGGCAGATTTGGAAAAACCACGAAGAAAACCTAGGAGTCCAGACACCCAGGCTACTTTCCTGTTCCAAAGATCTTAGATTCAGAGCTGAAAGGAACCTGGGATCATCTACTTCAACCTCCTCATTTTGAAGATGGAGGCTCCAAGCCCCAGAGTAGTAAAGAGAATTGCACAGTCGCAAAATAAGGAATAGGCCTGGAGTATGAAGGCAGGTTGTCCAGTTCCAAATCCAATTCTTTTCGCACTCCCTGAGGGCCGCCTCTCCCCAGCGGGGGGAGGGGAGCTTTCAGCTGCTTGGGCTAGGGCCGACGCTGCCATCCCTGGGTGCACTGTGTAGTGGAAAATGCCCGCTTTGTCCCGAGCCATACAGGAACCCTGATTGTGCCCTCCCCTCCCCCTCCCGGCAGGGCCAGGGCCCAGGAGTGGTGCCAGGGGAAGGGAGGTAGGAAGAGGAGGTCTGACAGATAAGGCCCTCCTTGCCTAATGAGGGATCAGAATGAGAAACCAGGGGATGTCCAAGGGCTGGCTTACAACACAGAGACCTAATGTTTCTAGGAAGTAAGATGGGGAACAAAGCTGGAAGCCTTGGCTTGAGAGCCATTTCTGTTCCCCACTTTAAATCACCCAGCAGGTGGTCTTATTAGGCTTCTGGGGGAAGTGGGGGGGCAGATGCCCACTCACCCTGAGGGTGCAGGAGACATGGGTAAGGAGAACCACAGATGGCACAAATCCTTGCTTCCTCCCTTACCTGCTCAGGATCAGGACAGGAAATTTGGCTCTTCCCTAATTCCCTTTCTTGGTAACCTTATCCCAAGTTTTGACATTCCCCCCATCTCTTCTAAGCTTCAGTCCAAGAGTCTCCCTTAAATTCCATGTGCTACCCCTAGCTTATAAACTCAAACTCTAAACTCATAAACCTAGCTTTATAATCTCACCCTGCTGTTCTAATCTAACCCTTATCTCTGGTCTCCATCGCCATCACCCTCCACCCGGCCCCATCTATCCTCTCTGGTGCAGTGTGGTAAAGGAAAGTTAGCTTTCAGTCAGAAAGACCTGATTCTAAGTCCTGGATAGTTGTAGGATCAATGGGGTGACCCTGACAGATGGGAAAAGACAGACAGGTGCTCAAGAGGAGATGACAGGAGGAGGAAGAACTCCAAGATCAGAAACTATCTCCCAAGGGACGTTTCATTCTTGGTCTGGTGAAAAAGAGCCAAGGGAGGTGTAAACTTACAACAACAATATTCCTCCACAAGCTACTCATTCAATAAGCATTTATTAATCACCTATGCCACGCTCAAGGCACTCCATCTGACATATTTCCAGAGTTCTCCTCCTAAGAGGATTTTTATACTATCATCCTTCCAAGAAGGTTCAAATACTTTTTATTGTTTCCTTCCTTCTACCATACCAAGTCCAGATTCCCATGCATGACCCTTTAGGGGCCTAAATGATGGCATTTTTTATAGTACAATGACACAGTGATTCCCTGCTCCCCTTCACCCCACTAAATGCCCTTTGCTTATTTCTCTCTGTGAGCTAAGTTTCTGCTCATCTTGGCTCCCCAACATGAAAAATGTCTTGCTAGATCCAAATTCTACCGACCATCCAAGAGCCAACTTAAATGTTATTTCTCCTATCTATTATCCCCAGAAGAGCCAGGGAGATATTTAGAGTCAGTGGAATAAGCCCACACATCCCTGCTATGCTTCCTCCCTCCAGTCCCTGGGGCATAAGGGGGAAGATCCCACCTCTAAATTCTGTTGAGTCAGCCTTACCTCTCAGCCCCTTGGGGAATCCTGGGGCTACCTCAATACTGGCAGAGAGGAGAAAAGGATACATTTTGACTGCTCCAGACTTTGTTCCAATGGCCATGATGCGAAGCTTGGGGTCATAAGCCAGAGAGCTGGGCTGGTTGGGAAATCCATGTTCCACGGTCTGGAAGGAAAAGGAAATGGCTAGTGACATTCCAGATCCTGGGAAGGGGCTACAGGGCCCCCTGAGGGTCCTTGTTCTTAAAGGGCAAGGGGCAGAAGGAGAGACACAGATTAGTTACCCAAGACTGGTTCAGACACATGCCCAGACACACAGACAAACTGATAAACAAAAATCACACACGCCTTTCCATTACCTACAGAATCAAGTCTAAACAGCTCAGCCTGGCACTGGAGAGGGAGTGCATTACAATGGTCTCAGGATTCATGTAGGCCTGAGTTCAAACCATGATTTTGTCCCTTCACTAGCTGAATGATCTCAGATAACTCATTTAAGTGGATCTCCTCATCTGTAAAAGAGAAAACTCTCTGCCTCATAGCACTACTGTAAGAATAGTCTTAAAATGCTATGTAAAAATAGGTTTTTCCTTGCCTTCTCAATGGGTAGGCAAAATGGGAGATAGAGAATTCCAAAACTGAAAATAAAATCGAGTTTTAAAAAATGCTATGTAAATATAAAAACATCCTACACAATCCGGTCCATGTCCAGAATAACCTCGTGGACCATGACAATTTCCAGTGATTCCAGCCTCCTCCATACCACTCCCTTGGTACATGGAACAGTGTTCCTTGTAACATCTGGCTGAATGACGTCAAGGAAGTCACAGATTCCTCAATACAAAGTGAGAGGGTTGCATGAAATCACCTCCCTGATCCCATTCATTTCTAAATCTAACATCCTTCTAGAATCTTAGATATTTTTAAAATAAGTATATTTATTTATTATATTTATAATAGTAAGTTATTTGATAAATTAAAATAAATTTAAAAATTTTATTTTTAAAATAGGTTCTTATTGATGTCTTTTGTTTTTTTATGTTACCATATTTTCCTCTAGTATTCCTAGCCTTCCCCAGGAGCCATCCTATATAAACAAAAAGTATTTTTCAAAGACAAAAAAAGAAAAGAAAAGAAAGGGGGGGGGGGGAAATCAGTCCAATCAATACACTGGAAATAGTTTTAAAATATAAACAATGTGCAACACCTGTGGCCCTCCTACCTCTCCTCAAAGGGAGGGGTTGTGTGTCCTTTCATAGCTCTCCATTTGAGTCATGCTTTGATCATAGATCTTAGCATTTATTATGTGTCCAGGATTTACCTTTATAAAGCTAATTTAGAGATATTAGAGGACCTTCCATGCATGTTAATCACATCTCTAAATTAAGCCATATACCCCCAGAAACAAAGCCTGTGCTTTACAGCTCTATCCTCCCACAGTATCTAGCCCAGAACCGCATACTTAGTAAAAACTTAAATATCAGTATAAATAAATGCACACAAACAAATAATCGCAGATCCCAGTCAGGCCGAATACTTCCTATTGACTTTGCAAAAAGCCTAAATTACAGAACTTTGCTCAGAAAGTGCCCATCTATGTTCAAAGTCAGGTGGATGAACGCCTGGTGATTCTAAAATCACCCCAAAAGGGAAAAGAGTGGCCCTGCAAAAGCTCATCTCAGAGTTACGTCCAACAACCAACCTTCTTCCCATTCTCCAAGAACAATTCTAGGTCAGTCTATGGTCCCAGGAGACCAGGTAGGAGCGGCAGACCTGTGCTCCTGGATATCACTTCAGAGGGAGGGATGTACTTAAACGAGCCCAATTCCCCCTGACACTTCGGGATGCTGACATCCAGGAATTTCTCCAAACATTCCCTCACCTCTCAGACCAACAAGCTTGCCTCAATAAGATCAGTGAGACCATTCTGCAATTACTTCCTTCTAGCTTCCAGGGTGAGTTCCAGTGTCTGGCTGACCAGACCCAAAGATTCCCAGTATTTTTATGGGCTTGGCTCTGGAAACCGACTGAACCCCAAATCAATTCCACTCATCTCAGGGTCCCAGGTCATACAAAAGGGCAAATCTCTAATTTTTGTCTAGGACTAAGGGTCAGAAGGCAGTGTCTGTTCATCAAGCCCACAAGTGGAAGGAAAGATGCTAAGTCATAAAGTTCACCCTCCTGCTTCCAAGCAAATCATACCAAGTACAATTCTCCCTTCTCGGGAAAACTCTTCTTTCTAGCTACTCTAGATCTTTTACAGAATTTAAGGATAGAAGGAACCTTAAAAGCAATCTAAACCCACCCCTTCATTTTAACAGATGAGGAAATCAAAGCTCAGAGGTTGTCATTTTCCTCCTGTCAGAGGCAATTAAGTGTGGCCTTTTAAAAGCAGTGGACATGGAGTATGGAGGAACCTAACTTTGAAAGGCCTAATTTGACTCTTTTTAACTCCTCAATCGTCATCCTTTTTGATCTCCAAGACATTTCACATTGTTGCTCACATTCTTTTTCTGGATACTCACTCCTCCCTGTCCAAGCTCTCTTTCTACCTGTCTGATTGCTTCTTTGACATCTTACTGACTTGTCACTCATATTGAAACTCATGTGAGCCTTCACCAAAGTTCTGTCCTGGACCCTCTTTGTGACCTCACTGGCACCCTTGGATTTCATTATCACATCCATGTAAATGATTTACAGATCTATAAATCCAGCCCCAGTCGCTCCCCTGAGTGTTAATCCCAGCTCACCAACTTCCTATGGGATATTTATATATGCCCCAGAGACACCTCAAATACAAAATATCCAAAACACAGTTCAGAACGTTCCCCTCTTCCAAAAAAAAAAAACATTTCCCTTTTCCAATCTTCCCTTTTCTGTAGGGCAGTGCTGACAGCTTCAAATAGAATGAGACCCTTAAAGGCTGCACACTGACTTAGAAAGCCACAAAATAACATTATCTGTGATGTATTGTATTTTTATTCTGATCTCACTAGAATTGTGAGTTTGACACTTTTACAGAAAAGGACACTGCCATTTTTCTCTTATTTTCCCAGGTTGGTAACTTCCATTTGGTCACCCCAGATCTTTACTCTCATTTCACATATCCAATCAGTTGCCAACATTTGCTTTTCTGCCCCCACAAATATCTCTTGAATCTGACCCCTTCTGTCTACTCCCATGATCAATACCTCAGTTCAGAGCTTAGTCTATCTTTGCTTTCATCTCCCTGAATGATCTGAACTCAACTCTCTCCCATTTCCTTTCCATCTTCCACTAAGCTGCCAAAATGGTTTTCCTCAAGCACAGGTCTTACCATGACATTTCCCCTATTCAATCGATTCTACTGCATCCCCAGCACTTCCAGGATTAAATATAAATTTCTCTTTTGTTATTGAGATTTCATTTGGATTTTCTTGGCAAGAATACTAGAGTGGTTTGCCATTTCCTTCTCTAGGTCATTTGATAGATGAGGAAACTGAGGAAAAGAGATTAAAAAAAAAACTGTGACTTAGTGTCACACAACTAAGCGTCTGAAAACAGATTTGAATTCAGGAAAATGAGTCCTCCTGACTCCAGGCCTGGCACTCTATGCACTGGGCCACCTAGCCAACTCCTTGATTTAGCTTATTTTGGTGATGGTTTGTTTGTTTTTTTCTGAGGCAATTGGGGTTAAGTGACTTGCCCAGAGTTACACTGCTAGGAAGTGTTAAGGGCGTCATGACTTCAGGGCTGGTGCTCTATCCATTGGACCACCTAGCTGCCCTTTGATTTAGCTTTTAAAGCCCTTCACAATTTATCTCCAACCCACCTGGCTAGTCATCTTATACAATCCTCCCCTTTCCCCACTCTCCTTTCTCTTGGTTCCATTTCTCTTCACCTTTCCACTAGCTATACCCCATTCTGGAAATATACTCCCTCCCCTCTCTGCCTCCTAGAATCTTTCTCTTCTGTTAAGCCCCTTAAGTACAAGCCAGATGAAACCTTTACTGAGCTCCACATCTGCTAGTGTTCTTCCTCCCCAATTACCCGTTTATTCTTTTATATACATATAAATGTACACATGTATCTATACATATAATTATTATTTATCTCCCTTCCCCTTCCCCCTTTAAAATATACTCTCCTTGAGGGCAGGGATTATTTCATTTTTTTAATTTTTTTTTTTCCCTCAGAGCCTAAAGTTTAAAAAATGCTTGCTGATTAAACGCCATCTTGGCAGCTTCCTATCTGTGTAAAGAGCTTCTCTAAGTCTTAGTTTCCTCTTCTGTAAATGAGTTTACTAATACAAAGAGTTACTATAAAGATCAAATTGGATAATGTACGTAAAGCACTTGGCAAACCTCAAGGCTTGTAGGGTCTCTTCCAACTTTAAATCCTCTGCTGCCTGAGCAGAGGGCAACTTTGAGGAACTAAGAGCCTTCTACAAGCACAAACTTCCCCTTCCTGGGAACTCCATTAATATTGAGGCAGGGACCACTCCCTCCTTCCTCTGGAGGTTTCTGAGAAGTTCATAAGATCTACTTCCCTCCCCCCGATCAACGACCAGACCCCTACTCAGAAGTATAGGACTCAGTGACCAAAAGATGTCCAAGGTCAGACTTCCAACCCAAGAGTCCTTGTGTTTTTGAGAAGAGGTGACACGGAGAGCCCGGCTGGGAATGGAAGCTTTGGTCTGGCAGCTGTTTCCGCTTCAAATTTCAAATTATCCAGCAGGTGGTCCTAATAGGTTTCTTGGGACCTCACACCAGCTGACAGAGAGCTCCAAGCCCATCCCCCAACCCAGGTGGAGAAGATGCTTTGAAATCAATTCCAAATTTCCTCATTTTGGGTGTCAAAGAAACTTTCTAAGAACCCAGTGAGAAGAGTATTTACCGCTTTATCCCCAGTCCCCTGTCTCCTCCCTCCCTAACATGCTTCCCTCCATTCCCAAAGGTACCGCTTGTTACTACTCCAGCCAAATGCTGTATTTGTCTTGGATTGGGCTACAAACACATTCCGATAACTAAAAGATGCCTTCCCCTGTTTCAGCCCACCCACACCTCTCCCTCCAGGACCCGACCAGTGGTGAATTCTGAACCCAAGCCAGACCTCCAAGAACTCAAATCCAGTGGCCGGTCAAAGGTTACATTTATCCTATTCTTTCTCCTGCCTCAAAGGAGAAATCTTTTTCTGACCTCCCTATAAGGGCTCAACAACTCAGGGTTCTCTGCATTCTCCCCAACCAAGGATGTCACCTAGATAGGACTTCCCAAATGGATAAGGGTGGCAGTAGAAGGTCAACTAAGAAATATTCATTGTGCCCTTCCTGTGTAATAGTAAAAAGAGCAATAAATCTGGGGTCAAGGACCTCAGTTCAAATTCTACCTCTGACCATTAGCTATGTGACCATAGGAAAGGCACTTAACAATTCTGGACCTCAATTTCCCATTTGCAGATCTAGAGGGTTATATTAAATAGATTTTGAGAGCTCTTCTTGCTCCAAATGTAAGACCCTGGGTTTATGCTATAGGGCATACAAGAAATTCTTGTCTTCAGGAAGCTTATAGTCTTATTGGGGGAAAAACCCCACAAAAATTATAATATAACAACGTTGAAACTAGAAGGATGGATCTAGTCCAATCTTGAGGGTACCTAGGGGCCATAAGCAATACATTAAAGCTATGGAAAAATAGATTTTAGTTCACTGTAAGAACTTTCTGATCGATCATAAAAGGTCCCCTCAATGGAATGGAATGCTTCATGAGGTAGTAATGTATAATAATATATAATGAATATAATGCCACAAAAAACCATAATATTCATGAATATCATGTAGTTTTCATGATCAGGGGATTCTCAGACTAGGTGAGAAGCTGGGCTCACTAGACGGACTTCTAGGCTTGCCTTCTGACTCCTTGAGACACAGGTTTCTGCAGGAGGCAGGGGGGGCATCCCACAACTTCACCCTCAGCCTGAAAATACATGCGATTGCTATCTTTCACCTCTCCCACCCTAGCTCTTCAGCTGGGCTATATTTAAACATTTCTCCAAATGTGTCTAGCTAGCTCTCTCCCTCACCACACACCTCATTTCCAAGCTAGAGCTCCCCCCTGCACTTCTGGGGAAACTTTATCCTGGTACGGGTAACCCTGGCGCTCCCCCAATGCTGGTACTAGGTCATGAAGCAGCAGCAGCCAGGCAGGAAGCAATCCTCCAGGCTCTGAGCTAGCTCTGGATTTAATCAATGGCTATTGATGGGACTCTACCCCAGCCCCCACTACCCTCACCTTGGCCAGTCCCTCCCCTCTTTCTGGGGGGAAGGAGAGAATTAAACAACATAGAACTGCAGCTTTTGCAATAGCCCTGTGACAATGGGAAGACATAGTATTATGGTAAAGGGGGCTAGGTCTGGAGTTAAGAGGATCTGGATTCTGCCATTTACTTACTATATAGAATGAAACAGTGGATAAAATGCTCAACATGAAATCCGGAAAACCTGAGTTCAATTTTGAGGTCACTTCTTAACTGTGTGACCCTGAATATATACCCAATTATCTATCTATCTATCTATCTATCTATCTATCTATCTATCTATCTATCTATCTATAGATATAGATGATAGATGTAGATATATAGATATCCTATCCTTTACTCAAGAACATATGCTATAATTCTTCACTTATTACCACTGCAAATCACTTAACTGATACTAGTCTCTTTGCCTCAATTTTCTCAACTGTAATGAGGATAATGATAGCACAAACATCCTGGGATTAAATGAGATAATATGTATAAAAAGTGCTTAGCACAATGCCCAGTACATAGGTCTTATAATAAAAATGCTTACTTCCCTCCCTTCCTCAAGATTAGTCAAATTATCTGTCTTGGTCTGAGGAAATATAAAAAATAATAAGTTGGATTGGAATTCTAAAGTTGTTTCCACCTTTTAATATATAAACCTATGATTCCATTTCACAGAGGAGGAATATGAAGCCCTCAAAGGTTATGGACACATTGGAGCATCAGAACCAGAACCTAATTCTTTCCCTTTGTGTGTCTTTAACAACTACTGCCTAACTCAGATAAGCCCATGAAGAAATGCAACACTTTCACTTAGGAAGTTTAAAAAAAAAAAAAAAAGGGAAGTGGGGGACAACCCCTGCTCTCAAAACTAGCTTGCCTTCAGACTCCTTGAAACAATAGGTTTCTGCAGAGGGTGGGATGGGGAAGGGAGGGATCTTCCTGTAAAAAGGTCCAGGTCGGAATCATCTAACTAAAACATTTTCTAGAATCCAGGGGGCAAATTGTCAGGGACAACAGAGGAGGGCTCATAGTTGCCCCAGTAGCTCTTTCTCCAAACAACTATTCCAGAATGAAACTGTCTCTCCTCTCTAAAACTGCTCTCTGCTTTCATCCCTCAGTCTCCCAGTAGAGAGATTGAAGAGGTTCTTGGGAGATCAGAAATGGGTTTTGACAGGAGGAATTCAGACTCTGTCTGGCCCCCACCCTACTCCACCCCCTACTTTTCTCATATAATATGTCCAATCTAACTCTCAACTCTTAAATTCTCAAAAATTTTGGTCAAAGGACCTCTTTACACTCTTAAAATTACTTTTAACCCAAAGAGCTTTGGTTCATGTGAATATAGCATTTACTATATTAGAAATTTAAAAACATTTGTTAAATACTAATTTGCCTAAAAATAACAATAAACCCATTATAAGTTAACATAACTTTTAAAAATGAAAAACAACTGTATTTTCCAAAACAAAACAAAAAAAATTAGTGAGAAGGCTATCACTGTTTTACATATTTTTGCAAATCTTTACTGTTGGGCTTAATAAAAGATAGCTAGAATGCTTCTGCATTTAATCTGTAGCGATATGTAAATTTTGGTTCCCCCCTCTCTCCTCCCTTTTGTGGTGAAACTCTTTGAAAAGACTGTCTACAATTGGTGCCTTTACTTACTTTCCTCTCATTTTCTTATTAATTCTCTAGAGTATGGCCCACAACTTCATCATTCAGCTGAAACTCCTGTTTCCAAAGTCACTAATGATCTCATAATTGCCAAATCCTCTGGCTTTTTCTCAGTCCCCATCCTTCTTGACCCATATGCTGCCTCTGACATGGTCAATCATCTTCCTTTTCTCCTAGATATTCTACTCTTCTCCTTCTAGGTTTTTGTGACAATACTTTCTAATGGTTCTCCTCCTACCTATCTGACCATTACTTCTTAAGGCTCCTTTGCTGGATCTTCATTTAGATTCCAGCTTCTTACACTGTGGGTCTCAACCTCCAAATGGAATCTTATATAACTGAATATGGAATTTGTGAAATTATGATTTATTATCAGTAAATGCTTGATTTGTACACTTATTTTATATACCTATATACCTGGTTCATGAAATAATTTCTTGGGTAAAAAGGGGTTGCAGTGGAAAAAGTTTAAGAAATTCTGATCTAGATTATGCCTTATAATCGCAGGTCTCTGTCCTGCATATTTTCTTCTCCCTTGAAGGATACTATTTCATTTGGTGATTGATTTAATCAATTCCCATAGATTCCATCATTTCTATAGTGATGATTCTCAATCTACTTTTTCAGCCTTAATTTCTCTCCTGTCATCTAGTCTCCCATTTCCAACTACCTACTGGACATTTTGAATAAGATGTACTGTCAACATCTCAGAATCAAATATGTTCCAAACTGAACTCATTATTTTTTTCCCTAAGACTCTTTCCTCTTTTTAACTTTCCTATTAGGCTTGTAACCTAGGTGTTATCTCACTATTACATCCAACCTGTTACCAGACCGGTCAATTTTACCTTATATAACATGCCTCCCATACGTCCCCTTCTCTCTCCTTTGACAATGCTACATTCCTCACCTTATGTCTAGACTACTGTAATTGCCTGCTGGTTGGTCTCTCCCCGATCCAGTCCATCCCTCACTCTACTGTCAAAGTGATTTTTCTAAATCAATCCCCTTCTTACTCAAGAAATCCTAGTAACTCCCTATCACCTCTAAGATAAATTTGAAATCCTCTGTAAGCCCATCAGAACCATACTCTCCCTTTTCCAGTCTTCTTACACCCTATTACCTCCCCACCCTCCCCCGGCCTTGCTGTTTCTTAAACAAGACATATCCCAAGTCCAGAATTCCCATATCCCCCCAATCTCCTAAATCCAGAGCTCTCTTCTTTATCTCTGCTTCCTGACATCCTTCAAGTCCTAGTTAAAATCTATCTTCTACAGATGCTTTTCCCTATCCCTTAAGCTTCTAGTGCTTTCCTTCTATAGATTATTTATCCTATATATAGTTTATTTATACACTGTCCTCTATTAGACTGTGGTCTCTTTGAATTCCGAGATTCTTTTACCTTTCTTTGTAAACCCAGAACTTAGCACAGTGCCTGGCTTTTGTTATTGTTGTTGAATTATTTCAGTTTTATTTGGGATTTTCTTGGCAAAGATATACAAAGTTTGCCATTCTCTTCTCCAGGAATGGTTTGCCCTTTTCTTCTCCAGCTCTTTCTACAGATGAGGAATTTGAGGCAACCAGAGTTAAATGACTTGCCCTGAGTCACTTAGCAGCTATCTGAGTGAATGGTGCCAGATCTGAACTCTAGTACTGCTGACTCCAGGCTTGGTGCTCTATCCACTGATCTACTTGAGCTGCCCCTGGTCCAAGGTAATAGGTACTTAATAAACATTTACTGACTGACTGATTTAAGGATATGAAGAAAATCTGGTCTCACACTGATTTGTGGTTGGAGAGGAGTATTTTAATAGGCAAATAATATCTAAGTATTATTATGAAAATAGTTTTGACCTTCCACACTCCTGAAAGGCTCCCAGAAGTCCTGGTGGCTACATTCTGAGAAAGGCTGCTTTAACCTATTCACCCAGCAGGGAGGACTTCCAGAACTACTGCTTGTTTTCCAGCTCAGCCACCAAGCATAGGGAGGAAAAAGTAAAAGCACTGATGGCTCAAGAAAACTATCCTTTCTAGTGTGGGGAGAGAATTCAGAACCCCTGCCCCACTGGGAGTGAGAGTGGAGTGGGTCTTCTTTGTACCAGAGTGGAGAAAAGTGGGCAGCATGAAGCAGAGGAAATTTCCAGCCAATCTCAGACCTGCACTTTGTCCCATAACATCAGTCCCTTATAATTCTATATGATGACTGCTGATGAGAAATGGACATATACCCGTTTGTGACTGCCCATATCTGACCAGTAAACTGAATCCTAATCCCTCTGAGTCAAAGGGAAATCATTCTAAAAAGAAATACAACATGGTGTCCAAGGTGGCTAGAATTCCACTTCTGCTACTTGTACATGTAACTGGGGGCAAGACTTCCAGCCTCCATTTCCTCATGCATAAAATGAATAAATCAGGAGACTGATCCTTCTTGACACAACCTGGGATCTACCAGTCTACTGCAAACAGAGGGCAGTTGACCTCAACTGAGACTCTAACTCTGAGGACTTCTTCAATTCAACAAATATATATTAACCTCGTAGGAGGGATATATTGTGCTAAGACACAAAGATAAAAAAGAACCTGGAAAATAAAAATAAAACCCATATACTATGCAAGATCATTTAGAGGAGGAGGAGGAAAATACACTAATAAGTGAAGGAATTAGGATAGACCTGCTGTTGGAGATGGCACTTGAGCAGAGGCTCTGGACAAGGAGGGCAGCCTCAATTTTCAACAAAATCATGGAGATGAAAAATAGAAGGCTATACTGGCCACTGTAAAAACAAGAGGGTCAGTTTGTCTAGAATTACATCTGTGACTTTGAAGACAAAGATATTAATTTAGTTTACTTCCCCAACACATCTCAGCCTGGAAAAGGATTAGCCAGATGTCCCATGTGTATGGAAGAGAATAGGATAGACTTGAGCCCAAAGGATGGGATGATGATTAAAATAATGGATAGGCAAGAGAAGTAAGGAAGGGGAAATCGAGAGCCTCATTTACACCTAATAACCTAGCAAAGTAGGGAGCTTGGTGGGACCACCAGAAATGAATTCCTACCCATTCTGACAAATTCCCTCCTCCTTCCTCACTCCTTCACAGAAACAACAGTACTCTACTGAATCAAACTGTTCTCCATATCACAACCCCATTTGGGTTCTTCCCAGAAGATATTGATATGCTCTATGATGTGGGGTTTGGCATCAGAAACTGGGGTTCAGTCATGTGAAGAATTCACAATGGCCATTCTCTTTGGCAAAAGGTAGGTTTATTTAGGGGAAGAGATACAGACAAAATGGAGGGATACAATAGACACTGGGAATGGTAAATGTGAAATAGAATGGGAGAACATATGAAAGACAAGTTCCTCAGTGGAACTTACAATTATCCAATAGAAAGAGAGCACCTCATGAGGTTGGAGTATGTCCTTAGCTGGCAGGCTAAATCCTGAAAGGGACTTAGCACCCTAAAAGAGTGAGTTAGCTGTAAGGAGGAGAGTGGGGTTGGGAAGCATAGTGGAGTTAGGAGATTTACCACATGGCATGGGGAAGGGTTAAGGAGACAGATCCATAAGGCAGAGTGCTGTAGTGAACTGACCCAAACAGAAGGGAGAAGCCATGGGATAGCCCACAAGTAGATTTTATAGAAAAAATTTAACCTCAGGGACATGAGTGGTATTTCTGACAGGACATGGCAAGGTAAGACTGCTGACGACCTCTATAGACGGTGGGTCTCAGGGGTTTGACATAACTTGGATTTCAGACAGGATGACTTCTCCAGTCAGTGGGACCATGGAGCTAAACTCATCTCTATCAGAGCTTTCTGCTTGCTTGCCCCAGGGATCAATTCAGTTTCTCTTGGCCCAAAACACCATTCAGGATCTCATCAATATCATCTAAGACATACTTCCTTACTTATCCTTTTCATGAGATCTAGAATGCCAGAGAACTATAGATATTATAGATCCTCCCCTCCCTATCTAGCCCAATGTGGATGACTGGGAATTAGAGAATTTCATTCTTTGTATGACATCACTCATTCACACCCAGAAATCCAGCCCTAAATAGAACCCACAAATATCAGAGATAAAAGGAAGCAATCTTAGAGATTACCTAGTCCAACTTCCTCATTTTACACAGGTGAGTAAATTGAGGACCATAGAGAAGTGACTCATGCAAGATCATCCAACTACTTGATGATGGAGCTGGGACTAGAACTCCTGATTCCTGGGTCCTACTGCTCCTTCCACCACATCAAAAAGACTGCTTTTTAATGACATATTTTACTTTGGGGTGGAGGCTTTTGACTACTATTATTATTTTAAAGAGATCTAGCCAAAAGTGGATCCCAGCCCTCAGATAAGACCCTAGTTACCAAGTTCATCAAAAGGAAGTGGATACTAAGGTCACCCCTCATTAGCTAGAATACCTTAGGGAAGGAGAAAGCATTCTTCACAATTCTTTCCATCTGCAGATCTCCTCCCCCCTACCCCGGTCTCCATTTCACACCCCATTTCCTTAAACAAGGAAATGCCAATTTAACCAAATGATTAACTCAAAAGAAGGAAGAGGGGGAAGGGAATGACTCACTTTTCCAATCTACATGGCCTCCTTTCCCTTTGGCCTCTCTGCCTCCCAAAGGTTTATGGCAAAGAGGGGCAGAACTATGAGAACTGTCATTACAAAAGATCTGAATGCGGCCTCTGCTTTGAACTTATCCAAGAGCTCAAAGAAAAAACTAAAGAGAGAGAGGCAGAGGACAGTTTCCAAAGAAGTTTTCTCATGTCTGCATCCCTGAAGTAGGAGTTAGGAAGGTGCTTCCATGCCTGTTTCAATAGCATCATGAATTGTAGGAAACTTAAAGATGCCCACCTTCTCTACCCCCCCCAACACATCCCATCTCCTATCTTCAGGCCCAGAATGCTATCCAACTGTTGAAAATTTTGGTTTCCTTTGAGATTCAACTATTATCTCCCTACAACAGACCTTTCCTCTAATTATAGTTTTTACTGACTGATCCTTCCCACTAGAATGCAAGCTTTTTTTGTCTTTGTAACCCAATGACCAAACACAATGCCTGGCCCCTGTTGTTGTTCAGTCATGTCTGACTCCTTGTGACCCATTTGGAATTTTCTTGGCAGAGATACTGTGGTTTGCCATTTCCTTCACCAACTCATTTTACAGATGAGGAAACTGAAGCAAACAGGATTAAGTGACTTGCCCAGGGTCATACAGCTAATAAATGTCTGAGGCCAAATCTGATCTCAGGAAGATGAGTTATCTGTTGTGTTTGAGTTTATCCACTGTGCTACCCAGCAGCCAACCTGGCTCCTAAGAGGGGTTTAATAAATAAACGCTCATTGACCCGAATGAGAAAACTGAAATCTGTTGAAGGGAAGTGATTTTTCAAAGTCACACGGCCAGTGGCAAAACCAGTATGAACAAACAACATGGATCTCCAAACTGTATACCAGGTTCTTTTGGTCCCACCAAAATGCCACTATAGTTCTATAGAAAGGGGTTGGCAAACTTTTTACAGTAAACATGTAAAAGTCATTCTTAGCTTGAGGCAGGCTAGGTCTGGCCCTTGGGCCAGAGTCAGTCAATACTTGTTTGGGGTATGGAGAGATAGATGCCTACTCTCTGCCAGGAGGTCCCAAAAGACCCCCTATTACAAAGCTTCTCCTGTCCATCCTTCTACCAGTTATGATAAAGATGGCTCCTAAAGTCCTTTCCAGATGTAAAATTCTATGACACTTTAGACAGATATCTCAGTCTGAGATCATGCCAAACCTTTTTTAAATGGGTTTTACCCAAAAAATTAATTCTCAATTCAGCTGAGCCAGGATTCTTTCAAATATCAAGGGCCCTGTGCCTCCCTATACATATCCCCATGTTGCTCTGGGAAAACACCACTGAACAAAGTTAGGCCCATTCTGTAAAATCTCTGGCTTGGTTTGATTCCAATGATTACCAAAATCTAATCAAATGTGTTTCCTCATCTCTAATCTGGATGACACTCTTGAGGACCAGAGAAGACCTCCCCATACAAACCTCCAATTGTATACACCAAAAAGTCAAAACGTGGCTAAGCTGGAAAACATTAGGGGAAGCTTGCAATCTTTTAAAATCTTTCCCACAGAAAGGTATAAGATTCCTACACACACAGAGCCCCACTTTACACCATCTATCTATCAGAGTTCTAAGGCTTCCCATCCAGAGAGAAAGAGGATAAAGAATCTCATGTCCGGGAAGAATAGATCTAATCCAGTTAATAGAGCATTGAGAATAAGACCAAAATTAACAAAGCGGTGGCAGACCTGAGACTATTCAAGGGCTGGCTTACCCATCCAGAAGACTGTTCCTTGCCCCTGTAATAAGTTATCCCCTCTCAACCCAGTCCCACTCCTCATCAACTTGTCTAAGAAACCTCCCCTTCCTATTTGCTTATGTGAAGTGCATCTGTAAAAGTCTCAAAGCAAATTCTATCTCCTCCAAGGAGCCTTCTCTGACTATTCCTGCCTCAAATTCTCCCTTTCCTTTGAAATTATGCAGAATATATGACCAGCATCACTTATTCTACCTTTGGCGCATGTTATCTTTTCAACTAACCAATCTCCCCAACTAGACTTTAAGAACTGAGTGCAGTAGGTCTAATGTTAACTGTCATGGATAAAGTGCAGAAGTTCAGATTAGACCCCAACTAGAATCGGAGAAAAGGGCAGTGATTCAAGAGAACGCAGGGGCTCAGAGCCCATCTCTCCCCAACCTTATAGATGAGAAAACTGACACCAGGGAGGTTTGCTTATGGTCACACAGATACTAAGTGACAAAAACAGGGTTTGAATTCAGGCTCTTTCCAAGAAGGGATCTCTGTCAAGATTGTGTTAGCTGGGGAAAAACCAGGGAAATCAAGGAGAGGGAAAAAAACCCTGACCTAATGTGGGTCCTCACAATCTACTGCTGTAGTTCTATCCCATGGGGTAGGTAGTTTTTGCAAGAAAACATCAGCCGTCTCGTTAAGCATCAACATAGTAAGGAATGAAGAAAGATACCTTTTGCAGGACAAATGTCTGTCACATGCATTACTATTTTTCAAACATATGTAGATGCTGTGATAAAAAAAAAAAGATACAAACTTGAAAAGTATTGCTGAACTCACAGCAACTTTGTTATCCTGTGTTTTCTCAATAAGGGATGATAGTGCGACTCCTACCACGCAGGCGGCCACACTATGATGTTAGAAGGAGTGCTCATGCTTAAAAACCTGGAAACCACTTGTCTAATAGAAGTGGGGGCCGTGGGTTCCGGCTCTGCCACTTACTAGCCGAGCGCCTTTCTCCGAGGTACTTCTGTCCTCACCATACAATGGGGATGCCGATTCTCACCAGGTCCTTGTGTGTATGTGGGGAGTGTTTTTAAACCACAAACGAGACTCGCTAAAAGGGCCCCAGACTCAGGACCCTATTCCCCACAGGCAGTCGCCTTAGACCCAGAGGTGCAATTTATACTCGAGTCACCGGCTTCCTTCCTCGCTCTGCCTCGACTTTACCCAGGGAGGCTGAGAGAAGTTGCAGGGAAGGGACGGGGTCAGGACGCTCGCCCTGGAGCTGGCGAGCCGCGTTTCGGGGTGAGGGAGCCGGGGGAGTAAGCGCACTGCTTTACAAAGAAGAAGGTCTGAGAGTGTGTGTGCTGGGGGAAGGGAGCGGTTCTGTTTGTTTTCTCTGCCCGTGTATATGGGATCCTTCTGCTCCCAGGCTGCCCCAGTCATCATGCTCTCCACCGCCAGCCGGCCGCAGAAATTCCAACTACCTTTGCCCTGTCCAGCGGCTCCCAGCATCAGTCAGAAAAGCAAAACAAGCCCGTTCTTCCACCCCAGTGCTGGGGACTGGAGGGTGGGGAGGGAAGAAAAGGGAGTGGAGGCTGAGAAAAGGGGGAGCAGGCGCGCGGTCCCGCGCCTCTCGCAGACGGACTGCCGCTGGGGACTGGGGGGCCGGGGAGTGGACCGAGGGGCGCGGAGGGAGGGGCCGGCTGAGGATCCCCAGTCCGGGAGCGAGCCCGCCTCCCGGGGCCCTGGCTCCCACACCCACCCAGCACACCCACTTCCGAGGGGCGGCGGGCACAGGGATGTCTCTCTGCCCCGGCTCCCCGGGCTCTCGCTTCTCAGCCCGGGCGCCGCGGGACGAGGAGCTAACTCCGGTCCCCCATCTGCCCGCCCCTCCTAGCCCAACGTGGCTGCTCCTCTCCTCTCCCCCCCTCAAACCCACCCTGCGCCCCTCATCTCCAGCAGCCTTCGCACCCGTCCGGCCGCGCCCCCCGGCCCACCCCTCACCTTGTTAAACGCAAAGAGATCCTGCTTGATCTTCTCCCTCTGGGGGTCGTTGCCCTGCCGCCTGAACCGAAACTTCATCATCTTGGACTGCGGTGCGGGACGCGGGTCTCGGGAGGAATGGTTCGGAAACAATGTAGCACCGGCCTCTTCCCCCCGCACCCCCCCATGCAAGAAGCCCCGCGCGCCCTCCTCGCGGGAGCCTGGGCATCCAACCGCGATGCCCTGCTGCGGAACCCCGGGGCAGCCCGAGGCGGAGGGGAAGGGGGCGCAGCAGCGGCAGAAGTGGAAGGGGAGGGAGGTTAGGAAGAGAAGGCGGGGAGAAAGAGAGAAGGTGGGAGTGACGGACGCGCCGCCCCGCCAATCAGCTCCGCTCCCTGCAACGCCCTCCGCTCCCCCTCCCCTCACCCCGCGGCTCCCGCATCCCCGAGCCAGACAATGAGAGAGGCAAAGGCCCGGGGTTTGCCTGGCTCCGCTTCCCTCCGCGGGGGAGCGAGCATGTGCCGAGAGCGCGCGCCTCGCTGGGAAATGTAGTCTTCCCGGCACTGAGCGTGCGTCTGTGGTCGCGTGCGCGCGCCAGCGAGAAGGGAGTCTCAGATTTTTTTCCTTCTCCACCAGAGCTGGGCCCGGGGGCTGTTTGGGTGTGATCGGGATTTGGGATCCCCCCCTCCCTTTCTTGGAGAGTTGTTTGGTCCCCTTTCCTCTTCCTGTAGTGCAGCCCGAGGCCGCTGGGGCTTGCACGCAACGTCCAGGCTGTCGGCGCTGCCTGGGCCGGAACAGAAATGTTTGTCCCGAACTTTGCGGAATACTCCCGGGTGACTGTGCGGAGACCCGCATTAACCGAGGTGCGGGCCAGGGGGCGGGGCCTGAGCAAAGTGGGACGCTCGCTCGGATATCCCGCTTAGTCCTCCGCGGAGCCGTGGCGCTGCACGCGCTGGACGCGAGACTATGGGGGTCTGGCCTCGAATCCAGCACCTCCCCCTCCGAGGGCTGGGGATGCGGATAATAGCGCCCTTCCCAGTTCTCTGCGCGGTGAAAAGGTGCCTCCGACAAGGAGTGTCAGGGCTACTACCAAAAGCGATGCGTTTCTGAAGCGAAATCTCGAGAACAATTCAGAACTTGTTCTGAGGAAAAATTATATTTCAAGCACTTTTATATCTATTTGCCCATTTGATCTTAACAAGCACAGTAAAGTCCCGGTATGTCGGGAGACAGTCATGCCCATTTCACAGATAAGGAAGCTGGGGGGAGGGGAGGTAAGCCATAAAAGGCAAAGTCAGGGCAAATTTCTGGGTGTGGTGTGGTGGGAAACGCTGGGCTAGGGTCCTCAGACCTGTTCTGCTGTTTTCTCTGGCCGTCATTTGTCTCGTCCGAAGTCCCTTTAACTCCTAGTACGCGCGTCCCATAACGTGACACTGGACGTGAAGATCCCAGCGCCTCTCAGCGTAAGGGATCCTGGGAGCTGGGGGGGCTACACTGGCAGCGGCTCAGTAACCGTTCCCAGGCCTACGAACGCAGCAGGATATGAAAGCATCCGTGGTAAAAACAGTGCAGCCAGAGGGGCCTCGTCAGTTACCTGGGCCTTTTTTTTTTTTTTTTTTTTTTTTTTGTGAATGGGGAAACTGAGGCCTTGGAGATGAAGGGACTCGCTCACCGAGGTCACCACATGAGCATGGACTCCGTAGAACGTGTCCAGACTTCCAGTGCTGGACCTTTCCCCCAGGGCATCGTGGTCTCTCCTCCTGTCCCCATGGGTTCTGCCAGGGTCTGAGGAGATCGTGTGTGTGATTTTTTTTTTTTTTTCTAGCAGGGTTATTGAACAGTGATAAGTGCTGTTAAAGCATCCATCCCTGCCTTACACACACGCACGGAGCACAGTAATGATTTTCATACGGTCTTAATGGGACCATTGTAGGGGCTGTAAAAAGGGATGTTTTTATTTTGTTTAAATCCCATCTACAGCTCCGATGGATGCAAGAATGAGCGAGCAAACTGTGGCCTAGAAATGTGTGGTGGAATATTGTCAGGCAGGAAGAAATTAAAATATGAGGAGTTCAGAGAAGCGAGATTTGTCTAAGTGATGTGGAAGGCTGGAAGGATCAAAGAACACTCATCAGGACTACAACAATATCAATGATGGGGAGATGGGAGAGAAAATAAGGGTCCATTCTGTTTCCTAACTGAGTTACTGACTGACTGAGTAGTCAGGGCCTACCATGGCAGCTTTACACCATCAGGTGCCGCCCCTCCAACCAGGTGCTTTTGTTTCACTGTTTTTCTTTGTACGCTTGAGAAGATTGCATTTTGGCTGATATTTCCAGAAATGATTGTGTTATAGAAACAAAAGTTATTAATAAAACTTACTTTAAAAAAATTTACACCCCATCTAGAGTCTGGACATCTGTTGGACCAGGAAATAAAGAGAAAACTCAATGTGGCAATGCAAGTCAACACTGAACCAGCGCTGCCAGATGGCTGTGTTCCAGCTGCCATCCCTGAGTAGGGCACAGAGGTGGTCCTTAGTCCGGTACCACGGTGAAAGAGACAGTTGGAGAGGCCAGTTCTAAAGGCAGTCTTTGGTATGGGATGTGATTCACCGAGGAAAACTAGAACTGGCTAGGAGAGCATTGCCTGTTGATAAAAGGAATGGTCCTTGGGGGCAGCTAGGTGGCGCAGAGGATAGAGCACCAGCCCTGAATTCAGAAGGACCCGAGTTCAAATCTGGTCTCAGACACTTAATACTTCCTAGCTTGTGTGATCCTGGGCAAGTCACTTAACCCCAGCCTCGGGGGAAAAAAGAAAAAAAAACCAACACGGAATGGTCGTTAATTCTTAAGTGAGGGACTTTTTTTCAACTTTGCTATTATGGATGCCACCATCCAGGTTGCCAGGCTCACAACTTCAGTCACTTTCACCTCCTCACACTCACCTCACATGTCCCTGCTGCTAAGTCTTGTTTCTACTGTAATAATATCTCTCACATATCTTCCATCTTCTCTTAAGTCTCACTGGCTCTTCACTGGTCCAGATCTCATGCTGTACTATTGCAATCACTTTCTTTTTTTTTTCACTTAATAGTATTTTTTTTCAATTACATGTAAAGATACTTTTCAACATTCATTTTTGTAAGTTCCAATTTTCTTCTCCCTCCTTCCCTTATCTCCTCGCTCTCCAAGACAGCAATCTGATATATGTTATGCAAGCATTTTAAACATGTTTCCATATTAGTCACATTGTGAAAGAAAAATCAGAGCAAAAGGAAAAACCACAAGAAAGAAAGAAAGAAAAGGTGAAAATAGTATGTTTCAGTCTGCATTGTCTCCATAATTCCTTCTCTGGATGTGGATGGCATTTTCCATCCCAGGTCTATTGGAATTGTCTTGCTTCACGTATTGCTTAATCTGCCATAGTTTATCATCACATAATCTTGCTGTTGCTGTGTACAACGATCTCCTGGTTCTGCCCACTTCACTCTGCTTCAGTTCATGTAAGCCTTTCTAGGATTTTGTGAACTCAACAATAGTATCACATTACATTCATATATTACAATTTATTCAGCTATTCTCCAATTGATGGGCATCCATTCAATTTCCAATTTCTTCCCACTACAAAGACAGATGCTGCAAACATTTTGTAATAGCTTTATGATTGGTCTCCCTGCCTCAGATTTCTCCCCCATTGCAGTAAATCCTCCACTCAGACGCCAACATGATCTTTCTAGGACATATGTCACCCTCTCCCAATTCAGTAAACTGCATCTGCTTCCTATTACCCCCAGGATCAAACATGAAATTCCTGGGCCTGGAATGCTCTCTCTCCTCAATGCTATCTCTTGGCTTCTTTTAAGATCCAGTTTAAATCCCATTACCCGTGTTTTTCTGCAGTTACCGCAGAGACAAATCTATCCTGTAAATACCTTATTTGCACATAGTTTACATGTGTCTCATCCATTAGAATGTAAGCTCCTTATGAGCCAAGTAGGGCAAAGCCTTTATATCCCCAGTATTTAGCATAGTGCATGTCACAAAGCAGGCACTTAATAAATTCTTCTTGCTTGTTCAAAAAGAGTTTGGCCTAGATCAAAGTTCTTTTTTTATTTTTATTTTTATTTTTTATTATCTCTTTTTATTTACAAAACATATGCATGGGTAATTTTTTCACCATTGGTTCTTGGAAAACCTTGTGTTCCCCTCCTTCCTCCACCCCCTTCCCTAGATGGTAGGTAGTTCAATACATGTTAAATATGTTAAAGTACATGTTAAATCCAATATATGTGTACATATTTATATAGTTATCTTGCTGCACAAGAAAAATCAGATCTAGAAAAAAAAACCTGAGAAGGAAAACAAAAACACAAGCAAACAATAACAGTATATATTATGGTCCACACTCATTTCCCACAGTTCTCTCTCTGGGTGTAGATGGTTCTCTTCATCACTGGACGGTTGGAACCGGTTTGAATCATCTCATTGTTGAAGAGAGCCACGTCCACCAGAATGTAGATCAGGGCTTCTTAAATTTTATACACTTGAAACCTTTCAAGAAATTTTTACACAACCCCAGGTATAAAACTATATAAAATAGGTTTACAAATTAAAGATTTATTGTAATTTATATTTCTATTATAATTAAACTTATAATTTTATATATTTATACTTTATAATTGAATAATTTATAATTTTATAATTAAAATTATAATTTTGTGGCCCTCCACATTCAGTTACCTGATTCCAAATGGGCTTACAACCCACAGTTTAAGAACTTTTGGTCTAGAATCTAGATAGTCTCTAGTGCCTCTTCTATCTGTGATATTCTGTGCACCCAGGGCCATGTGATTCTCCCTTCTCTTGCTGCCTTCATTACTCTCATTTGCCATAAGGATGGGATGTGAGAGGTTGGGGTCAGGGGAATGACTGATATCCTTTCCCTAATATCTTCCCAAACCAGTGTTGCTTTTTCATCTGGACCCCAACCTGTCAGGCCACCACAGCCTTGGTGAAGCACCAGCCAAACCCTCCTGGAGGCCTACTCTAGCTGGGCCTAGATAAGTCACAAAGCTTGGCCTAGCTACACACAGTGAATGCAGATGAATCAAGTTTAACCTGTGTGCTGGGCACGGAGATGCTGAATAAGGTAGGGTTAATAAGGAAGGTGGAGGGAGGAGCATCGAGCTGAATCTTGAAGGCATGCTCTGACAGGAAGGAGGGGAAAGTGTTTTGGGAAATGAGCCAAGATGCTCATTGGTACCTTCCCAACTTCAACCCCTATGCCAGCTGGCCCCCATGCTTTGACATTCAATCCAACAAATATGTATTAATCACCTGCTATGTATGGGCTCAGGGCAAAGGAAGAACATACAAAGTTTAGATAACATGATCCCTGCCTTCATGGAGCTTATAATTAAGTACATTTTGGAGGAAGATCTCCAGCCAAAGGATTATTCTTCCTATGATCTCAAAATTCCGTTCTATTACCTTAACTCCTTCTTTGTCAAGAAGAATGGAGACAAGACTATATATTAGGTACCTTTAGAGCAAGGCCCTTTCATAGGTAGGAAGGAATACAGGAGAAAGAAAAGAACTATCCCATACTCTGTTAGTTTGCAGCCTGGGGGTATTTTTATGAATCATATCCATCCTACTAAATGATATGGTCCTTATCAGAAAGGACTCTGTTTTAGAGCCATTAGGAGCATAGATCTCCAAGAGAAGGAACCTCAGAAGCCATTTAGTCCAGGGTTTCTTAAACTTTTTCTATTTGTAACCCTCTTTTGCCCAAGAAATTTTTATGCGACACCAGGTATGTAGGTATATAAAAGAGGTATACAAATCAGACATTTATTGATAATAAATCATAATTTCATGACCCCCACATTCTGTTATTCAACCCATTTGGGGTTGTGATCCACAGGTTAAGAAACTTTGGTCTATCTGAACTCCCTCATTTTGCAAATGAAGAAATAGAACTGTTAAGTGACTTACATAAATCATACAAACAGTAAACATCAGAATCAGGATTTGAATCCCAAAGCTCTGCCTACTTAATACCTCTGTGATCTTGAGTAATTTCTTTGGGCCTCGATCTTTGTAGCATAAAACAAGAAGGGTTCTGAGATCCTTTCTTTGTTATTGTCCAGTAGTTTTGTTTCTGTCTGACTCTTTGTGATCCAGTTGGTGTTTTTTTGGTAAAGATACTGATGTGGTTTGCTGTTTCCTTCTCCGGCTCATTTTACAGATGGGGAAACTGAGGCAAACAGGGTCAAGTGACTTGCTCAGGATCATACAGCTAGCAAGTATCTGAGAACAGAATTGAATTCAAGGAGATAATTCTTTCTGACTCTAAGATTTAATTTAGCTCTAAATCTATGATCTCATGGTTATCTATATTCTCCCCCTCTCTCCCCATGGAGCTTCTTCTCTAGTCTTCCCATTCTGGAGCAGAAGTGGGTGGAGAGAACCCATGAAATAATTTATGGGGCCTCCCAAGTCCAAAACTGCTTGGGTGGTGGAAGAAATTGGACTGGGAGTGTAGGGAAAGAGTGATAGAATGGAATTCATGCCAAACTCAGCTCAAGTCCTAAGCTGTTCCCCTCTCACAGCTGTATGGGGCAGTAAGGAGAGGCCATTGAAAATGTCAGAGTCCTAGGACCCCTGATTCCTGATGTGAGAAGGAGGACCTGTGAGCAGAGCAGAGTCTCCCACGCTAGTTCCAGAGGAATTCAACATTACCCAGAATGTCCCACTTGGAGGGCCCTCCCAATACCCTTGGCCAACCTTACACTTCAGCAGGGGAGAAGGAAAAAATCAGTAGAGAAGCAAAGGAAGTAGAGTGAAAAGGAGAGGGGAAAAGCAGTGGGTATTAACATAATAGGGACAGAAAAGCCATTGGTGGTTCTGTGACCAGAGTAACCACACAAGGAGCAGGATCATTGCCCTTAGACCCCAAAGATTCTGAATCCTTGTCCTAGCTCTTTGAACTTTCAACCCTTTACTTAATGGTCTCATTCTATTTATTAGGAGACAAGCTAGAGTCAGGAGACCTGGATCCCAAACCAGATTCTGCCATTGGCTTGCCATATGTCTCATCTTTACAAGCTTCCATGTCCTCATCTGTCAAAGAAAGATAACACTTTCCCAATCTCCTCACAGGTTATTGTGAGCATCAATTGAGAAAACAGATGTGATCCTGATTTAACAAGTGTAAGTCACTTTATTCATGTGAATTATCTCCTTCTGGATCTCTTTATATGATGTATCTTATTTTATGCACCTGAGACGTACTCACCTATTTCTAAACATTTGTGTGACTGGGGCAGCTGTACCCAGCCATCTCTCCACCTCTCCTCCTGGCTAATTATAACAAGCTACAAGTATAATTTCTAAACTGTCTGGAGCCATGGCCTATGTTTGTGTCACTCCCACCAAGGCGCCACTCCCTCAATTCCTTCTTGAGTTCTCCTTTTTCTTTGACATCTGTCCGTGAGCCTCCCAAACTGTCTGCTGGAAGCAGCTGGGCTTTCTGATTTCCCAAAGCAAAGAGAGATTCTGAAGTCAGTGATACGGCTATCACTTCATCTTTTGCTCCTTGTATTCTTTCTGTAGCGTGGGACCATGTGGAGGGAGATTTGAGCATTATCTCATTGGCATCTGCTCTTAGTGAAGAATTCCAAATCCTTATTTCTGCTATACTATATGTAACTTTCAAAAATGGTTTGTCCAATGGTTAGAGAGTGATAGTAAATTAAATGTGGGTCACATGCTTGCCTCTTTATGTTGGCTGTATTTCATGGTCACAGTTTAACCCTGAACCCTCAAGAACTATTAGGGATGTGTCTTGGAGTCTTGGGTAAGAGGGTCAGCTGCACTTTGCTAGGAGCAAAGAGAAAGCCTGATTCTGGCTGGTCTGGGACCCAGACTGGTCTGGCTGGTCGTTTGGGACTGGGGAAAAAAATCAGACACTTGTAGAACATTAACATTGGTAGACCACGCAACAC
The DNA here is from genome assembly GCF_048593235.1 of Sminthopsis crassicaudata. Lineage (NCBI taxonomy): Eukaryota > Metazoa > Chordata > Mammalia > Dasyuromorphia > Dasyuridae > Sminthopsis > Sminthopsis crassicaudata. Next base: position 509,608,442 of record NC_133617.1, read on the forward strand.
TGATCAAAAGAGGGTTTACTTAGCCTTAGTATAAAAAAGGAAATTCTATAAGGACACAGAACTGGTTCGGGGACTAAACCCTCTAATCTCCATATGGAAACACATCTGGTAAGCAGGATGTTGGAGGCAGTGACTTAAAACAACAGCTAGATATTACCAAGTCTGAAGAGCACTGACTCCTTGTGTGCTGGTTTTTTATGCCCTAGGTGACAGGGAAGCTGAGTCAATAGCTTGAGCCTTTAGTCTCTTGGAGACCAATTAGAGGGAGGAAAAAGACAGTTCAATTTGTATGTCCAATTTATACTGCTCATCCAACAAAAGGGTATCACAGAATCACAAAATCTCAGAGTTGGAAGGATCCTTTAAGATCAAATAGTCCAATCCTCAGCTGAACAGAAATCCACTCATGTAACAGAGGCTGTCTCCCACATGTAGCATGGGAGTGTCATTATGTGGCTTGAAGGGAAGAAGAACAGAGATCTCTAGCCACCTTTCCTCCCTCCCTTCTCCAAGGGACACTTTATCCTGCCAGGAGGGAAGTCAGAAGCTTAGTCATTCTGTTTTCCTCAATGAGAAAGGATAGTGGACCAGAATGATATCTGTTTTTTCCCTTAAATATTGTTAGTCTGAGGGTTGTGATTTTCAGAACTTCTGATTGTTGCTTCATTAATTGGGAGGAACAGGACCCCAGGCTGTCTATCTGAGGCTTGACAACTTTTCCCTCAAATACCAGTATCACAATGAACATGGCAATTAGCAAAGAAACTCATTTGTCCAAATTGAAAGCCAAATAGACAGTATGCATTGTTGTTGTTTGTACTTCTTTCTCAAGGAGGACCATTACATCAGGGAGGTACTGCCATGACATGCATTGAGTTGGATTTAAGTGGGGGAGGGCTGTGCAAGGGCACCTGCCTCACTTTCCCTTCCAGAGCCAGCTGGTCCAGTGGCCGGATATAGATCATGACCATAGGAGATGGCTCTGGATGCAATGAGAGAACCCGGCCTTTTTAAGCTAAGATCTTCACCAGGTCTGTTTGACTGAAGCCAGGCCTATTCAGTGATTAAGGATGGGTAGTTATTGAAACAAAGAATCTGCTCTTTTACCTAAATAAATCTGGGAGTTTCTGCCAAAGCAGAAATGACTGCTATTTACATTCAATCGGAGTCAATCAGGATCCAAAGAGTGACCAAGTGGGGCTTGACCTGGGACCTATTGGTGGTGAGCGTCAGAGTGGTTTTTGTTTCAGGCATGCTTCTTAAACAGAAACCTAGCCAGTAAAGCCCAAGATAACTTGGGAGGGTTCAGAGATGAGAAAGAGACAGACAGAGAAACTGAGAGAGACACAGAGACAGAGAAAGGCTCACACAGAGACAGACAGACACACAGAGAGATAGAGAGAAAACTTTTACGAGTATCTATAGGTAAGAGTATGATACCTTCTGTGGACAGGAGGGAAGAGAAGAAGAGATAAGACAGAAAGGGGAAGAAGGAAGGAAGGAAGGAAGGAGGGGAAGAAGGAAGAAGGAAAAGAAAGAAGGAGGAAAGGAAGGAAAGAAGTAGAGTGAGAATATATAGTAGACAGTTCAGAGTGAAGGTGGTAACTCAGCTCAACCAAAATAGGGAATCCTAGATCTTACCTGAGGGGAAGTGCCCAAAGTCTCTAGTGTAGAAAACTGGAAAATAGGGACATCATGGAGCCAGCCAGATCCTCCCATGTTGGCTTTTTTCCAGGGTCTTTTTCCTGAGTAATCTGAAGTTTAATTTTCTCTCTCAAAACTGGAAGCTGGGAGTGCCTGAAGCTTGAAGAGACTCTTCAAAAGACCTGGAGAGATAGAAGAGCTCTCCTCTGTCTGCTTTCAATAACTCTGCCTTGTCTTTCACTCAGATACAGGACACTATGATCCACCAAGGAGGAGATACAAATAATCATAACAATCTCATGCAAAGGGGGCCATGAGATGTGGGTTACAAATATAAGCAGCAAATAGTCACCCATCTTTTACTTACATACACCTGGTGATGGGGAATTTACTGCTCCTGAAGTAGCCAAGTTTCATTCTGGAATGTCTAATTAACAGGAATGTCTGATTTCTTTATATTCACCTGTGGGTTGTATGTATCCTTGGTAATAGATAGCAATATATTGCATTTCAAGGTTTGCAGAACATTTTACATATGCTGTCACATTTGGTCTTTATACACCCCTGAGGTAGATGCTATTATTATCCCCATTTTATAGATGATAAGATTGACACTGAGAAAGGCTAAATGGCTTGCCTAATGTCACACAGCTAGTAAATGTCTAAAGTGGAATTTAAACTCAGTCTTTCTGATCCCAAGTTTTAGTTCTCTATCCACTGTGCCAGCCAGCTGCCTAGGGAGTATTCCATGACGCAGAAACCACTGGGTTAATGTAACTTTCCTTAAGCCTGTTACAGAAAGTTAGCATGAATGAAAGTTGAATGATCTAAAGAACTCTATTTGATTGACTGTAGATTTATATTTAATTTGTCTGTCTGTACTCCAGCCACTAGCCAAAGGGGTCTTTCAGAATTGCGCTGGTGCCTGTGCACCATCTTTAGCATTCAGAGACAGTAGTGTTCCAGGTCTTGGTGTCCTGTAGTGATACCTGCAAAGAGTCTGTATTACAAGGTGGGAGATTACAAGCTGCTTCCTTTTGGGTGAATTTCATTGCTGATAGTATCTGGTGAGAGACAGTGCTGTCAGAAAAGAGACTTTATATCTTCTTCCCTTGGATAGAATAAGTCTCCATCTTTTTGCTTTGCCATTTGTTTTGTTTGTTTGTTTGTTTGTTTATTTCCATTTGCAATCTGGAGACTCCAACTTTGTGATTTTTCTTTCTTTCTTTCTTTTTTGTTAGTTTTATAATTATAACATTTTTGACAGTACATATGCATAGGTAATTTTTTACAACATTATCCCTTGTACTCCCTTCTGTTCCGAATTTTTCCCCTCCTTTCCTCCATCCCCTCACCTGACCTTGTGATTTTTCAAAGTTCAAGAGAGTGAGCCTACTGATGTCCAGGGGAAGAGTCCATGATGGATTTTGTACCAGCCCCTCATCAATACTGAAAAGAAAGGAGTGGTTTTGGGGGATCTACCCAACTGAGATAAGATCTCATCTGGTAGTCTTTTCTTATCTGAACTTTGTGAGATCAGTGCTACAAGAATTATGCTAAGTCTGAGCCCATTCTAGGGTAGGGGAAAGTATGTCACCAGTGTTGGAGTGTTTGTACTTCTGTTACCACAATTATGATTATCCATCTGTAAAAGCTAGTTTATAATAAATGGTTTAATGAAACTGGGATGCTGGTTATTCCCTGGTACTTAATTAACAGTGGGGAGAACACAACTGATGGGGCTCACCTCAAAGGTATTAGAGAAAAGATACCCCCAAATCCCTCAGAGTTAACACTAACCCTAGGAGTATGATAAGAAGATATATTTGTCTGATTCTGCAATAATGGGATAGTGAGATTATAGCCTCTTCCAGGATTATTGTCCTTCACTACACACAGACACACATACATATGAACACACTCATATAGGCATGCAAATGCACAATTTATATGCATGTTGACTCTTCTGATGGAATTATAATATAAAGTAGTGCTAAATAATATTATGTATTAATATAAGTATATAAAAAATTTATTAATAATAAATAATAGAATTATAATGTAACATAATGCTTATAGAAGAATGTAACAAGGATTATTTCACTTTTAGTTTTGATTAATTGTTTATTGATTGACTCATATCTTTACTTCCTGGCCTGTAGTGGGCACTAATTGCTATTATAAAAATATTGGGGTCGGTAGAAAGTGCACATTATCTTGTTAAAAAGTTGTACTGTCCCCACTGACCACCTGAGGGCACTTCCCTGCAGGCATATCTCCATGTCCAGAGCCACTGAAAAGTTTGGTAAGTGGGTTCTGAATTTAGACTAGGGGACTATACAACAATTCTTTAAAAATAATTTAAAAATAAAATTCTGTGTGCTCTGTGCAAGAAAAAATCTATTCCTCCTCCCCTACTCTCCCCCCCCACCCCCACATCTGGAACTTTTTCTTTTGATTAAAACAAACTCTCCTCCCATATCAGACAGCAATCAACACAGAGTGACCACATGGTTTATATAACAACAAAAATTCAAGGAAAATTGTTTCAGTCCTCCTCCATAGGGGTTATTTAGCTTCTAACTTTCCCCCTAAAACCTCATCCCATTTACCTTCCTCCCTTTTTGGTGTGTGAAGGGTCTCAGTTTGGAAGCATTCTTTCCTCTTACTCCTACCCACAAATCCAGCGAAAGATTTGTGGGAGACATTATTGCTCTGGGACCTTGACTTGGGGTCAAGATAGCAACTGCAACAGTAAACTACTCTGATCCTCACTCCCACTGTGTGAAGGCCAGGCGTGGTACATGTTATTCTGCCCCAGAGCTCTCCAGTATGACGTTCCCCCAATTTCCAGGGGTCCACAAACACTCCCGTTCCATTTAGTTACTGGAAGACTCTTCAGCTATTTGAAGATTGCTATCAGGACTTCTCCAAGATGATAAACACTCTCAATCCTCCAGCTGATTCTTGTATTAAATCATTTCAAGTCCCGTCACAGTTGCTTTTGTGTATCGTGCTCATTGTCTGCTTAAAGCTTTAGGTTTGGTTCCCCCTTCTCCATAGGGCCCAGAAGTCATCAGAGACTGCAGTATTGTAGGAGTAAGGTATCCAGAAAATAGAGGGGATTCTGTTGCAAGCGGCCCCCTCCCACACACACCCATGACCTCCCAATCACTTGGCCAACTTCTCTCATACTTAGGAGCTCCGTCTTTCACAGCGTGGGTTGTACCATTCCATCCTTAAATGTAAATACATTTTCACCCTATATTCACTAAATGTCCACTTGATCCCAATAGAATCAATATTTACAAAACGGACTACTGCACACTATCTTAGAGATTCAAAGTGGAAATCAGAAATAGCCTCTATCCTTAAATATGTATTCTGTTGGGAAGAGGGACAAAGGGAAGGAAGAGGAAGGAACAAGCATTTTTTAATCACCTGTCACATGCCAGTCCACAAACATTTGATCCTTTCAGCAATCCTGAATGAAGTAGTTCTTTTATTATCCCCATTTTACAGTTGGAGAAACTGTGGCAAAGATTAAACAACTTCTTAGCCAGAGTCCCCCACAGAGGAAGTGTCTGTGTGAATAGTACATATTAATATTATACTGTGCCATTTAGCTGCCTCCATATAGGGCAGGGCATACAACATGTGCACAGATTAACATAATACAAGGTAATTTGGTGATGTAACTTGGATGACTTTGCAGATAACGTGGAACCTGGGATTGGTCCATGAAGGAACACCGTGATTCTGATTGGCAGAGATGGGAATGGGCTGCAGTCTAGGAATGTGTGAATGCATGGAGGTGGGTTGTTGAGTTTGGGCAATAGTTGGTAGCCCAGTTTGACTGGAACATAGAACAAACAAAGGGAGCTAATATGAAACAAGGCTGCTACCGTAGTTTGTTGAATATCAGGCTGAGGAGCTGGTATTTTATTCTTGAAGTAATGGGAAGCTACAGAAGATTTCTGGGAAAGGAAATGATGTGGTCAGACCTGTATCTTAGGAAGATCGTTTGGGCAGATATATACAAGATAGATTGATTAGAGAGGGGAGAAAGTCAGTTAATAAGCTATGTTTCCCATCGCTTGACAAAGAAAGATCATAGACTAAAGGCACCAACTGAGATGTACATTTGCATGACCAGTATAGTTTTTTGTTTAACTACATTTATTGATTATAAGAGCTTTTATTATCTTTTTGAGTTATAAATTTATAGAGATGGGAAGTAGTTATAGTGATACCATAAAAAGAAAAATAATTGAGTTGATGAAATATTTTAAAAATACATGAAAGAACAGAAAGAAGTTTGAAAGGGGGACCAACACAAACAAGGGAGTGTTAAAACTATCAACTTAAATTGGATATATACTTTAAAAAGTATAAGCACTTTATAATAGTAATTCATGACATCATATACAGTTGTCTTTCTCTGTCCTTTCTTTAAGGAATATTTTTTGCTGACATCAAATTCATAATAATAAAAAATGTAAAACAGAAATTAAGACATGACTGAATGAAGAAAAGATGTAACAAACATTTAGATGGCAAAAATCTATAAGATTTGGAAACATTGAATATGGGTGTTGAAGAAAAAGACAAACATCAAAGATAACACCTGAGTTTTGGCGCCATCAAAAATAACCAAAAAATTTGGAGTATGTTAATTAGGTTCATTTTAAAAGACAAATTCAGCTTGAGAAACTGAGGACCACTCTAGGTAGGTTTGCCCAGTGTTTTAACCTGTCAAGATCTTTCTGGATTCCTATTCCTTCATTTAATGTAATGGACTCCAGGCTTTCAAAATAAGATTTATGCCCTTTCAAGGAGCCTGAGATGATTCCAACCAACAATCAGAAGGTAGGAAAAGGAGTTACATTCCATCCATCTTCCAAAAGTCAAATGAGGGGCTATTCTTTAAAACACCCTCCCCCCCATTCTACTATTATCAATCAACTTTCCCCTGCTCTTTCACCTTGGGTGCCAAATGTCAGGTTTGGGGCCTAACCTCAATCCAGGGTGTGTAGGAACCAGTTTATTAGGACTTGTGAGACTGTTAAATTTCCAGTGGGAGCATTCCCATGTCATGAAAATATAAATCTTGGGTGAATTTATTGTTTGGTTTATTGTCTAGACTTAGAGTGATGGGGAAAATGTCAATAATACAAATTAAACATAAACTCGTGTTGTGTGTATGTTTTCTTTTTGTTGTTCAATTCTTAAATATTTACCAACATCTCCTGCCAAGAACCCACACCAGCTGGGCGGAGGGTATTGGAAAATCCATTCCCTCCCTTAGAAAATCCTCACCCTGCCCCCTTGGCCGGAGGCCACTAGCTCAGGACTTGTGTTGGCCTTCCATTTATCATTTTCAGTAGAATGGACTTATTGTGCCAGAGTCAGCAGGTATAAAAGAGCAATGATCCATAGCTCAGAAATTATTATCTCTCCACCCAGAACCTGTCCCTCTTGACCACTTCCCTTTTATTTTCAGATAAATACCTAAGTCAAGTCTACTGTTCACTTAGTTCAAATATCAAATGAATTTGCAAATTGGTTTTTACCTCCACAATATTTTCACCCAAATGTTTTCCCCTTCTCTTTCCTCACACAGTCATCACTGTAGTTCAGATCCTCAGCGCCTCTCATGTGTAATATTGTATTAGCCTCCTAAGTAGATTTTTTTTTTTTTTTGAGGCAATTGGGTTTTGACTTTCCCAGGGCGGCACAGCTAGTGAATGAGGTCAAATTTGAACTCCAGGGTTGGTACTCACCACCCAGCTGTCCCTCCTCCTAAGTAGTCTTGTTCCTCAATCCATCTTCCACACAGGTCTGTGACCATGTCACATCCCTGTTCATTAAACTCCAGGGGCTTTCTATTGGTTTTCCTATCAAATAAAATGTTGTTTGGCATTTATATCCTTCATAACCTGACCCTGACTCACCATTTCAGTTTTATTATTTATTATTCCCTTTTGTCAACTTTATAATTCAGCCAGATTTTACAGTCTGGATTGAACTCCATAATGCAGCCAAACATGACACTCCATCTCCCCTGTTTTTATCGTGGCTGCTCCTCAGGTCTGGAATGCATTCCCTCTACTTCTGCCTCATAAAATCTCTTATTTCCTTCGAGATTCGGCTCAAACACTCCCTTTTACACGGGGCCTTTCCTGGTTCTCCCAGTGTCCTCTCTCCCCAAATTACCATCTATTTTATACATTGTATGTAAGCAATAGGCGGTGCTGGGGAGTCTGACAGGCTGAGCTGTCAATCACCATTCAGCCGGTGGACATGTTGAACGTATGGATTCAATTTACTCACTTGGGTGAGGATGGAGCTTCCATGGAAGCTCATTCACTTTTAGGGGTGTGACTTTCCCTTTCAAAGCAATACACCTCCCCCTCTCAGTGGGGTGGGGCTGGCTTTTCTGAGTCCCTCCAGCAGAATGGAAATGAAAATTCCCGGCCTTCCCTCCCTTCCCAGATTATTGTTCTCGCCAATTTATGATTTTTATCTCTAGAGGTATGTCAATCGCAGCTCACTGACAGCTGAGACTCACTCTCCCACTTTGTCCAGCTGTTCTAATTTAGTTCTCAAGCCCTCAGGTCCAATGTGAACCTAACATTTCATCTCTCCATAATAAAGGACACTCCTTTTCTCTTCTCTTCTCTGCCTCCCCCCTCTCTCTCTCTCACACACATTCTTTCCTCCTTTTTCACATTCTCATTCTCTCTCTCTTTTTCTTTCTTTCTCTCTCTCTTTCTCTTTCTTCCTCTCTCTCTCTCCCTTTCTTTCTTTTTCTCTCTCTTTCTCTCTTTCTTTCTTTCTCTCTCTTTTTCTCTTTCTTTCTTTCTTTTTCTCTCTCTTTCTTTCTTTTTTTCTCTCTCTTTCTTTCTTTTTTTCTCTCTCTTTCTCTTTCTTTCTTTATCTCTGTCTCTCTCTTTCTCTTTCTTTCTTCCTTTCTCTCTCTCCCTTTATTTCTTTTTCTCTCTTTCTCTCTTTCTTTCTTTTTCTCTCTCTTTCTCTTTCTTTCTTTTTTTCTCTCTCTTTCTCTTTCTTTCTTTTTTCCTCTCTCTTTCTCTTTCTTTCTTTATCTCTGTCTCTCTGTCTATCTCTGTCTCTCTATCTCTCTCTGTCTCTCTCTGTCTCTCTCTCTCTCTGTCTCTCTCTCTCTCTCTCTGTCTCTCTCTCTCTCTCTCTCTCTCTCTCTCTCTCTCTCTCTCTCTCTCTCTCTCTCTCTCTTCCCTCATCTTTCTCTTTCAGGGATGGTCTCACTCTTTCCTTTCTCTCTAGTTTCAGTTCTGAAAGAACTTGACTCTTTAGAATGTGTCAGAATCCTTTTCTTTGGTTCTTTAAGATTCCTCCCCAAGAACTCTAGGAAAAATTACTTAAAGTTTGGTTCATATCTCCCCAAAGAGGGGAAGTAGGAAGATTCTCATTGTAACATACATATCAGGTACAGTAGGGGGAAGGGAAAGGGGAAAAGGAAGTAAATGTTCATATAGCACCTACTATGTGCCAAACGCTGTGCTAAGCACTTTACAAATATTATCTCCTTAGATCCTCACAACAATCTTTAATGAAGGTGCTTTTATTACCCTTCATTTTAAAGTTGAGGAAACTAGAAGTGTCCAGGGTTACACAACTAGTGAGTACCTGAAGCCACATTTGACCTTGGGAAGAGCAGTCTTCCTGACTCCAGCCCTGCTCCATCCCCTGCACCACCTGGCTGCTCCCCCTCCCCACATCCTATGGCCCCTCGATGAAGCAAGATCCAGAGACTTCTGACTAATGCCCATCATTCCCATCACTGGCAGTTCTATTAAAAATGGTTGACTTTGAATGGGAAATGTCCACTCAGTAAATTTAACAGGAAAAACAACTTCTGATCTTTTCCCTCTTCCCCTCTAATGAACATGTTGGTATACTGCAAGCTTTCCTTTGGTCTTCCAGTGAAGAATAAAGGGGACTTTCCTCTCTCTCTTCAATAGCAGTATGGCATCTACATGTACATGCAAGTAAGAACATGTGCTCACCTAGGTAAGCCTGAAACTGATTCTCAAGTCTACAGCCAACTCCCCTTGAGCACAGATGATTACACCATGGTCCCATCAAACCCTTTGTGTCCAAAACAGAGCTCGGTATCTCTTCTCACCCTCCCAAGTTCTCCTTTCTGCCCAGTGTTCTTATTGCTATAAAGGGTACCATCTTCCTCCCAGTTGCCTAGACTCTCAATAGCAATGCCATCTTCAACTTCTCGCCCATATTCACTCCATATATCTAACTTCCCCCTTTCCCTACTCACCTAGTTTAACATTGTGCAGCCTTATCACCTAGTGCTTGGACTATTGTAATAGGCTGCTTGCCCTGACTCAAGTATCTTCCCACTCCAGTCCATCATAATCCTCTCTGCTCAGCTATCAAATTGATCTTCCTAGAACACAAGTCTATATCCCTTTATCCCTATTCAATAAATTCGAATGGCTACTTATTAGATCCAAGACCAAAGATGAAATTCTGTTTTGTTTTGGTTTTTTTGGAGGCAATTGGGGTTAAGTGACTTGTCCAGGGTCTTGTAGCTTGTAAATGTACAGTTACATTTGAACTCAGTTTCTCAAATTCTGTTTTCCTTTAAAACATCTTCAAAGCATTGTCTCCTTTAATCAGTTCTTCCTTGCAGCCTATTTCTGAGGACTCTTCTCAGATCCATTGAGGAATCTTCTTTTGACCTCTCTCTCAAATTCTGTTTTTAAACAGAATTTTCCCCCCTCTTCTTTTAAAATCCTTCACAACCTGGCCCCTTCCTACTTTTCCAATGTTTTTATACTTATTCCTCTCCAGGGCTGCCCATCCACCTTTGGTGTCCAACTTACCTATAGATCCAAGAAGCTGTAGCATACACAGCAGCTACACCCCAGCAAAAATCATCCCAGCTCATGGGCTAAACAACCTGTCAGGGATGTCTACCCCAAGCTTGGGAAAACATCCCCGGCAGAATGGGTAGACGAGAACAGTTTGTTCCAAAGGTCTGTAGGCAGCTGAAACTGGCTCAGGAGAGCACGTGGAGCTCCGTGGGACAGGGGGGATGCTGAGGTCATCCTGCATCCTTGGCCATTGCCAATTGTATTGGTTTTTGTCTTGGCAATGGACTTCGAAGGCTGTGGGAAAGAGAACGAGCCAGACCACTTTGTACAATTTTGCCTTATTTAAATCCAATTGATGCACAAGTCAAGACACTATCCATAATGTCATCGGTGCTCTTCAAGAATAAAAGACAAGAAACTTGACTCCTCTCTACACAGCACCAGCTTTGTGCCTTGGGCAAGACTTTCTGTCTCCTGCCTGCTTTCTTAGGGCTGACCCCCATTCCTAGAATGCTTTCTCTTTTTCCTTTTAACTTCCTGATTTCCTTGAAGGCTCAGTTCAAATCCTACCTTCTGCAAAAGACCTTTCACAGCTCCCTAACTAACACTAATGCTAGTGCCTTTCCTCTGAGACAAGCTCCAATTTAACCTATATATAATATGAAAAGTCCTTGGGGGAAGGAACTGTGTTTCTTCTTCCAACTATTTTGCAAAAATAATTGACATTATACAGCAACAACATGGTTATGTGATGATCACCTGTGATGGACTTAGCTCTATTCACAATAAGGTGTTTCAGGCCAATTCCATAGATGGAGAGAGCCTTCTGCATTCAGACTGAATGTGGATCACATTGTGTTTTCACCTTTGTTGTTGTTTGTTTGCTTGCTTATTTTTTTTCTTTTTGATCTGATTTTTCTTGTGTAGCATATTATTTTATACTTTTTAATCATTGCGTGGGAAACTTGACTTCATTTAAAAAAAACAACAGGTAATGGGTTTCTAGAAGTCTTTTTTAAAAAAAATATTAATTTACCATTTTTTCTTTTTAAAAATATTTTTTCTTTTTTCCCCTTTAGTATATTTTATTTTTCCAAACATTTTTCAACGTTCACCTTTGCAAAACCTTATGCTACAATTTTTCTCCTTCCCTTTCCCCTGCCCCCCCTCCAAGTAATCCAATAAATATTAAACACATACAATTCTTCTAGAAGTCTGTAAAGTGCCTTGCATGTTCTACATTTGTTTATAAGATCCTATGATTACTTTTTCTCCCTCCCACTTTTCCTTCCTAAACTGAAAAAGAAAGAAAAACAAAGCCCTCATAACAGACATGGACAGTCAAGTAAAATCATTTCCCACATTGACTGTTTCCTCAGTCCAACAGCTCTCTGTCAGGTAACTTGTTTCATCATGAAGTCTTCTGAATTGTGGCTGGTAATTGTGTTTTTCAGAATTCTTAAATCTTTATGACTAAAGGTTTTTTTGTTTGTTTTTTTTACAATTTTCTTGTTATTATATAACTTCTTTTGCTTCTGCTAATTTTATTCTGCTTCCGTTCCAAGTCTTCTCAGATTCCTCCAAAACCATAGCTCTTTCCATTCCTTACAGCAAAATAGTACTCCATCACATTCATATATGATGATTTATTCAGTCATTCTCCAATTGGTGGGCACCCTTTAGTTTCCAGTTCATCACTACAAAAACAGCTGCAACACATGGGGGTTTGTTGACTGACTGGAGATGTAGACCTGGCAGTATATGCTGGGTCAAAGGATATGCTTGATTTAATAAATAAAGAAGGATGACTTCTCAGAGGGGGAAGTAAGGCTCTCCAATTCTTACATTAATTGGCTCTTCACTCCCATTTCATCTTCTTGGGGAAAGTGGCTAATTACAGTAATGTTACTTTTGGCTCTAGTCTCCAGTTTCTAGAGTATTGGGGAGGAGGGATGGGGGAAGAGACTGTTAGGAGAGAGGGGACAGTAAAAAAGGTACTTGATGTACAGTCATGAATCAAGTACAGTATAAGTTTATTGTCTTACAGAAAAGCATTGCTAAACATAAAGGAATTATAATGTATAAGAGAATGATTAACCTGCATTACTAGTAAAATAAGCTGAGAGGTTGATACTCAAGCCTTGTTGGGACATAAACAATTTTTGCAAGGTGTCTAATTAGCCTATTTTTTTCTCTACTGAAAATAATTCCTTCAATTTTTCCTAAATTTTTTTTCCTGGTAGCTCTTGACTCTTTTTTTTTTGAGACTAGTTTTCTCCTACTTATGCTATTGCCCTTGATTCCATGTTGATTTTTGCCACTGCTATAAGACCTACTAAAAGAGAAGAAAGCAAAAGGAGAGACAAGGTCTCTAAGGCAGGTTTACCTGGTTAACTCATATGAGCTATATCTTTACCCTGCTGGGATGGGGAAGACAGGTGGGCTGTATCTCTCTCCCTCCCTCATTGCATCATATTATGACATCCTAAAAGCTGGGATCAAAGTACTGATAAGGGGGATTCTTGTTGCACAGTTCCTTTGGCAAGGGCTTTGGACACGTCACCAGAAGTAGCTAAAGCATGGAGCCCCCCCCCCAAAAAAAAATCAAGGCACAAGATCAGCTTCAGTATTCATGTTACAAATGATAAATGTATACACACACATATATGAGTGGTGAGTGCTTAATATGTTTTTGCCAATATAGAGAGACAATCAAAAAACTTTTAAGACCATAGGCTAAGTGTAACATCTTTTTCACTTTCCTTTTCTCACAGAGACAATAAATAATATTACAGTGTCTTTAAGAGCAAAATGGAATGCTAAGTAAAGCAGTTTGTGCTGGTACTTGGGAATCAGTTTTAAAAAAATCCAACTATGGAGTATATCTCATTTTGTTGTAATGAATATTATATGTGTTTTATCTATAAAGAAGAGGGAAAAGGTAGGATAAAACTTAATCAGGACTATTAAGGATTATGTTATTAAAAAAAAACCCAAAACATTATGGAGAACATTCCATAAAGAGTCTTTTAGGAGTTGGCAAGTACAGTGTATCCTGGAAAGACTGTTTCCTCTGTTAGCTGAAGAGAAAAAATCAAGAAAAAGATCTAATTTAGTTTATTTCCTGAGAGACTGAATTTATCTCTTATCTTGAGGAGAACCATGAAGAAAATGCTTAAGAGACTTTAATCAGTGTCTGGAGAAAACTAAATGGAGGAGGATGATATTTTCAGATAAGTGACATAGTTATCTACTATTATATTGTGAGTTTGAAGTTATTTTGACTACACTTTTATATAAACAAAGTATTGTAAATATAAAGCCTTTGCTTTTTTATTGTTTATATCTATTAACAAATTGTATATGAATGACTTCTATTAAGAAAGGAGATTTCTCTAGTTGATAAATAATGAATATTTTAAAAATATTTAAATATTTTGAAATAAATAACAGTATTATTGAACCAATTATTGTGGCATAAGGAATGACTACAAACAATTCAAAGAAAAATAGAGAAAGCTATATGAAGCAATGCAGAGCAAACAAAACAGTTCCAAGAGAACAATAGACCTCAACAATATGAATGAAGTCAACTTTAAATAGCATTAAAAGTTAAGATTTAGATTAAAGTGATTAAATTAAATGTTTTTTAAATTTTGTAATTTATTAATAAGAGAGAAGTTTTAATGAATAAGATATTCAAACCCCTTCACTGTGATGGATGTGGGGGTGAAAGAATTAAATATATACAATAAATGGCATGCTATCCTTGTTTCTTTTTGTTTCTAACTTGGTTGAAGCACTATTTGCATCTACAATGGTCTCTTAACAACTTCCCTTTCTCTTATCTTCAGAATTTTTTCCTTTTAAAAATTTATAAAGTTTTATTGATAATTTTGTTTTAACACATTATACAACATATCAGTACACTCATAACTAAATTCCCTACAATGTGCAATCCCTGAAAACAATAAAATAAAACAATCCAAAAGAGTGATTGCAACCCTACATTTTAATAGTGTTCCCTATGCTAAAAGAAAAGATGGATGTGAACTTTATAAGATAGTACCAAAGTTACACAATCTTTTAAATCTGAATTTTAATGCTGTTTAAATTGCCTTAATTCATATTGTTGAAATCATTGTACATATAGTTTTCTTGGTTCTGTTTATGTTTACTCTGCATTGCTTCATACAGCTTTCTCCATCTTTTTTTTTTTTAATTGTTTATAGTCCTTCCTTATGGAACAATAGTTGGCACAATAATAACCCATTACATTCACATGACATAATTTCTTTAACTACATAATAATATTTCATATACCACAATTTGTCCAGTCACTTTCCATTTATTGGGTAAATAACTATCCAGTGTTTTCAATAGTGCTACTAATCAGGAAAAACAATATGCAAAATAACTATAACAAAGTAAGTAGTACAAAAGAGTGAAATTGAGTGCCATATTATGTTAATTATTAATTGATAAAACAATTAATTATAATTAAATATCTTAATGTGACTATTAATATACATATATAACATTAAAATACATAATTATAATGATCAAATTTGACACGTACATATCTCCTTCCTTCTTTGTAGTGATGGGGGACAATGGATGTGGTATATTGCATATACTGTTAAATAAGATCGGTGTGAGTTTTGCTAAATACTGTTAAGATTTTCTTTTTGTTTAACTATTTGCTATGTGAGGCAGTTTAAAGAAGAGGAGAATGACATATTTGGAAATTAGGGTGATATAAAAATAAACACTGCCAATAAAACAGTAATTTAAAAGTATAAATGACTACTATGAATATTTTCACAAAGATCTTTTCTTGTTAATAAGCTCTGTGGGAAATAAGCCCAACTGTGGTCTGCATCAAATGACATGAACAGTTTTTCAATTTTCTTTGAATAATTTCATTTCCGTTTTTCAGAATAGTTGGACCATTTCAAAGCTCTACCAGCAGTGAATTATAATATCACACTCCATCATTTCTTGCCAATTTGATGGGTATAGTTGATAGTTGTTTTAATTTGCATTTTTCTAATTATTATTGATTTTGAGAATATTTTAAGATGGCTGTGGATAGTTTTCATGGAGTTCCATTCCATGGATGGCATTGATGGAAGATAATCCACTGATTTATTTTCCAACAAAAACTAAACTGTATTTCATCATCCAGTGATGGGGATAGGTTCCAAGTTGATCTTTTGTTACCAGGCAGTAAAGACCAGTTGGATGCTGAAGTCCTACAATCTAAGCTCAGTGCAAGGAAAATCTTGATGTTCCCCATAGAAAGGGTAGATTTTTGACATGTCACAGAGTAAAACCCTTTGGTACAAGAAAGCTCAGCAAAGAGTTTGGGACTTCCTCAGAAGAGTATGCATTGATCATTGATAAGATGAAAGTATTTATAGATACCAAATTATTTACAGCAGAACTCTGTGTTTTAGCAAAGAATGGAAAATAAAGTAGATGCAATATGAGGCAATTATAGGCAGGAACACTTGAGTTCAACTCTAACCTTAGACCTAGTTGTTTAACCCCTGGTAAGTCACTTTACCTCTTTCTGCCTCAATTTTCTTACCTTTAAAGTGGGAATAATAATAACATTTACCTGGAAGAGTTGTTGTGAGGATGAAGTGAGATGTTTGTAAAACATTAATTCCCATTATTAACATTATTATGCCCATCTATTGGGGAATGGCTAAACAAATCGTGGTATGTGAATAGAATGGAATTTTACTACGCTGTAAGAAATGCTGACTATATTGAATATAGAGAAACATGGATTTTACATGATCTGAAACAGAATTAAGTAAGCAAAGTCAAGAGAACAGTTCTTACAATGACTATAATAATGTAAATGGAAGGAAGACCCGACAAAGCAATTGAAAAGGAATGTTGCAAAGTTACAAAAGACAAGCATAGTTCCTAAGAACTATGAGAAATCTGAGACCTACTTCATTCCTTTAGAAGTGGGAGATCTATGGGTGTGTAACATTGCACATATTTTCCAATTTTTTCAGTGTATTTACTAGTTTTGCTGATTTTTAAAAAAATTTTCCCCTTAAAACAATATTATTTGTTATATGGTATAACTTTCAAGGAGTGGGAACTCAAATGTTTTACTTGGAGAAATTTCAGTGATGTAAAAAAAGGCCAATAATTTTCTTTTAAAGAGTATACTACTAATGGGAGTAAATTTTGTAGCATCAGATCTTTACAGCATCAGTTATGCTTGGATGATTAGTGATGAGCATAGTTTATGATAAATGTCTTAGAGAAATGATACGGGCTAAGAAAAAGGGAGAGACCTTTAGGAGATTGAGATCAGCAGCTTGGAAGGCATCTTGCCATTAAAAGAGTGTCAGATGTTGGGCTTACCCAATGGTCTAACCAGTCGGTTATGGTGTTGGGCATTATATTCCCTCTTCCTGGAGGCAGAGGTTGGAAAATCACTTAAGCTCAGGCACAGAAAGGCTATTTATTTGGGTATATGCACTGTCAGGGACAGACATGATAAGTCCTTAAAAAGGATGGGGAGTGAGTGGTACCTAAGGCTGCCTAAGAAGGATCCTTTTGGTCCAGGTAGGAAATGAAAACATATCAAAGCTCCGATGCTGAGTCCGATGCTGATCAGAAGTGGGATCTGGCCCAGGAGAGCCTGCTGCCCTTTGAACCTGGCTAGATAGAAAGATTCACTCTCAAAACAAATAAGAAAAAAGTAGGACTTCCAGCAGAATCCTAACGATGTCAAAAACAGCCAAGAAACATGTGAATCAAAGAGCCAAGTTTGAAGTCCAAGCTTTTCTCCCTCTGGATATCACTTCATTTTCTACCTGGCTAATTTTAGATTTCTTTGACTTCTCCACTATGCAGGTATCCTACCCCCACCCATCACTTCTCAGTTTTCTTCTGGGTGCTGTCTTTCTCCATTAGATGGTAAGCTTCTTGAAGGCAGGAGCTTTAAAAAACTTTTTTTTATTAATATATTTGTATAGCTAGGGCTTGGCAAAGTATCTGACCTAGGTGCTTCATTAATGTTTATTGACTATTGACTTGTGGGTGCAGGAGTCTCAAAGATGATTGTGTCTCTCTCCTTAGGATACTGGGTGACTAAAGGAGACTAGATAATAATCTCTCATGAGGCTATAGAGCATTATACCCATTCGTTTATGGGGGAATCTGAGAATGGTTTTAATGCTTTGTATTTCCTTGTGATTCTGTCCCAAATATTTCACTAATTTGGCTTACTCTTTTTTTTTTTATGAGTAGAATGTGCACTGGAATAAAGGAAACTGATTCACAAATGTTTGAAAACATGTTGAATTTAAATAGTGAGGGGTTCTGGAGTTAATTAGAATTCTTAATAATAATAATGAAAGCTAATATATATCTACAATTATCCTTCCCACATTAGGTTAGAGATTAGGGGTATAGCACCTCAGCGATCTGGAAAGTCCATATAAATTTTTTGACCCTGCCTTTGTATTACAGAAGAAGTCTGAATCCCCCCCTTTTATGGGGTGTTTACAGTACTTTATAATAAAAGTACAGTACTTTTAGTACTATAATAAAATATTATTTAAGTACATAATAAAG